>NC_140990.1:197087370-197687370 GCF_052327205.1 Somniosus microcephalus | reverse complement strand
GACTTTACATGGGTCCTTAATTGGCCCAACCTTTTCCCTAGCAACCTTATACACTTTATATGTTTATAAAATGTTTTAGGTTTCAATTTAATGTTGCCTGCTAATCTTTTCTCGTAACCTCTCTTTGCCTCCTGTATTAACTTTTTCAATTCCCTCCTGTACTTTCCATAATCTTCCTGGTTATTAACTAAATCTTGCTCCTGACATTTCTCATAAGCCTCCTTTTTCTGTTTTATTTTAACTTTTATTTCCTTTGTCATCCAGGACAATGTTCCCTCTAATTTTTTGGGAGCCGCATGGCCCCTTTAAGGCACTACATGACCCATTCAAAATTCCACGCATGTGCGGTTTTTCCATTTAAAAGCCAGCTCACCAGCAGCGCGGGACCTCCAGAGCATTGAAGCATGCAGCCGCGTAGCCATGCAGCTTAAATGGAACATTGATCCAGGGCGCATTAGCTTTGGATGCTCTACCTTTTCCCTTCAAAGGACTATGTCTAGTTTGTACCTGAACTACCTCTTCCCTGAATGCCTTTCATTGCTCTGTTACTGCTTTACCCTGCAACCACCTTTTCCAATCTACCTGTGCGCGATCCCTTCGTAAATCACATAAATCAGCTCTTATCCAGTTGAACATTTTACCTTTGATATTTCTGGTCTCTTTCCATAATTACTTTAATCCAAATTATGTTGTGGTCACTGTTAGTTAGATGACCTCCTACTGTAACACCCTCCACTTGTCCTACTTCATTTCCCAGAACCAGATCCAACACTGCTTCCTTCCTTACAAAAGCAAAATACTGCGGATGCTGGAAATCTGAAATAAAACAGAAAATGCTGGAAATACTCAGCCGGTCAGGCAGCATCTGTGGAGAGAGAAACAGAGTTAACGTTTCAGGCCGATGACCCCATCGCCAGTTCTGACGAAGGGTCATCGACCTGAAACGTTAACTCTGTTTCTCTCTCCACAGATGCTGCCTGACCTGCTGAGTATTTCCAGCATTTTCTGTTTTTATTTCTGCTTCCTTCCTCGTTGGACTGGAGACATATTGGCCCAGAAATTGGTGTCGGGGGCTTCCCGCGGGTGCAAGCCCCCGACCTACACTTAACTAGCGTGCCGACAGTTGAAGCCTGGCCCTGCGTGGATTTCCTGTCAGTGGCCCGGTTCAGCTCCCGGCGCGCTGTGCTTGCGTGATCCAGTGGCGTAGTTAGTTCGATGAGCCGGCTGGGATCACGTGCGCACTGGGCAACCAATCGGAGGTTGCAAAAGTTCATTCATGAGTTTGATAGTAAGAACTGTCAAACTCATGAAAACTCCGGGCGCCCAAAACAGTACTTAAACTTCAAATAAAAGTTTTAAAAAATCCCACTAATGAACTATTAATAACTCTAAAAAACTAATTTAAACAATTATTCAAATTTTTGAAAAAACTAATTTTTTTAAAAATCGGGTCTAAAAATACACTTACCTTACTGTAAATTCTTTAAAAATAATAAACCTGTGGAAAAAAAATTCTAACTTTAATTAATAGACCACTTACCTTTTAAAACTAAGTCCTTACGTCTGCTTTTTTCACGCGTATAAACCGGAGGCCTTCATGCACGGGCAAAGCTTAAAAAAAGAAGGAATTTCAGCGCGCACGCGCACGCGTTCGACCTCTGAACCCCTTGGTTCAGAGGAAAGGAAATGCCGGTTTTCCGCGCATGCGCTGTGCATGCTGAAAACCGACACTTCCATCGGGCCCACGCGTGAGTACCCTGTCCATACTCACGCGTTGGGCCCGGAATTACTGGGCCATTGATCAAGAAAGTTCTCCTGTGCACATATCAGAAATTCCTCTCCTTCCCCATCCTTAGCACTATGTTTTCCCCAGTCTATATTAGTGTAATTAAGTTCGCCTAATATTTCTACCCTATTTTTGTTATACACCATTGAAATTTGCCGACAAATTTGCTCATCTAGCTCCTTCTCACTGTTTTGAGCTCAATAAAAAACTTCCAATAGTGAAACAGTTCCCCGTCTGTTCCTCAACTCAAGCCAAATAGATCAGTCCTAGAGCCTTCTAGTATCTCCTTTCTATTTAGAATTGTAACATCATCCTTAATCAATACTGCCACACCCCCGCCTCTTTTTCCTTCTCTATCATTCCTGAATACTTGGTAACCAGGAATATTAAGAACCATTCCTGGCCTTGCTTGAGCCATGTCTCTGTTAATGTAGCCACGTCATAATCCCATGTTGCAATCTCTGTCAGCAGCTCAGCAATCTTATTAGTTACACTACGGATATTGATGTATTGTACATACAATTTAATACCTCCTTCATCACTTTTGCTATTTTCTTCAATCTGGTCCCTGCAATTTTTGGGATATTTCTAATTTTACTGCTGTTTATATCTTTCTCTCCTCTGATCTTCTTTCTGCTCCTTTCTGCTATTTTCTGGTTCCCCTCCCCCTGCCACATTAATTTAACCACCCCCCACCCCCCAATAATACTAGTTAACCTCTCAGTGAGAACATTGGTCCCGGATTTGTTCAGGTGCAATCCGTTGATCTTGTACAGGTGCCATTTCCCCAGAACCGGTCCCAATGCCCCAAGGATCTGAAACCCTCCCTCGCCACTGCACCACTTCTCCAATCATGCATTTACCTGCATTATCTTCCTGTTTTTATACTCACTAGCACCTGGCACTGGGAGTAATCCTGAGATCACTACCTATGAGGTCCTTTTTTAAATCTCTTTCCTAGCTCCTGAAACTCTGCCTGAATGTCCTCAACAATTTTTCTACCTATGTCATTGTTTCAAACATGGACCAAGACTTCTGGCTGTTCCCCTTATCCTCGCAGAATGTCCTGCACCCACTCGGTGATATCCTTTACCCTGGCACTAGGGAGGCAACATACCATTCGGGAATCACGTTTGCTGTTACAGAAACACCTGCCTATGCCCCTAACTATCGAATCCCCTATGACTACTGAATTTCTACTCTTTCTTTTTCCCCTGTGTGCAGTCAAATCTCCCGTGGTGTCGGGGGTTTGATTCTTACTGCATTCCTCCCAGGAGTCGTCAGCGTCCCCGGTATTCAAAACTGACTGTGATGAAATATTTCCATTCATCACTGCCTGTGACTGAGATCGGTTTCAGTGTCATTTCCCTTCCCCCAGACCTCATTGTATTGTGTACTGGAATGTGCTGTATTGTATACTGGAATGTGCTGGAATGTGCTGTGTGTAGGGCTCCGCCCATACCTGGCCCCGTTTGTAAGCTAGCTTCAGTCTAGCCCCAGTCTCCAGAAGGACGACATCTCTCTCGCTTATGTGTTTCGTTCTAAGTTAATAAAAGCCTTGTTTTGTTCTGCTACCTTCGAGTCTCGGAATTATTGAGGCACATCACTGACAACTGGTTAGTGAGAGCCACTGGCTTGGGGAATTCCTGCGCTGGGAGCTTGAGCTCGAGCAACTGGCTACATTTCCTGCACACATGGTTAGCCAGGATGCATGAAGTGTTCAGGAGTTCCCACAAAGAACAGGATGTGCATGCATTGGGACCCGTTTGCCTGCCATGGTAGTCACTCCACTGACCTCTAAATCACTGAGGCCCTGACCACTAAAACACTTGACACTGAACTCTAAAAACCTAAGACACTGATGTCTAAGGCACTGACCTATAAAGCCCTAAGGGGGAAAAATTGGGTTGGTTTGCGCCACTCGTTAGCACCCCCAGATCAGGTGGGGGGTGGTTGGGGGCTGGAGAAGGATCGGGGCTGGTGGATTTGGCCGGAGGAGCTTCGTGGGGGCGGGGGGGGTGCGTGATTGGGGCCAGAGGATTGGAGCCGGAGGATTGGGGCCGGAGAAGCATTGGGAGGGGGGAGGATTGGGGTCAAAGGTTCGGGGCCGGAGGAGCATTGGGAGGGGGCAGAATTGTGGTCGGAGGATCGGGGCTGGGAGGAGGGGGACGTAGGGTCAGTGATCAGGGGCAAGGGGGGTGATCGAAGGCAATGTTCCCCCTAATTTCCTTTGTGGGTGCACGATCTCTATAGTGGGCTACACGACTCATTCAAAAACCTTTCTAAAGCTGGTAAGGGGCCTGGGCCGGATCTGCAGACAGCTGCACGGCCCTGCAGCTCAGCGGGGACGTTGGTCAGAGGTCTCGTCGGGAGGGTCAGAGGCCTCGTGGGAGTTGTCCGATCATGGGGGCTGGGTGAGGCAGGGACGCTGGATCCAGGAGCTAAGTGTAAAGGCAATTACCTCCTGGATCCAGCAGCCCTCGCCTTACTTTAGCTGGCAGATTCCCCAAGGCCTGAGAAACCCAACCAGCCAAAGTTAAATTTGAAATGATGGTTAAATCTGAGGCATGCCAGCCTCAGTATAATATTTAAATGGGTGACCCGCCTCCCGGGAGCGGTTGGCTGTCCCTCCTCCGTTAAAACCGGAAGTTGGCGGATTGGAGGTGGGTTCTGGTTGGGATTCAGTTTTTTAACGCCTCACCTTCCCACCTGACCCCAACCCAACTGTTTTTTGGGGTTAAAATTCCCCCCATATCTATAAATCGAAAGCACAAAGGAAACTACCATCAAGTGAATTTCAACAGTGAAAAAATGAACAATTTAATAAAACAAACTAACACTTATCTGTTACCCACCAAACCGCTCCCTCCGCGGCAGTGACGTCCCTTTTACATTTCTTTTTCAGTTTTCCGTGTTCAGCTCACGCTCTGACTCTAACTTTGTCCTCTCGCACTGTTTCCCCTCAGGCTCGCTCTCTCCGCTCCCACTGTCTGTCCCCCCTCCTGTGTAATAATGTCCATCTGTTTGTCCCCCCTCCCGTATAATGATGTCCTTCTGTCGTCGTCCCTCCTGTGTAATGATATCCCACTATCTGCTCCCCTCCCGTGTAATGATATCCCACTATCTGCCCCCCTCCCATGTAATGATATCCCACTATCTGCTCCCCTCCCGTGTAATGATATCCCACTGTCTGCCCCCCTCCCATGTAAAGATATCCCACTATCTGCTCCCCTCCCATGTAATGATATCCCACTATCTGCTCCCCTCCCGTGTAATGATATCCCACTATCTGCCCCCCTCCCGTGTAATGATATCCCACTATCTGCCCCCCTCCCGTGAAATGATATCCCACTATCTGCTCCCCTCCCGTGTAATGATATCCCACTATCTGCTCCCCTCCCGTGTAATGATATCCCACAATCTGCTCCCCTCCCGTGTAATGATATCCCACTGTCTGCCCCCCTCCTGTGTAATGATATCCCACTATCTGCTCCCCTCCCGTGTAATGATATCCCACTATCTGCCCCTCTCCCGTGTAATGATATCCCACTATCTGCTCCCCTCCCATGTAATGATATCCCACTGTCTGCCCCCCTCCTGTGTAATGATATCCCACTATCTGCTCCCCTCCCGTGTAATGATATCCCACTGTCTGCCCCCCACCCATGTAATGATATCCCACTGTCTGCCCCCCTCCCATGTAATGATATCCCACTATCTGCTCCCCTCCCATGTAATGATATCCCACTATCTGCTCCCCTCCCATGTAATGATATCCCACTATCTGCCCCCCTCCCATGTAATGATATCCCACTATCTGCTCCCCTCCCATGTAATGATATCCCACTATCTGCCCTCCTCCCATGTAATGATATCCCACTGTCTGCTCCCCTCCCGTGTAATGATATCCCACTATCTGCTCCCCTCCTGTGTAATGATATCCCACTATCTGCCCCCCTCCCATGTAATGATATCCCACTATCTGCTCCCCTCCCATGTAATGATATCCCACTATCTGCTCCCCTCCCGTGTAATGATATCCCACTGTCTGCTCCCCTCCCGTGTAATGATATCCCACTGTCTGCCCCCTCCTGTGTAATGATATCCCACTATCTGCTCCCCTCCCGTGTAATGATATCCCACTATCTGCTCCCCTCCCGTGTAATGATATCCCACTATCTGCCCCCCTCCCATGTAATGATATCCCACTATCTGCCCCCCTCCCATGTAATGATATCCCACTATCTGCTCCCCTCCCGTGTAATGATATCCCACTGTCTGCTCCCCTCCCATGTAATGATATCCCACTATCTGCTCCCCTCCCGTGTAATGATATCCCACTATCTTCTCCCCTCCCATGTAATGATATCCCACTGTCTGCTCCCCTCCCATGTAATGATATCCCACTATCTTCTCCCCTCCCATGTAATGATATCCCACTGTCTGCCCCCCTCCCATGTAATGATATCCCACTATCTTCTCCCCTCCCATGTAATGATATCCCACTATCTGCTCCCCTCCCGTGTAATGATATCCCACTATCTGCTCCCCTCCCATGTAATGATATCCCACTATCTGCTCCCCTCCCATGTAATGATATCCCACTGTCTGCTCCCCTCCCGTGTAATGATATCCCACTGTCTGCCCCCTCCCATGTAATGATATCCCACTATCTGCCCCTCCCATGTAATGATATCCCACTGTCTGCTCCCCTCCCATGTAATGATATCCCACTATCTGCTCCCCTCCCGTGTAATGATATCCCACTATCTGCTCCCCCCGTGTAATGATATCCCACTATCTGCTCCCCCCGTGTAATGATATCCCACTATCTGCCCCCCTCCCGTGTAATGATATCCCACTATCTGCCCCCTCCCGTGTAATGATATCCCACTATCTGCTCCCCTCCCGTGTAATGATATCCCACTGTCTGCTCCCCTCCCGTGTAATGATATCCCACTGTCTGCCCCCTCCTGTGTAATGATATCCCACTATCTGCTCCCCTCCCGTGTAATGATATCCCACTATCTGCTCCCCTCCCATGTAATGATATCCCACTATCTGCCCCCCTCCCATGTAATGATATCCCACTATCTGCCCCCCTCCCATGTAATGATATCCCACTATCTGCTCCCCTCCCGTGTAATGATATCCCACTGTCTGCTCCCCTCCCATGTAATGATATCCCACTATCTGCTCCCCTCCCGTGTAATGATATCCCACTATCTGCTCCCCTCCCGTGTAATGATATCCCACTATCTGCCCCCCTCCCGTGTAATGATATCCCACTATCTGCCCCCTCCCGTGTAATGATATCCCACTATCTGCTCCCCTCCCGTGTAATGATATCCCACTGTCTGCTCCCCTCCCGTGTAATGATATCCCACTGTCTGCCCCCTCCTGTGTAATGATATCCCACTATCTGCTCCCCTCCCGTGTAATGATATCCCACTATCTGCTCCCCTCCCATGTAATGATATCCCACTATCTGCCCCCCTCCCATGTAATGATATCCCACTATCTGCCCCCCTCCCATGTAATGATATCCCACTATCTGCTCCCCTCCCGTGTAATGATATCGCACTGTCTGCTCCCCTCCCATGTAATGATATCCCACTATCTGCTCCCCTCCCGTGTAATGATATCCCACTATCTGCTCCCCTCCCGTGTAATGATATCCCACTGTCTGCTCCCCTCCCATGTAATGATATCCCACTATCTGCTCCCCTCCCGTGTAATGATATCCCACTATCTGCTCCCCTCCCGTGTAATGATATCCCACTATCTGCCCCCCTCCCGTGTAATGATATCCCACTATCTGCCCCCTCCCGTGTAATGATATCCCACTATCTGCTCCCCTCCCGTGTAATGATATCCCACTGTCTGCTCCCCTCCCGTGTAATGATATCCCACTGTCTGCCCCCTCCTGTGTAATGATATCCCACTATCTGCTCCCCTCCCGTGTAATGATATCCCACTATCTGCTCCCCTCCCATGTAATGATATCCCACTATCTGCCCCCCTCCCATGTAATGATATCCCACTATCTGCCCCCCTCCCATGTAATGATATCCCACTATCTGCTCCCCTCCCGTGTAATGATATCGCACTGTCTGCTCCCCTCCCATGTAATGATATCCCACTATCTGCTCCCCTCCCGTGTAATGATATCCCACTATCTTCTCCCCTCCCATGTAATGATATCCCACTGTCTGCTCCCCTCCCATGTAATGATATCCCACTATCTTCTCCCCTCCCATGTAATGATATCCCACTGTCTGCCCCCCTCCCATGTAATGATATCCCACTATCTTCTCCCCTCCCATGTAATGATATCCCACTATCTGCTCCCCTCCCATGTAATGATATCCCACTATCTGCCCCCCTCCCATGTAATGATATCCCACTATCTGCCCCCTCCCGTGTAATGATATCCCACTATCTGCCCCCTCCCATGTAATGATATCCCACTATCTGCCCCCTCCCATGTAATGATATCCCACTATCTGCTCCCCTCCCGTGTAATGATATCCCACTGTCTGCTCCCCTCCCATGTAATGATATCCCACTATCTGCTCCCCTCCCGTGTAATGATATCCCACTATCTTCTCCCCTCCCATGTAATGATATCCCACTGTCTGCTCCCCTCCCATGTAATGATATCCCACTATCTTCTCCCCTCCCATGTAATGATATCCCACTGTCTGCCCCCTCCCATGTAATGATATCCCACTATCTTCTCCCCTCCCATGTAATGATATCCCACTATCTGCTCCCCTCCCATGTAATGATATCCCACTATCTGCCCCCCTCCCATGTAATGATATCCCACTATCTGCCCCCCTCCCGTGTAATGATATCCCACTATCTGCCCCCTCCCATGTAATGATATCCCACTATCTGCCCCCCTCCCATGTAATGATATCCCACCATCTGCTCCCCTCCCGTGTAATGATATCCCACTGTCTGCTCCCCTCCCATGTAATGATATCCCACTATCTGCTCCCCTCCCGTGTAATGATATCCCACTAACTTCTCCCCTCCCATGTAATGATATCCCACTGTCTGCTCCCCTCCCATGTAATGATATCCCACTATCTTCTCCCCTCCCATGTAATGATATCCCACTGTCTGCCCCCCTCCCATGTAATGATATCCCACTATCTTCTCCCCTCCCATGTAATGATATCCCACTATCTGCTCCCCTCCCATGTAATGATATCCCACTATCTGCTCCCCTCCCATGTAATGATATCCCACTGTCTGCTCCCCTCCCGTGTAATGATATCCCACTATCTGCTCCCCTCCCGTGTAATGATATCCCACTATCTGCTCCCCTCCCATGTAATGATATACCACTATCTGCTCCCCTCCCATGTAATGATATCCCACTATCTGCCCCCTCCCATGTAATGATATCCCACTATCTGCCCCCCTCCCGTGTAATGATATCCCACTATCTGCTCCCCTCCCGTGTAATGATATCCCACTATCTGCTCCCCTCCCATGTAATGATATCCCACTATCTGCTCCCCTCCCATGTAATGATATCCCACTGTCTGCTCCCCTCCCGTGTAATGATATCCCACTGTCTGCCCCCTCCCATGTAATGATATCCCACTATCTGCCCCTCCCATGTAATGATATCCCACTGTCTGCTCCCCTCCCATGTAATGATATCCCACTATCTGCTCCCCTCCCGTGTAATGATATCCCACTATCTGCTCCCCCCGTGTAATGATATCCCACTATCTGCTCCCCCCGTGTAATGATATCCCACTATCTGCCCCCCTCCCGTGTAATGATATCCCACTATCTGCCCCCTCCCGTGTAATGATATCCCACTATCTGCTCCCCTCCCGTGTAATGATATCCCACTGTCTGCTCCCCTCCCGTGTAATGATATCCCACTGTCTGCCCCCTCCTGTGTAATGATATCCCACTATCTGCTCCCCTCCCGTGTAATGATATCCCACTATCTGCTCCCCTCCCATGTAATGATATCCCACTATCTGCCCCCCTCCCATGTAATGATATCCCACTATCTGCCCCCCTCCCATGTAATGATATCCCACTATCTGCTCCCCTCCCGTGTAATGATATCCCACTGTCTGCTCCCCTCCCATGTAATGATATCCCACTATCTGCTCCCCTCCCGTGTAATGATATCCCACTATCTGCTCCCCTCCCGTGTAATGATATCCCACTATCTGCCCCCCTCCCGTGTAATGATATCCCACTATCTGCCCCCTCCCGTGTAATGATATCCCACTATCTGCTCCCCTCCCGTGTAATGATATCCCACTGTCTGCTCCCCTCCCGTGTAATGATATCCCACTGTCTGCCCCCTCCTGTGTAATGATATCCCACTATCTGCTCCCCTCCCGTGTAATGATATCCCACTATCTGCTCCCCTCCCATGTAATGATATCCCACTATCTGCCCCCCTCCCATGTAATGATATCCCACTATCTGCCCCCCTCCCATGTAATGATATCCCACTATCTGCTCCCCTCCCGTGTAATGATATCGCACTGTCTGCTCCCCTCCCATGTAATGATATCCCACTATCTGCTCCCCTCCCGTGTAATGATATCCCACTATCTTCTCCCCTCCCATGTAATGATATCCCACTGTCTGCTCCCCTCCCATGTAATGATATCCCACTATCTTCTCCCCTCCCATGTAATGATATCCCACTGTCTGCCCCCCTCCCATGTAATGATATCCCACTATCTTCTCCCCTCCCATGTAATGATATCCCACTATCTGCTCCCCTCCCATGTAATGATATCCCACTATCTGCCCCCCTCCCATGTAATGATATCCCACTATCTGCCCCCTCCCGTGTAATGATATCCCACTATCTGCCCCCTCCCATGTAATGATATCCCACTATCTGCCCCCTCCCATGTAATGATATCCCACTATCTGCTCCCCTCCCGTGTAATGATATCCCACTGTCTGCTCCCCTCCCATGTAATGATATCCCACTATCTGCTCCCCTCCCGTGTAATGATATCCCACTATCTTCTCCCCTCCCATGTAATGATATCCCACTGTCTGCTCCCCTCCCATGTAATGATATCCCACTATCTTCTCCCCTCCCATGTAATGATATCCCACTGTCTGCCCCCTCCCATGTAATGATATCCCACTATCTTCTCCCCTCCCATGTAATGATATCCCACTATCTGCTCCCCTCCCATGTAATGATATCCCACTGTCTGCTCCCCTCCCATGTAATGATATCCCACTGTCTGCTCCCCTCCCGTGTAATGATATCCCACTATCTGCTCCCCTCCCGTGTAATGATATCCCACTATCTGCTCCCCTCCCATGTAATGATATACCACTATCTGCTCCCCTCCCATGTAATGATATCCCACTATCTGCCCCCTCCCATGTAATGATATCCCACTATCTGCCCCCCTCCCGTGTAATGATATCCCACTATCTGCTCCCCTCCCGTGTAATGATATCCCACTATCTGCTCCCCTCCCATGTAATGATATCACACTATCTGCTCCCCTCCCATGTAATGATATCCCACTGTCTGCTCCCCTCCCGTGTAATGATATCCCACTGTCTGCCCCCTCCCGTGTAATGATATCCCACTATCTGCCCCTCCCATGTAATGATACCCCACTGTCTGCTCCCCTCCCATGTAATGATATCCCACTATCTGCTCCCCTCCCGTGTAATGATATCCCACTATCTGCTCCCCTCCCGTGTAATGATATCCCACTATCTGCCCCCCTTCCGTGTAATGATATCCCACTATCTGCCCCCTCCCGTGTAATGATATCCCACTATCTGCTCCCCTCCCGTGTAATGATATCCCACTATCTGCTCCCCTCCCATGTAATGACATCCCACTATCTGCTCCCCTCCCGTGTAATGATATCCCACTATCTGCTCCCCTCCCATGTAATGATATCCCACTGTCTGCCCCCCTCCCGTGTAATGATATCCCACTATCTGCTCCCCTCCCATGTAATGATATCCCACTATCTGCTCCCCTCCCGTGTAATGATATCCCACTATCTGCTCCCCTCCCATGTAATGATATCGCACTATCTGCCCCCCTCCCATGTAATGATATCCCACTATCTGCTCCCCTCCCGTGTAATGATATCCCACTATCTGCTCCCCTCCCGTGTAATGATATCCCACTGTCTGCTCCCCTCCTGTGTAATGATATCCCACTGTCTGCTCCCCTCCCATGTAATGATATCCCACTATCTGCTCCCCTCCCGTGTAATGATATCCCACTATCTGCCCCCTCCCATGTAATGATATCCCACTATCTGCCCCCCTCCCATGTAATGATATCCCACTATCTGCTCCCCTCCCATGTAATGATATCCCACTATCTGCTCCCCTCCCATGTAATGATATCCCACTATCTTCTCCCCTCCCATGTAATGATATCCCACTGTCTGCTCCCCTCCCATGTAATGATATCCCACTGTCTGCCCCCTCCCATGTAATGATATCCCACTATCTGCTGCCCTCCCGTGTAATGATATCCCACTATCTGCCCCCCTCCCGTGTAATGATATCCCACTGTCTGCCCCCCTCCTGTGTAATGATATCCCACTGTCTGCCCCCCTCCCATGTAATGATATCCCACTGTCTGACCCCCTCCCATGTAATGATATCCCACTGTCTGCTCCCCTCCCATGTAATGATATCCCACTGTCTGCCCCCTCCCATGTAATGATATCCCACTATCTGCTGCCCTCCCGTGTAATGATATCCCACTATCTGCCCCCCCCATGTAATGATATCCCACTGTCTGCCCCCCTCCTGTGTAATGATATCCCACTATCTGCCTCCCTCCTGTGTAATGATATCCCACTGTCTGCTCCCCTCCCATGTAATGATATCCCACTGTCTGCTCCCCTCCCATGTAATGATATCCCACTATCTGCTCCCCTCCCGTGTAACGGTATCCCACTGTCTGCCCCCCTCCTGTGTAATGATATCCCACTGTCTGCCCCCCTCCTGTGTAATGATATCCCGCTATCTGCCCCCCTCCCATCTAATGATATCCCACTGTCTGCCCCCTCCCGTGTAATGATATCCCACTGTCTGCCCCCCTCCCAACTAATGATATCCCACTGTCTGCCCCCCTCCCATCTAGTGATATCCCACTGTCTGCCCCCCTCCCGTGTAATGATATCCCACTGTCTGCCCCCCTCCCATGTAATGATATCCCACTATCTGCCCCCTCCCATGTAATGATATCCCACTATCTGCTCCCCTCCCGTGTAATGATATCCCACTATCTGCCCCCTCCGATGTAATGATATCCCACTATCTGCCCCCTCCCGTGTAATGATATCCCACTATCTGCCCCCCTCCTTTGTAATGATATCCCACTATCTGCCCCCCTCCTGTGTAATGATATCCCACTATCTGCTCCCCTCCCATGTAATGATATCCCACTGTCTGCTCCCCTCCCATGTAATGATATCCCACTTTCTGCTCCCCTCCTGTGTAATGATATCCCACTGTCTGCTCCCCTCCCATGTAATGATATCCCACTATCTGCCCCCCTCCCATGTAATGATATCCCACTGTCTGCCCCCCTCCCGTGTAATGATATCCCACTATCTGCCCCCCTCCTGTGTAATGATATCCCACTGTCTGACCCCCTCCCATGTAATGATATCCCACTATCTGCTCCCCTCCCGTGTAACGGTATCCGACTGTCTGCCCCCCTCCTGTGTAATGATATCCCACTATTTGCCCCCCCAACTCCTTTCCACCTTCTGTTACCTCCAGTCTTATTTGCTCTAATGCTTTCATTTTTGGCCTCTCATCTTCCTCCATCCATAACCATCCCCCTCTGTCTGCAATCTCCCCCATCCCTATTTCCCCACTGAGCATTCCATTCCCTCTGACTCTTAGCTTTTGTACCTCCACTCTCCCTTTGCCCAGAGTCTTCAGCTGCCTGGGTCCTACCGCCTAAACATTCCTGCTTCTCCACTTCCTAAAACCTTTTCAAAACCCTTTTTTTTTTACAAAGCTTTTATTCACCCTGGCTAAACTCTCACTTCCTGGCTCAGCAGCCATTTTCCCTACACTGCTCTGTGAAGCACATTGACATGCTTTTTTACTTTAATGATGCTAAATAAGTGCACGTTATTGTCGTTGATGATAAAGCAATGACCTGTGATAATAAAGCCCCTTGGGTAGATTTTGACTTAGTGCGATAGTATAAAATGGGTGATAGTGAATCGGTAGCCCATTTTACATCTCTCCCGATGAGATGTAAAACAGGTTGCGAATTTGCTATCACCCATTTTACACTATCGTACAAAGTCAAAATCTACCCACACCTGTAATCATCAGGTCAATATTCTGCTGTTAATGTTCACTCACGATTACAAAATCTGCACTGGTTTGGAAAGCTGCTACTGAATTAATATACCATGCTTTATATCTGTAGGTGACTGCTACTTGCACGAGCCAGATCACATTAAGAGCTGATGTGATCACAAGTGTTGTGATACAATGCAATAGGAACAACTTGACAACAACCACAGCCACTGTAACCAGTGAACTAACAACGGCAACATCAACAATGCCAATGTCAACTTCAACGCCAACACCAACACCATCAGTGCCAACATCGACATCATCAGTGCCAACATCGACATCATCAGTGCCAACATCGACATCACCGGTGCCAACATCAACAACACAAATGTCAACATCAACAATGCCAATGTCAACTTCAACAGCAACACCAACACCAACACCAACATCAACATCACCAGTGCCAACATCAACAACACCAACACCAAATTCATCATCAGAGGAAAACAGCAGATCATCAGATGAAAATAGTGGATCATCAGATGAAAATGGTGGATCATCATAGGCAAACAGCTGGGACATAATTCACAGGTGTTTGGTTGAATTTAATGCTAAATGGAATAATATATAATTTTGAGATCACTTCCTGGAGAAAACACACATATTATGTCACAATCCCGGCAGGTACATCCTTCCCGTCGCCTGGCTATGATGCCACCTTTCATCTCTTCCCTCTGAGGTACTTTGCTCCCTATCCTAATGCTATCCCTCTTCCTTCTTTCTTTCCGGCTTCCATCCCAGGCTTGAATTTCCCCTTGAATGAGCCCATGGTTATCCCAGGAGCCTCCCTCAGCATTCTCCAATGGGTCCATTATAGCTATTGTGCGGTCTCCTTATGAGCAGTACTACAAACTATCCCATCATCCTCTTCTGCTGATCGTCCCACCCAGCCTACCTGGTGGAGGCTAAGCTTCCTTCCCATCCTGCTCACCCACCCTTGGACTCTGCTCCAGAACAACATTATTGCCCCTCTCCATATTTCCCTCTGAGACTCTTGCCATCCATGACATTATTGGTATCCTGGCTTGGATTGAAACTTGATGCATAGTTGGTGACACTTTGCTCCTTACTGAAACTTTCCTATCTGGCTATACCTTCCACTTCCTACCCCACCTAAACCATTGGCAGAGTGGCGCTCATCATCAACTCATAGCTCAGCTTCTCCCCCTAATCCTCTAGCATAACCTCTTAAGCATCTTGCTCGGTTCCTCTCCCTTGCCTGTCCTTTATAAACCTCATTGTCTCCCACCCCTCAAAACTCACCCTGTGTTTCTCCCTGACATTCTCTCTGATATCCTCCTATATCCTCTGCACTGAATTATTTTTCATCCTCAGTAACTTGAATCTTCATTTCAGTTTTCCATCACCTCTCCCCTCCAAATTCTCTGTCCTCCTGTCCTTCATAAATCTTTCCCTCCATAGAAACTCTCTTACTCTTATTCATGTCACCCCTAGATCCCCCATGGCCTTTCTAGTCCCATGGTCTCAGTGACTGATGAGGCTGCCCTCACACCCACACCCCCCTACCATTTTCCAACACAACATTCACGTCTGGAAAACAATTGTTCCCCAAGTGACTTACCCAAGGCACTCTCAAACTCCCAACCACCTAGCTTCAGGATCGAAATATACTCTACAGCTGTTGACTTGTTCAACTATTCCCTCACCACCACCTTCATTCCCTTTACTGTCTCCCATTCTTGTTGTTCCTCCAGTACTGCCCCCATTTCTGGTCCCAAGTCAAGATACGCAAGTTGAACATACCTGCCACACTACTGGCTTAGTCATCTCTTGCCCAATCTGGCTGGACTACATCAAGCACTCTCAGGCCTGGTTCTCCTCTGCCAAAACTGTTGATTACTCCAGGATTACCCCAGAGAGCAAAGACAACCCAGGCCCATTTTCTCTACTATCAACCACCTCCTTAAATCCCTCTCCCCTGCCCCTCCACCCCCACCTCTAACAACAACTGCAAGGAACTCACGAATTTCTTTATCATCAAGAAAGAGATAGAGCTATCTTTGTTGCTTGCCCTCTTCCCCTTGTGCACCTGGAAAACCATTCCCCCAGCTCCCCCAACCCTAGCTGTGATTTCACATCTCTCTCTAGCTTTTTTCCCATCTTCTTCATGTCTTCTTTGAACTTAACTCATCCATGGGACAAACCACTTGTTTGCTTGGCCCCATTATTGCTAAACTTCCTTTCCTCACCCCATGCTAGCAGACAGATACTGTCCCCCTCCCTTTCAAAACCACAGTCATCTCTCCCTCTTCAAAAACCCACCCTCAACCACTGCCCTTGTGAATTACTGCCTTCAACCTTTGCTTACTCTCCAAAGTCCTTGAAAGTGTTGTCACCTCGCAGATTTGCACCCATCTCTCCTGCAACACTCAGTTTAAATCTCTCCAATCAGGTTTCCATCCCTCACATGACACTGAAATGTCCATGATCAAAGTCACAAACGACATTCTCTGTAACTGTGTTGTGGTGCATTATCTCTTCTTGTCCTCTTCAACCTCTCTGCAACCTTTGACATATCTGTGAGGCTTCTACAAAGCCTATGTTCATGGTCCAGCTCAGTATGACTCCCTTCACTTGGTTCCACTCTTGCTTATCCATAGCCAGTGCATCTCTTGCAATGGCCTCTCTTCCCACCCTGACACTTCCAAAGTCCCGCAAGGATCCATCCTTTGCCATTCCCTCTTCCTGATCTACATGTTGTCCCTGCAACATCATCCAGAGACATTGGCCGTAATTTTAATTTGGAGGTGGGCAGGGAGCGGGGGTGTTGGAAAGTGGTTGGAAAATCTGGGAATTTAATGGCAGAGCTTGATTAGCATTTAGAATCACTGTTTCCTGCCCACATGGTTTGTCTTCTGATATGTAAAGTGCTTTTGTAAGGAAATAAGTGTGGGGTAATAAAACAGGAGTAGCGATCCTTTTGCTAAAGATAACAGTAGATAAAGGAAGCTTTGTGTAAAGGAAATGGTTCTGAGGTAAAAAATTGCAAACTGTTTACATTGATAGTCTATTTTCAGAGGATTTGGGAAATAGATACGTCATTTTGACATTTCCTTTGATGTAGTCAAAATATATATGGTGTATAAATGAGCATGGTTTTCAACAGTTTATCAGAGTGTACTCGAAAGATACAGAAACCAGTAAAGTCACTCTCTGTATACAGTTAAAGGTCAATCACCTTTTTGTGTATCAATGAAATCTGTGGCGTATACTCCACTACGAAGTCTCATGCTTACTTGAAACGTGTTGTTGTGAACCAGAGGAGAACGGAGGTGGCTTAACATTTGGTGCCATGATGTGCCAAATAACTGCCTGAATCCATGAGGTTAAAGCTTAAAACTAAAGGCTTTTATTAAGTAAGAAGATGGCATCAAGTTAACACAGGGCAACCATCATTCATCACCGACCCAGCCCTTGGTAGAACATTCCAGAAGAGGGGCGGGGCTAGTGAGGAGCATTAGTGGTTACACCGGTGGAACATTCCAGACATTAACAAGTACAACAACAATACAAATGCCAGAACACAGAGTTATTTCATCACATTCACCCCCTGCTATAGATTCAGTCTGTCAGGAGGTCTGATAATCCTCTGGGAATGACGTAACTCTTGCTGAGGCTCCTCCTGGAGTACTAACTCCGGTTCATTTGAATTCCTAGAATCATCAGTATTTTCCACACTGAGGGTTTGTGTCTCTGAAGGTCCAATACCACGATTGAAAACTCTACTCTCAGAGTTGAACTCTTTTCGAGCTCCAGCAGGTGCAAGATCTTTAATAGAGACCGTATCCTCTCGCCCATCCGAATATTGAATATACGCATACTGGGGATTAGCATGGAGGAGTTGTACTTCCTCCACCAGTGGATCAGTCTTGTGGCCTCTCACATGTCTGCGCAACAACACAGGGCCCATGGTTATCAACCATGTGGGTAACATTACTCCATTAGTAGCTTTTCTTGGAAAACTAAACATCCTTTCATGAGGGGTGGCATTCATCGCTGTACACAAAAGAGACCTTATGGAATGCAGCACGTCTGGCAGGACATCCTGCCAGTGAGAGGTCGGCAGGCCTCGCGACTTCAGAGACAGTATGATAGCCTTCCACACTGTCGCATTTTCTTTCTCGACCTGCCCATTACCACGAGGGTTATAGCTGGTAGTTTTACTCGTTGCAATCCCTTTCGATAGCAAAAACTGTCACAATTCTTCGCTCATAAAGAACCCCTATCACTATGTATATAGTTAGGCATGCCAAACAAGGAAAACAGTTGGCAGAGGCATTTAATTACAACAGCACTAGTCATATCCGGACAGGGGATAACAAAAGGGAACCGAGAGTACTCGTCTATAATATTAAGAAAATAGACATTACAGTCGCTCGATGGAAGGGGACCTTTAAAATCGAGACTCAAACGCTCAAATGGTCGAGTTGCTTTAATAAGATGAGCTGGCTCGGATGGCTTATAGAAGCGGGGTTTGCATTCAGCACAAACACGACAGGTTCTGGTCATTGTCCAGACCTCCTCAATAGAGTAGGGTAGATTGTGGGACTTAATGAAGTGGTTGATTCTGGTAACCTCAGGGTGGCAGAGTGCATCGTGGAGACTTTGAAGCTTATCTGTACCTAGACTAGCACATATTCCTCGTGACAAAGCATCCGATGGCTCATTAAATACTCCAGGCCTGTACTGAATATCATAGTCATATGTTGACAGTTCTATTCGCCATCTTAAAATCTTATCATTTTTGATCTTGCCTCTCTGCTTAGTGTTGAACATAAAGGCCACGGATCGCTGGTCAGTAATGAGTGTAAAACTTTGGCCAGCGAGATAATGTCTCCAATACCTGACTGCTTCGATAATCGCCTGTGCTCCTTTTCCACTGAAGAATGTCGAACTTCTGGTCCTTGCAATGTACGAGAAAAAAGCTACTGGTCTACCAGCTTGGTTAAGAGTTGCTGCCAACGCAAAATCAGATGCATCACTTTCCACTTGAAAAGGGATCTTCTCATCCATGGCACATACCACTGCCTTCTCAATGTCCCGTTTGATATTAAGGAAAACCTCCTGAGCTTCCGCCGATAGCGGAAAAGATGTCGACTTAATAAGAGGTCGGACTTTATTTGAGTAGTTAGCTGTAAGGGGGGCATCTTTTAACTGGTTTATGGTAATTTACCTGGCCAGCAGCCTTTGCGTCTGAGCTCTGACCAATTCCAACCTTTTACCTGGTTTACGGTAATTCACATGGCCAGCAGCCTTTTGCTGCTGCACTCTAAACCAATTTACAAACAGCAAGTTTCGAATCACTACCCCTCCTTCAGTTCTGAGTGGAGGAACTTATAATTAATGATATTAAAATGGACAAGTGGTTTGGATGAGAGAAAAATCAAGTTTTATTACCTAAATAAACTACAATCAAAAGAATAAACTATACCACACGAACACAGTAATTACAGTAAAACTATATAACGAGGTTGCAGACGGCGAAAACGAGGGATAAAATGGCTCCAATATTACTTAAACAATCTTAGCAATTACCCTTAAATCACCACCCCAAACTCCTGCTCGGTTGCCTTGCTGAGAAGTCAGAACACCCTGCTCACCTGTGGTCCAGCGAAGTAAAGAGAGTGATAGCTTCTCAGCAGCTATCTTTTATACCTGGTGAGGTCCTACCGTTCTGCCCTGCAAGGGCTGTGTGCAAACTTCCCCGCCCAAAGGGTCCAATACACAAGAGAAAGCGGTGATTGGCTAACTCAGAGTGGTTGGACTGGGTTAATGTGTCTTCGGGAGCTCCCTGGGCTGAAACAAAAGGGAAATACAACTGCTCTATTGTCCAGAATGCTAGGTGATTTAAACCCATTCAGTTCTTAAACGGTTCCCATTCAAGATACAAAAGTCTCTTCTGCAGTTTAGATGTATCCACTCAATATACAAACAAATGCTAATAGCATTCGATTGCTTTGTAAACAAAGCATTGTCCTGTGGTAACGTTTTGTCTCCATTGAACCTTACTTCCAGACACAGGAAGCTGCTTTCCAAGTCCTTTGTCTTCGGTCATGTGGTGACAGCCATTTTTATCCCTGGAAATTTAAAAGCACAACGCCCAGGGATTTTTTAATCAAAAAAATTGATCTTCAGAACTGTAAATTATTGCGAATTCTTACAGTCCGCCCTTGGATACTTCCAGCTTGCTTGTAGTATCCTCTTGAAGAAATGAGCAATAATTTCTGACCCCTCACAAACAACCATCCCCTGTATTTACCTAATAGCTATCTGCCACTGATCCCCGTCCCATCTATTCCCCTTAAATTCAAGAAAAAAAACCATGGTATGGTAGGCATCTTACAGATACTTCAGTTTTCAATAAGGGGTCTCATACCCCTCCACGCTTGTAAAATTATACAATGTAAACCAAATTTACAATCACTTTTTTACATCATAACTTATTACAAAATGTTGCAATCTTAGTTACACAATGTAATCAAAATGATCCCAAGCACGGAGAGGGCCCTACGCCTCTGCTCAACTTGGGGTTGTCACAAAATGGTCCCAAGCACGGGGAGGATCCTACGCCTCTGCTCAACCTGGGGCTGCAACACAAAATACAAAAAATCATTAAACATTTGAAACAACATGCTTAAATAAACCCCGATCATCATGTGCCGATGATGGGTCACGAAATTTGAGTGGGTATTGCTCCTCCCACTCGGGCAGTAAAAGTACCTTCCACCCCCCTTTGATTGTCTTAAACTTTAAAACAGGCAGAATGGATTTACAGACCAGCCTGCTCCGCCAGCCCCGAGCCGTTCCCTTGTCCTTTTGTGGAGGCGGGGTACCCCTCATGTATAAAATTACCTTGGCACAGACCGAGACCGGGGAGTATGGGCTCATGACTCCCAGTCCCTCCCCCTCCCATCTTCCCTCGACTGGCTGCTGAAAGATGATGGGTGCCTGTGTGGCGGCTCTCCTTGGCCCCACACAAGCTTGGATCCCCGATCCGGCCACCCACTCATCCTTCCCAGCCACACTTACCCTTTAACTTTGCCCGTGGGCCCCCGGGTGAGTTCCTCCCTTCCCCGAACGCACCCATGCGACTCTTGGGTCTCCCCCTCCCCTATACAATCTTTCCCGGGCCATCACCACCCACTCCCGGGGAACGCGTCCCTATGACCAGGCGCCCGTGCTTCCCCATCGTGACTCCTCAACAGCAAGGTCTCCCGCAAGTGAACTTCGGTCAGGATAGTGCTGGGTTGGGGGCCGTGCCCCACCCAGCTGGGGCCATCTCCTCCCCGTAGGAGGAGTAGGCAAGTTCCTCCGGACCCTGTCCGGTTTTTCCCGAAGATCGCTGTGGGGTTTCCCTCTGGATTCGTCCAGTGGCGAGGTGATCCCCAACATTCTGTCTCCATAACTTCATTCGATGCCCAGCTCAGGCTGGGCGAACATGGCTGCTTCATTTTCCAATCTCCTGTAAAAACTTAAAAGGACATGCAGCCAGGTCTCATGGACCTGCTGCCTTAGGTGGAGACATGGTCGGGTCCCTTGACCTCGGCCCAAAATACAAACATTCGGCACACATGTAAACTTAAACTCTTTAAACTTAAACTTCAAACTGGTTATATGAAACTAAAATTTACACCTTAAAGCAAGCTATATACACACACATAGCTATAATACAAATGCCGCCCGTCTCCGGACGGCCAGGCTAATCTCTGGCACTGTCGCAGATTGCTGCTGGCTGCAGCGAAGCTGGACTGCCTCCTGTCTCTGGTCCCTTGCAGCTTATGGCTGTTGAGTGGGGGCCTCTGTTCTCTGGCTTCTCCCTGGCTCGGGAGTCCGCCGTACTCCACTGTAAAGTGGGTGACCATGCTTTCTTAGGCTGGGGCACCCGCTGAGACCTTCTGAGGGGTGTCTCTATGGGGGAAACTTTGGCTGGTGGACCCTGAGCTTGGGTCACAGCCCCAGCTGGCTGGGAACCTTCTCCCCCATGTCCAAATAGCCCGCACTGTATAATGTACCTGGCAGCCTGCCGGTGCAAATCTCTCTCTGGGTTTGTCTGCTCTTCCCTGCCCACTCCTGTGCTGGGGGCAGGTATACTCTCACCACCCGCTGCTGGTGGCTGGAAATTTTCCTCCCCATGTTTAAAACCTGGTGTCAGCTCCCCCCCCTATGTCTCCTGCAAGAGGGATTGCTATCCCTGCCCCCCCAGGGTCCCACATCATGGGGGGGACCACTCTAGAAGCTGGCTGAGAAGCTGGTCCCTTTAATCAGGCCACAGTGCCTGTCTTTACAGGCGGTGAACTTGAACTTGCATGGACAGCAAACTCATGTTCCCTCACCCAGGTGGCTTTAACTGGGGAATTTTGGACCTGCCTTTTTTCTGGGGCCAAAACTATCCCCTGTGTGCCTCCCTTGTCCCAGATTTCTGCTACTGGACCTGCTCTACAGGGGTCCCAGGACTCTCCTTCCCTGTTCCCTGGCTTAAACAGCTTACTCTGAACATGAATGGCTCCTCCCCCCACACAAGCCACAGTGCTTGCCTGTGAACTCGAACTTGCTGTGGGCTGAGGATTCCTATTCTCAGGCTCACTCCTCACGGGCAGACCGTACCTCCGTTGTTGGAGGGGGCACACTGATCCTGGTCCCTGCTTGCCTAGCGGGACCTGCTGGTGTTTTCCTACCACCCCATTGTCCACCCCTCCTCGCTGCCAGAGCTCCTCAAGACTCAGAGCTGTGGGCTGCGGTCTTGGGGTCTCTAATTCCCAATCCAGCACCGTTCTGGGTGCTGCCTGTGGGATGGTTCTACTTGGGCTGCCAGTAAAGTCCAGCTGACCTGCCTTCGGGCTGATCAGACAAATCATCCCCTTTGATGCCTTTAAAGCCATGTTAAGGCTTTCTATCTCTGCCCTACAGGGGCCATGATCTGCTTCACCAAACCTGGCATTCTCTTCCCGCAGTCTCATCTCATTTTCCCTGGCCTCAGTGATTTGGTACTTTCGGAATTCTATCTCGTTTCTCGCATGGCTCTCTCCCTCGCTAGCTTCTTGGGTGAGGTGTGCATTCTCCTCTTGTAGCCTCATCTCTCTGTCCCTCGCCTCTGTGACTTCCTGCACAAGGCGCTCTATAAATGCCTGGCATTTCGTGACCTCTAGTGTGAGGCGTGCAATCTCTTCCCGCACCCTCATACCACTAGCTCTGGCCTCATACACCTCTCTGAGGCGTTCTACCTCCGCCTGGCATTTTTCAAGCTGGGACTCCCGATTCTTGGCATCTTTAACCTCCTCCTGCACCCTCTTCTCACCCTCCTTAACCCAGCCACCTATACCATGATAGGTCAGCCTACACACTGCTGCTAACATCCGCAGGGCTACCCACATACTGAAAACAACGAGAAAAACAAGAGCTGATACTTTCTCCAGATCCAGACCACTTATTAAATCAAAAACTGCCTCCACTCCTACCTGGCTCGCCATTTGTAAGGGGGGCATCTTTTAACTGGTTTATGGTAATTCACCTGGCCAGCAGCCTGTGCCTCTGAGCTCTGACCAATTCCAACCTTTTACCTGGTTTACGGTAATTCACCTGGCCAGCAGGCTTTTGCTGCTGCACTCTAAACCAATTTACAAACAGCAAGTTTCGAATCGCTACCCCTCCTTCGGTTCTGATTGGAGGAACTTATAATTAATGATATTAAAACGGACAAGTGGTTTGGATGAGAGAAAAATCAAGTTTTATTACCTAAATAAACTACAATCAAAAGAATAAACTATACCACACGAACACAGTAATTACAGTAAAACTATATAACGGGGTTGCAGACAGCAAAAACGAGGGATAAAATGGCTCCAATGTTACTTAAACAATCTTAGCAATTACCCTCAAATCACCAACCCTAACTCCTGCTAGGTTGCCTTGCCGAGGAGTCAGAACACCCTGCTCACCTGTGGTCCAGCGAAGTAAAGAGAGTGATAGCTTCTCAGCAGCTATCTTTTATACCTGGTGAGGTCCTACCGTTCTGCCCTGCAAGGGCTGTGTGCAAACTTCCCCGCCCAAAGGGTCCAATACACAAGAGAAATCTGTGATTGGCTAACTCAGAGTGGTTGGACTGGGTTAATGTGTCTTCCGGAGCTCCCTGGGCTGAAACAAAAGGGAAATACAACTGCTCTATTGTCGAGAATGCTAGGTGATTTAAACCCATTCAGTTCTTAAACGGTTCCCATTCAAGATACAAAAGTCTCTTCTGCAGTTTAGATGTATCCACTCGATATACAAACAAATGCTAATAGCATTCGATTGCTTTGTAAACAAAGCATTGTCCTGTGGTAACGTTTTGTCTCCATTGAACCTTACTTCCAGACACAGGAAGCTGCTTTCCAAGTCCTTTGTCTTCGGTCATGTGGTGACAGCCATTTTTATCCCTGGAAATTTAAAAGCACAACGCCCAGGGATTCTTTAATCAAAAAAATTGATCTTCAGAACTGTAAATTATTGCGAATTCTTACATAGCCACCCACTGGGCATAGTACGAGAAGAATCCCAGCCACCTTCTTAAAGCTTTTACAGTGTGAGGTAAAGGTAATTCCTTAAGTGGGCGTAATCTTTCAGGATCTGGCCCGATTACCCCATTCTCCACAACGCAACCAAGAATACACAAACGTGTAGTATTGAAGGTACACTTGTTTTTGTTGTAGGTCAGGTTTAACTTCTTTGCAGTCTCTAGGAACTTCGTGAGATTTTGATCATGCTCCCGTTGGTCGCGCCCACAGATAGTAACATTGTCCAGGTACGGGACTGTTGCTTCCAACGTGTATTCATCCACCATACGATCCATCTCCCGTTGGAAGATGGATACCCCATTCGTCACTCCAAAGGGCACCCTAAGGAATTGGTACAGGTGCCCATTAGCTTCGAAGGCTGTATAAGGTCGGTCTTCTATTTTAATGGGGAGTTGATGGTAGGCAAACGTTAAATCAATGGTGGAGAACACGCGATACTGAGCTATCTGGTTCACCATCTCAGAAATACGAGGCAAAGGATAGGCGTCTAATTGGGTATACAAGTTTATAGTCTGGCTATAATCGACCACAAGTCTTTTCTTTTCATTAGTTTTAACCACCACCACCTGGGCACACCACGGGCTATTACTGTGTTCGATGATTCCCTCCCGTTGAAGCCTTTCCACTTCCTCTTTTATAAATGTTTTATCTTCTGAACTATACCGTTGACTCTTAGTCGCTATAGGTCTACAATTAGGAGCAAGGTTCATGAACAAAGAAGGTGGACTAACTTTTAAAGTAGAAAGGCCGCAGACTGTGAGTGGAGGCTGAGATCCACCATACTTAAGGCTAATGTTCTCATGCTGACACTGGAAGTCCAAGCCTAAAATTAAGTTCACACACAACTGAGGTTATATGAAGAGTTTAACATCCTTATACTCCGTATCCTTAATGGTTAATGTGACTTTACAATATCCAGTTACCTCCAAAGTAAGGGACTTGGATGCCATCACAATTTTACTTCGAGTAGGATACACCTTCAATGAACAGGAGTTAACAAGGTTGGGGTGTATAAAACTTTCAGTACTGCCACAGTCTATCAAACACCCAGTAGGATGACCATTAATCTTGATGTCCATCATAGATTTCAACAAGGAACACGGTATGGTCTGGTCAACCGTAGCCGAGGCTAGAGTAAAACGATAGGCGGCAGCAGAGAAGACATCGGGTACAGGATTACCCTTACACACTTTACTAAAATGTCCCCGTTTCTTACATTTATAACAGGTAGCCTCTCTGGCTGGGCATCTTTGCCTGGGGTGTTTAGATTGGCCACAAAAATAACACTTAGACCCATGGGGTACAGCCGCAACAATAGGATTAAGTGGAGGCTCCATTGGTGTTATGGATGCCTCCATATTCGGAACACACGAGGCTGAGAGAGATGCATGGGCTGATGCATACGCTTCTAAATTCTTCTGGGCTACATCTAACGATCGAGCAGTAGCGACGACCGTTTTTAAAACTAACGAGTCGTTCTCGAGGAGTCTCTGTCTAATATAATTAGATCGGAGGCCAGATATGAAAGAATCGCAGATGGCTTCTTCCTGATACACTATGGCAGAGACAGCCTTGTAGTTGCAATCCTTAGCCAAAGCCTTAAGGTCCTGCAGGAAATCGTCCAGGGATTCCTTGGGTAATTGCCTGCGAGTAGACAAAAGATACCTGGCGTATACTTCGTTAACCGACTTAAGGTACTGGGCCTTAAGGGCTGTAAGGGCCTCTTCATATGCAGTAATATCTTCAATTATCGAGTAAGCTTAATGACTTACCAAGTTGGTTAGAAGACCTAACTTGTTAACCGTTGAATCGACCGATGCGATGAAGTGTTCAAAACATCGAAGCCAATGCGTAAATTTCTTCGACCCGTCTGCCGAATGGTGATCGATATCCAAACGCTCTGGTTTCAAAAATCGATCCATCTTCCAAAAGTTGTTACTTAATAAAATTGATGTGCCAAATATGAATCCATGAGGTTAAAGCTTAAAACTAAAGGCTTTTATTAAGTAAGAACATGGCATCAAGTTAACACAGGGCAACCATCATTCATCACTGACCTAGCCCTTGGTAAAACATTCCAGAAGAGGGGCGGGGCCAGGGAGGAGCATTAGTGGTTACACCGGTGGAACATTCCAGACATTAACATGTACAACAACAACAACAACTACAATACAAATGCCAGAACACAGAGTTATTTCATCACATGCCGTGAACTCGTTCAATGAATACACGGACAGTGAGTATGATTTAACATCGATAGTGGGTATAACTAGCTCCTGGGAATCGCAATCTAGGGAATAGGATGGAATCAGACAAAATGGTCGGTTTCTCGAACAAGTTGGTTCCTTTGAAAATTTCTGACTGGATTAAAAGGGGGGGGGGCCGTCCTTACAGATTTTTCAAGGAAATTTTAAATGGGAGCTGGGAGGAGATTGAGCAGGCACTGGAGAATGTGTGTCTGCAGAGACAAAAAGACGGTCGACAGAAAATGTTCCTGTTTCAGCAGAAACAAAATGAAAGGAGACAGAGAACAGACCAATTTCAAGGGCTTTGTCTGGGTATAGGCGCATTGTGGAGGAAGCGTGCTCAGACCCAGGCTGAAAATAGGGTCTTGAAGGCAGAAATAGAGAAGCTTAAGGAGGATAGCAAAATACTGCAGATGCTGGAAATCCGAAATAACAACAGAAAATGCTGGAAAAACTCCGAGTTTGATGCAGTCAGGATCCACACTGTGCAATCAGCTAATTCCTTCCTGGCTAGGAAGTGGACAGGTTGGGGTCGGGATTCAGCTTTTTAGCTCTTTAACCACCCACGTGACCCCATCCCATTTGTTTCTTTTGCTTAAAATGCCCCCCATAGTGGCCGATTTTCAACTGCTGGCCGCAAAATTGATGTCCAGGACTTGCTTGTAACCTCTTCCAATCAAACCCCCACCCCTACCCCTGCCACCCCAGAACTCTCCGTTCCTCTGACTCTGGCCTTTTGTCCATCCCCATCTGCCTTCTCCATTGGCATTCGTGCTTTCAGCCGCCTAGGTCCCATACTCTGGAATTCCTTCCCTAAACCTCACTGCCTCTCTCTTTCATTCCTTTAAGAGCCTCTCTAAAACCCACCTTTTCATCAAGCTTTTCTCCCATTTTTTATTAAGTCTCTGTGAAGCAACTTGGCATGCTTTGTCTATGTTACAGCTGCTGCATAAATGTAAGTTGTTGCTTTCACTGGCTGAAATGTATTTAATAAAATACTTCAAAAAAAGAAGAGAAAAGAAGTGTTGGAGGGGAAGAAAATACAAGTGAAGAGTAAGAAAGTTCAGATTTGTAAGTATAACCAGAGATGATTTGTCACTTTTTGAAGGGTAAATTCTCCTTATTTTCTTCAGTTCTATTCTTCCCAGACAACACATGGTTGATTAGATGGCCTGGTACCCCACTCCCAAATGGCTGTTGATTCCACTCTGAACTAACTACTAGGAACTGAGCAAAAGTAGGCCAAAGGTGAATATCAGTCTGATTTTGTCTCCCCTTTGGGAAGCCCCAGGTCTTGGTTCTGGATGTCTATTTAATCAGGTTACTGGACTGGAAATCAGGAACACAGGAGGATCAAACAGCATAATGCATTGCAGTGGTGTGTTTTGTGTTTTATTAAATTTGGCAAGCGAAACAAACTTATTCCCTCCCTAAACTGTTCTGTCTCTCCACCTTCCTCTGGTCCTTTAAAACCCTCCTTAAAACCCACCTTTTCCACCAAGCTTTTATTCGCCTCTCCAAATATCTCCTTTTTTAGCATAGTGTAACAAACATCAAATGAGATATGATGTATTTCTGTTGACAAACTCAGGGAAAGTATAAAGAGTTTCTTTGCAGTATTTCCACAGACATATATCACTGCAGCAACCTCAGGGTCTGTTGTATATACCAGTAGTTCTACAACAGTTCGGCCATGGTGACCTGGTTATGTGCCAAGTGGCGAGTGTATGTTAGTGTTTCTGACCAGTCTGAGTCTCACACTGTGAAGCAACAACGGTCTTGAACCAGAGTGCAGATATTTCCAGACTCCCAGGATGTACCTGCGAGGAGCTGCTGCTATTGCTACATTTGCCGCCTCCATGGGGTAGGCTGCGCCATAAAAAATGAACTAGTTGGGCATCTCATAGACTCCCCTAACGGTATAAACGAGCGCCTCATGACTCTTCGGCTCACCCTAGCCCGGAACCAGTGTGCTACGGTCATCAGTGCGTACGCCCCAACACTGGAAGCCACAGACGAGACCAAAGAGGAATTCTACTCCAGCCTCGAACAATCCCTGTCCCGAGTCCCAATGGGCAACAAGCTGATCCTCCTTGGTGACTTTAACGCCAGAGTTGGAAAGGACACAGACCTCTGGGGAGGTGTGATCGGCAGAGAGGGGGTAGGGAAAGCCAACTCCAATGGTACCCGTCTCCTGATGAAATGCTTAGAACATGGCCTTGTCATAACCAACACCTTGTTCCGGCAGAGAGACAAGTACAAGGCTTCATGGCAGCACCCTCGCTCCAAGCACTGGCATCTGCTGGACTATGTCATCATCCGAGCGAGGGACCGCAAGCACACACGCATCACCCGCGCCATGACAGGAGCTGACGACTGCTGGACAGACCACTGCCTGATCCGCCCTGTCATCTCCATCAATGTAGCCCCACAACAGCGGCGGCAACAGAAACAACGCCACAGGAAAATCAACGCTAGAGCACTCAAAGACCCTGCTAAGAAAGCTCTATTCAGCCTGCGCCTCACAAACAACCAGACGACTCCCAGTGATGCAGAGACACAGAGTGTCCACAGTGCCTGGTCTGCACTCAAGGCCTCCATAATCAGCACCTGTGAGGAGACGCTCGGTCACTCGACCAGGAAACACCAAGACTGGTTCGACGAGAACGAACAGGAGATCCAGGAGCTAATAAGCCGCAAGCGCAAGGCATTCCTGATCTGGAAACGGCAACAAACTCGAGAGCAAGAAAGCAGCTCTACAGATGCCTGAAGGCCGAGGTCCAACAAAAAACTCATGACCTAAAGAACAGGTGGTGGGTGGAGAAAGCGCAGCAGATCCAGCAGCTAGCCAACAAACACGACGTGAGTGGATTCTTTAGCGCAGTCAAGTCCGCCTACGGCCCAAGCACCCAAGGTCCTACCCCACTGCGGGCCAAGAATGGAAAGGTACTCATCAAGGACAGGGAGGCAGTCAGTGCCCGCTGGTAGGAGCACTTCGAAGATCTTCTTAACCGAGACTCTGTCTTCGATGCGAGTGTCCTCAACTCCATCCCGCAGCATGCTACCTGCCACCATCTCAGCACAACCCCAGCCCAGCATAAGGTTGAAAAGGCCATCCGACAACTGAAGAACAACAAGGCCTCAGGAGCCGATGGAATCCCTGCCGAGCCGCTAAAGCATGGCGGAGAAGCAATACTGGTGTGAATTCATGAATTCATTTCTCTTATCTGGAAGGAAGAGAGCATGCCAGGGGATCGCAGAGATGCCGTAATTGTGACCATTTTCAAGAAAGGTGACAAGTCCGATTGCGGTAATTACAGAGGAGTTTCCCTGCTGTCTGCCACAGGGAAAGTCATCGCAAGAATCCTCCTCAATTGCCTTCTCCCAGTGGCTGAAGAGCTCCTCCCAGAGTTGCAATGCGGATTCCGCCCACTAAGGGGCACAATGGACATGATCTTCACCGCGCGCCAATTACAAGAGAAATGCAGGGAACAGCGCCAGCTGCTGTACGTGGCCTTCTTTGACCTCACAAAGGCCTTTGACACTGTCAACCATGAGGGAATATGGAGTGTCCTCCTCAAATTCGGCTGCCCTCAAAAGTTTGTTAGCATCCTCCACCTGCTTCACGACGACACGGAAGCCGTGATCCTGACCAATGGTTCCACCACAGACCCAATTCATGTACGGACCGGGGTCAAGCAAGGCTGTGTCATCGCACCAATGCTCTTCTCGATCTTCCTTGCGGCAATGCTCCATCTCACCCTCAGTAAGCTCCCCGCTGGAGTGAAGCTAATTTACAGAACAAACGGGAAACTGTTCAACCTCCGTCGCCTCCAGTCCAGATCCAAGGTCGTCCCATCCTCTGTCGTCGAATTACAGTATGCAGACGATGCTTGTGTCTGCACACACTCTGAGGTCGAACTCCAAACCATCGTTAACACCTTCACCGAAGCGTACGAGAGCATGGGCCTTACACTAAACATCTGTAAGACAAATGTTCTCTACCAACCTGCCACACAGTACTGCCCCCCGATTATCAAAATCCACGATAAGGCCTTGGACAACGTGGACCACTTTCCATACCTCGGGAGCCTACTGTCAACAAGGGCAGACGTCGATGACGAAGTCCAACACCGCCTTCAGTGTGCCAGTGCAGCCTTTGGTCGCCTGAGGAAGAGAGTGCTTGAAGACCAGGACCTCAAACCCGGCACCAAGCTCATGGTCTACAGAGCAGCAGTGATACCCGCCCTGCTGTATAAGAACATAAGAGCATAAGAAATAGGAGCAGGAGTAGGCCAATCGGCCCCTCGAGCCTGCTCCACCATTCAATAAGATCATGGCTGATCTGATCCTAACCTCAAATCTATTATCACTCTACATCCCTTCCGAACCCATGTGAACTCCTGGGAGAGGTGAAAAACCAGATAAAAAACCCAATGGCCAATTTGGGAGAAAAAAAATCTAGGAAATTCCTCTCCGACCCATCTAGGCGATCGAAACTCGTCCAGGAGATCACTGTCCCTATATTTTCTACAGTACTTACCTTCTGTAAAAGGTGATCTCCACCCCAGCCAGGAACAGGAATAGAACCATCTCCTGAAATCAAACACGTAATTAGAACACAAGAAGTAGAGGAGACCCTGGCTACACGGCCCCTGGGCCCGCTCCACTACCCACAGGGCCATGACCGTTCTGAACATAGACTCATGTCCAATTTCCTGCCCGCTCCCCGTAACCCCTAATTCCCTTTACTTCTAAGAAACTGTCTATTTCTGTTTTAAATGTATTTAATGGTGTAGCTTCCACAGCTTTCTGGGGCAGCAAATTCCACAGACCTACTACCCTCTGAGTGAAGAAGTTTCTCCTCATCTCAGTTTTGAAAGAGCAGCCCTTTATTCTAAGATTATGCTCCCTAGCTCTAGTTTCATTCATCATTGGGAACATCCTCACCACATCCACCCGATCAAGCCCCTTCACAATCTTATATGTTTCAATAAGATCGCCTCTCATTCTTCTGAACTCCAATGAGTAGAGTCCCAATCTACTCAACCTCTCCTCATGTGTCCACCCCCTCATCCCCGGGATTAACCAAGTGAACCTTCTTTGTACTGACTCGAGAGCAAGTATGTCTTTTCTTAAGTATGGACAGCAAAACTGTATGCAGTATTTCAGGTGCGGTCTCACCAATACCTTGTAAAACTGCAACAATACCTCCCTGTTTATATATTCTATCCCCCTAGCAATAAAAGCCAGCATTCCATTGGCCTTCTTGATCACTTGCTGCACCTGCATACTAACATTTTGAGTTTCGTGCACCAGGACCCCCAGATCCCTTTGTACTACAGTACTTTCCAGTTTCTTGCCATTAAGATAATAACTTGCTCTATGATTTTTCCTGCCAAAGTGCATAACCTCACACTTTCCAGTATTGTATTCCATCTGCCAAATCTCTGCCCACTTACTTAGCCTGTCTATGTGTGGTAAACCACTGTCATACCTGTCTGTGTCTGTATGTGTATTCCACTAGGTACAGGTCTGGACATGCCTCGGCTGACTCCTCCCACTATTCCAGGTATATAAGTGACTACCTCCCAGTCCCTTAGTATTCTGGACGGGTCGACCACTCGAGACAAGACCTTCATTCTTTAGTTAATAAAAGCCTGATTGTTACTCGCTCAACTTCAGTCTTTTGAGTAATTGATGGCGCATCACTATGTACCTTTGCAGGTTTTTTATGTCCTCCTCACTCACTACTTTCCTTCCCATCTTTGTATCATCTGCAAACTTTGATATGTTACACTCGGTCCCCTCCTCCAAATCATTAATATAGATTGTAAAGAGTTGGGGACCCAGCACTGACCCCTGCGGAACACCACTAGTTACTGATTGCCAGTCTGAGAATGAACCATTTATCCCAACTCTCTGCTTTCTGTTAGATAGCCAATCCTCCACCCATGCCAGAATATTACCTCCAATCCCATGATTTTTTATCTTGAGCAATAATCTTTCGTGTGGCACCTTGTCAAATGCCTTTTGGAAGTCTAAATACACTACATCCACTGGTTCCCCTTTATCCACCCTGTATGTTACTTCCTCAAAGAACTCAAGCAAATTTGTCAAACATGACTTCCCCTTCATAAAACCATGCTGACTTTGTCCTATTAAATTATGTTTATCCAAATGTCCCATTACTGTCTCCTTAATAATGGACTTTAAAATTTTACCAACTACAGATGTTAGGCTAACAGGTTGTAGAATTCGCAAAATTAATATTGTACTATAAGGGTCCTCTGGCAGAAGAGGCCTTGATTTTAAAAGGACTGTTTTAAAAGAAGCCCAGAAAAGGGACACACAAAATGGCCACCAGACCCCGTGACTGACTTATTGAACACTTTAAAATGGTTCCTGGAGTCCCCAGACAGCCTTTGTGGATTCAACCCACAGTAAGTTCTGGAAGCCGTTTCTGAGAGAACGAAACCAGACACATACACATATTGGATGCAGATCCAGTCAGATCGGCCTGGAGATAAAGGCCATCTAAATGTTTAACCAGACAAAGGGGAACAATTCCATATTCATAAAGAACGCATCAAGGACCCGTTAAGGACATCAAGAAAACATTAAAACATTACCAGGTCATTCCAGACCAGAGATGGCCATCACCAACCATCCCGAAAGCAGTTTAAATATAATAACTATCCCGCTGTGCCATAAGCCCGCCAAAAGGTTAACAAAGACCAACCTTGATTAGGCGGGAGAGAAGGCCTCGATTGAGAAGTATAATTGAGGATCCCGGGAAAAGACAGGAGGGCTGGTTGAAGAATTGAGCGCCCAGATAGCCGATGACATTGGGGATCCATCGAGAATCTAGAAGGAAGCTTGTAGATGCCTCTGGAAGACGAGCACGCTAAAACCTCGTAGCCAGAGAGAGAAGTCGGTAGCGGGAACACCTCGGCCATTCCTGAGTCAAGAGGGTGGTTCAAGTTTGCGTTCGGCCTCCGGGGTATTCGTCGGGAGATCATCGACCAAACACCCCGGGGCTGCTGCAAAATGAGGAGAAAGTCGAGGAGAAGAAGAGAGGACAAAACGCCCCACCACATCGTGGGCTGGAGCACAGAGAAAAACGAGCTGTGAACAAGATGAGGGTCCGCTCGTCTTGCTGAAGTAGAGGAGCCATCAGCTTGAGCAGCCCGCTGCTCCCACAGCCCAATGACCACGTGGAGACAGGACGCCTGAAAGGATCAAAACGCAGACCTGTTTCAAAACGCTATACTTTTCCAACTGGATTGGTGAGCATGTTTCTGGCCCTTCATAATCGGATCTAGATAGGTTAAAGGGGATGGTCATTTTGGGTATAATTAACATGAGTTGTTGTCCCTCGATGTTCTGTGTGTTTCCCAATTTCGTGATGACTTTTGTAAAGTATAATATGCCTGTATCTATTTTAGCTAGTACTGTATTGTTATGATTTGTTTTTCCCTCCCATGTACCGTCTTATTTGCTTGCATTTGATTTGTTTTTCCATATGCAATAAAATTTCATTTTGTTTCATTAAACTTGGTCTATAAGAGTATTCTCTGCATTGTAGTTCCTGCACCCAAGACCAGTGTCTAGAACCTAAGGGGCAAGTGGGTCGAACCACTCAAGGTTTTACTGTGCAAAAGAGAGAGAGAGAGGCCTCTGGCGAGAGAAACCTCTGCGATCTCAGAGAGAAAACCCCTTACAAGGTCTATCGTTTCCAGCCTTCCGCCTACTACCCTTTTTAAATAAGGGTGTTACATTAGCAGTTTTCCAATCTGCCGGGACCTTTGCTGAGACCAGGGAGTTTTGGAAAATTATTACCAATGCATCCACAACCCCTACCGCCACTTCCCTCAAGACCCTAGGATGTAAGCCATCAGGTCCAGGGGATTTATCCGCATTGAGTCCCATTATTTTACCAAGTACCACTTCTTTAGTGATTTTAATTGTATTTAGCTCCTCCCCCCAGAGCCCCCTGTTTGTCCAGTGTTGGGATATTCTTAGTGTCCTCTACCGTAAAAACTGATACAAATTAATTGTTCAGCGTTTTTGCCATTTCCATGTTTCCCACCATTTATTTCCCAGTCTCATCCTCTAAGGGACCAACATTTACTTTAGCCACCCTTTTTCTTTTTATATAACTATAGAAACTTTTGCCATCTGTTTTTATATTTTTTGCTAATTTACTTTCATAATCTATCTTCCCTTTCTTAATCAATCTTTTAGTTATTTTTTGCTGTCTTTTAAAGACTTCCCAATCTTCTATCCTCCCACTAGATTTGGCTACCTTATATGCCCTTGTTTTTAGTCGGATACTATCCTTAATTACTTTACTTAGCCACGGATGGCTATCTTTTCTTTTACACCCTTTTTTCCTCAGTGGAATATATATTTTTTGGAAGTTGTAAAATAACTCCTTAAATGTACACCACTGATCATGTACCGTCTTACCCTTTAATCTATTTTCCCAGTCCACTCTAATCAATTCCGCTCTCATACCTTCATAGTCTCCTTTATTCAAGCTCAGCACGCTTGTTTGAGATCCAACCTTCTCACCCTCTAATTGAATGTGAAATTCAACCATGTTATAGTCACTCATTCCAAGGGGATCCTTTACTAGGACATTTTTAATTAATCCTGTCTCATTACACAGGACCAAATCTAAGGTTGCTTGCCCCCTGGTCGGTTCAGTTACATACTGCTCAAGAAACCCATCCCTAATACACTCATGAGCTCATCCTCAAGGCTGCCCTGCCCAATTTGATTTGTCCAGTTAATATGATAGTTAAAAGCCCCCATAATTATAGCTGTTCCCTTATTACAAGCCTCAACTATTTCCTGATTAATACGCCGTCCAACAGAGTTGCAACTGTTCGGAGGCCTATAGACTACGCCCACTAGTGCTTTTTTCCCCCTTATTATTCTGTATCTCCACCCAAACTGTTTCACTATCCTGATCCTTTGACCCAATATCATTTCTCTGTATTACAGTGATTCCTTCCTTTATTAACATAGCCACCCCACCTCCCCTCCCTTCCTGCCTGTCCTTCCTGATTGTTAAATAACCTGGTATATTGAATTCCCAGTCATGGTCACCCTGCAGCCATGTTTCTGTAATGGCCACAAGATCATACCCATATGTAGTTATTTGTGCCGTTAACTCGTCCATTTTGTTATGAATGCTACGTGCATTCAGGTAAAGGACTTTCAAATATGTGATATACCTATCAATTCCTCCAATAAAAGGCGAAGAGTTACGAAGGTGACTAAAGGTTTTTATTGACTAAATAACAGCCCACTCTCGTGGGTGATCCGATCCAAGCAGGAGGAATACCAGCCAGTCGCTCACCTTTATACCTGGCCTGGTGGGTGGAGCCAAGGCGGAGTCGGCAGTGGTCATCCCAGGTATAGCAGTGTGGCAAGAGGCGACCTCGTACCGTGATACAATAGTGGTCAGTGATACAGTTATAACGAACAGTGGTGAACAGTGCTAACGATAGTGAACGTGGTTTACCACATTCACCCCTTGTTTAGAATTAAGTCCGGCGGGGTGAAGTGTACTACCAATTCTGGTAGGTCAGTCTGTCTGGAGGCTTCGTAAGCCTCTCCGATCGCCGCAGCGGTGGTGTTGCCTTATCCGGTGCTGGTGCCTTATCCGGTGTTGATGCTGGTGTTTGCGTGGTCGGCGAGGGCTCGTGGGGTTCCGGCATGCCGTCTACCTGGACTGAGGTTGGGGGGGGTGGTGGCGGTGTTTCCGGATCGGCTGAGGGTGCGAGGTCTCGTAGGGAGACAGTGTCCTCCCGCCCGTCTGGGTACGCCACGTAGGCGTACTGGGGGTTGGCGTGCAGGAGGTTCACCCTCTCGACCAGGGGGTCCGTTTTATGGGTCCTCACGTGTTTCCGCAGCCAGACCGGCCCCGGGGCGGTCAGCCAGGTTGGTAGAGTGGTTCCCGTAGTCGACTTCCTGGGGAAAACGAACATTCGTTCATGGGGGGTGGTGTTAGTGGCCGTGCAAAGTAATGACCGGATGGAGTGCAGCGCTGTCGGGAGGACTTCTTGCCAGCGGGAGGTTGGGAGGCCCTTAGACTTTAAGGCTAAGAGGACGGCCTTCCATACCGTCGCGTTCTCTCTTTCCACCTGACCGTTACCTCTGGGGTTGTAGCTGGTGGTCCTGCTTGCTGCAATACCTCTCTCTAGGAGGAATTGCCGGAGTTCCTCGCTCATGAAGGAGGAGCCCCGGTCGCTGTGTATATAGTTCGGGAACCCGAACAAGGCGAAGAGGGCATTCAGGCACTTAATGACCGTGCTACTGGTCATGTCGGGGCAGGGGAAGGCAAAGGGGAAACGGGAGTACTCATCAACGATGTTGAGGAAGTACACATTACGGTCAGAGGACGGGAGGGGCCCCTTAAAGTCGATGCTCAGGCGCTCGAAGGGGCGGGTGGCCTTGATCAGGCTTGCTCGGTCCGGCCTATAGAAGTGCGGTTTGCACTCCGCACAGGTCTGGCAGTTCCTGGTCATGGTCCTGACCTCCTCGATGGAGTAGGTCAGGTTGCGGGCCTTAATGAAATGGTAGAGTCTGGTGACTCCGGGGTGGCAGAGCTGGTCGTGGAGGGTCTGAAGCCTATCGATATGCGCGCTGGCGCATGTCATTCGTGAAAGGGCATCAGGGGATTCGTTCAGCTTGCCTGGCCGGTACAAGATCTCATAATCGTAGGTGGAGAGCTCGATTCTCCATCTCAAAATCTTGTCATTCTTGATTTTGCCCTTCAGCTTGTTATTAAACATGAAAGCCACCGAACGCTGGTCGGTGAGGAGGGTAAATCGTTTGCCTGCCAGGTAGTGCCTCCAGCGCCGTACTGCCTCCACGATCGCCTGGGCCTCTTTCTCGACCGACGAATGTCGGATCTCGGGGCCCTGTAGGGTCCTTGAGAAGAAGGCCACTGGCCTCCCCTCCTGGTTTAGGGTGGCGGCTAAGGCGAAGTCGGAGGCGTCGCTCTCCACCTGAAAGGGGATGGACTCGTCCACTGCGTGCATCGTGGCCTTGGCTATGTCTCCCTTAATGAGGGAGAAGGCCGCGCACGCCTCCTCCGTGAGGGGGAAGGAAGTGGCTTTCAGGAGGGGTCTGGCTTTGTCCGCGTAATTGGGTACCCATTGGGCATAGTAGGCGAAAAGCCCCAGGGTTCTCCTAAGTGCTTTAGGGCAGTGGGGGAGGGGTAGCTCCATGAGGGGGCGCATTCTTTCTGGGTCGGGGCCGATGATTCCGTTCTCCACTACGCAGCCGAGGATGGCAAGGCGCGTGGTGTTAAACACGCATTTCTCCTTATTGTAGGTGAGGTTCAGCCGTTGGGCCGTACGGAGGAATTTCTCCAGATTCGCGTCATGTTCCTGCTGGTCGCGGCCGCAGATAGTGACGTTATCTAGGTAGGGGAATGTAGCCTGCAGTTCGTTCTGGTCAACCATCTGGTCCATCTCCCTTTGGAAGACCGAGACCCCATTAGTGACACCGAAGGGGACCCTAAGGAAGTGGTATAGGCGCCCATTCGCCTCGAAGGCGGTATACTGGCGGTCCTCAGGGTGGATAGGGAGTTGGTGGTAGGCCGACTTCAGGTCGATGGTCGAGAATACTTTATACTGTGCAATCTGATTGACCATGTCAGATATGCGGGGGAGGGGGTATGCGTCCAGCTGGGTATATCTGTTTATGGTCTGGCTGTAGTCGATGACCAGGCGGTTTTTATCGCCGGTCTTTACGACTACGACCTGGGCACGCCAGGGGCTGCTGCTCCCCTCGATAATGCCCTCTTTCAGGAGGCGCCGCACCTCAGAGCTAATGAAGGCTCTGTCCCCGGCGCTATACCGCCTGCTTTTGGTAGCGACGGGTTTGCAGTCAGGGGTAAGGTTAGCAAACAGAGAGGGTGGCGGGACCTTGAGGGTGGAGAGGCTGCAGGTGTTACGCGGTGGGCGGTTTAACGTTTGCTGGTTGTTGACTGTGAGTGGGGGGAGGGGTCCACCGTATGCTAGGGTTACGCTTTGGAGGTGGGATTGGAAGTCCAGCCCTAGTAGGACGGCAGCGCAGAGATGGGGGAGGACGAGGAGTTTAAAGTTTTTATACTCCGTGCCCTTAACCGACAGGGTCACGACACAGTAGCCGCTGATGTCCGTGGCGTGGGACCTCGATGCCATCGAGATTCGGCTGCGCGTTGGTAGGACAGAGAGGGAGTAGTGGCTCACCGTGTCTGGGTGGATGAAGCTCTCCGTGCTTCCGCTGTCGAACAGGCAGGTCGTGGCGTGGCCGTTCACTTTGATGTCCATCATTGACTTGGACAGATGGTGCGGGCGGGCTTGGTCCAGGGTGACGGAAGCTAGTGTGTAGCTGAGCGAGTCGTTGTCATCTGCGGGCGAGGCGGTCGGGCGTGGTGAGTAAAATGGCGTCTCCCACGAGGTAGGGCCCCATGAGGCACTATTGGGGTCGGTTGCCTTAATCAAAGATGGCCGCCCCCATGACTCATGTGTGGGGATGCTGGCCTCAGTTGCCCTAAACAAAGATGGCCGCCCCCATGACTCATGTGTGGGGATGCTGGCCTCAGTTGCCCTAAACGAAGATGGCCGCCCCCATAGTTCGCATGCGGCACTGCTGGCCTCTGAGGATCCGCTCCTGCAGGCCTTGGAGAAGTGGCCTTTCTTCAGGCAGGTTCTACATATGGAGTTCTTGGCTGGGCAGCGCGACCTCGGGTGCTTCTCCTGGCCACAAAAAAAACAGCCGGCGGCCCGATCGCGGATGCCCGATGTCGGGGCCGGTGCCGGGGGTGGCGGGGCCGGTCGGGTCCGGGACGCCGACGCAGAGGTAGGTCCCGGGGGCGGCGCTGGGAAGGGTGCTGTGGTAGGGGTCGGGCCCGAGTCCCAGGGTCGCGAGCAGTACCTGGTGAATGCTTCCTGATCTTGGTGGGCCACTTCCAGGGAGATAGCGAGGGCTTCAGCTTTTTCCATGCTGAGGTCTTTAGCTTCCAGCAGTCTTTGCCGTGAGTACTCGGACCGTAGGCCTTTCAGGAATGCGTCGCGGATATTATCTTCAGTATTTTCGGCTGCCGACACCGATTTAAAGTCACAGTTCCTGGCGAGTGCATATAGCGCCTGTGAGAATTCGGCTACTGATTCTCCTGGCTGTTGCGGCCGTGATCTTAGGAGGTGCCTAGCGTACATGTAGTTTACCGGGGTCCGGTACTTCTGTTTCAGCAGGTTGATGGCGGTCTCGTAGGTAGTCATGTCCTCGATGAGAGTGTATACTCTCGGGCTCAGTTGTGCCTGCAGGACACTTAGTTTGGATGCCTGAGGGACGCTGGATTCTCTCAGGTATGATTCGAAGCAGACCAGCCAGTGTTTAAAGTCTGCGGCTGAGTTTGCTGCTCGTGGGTTCAGGTCCAGGTACGGCGGTCTGAGGGCTCGCAGCCAAGCTGGCTGGTGTGGCTGTGCTCCTGGGAGCTGCGCTGGTGGCTCCTCCGCCGGTTGTGACTCGTTGTCGGACATCATTAAATTTAGTCAATAAAATTGATATACCTATCAATTCCTCCAATAAAAGGCGAAGAGTTACGAAGGTGACTAAAGGTTTTTATTGACTAAATAACAGCCCACTCTCGTGGGTGATCCGATCCAAGCAGGAGGAATACCAGCCAGTCGCTCACCTTTATACCTGGCCTGGTGGGTGGAGCCAAGGCGGAGTCGGCAGTGGTCATCCCAGGTATAGCAGTGTGGCAAGAGGCGACCTCGTACCGTGATACAATAGTGGTCAGTGATACAGTTATAACGAACAGTGGTGAACAGTGCTAACGATAGTGAACGTGGTTTACCACAATATGTTTTGTGACACTTAATTCCTGCTTTTTCCCCTTTTACTACTTTACCTTTTACTCCATACCTTCTGTCCCTTCCTGACACGCTCTGTTTTTTAATTCCCCCACTGCTACCTAAGTCTATGACCTTCTCCGTAGTCATTTTTATTATTTGCTGTCTAGAAACCTCCCCCCCCACTAATTAGTTTAAAGCCCTCTCTACAGCCCTAGTTATATGATTCGTCAGGATTCTAGTCCCAGCACTGGCCAAGTGAAGTCCGTCCCAACGGAACAGCTCCCTCTTGTCCCAGTACTGGTGCCAGTGTCCCAAGAAGCAAAATCCATTTTTCCCACACCAGTCTTGGAGCCACGCATTTAACTCTCTAATTTTATTTATGCTAGTCAAATTCGCTCGTGGCTCAGGTAATAATCCAGAGATTATCACCCTTGAGGTTCTGTTTTTTAATTTGACCCCTAGCTGTTCATACTCCTTTAACAGAACCTTCTTCCTTGTCCTATCTACGTCGTTTGTACCAACGTGGACCACGACAACTGGATCCTCCCCCTCCCACTCCAAGTTTCTTTCCAGCCCAGAAGAGATGTCTTTGGGACTCCCGCTCTTGACTGTAGAGAACCCTATCTATCCCCCTAATGATACTATCCCCTACCACTACAACATTTCTTTTAACACCCCCCACTTGAATGGCCCCCTGTTCCACGGTGCTGTGGCCAGGTTGCTCATCCTCCCTGCAGTCCCCGCTCCCGCCCTCACAGGAAGAAAGAATCTCAAAACTGTTTGACAAGAGCAAGGGCTGCGGCTCCTTCAACACAACCTCCTGGATCCCTGTACCTGCCTCACTCATAGTCACACCGTCCTGTCCCTGACCACGGACTACATCTGAATTACTTAATTTCATAGATGTGACTACCTCCTGAAACATAGAGTCCAGGAACTTCTCCCCCTCCCTGATAAGAACATAAGAAATAGGAGCAGGAGTAGGCCAATCGGCCCCTCGAGCCTGCTCCGCCATTCAATAAGATCATGGCTGATCTGATCCTAACCACCAATCTACTATCACAGAACCATCTCCTGAATCTAACAGAATTAGACACACGAAATAGGAGCAGGATCAGGCTACACGGCCCCTGGGCCCGCTCCACTACCCACAGGGCCATGACCGATCCAAACCTAGACTCATGTCCAAATTCCTGCCTGCTCCCCATAACCCTTAATTCCCTTTACTTCTAAGAAACTGTCTATTTCTGTTTTAAATGTATTTAATGATGTAGCTTCCACAGCTTTCTGGGGCAGCAAATTCCAGAGACCTACTACCCTCTGAGTGAAGAAGTTTCTCCTCATCTCAGTTTTGAAAGAGCAGCCCTTTATTCTAAGATTATGCTCCCTAGTTCTAGTTTCACTCATCATTGGGAACATCTGTAGGGGGTTTCTCTTGCTTGCTCTGGTCTCCTGCCAGGCTTCTTGCAATAATTACCCGTGAGTGGTTCGACCCACTCGCCCCTACGGTTCTCAACCTTGGACTTAGGTGCAGGGAGCTGTAGTGCAGAAAAACTCAATAGACCAGGTCGAATAGCACGAAATGGATGCCTTTATTGAACAGTTTGCAACATTATAAAATACATGTCATATGCACAGATTAAAGAAACTACAAGCATGCACACATCTATAAACTTAACTCTATGGAAATGGGGAACACACGGCACATCGTAAAAGTGGTAACACATTACAACTACCCTTAACCCCCTCCCCTAGACCTAAACTAAGTTTCGACTTGAGGAACTCGGGATCATGCTCACCACTTTAAGAATTGCGAAAAGGGGTTTGCAGCCTTTTGACACAGCTTTCCGTCGCCACGTGGGTTTGGAAAGTTCTGGCGCAGCTTGTTTTCCTCTTGGTTCTCCTGCGATGAGGCAGTTGATACAGCCTTGGTGAGCGCTCGCCACGGATGAATCCGTTACTGACGTGACTTTAAGAACTGGATGCACATGGGTGAATCCATTACCGATGTGATGTTGAGACACTGGAGTGCTGGGCCCTGAGAGTCCTCTTCTCCGGCCTGGGTCGTCGATCTCCCGATGGTCTTCCTCGGGGCGGGACGCTGGTCCCAAAAAGCTTTCTTTATGCAGTCATAATGTCCTTCTGAGGGTGTCTTCTTCTTCGGCCTGGGTCGTCGATGATCTCCCGACAAAAGTACCCGGGCCACCCTCGTCGTCTTCTCGTCGTGGCCGGGCCTTGCCTGCCCGAACACCGAACTCGGTCCGAACCGAAATGCTGCTTAGTTCCAATGGAGTCTGTCCCGAAGCGTACCGATGGAGAACTCACTAAAAGTACCGTAGAAGTTCCGAAGCTACTCCGAAGCGTTGAGCGTACTTCCCGAAGCTACTGATGGACTTTTTTTCAATCCACAGTTATACCTTTTTGGAACATTCTTATCTCCCGCCAAATCATAGTCCTGTCTTTGTAATAATTTTGGCGGGCAGAACTCTCTGCAGGGGTGTTTTGTCTTCATAACGGGAGTTGGTGATTGCTGAACTGGCCTTCCTGGGCCGATAATGTCTTTGCTTTGTCACCGTAACTCGGCTTGTATATTGATCAGTCTGGAGATGGCCCTGATGGCTGTTAAACGGCTTTTCCTTTGTACAGTAAATGGGTTAAAGTGTTCATTCAATTGTCCGCCCATTTCATGATGGGCCTCATCCTGCTACCCAAATCTGTCCTGTACTTATATTCTAATCAATATGTATACTCAGTTCCATGAGTGGGTTTCCCCTATAATTATAGATGTTCCCTTATTACAAGCATCAACCATTTCCTATTGATACCCCGTCCAACAGAGTTGCAACCGTTCGGAGGCCTATAGACTACGCCCACGAGTGTTTTTTTCCCCTTTTTATTCCTTATCTCCACCCAAACTGTTTCATTATCCTGATCTTTTGACCCAATATCATTTCTCTGTATTACAGTGATTCCTTCCTTTATTAACATAGCCACCCCACCTCCCCTTCCTTCCTGCCTGTCCTTCCTGATCGTTAAATAACCTGGTATGTTTAATTCCCAGGCATTGTCACCCTGCAGCCATGTTTCTGTAATGGCCACAAGATCATACCCATATGTAGTTATTTGTGCCATTAACTCGTCCATTTTGTTACGAATGCTGCGTGCATTCAGATAGAGAACTTTCAAATATGTTTTGTGACACCTAGTTCCTGCTTTTGCCCTTTTTATTACTTTACCTTTTACTCCATACCTTCTGCCCCTTCCTGACACGCTCTGGTTTTTAATTTCCCCACTGCTACCTAAGTCTATGACCTTCTCTGTTGTCATTTTTATTATTTGCTCTCTTGGAACCTCCCCCCCACTAGTTAGTTTAAAGCCCTCTCTACAGCCCTAGTTATATGATCCGCCAGGACTCTAGTCCCAGCACTGGCCAAGTGAAGCCCGTCCCAACGGACCAGCTCCCTCCTGCCCCAGTACTGGTGCCAGTGTCCCAGGAAGCAAAACCCATTTCTCCCACACCAGTCTTTGAGCCACGCATTTAACTCTCTAATTTTATTTGTCCTAGCCAAATTCGCTCGTGGCTCAGGTAATAATCCAGAGATTATTACCCTTGAGGTTCTGTTTTTTCAATTTGGCCCCTAGCTGCTCATACTCCTTTAACAGAACCGGCTTCCTAGTCCTATCTACGTCGTTTGTACCAACATGGGCCACGACAACTGGATCCACCCCCTCCCACTGCAAGTTTCTTTCCAGCCCAGAGGAGATGTCCTTAACCCTGGCACCGGGTAGGCAACACAGCCTTCGGGACTCTCGCTCTCGGCTGCAGAGAACTCTATCTATCCCCCTAATAATGCTATCCCCTACCACTACAACATTTCTATTTACTCCCCCCTCTTGAATGGCCCCCCGTTCCACGGTGCTGTGGCCAGGTTGCTCATCCTCCCTGCAGTTCCTGCTCCTGTCCCCACAGGGAGTAAGAACCTCGAACCTGTTGTACAAGAGCAAGGGCTGCGGCTCCTCCAACACTACCTCCTCGATCCCCGTACCTGCCTCACTCGTAGTCACACCATCCTGTCCCTGACCATGGGCTACATCTGAATTAATGAACTTCATCTGAATTAATTAACTTCATAGGTGTGACCATCTCCTGATACACAGAGTCTAGGTACTTCTCCCCCTCCCTGATGTGTCGCAGTGTCTGAAGCTCAGACTCCAGCTCATCATCATGGAGCTGGAGTTCCTGTAGCAGCAGACACTTGTCACAGACGTAATCACCATGAGCCTCAATGGGGTCCACCGGCTCCCACATCTCGCAACAGTAACACATCACCTGCTCCATTCTATGTAATTAATTAAATTTTTTATTGTTAGTTATGGACACTCTCTGCCCGATTTTAGATGCTAGTATCCCCTTTAATTAATTGGATTTAAATTAAATCAATCACTCTAATTACACCAGTTAAATGGTTTACCATCAGTCACTCTGCACCAGAAAGGCCTTATGAACTACAACCCACAGACTTAAAGTTTGAAAAGAGCACCTAACACCCCACTTACCCTAACTCACACTTACCCAATCTCACAGCACTCTCTGCTGACGCACACTCAGTGCTTGCTCGCACTAGCACTGGTCTTTTTATACTGTTTGTTTGTTTACAGCCAAATGAGTCACCACTGCTGATTGGTTAGAAAACTGGTTTCCACTGCCTGCTGTGCCAATTTACTCCTACTGCAGTGTAACCTTGTTTTACTCTTCTTAAACCAACAGAATCCCAAATATTTAACTTTTCCCCTTTACTTAAACTGCTTAAGTAATCTTATCAAGAATGATTTAAAGAGAAATAACAATTAAAGAACTCTCACACTTACCCAAACTCACAGCACTCTCTGCTGTGTCGCAGTGTCTGAAGCTCGGTCTCAAGCACCTCAATACAGAGTCAGAGTTCCTCTAGCAGCAAACACTTGTCGCAGGTGTAATCACCGTGCGCCTCAATGGGGTCCACCGGCTCCCACATCTCACAACAGTAACACATCACCTGCTCCATTCTATATAATTAATTAAATTTCTTATTATTAGTTATGAAGACCCTGCCCAGATATAGATGATAATATCACACCCTATTCAAGAGGACTTACCAACTTAAAGGTATAAAAGAGAAGGAAAAGAACCTACCAACCAGCTGATCACCAACCTCCTCTTTGAATGCTGTCTGTGGGGCCTGTTTGGTTGACTCGTCTCGCTGCTCCGCTTCCACAGTGCTGTCTAAGCCACACTCTCTCTCAACTCAAATGCCTCAGAGACATGAACCATGTACAGCAGGCACCTCAAAGCAATGAAGAGGTACACCAACGCTGCCTCCGCAAGATCCTCCAAATCCATTGGCAGGATAGGCGCACCAACGTCAGTGTTCTCACTCAGGCCAACATCCCCAACATCGAAGCTTTGACCACGCTCAATCAGCTCTGCTGGACGGGTCACATTGTCCGCATGCCCGATGCGAGACTCCCAAAACAAGTGCTCTACTCGGAGCTCCGACACGGCAAGAGAGCCCCAGGTGGGCAGAGGAAACGCTTCAAGGACACCCTCAAAGCCTCCTTGAAAAAGTGCAACATCCCCCATCGACACCTGGGAATCCTTTGCCCAAGACCGTACAAAGTGGAGGAGAAGCATCCGGGAAGGCGCCGAATACCTCGAGTCTCTTCGCCAGGAGCAAGCGGAAGCCATGCGCAAACAGCGGAAGGAGCGCATGTCAACCCAAGCACCCTACCCACCCGTCACTTCAACCACCATCTGCCCCACCTGTGACAGAGACTGTAGGTCTCGCATTGGGCTCATCAGTCACCTGAGAACTCATTTTTAATGTGGAAGCAAGTCATCTTCGGTTCCGAGGGGCTGCCTAAGAAGAAGGAAGAAGAAGATTTGCCACATTGGACAGGGGTACAACAAAGTATTGATAATATGCTCCATCAATAGTGCTTTGGCTTAGACTGTACGAACAAACCTAAGACTGCACTGGTGATTGAGAACCTTTCTCTAAAACACATATTGTCCCTGGAATTCCAGGATTTGGCAGTCTCATTGAAAAGAAGAATGAGGAGGAATATGATTGAAGCATTTAAAATAATAATGCTTGAGGATACGATCATCAGTCAGGGCGACTTGTATTGGCAAAAGACAACAGAACTAGGAATATGAGTGGGCTGAGAAGAGGTAGGCTCAAATGGGATGTAAGGAAAGCTTGTTTTATTGAGGGGATGGTTAGTAATTGGAATGGATTACTAAGGGCGTTTGTAAAAGCAAGTAGCTTAGACATCTTCAAGACAAAATTGAATAGGTACCTTGAACAGAATCACATTAGCAGATATAATACTGTGACAGCAGGAAGGTAGACTAAATAGACCTCTCCAGCTTGGGGATTTCCATGTTTATGAAGACAACAAAGGCCTAAGTGCACTTTGTCCCTTCTCAGCATGTTCTCAGAAGACTGTGTTCACTGAAGTTGCCATTCACCAGGATCCCCAGGTGCTGATATGAAACAACAATTGGGACAGACGTCCCTTGAATCTTCCTAGCAATATCTTTGAGATTCCCAATTGGGCTAATAGATTGACGAGGATGTTGCTAGGACTGGGGAATTTTAGTTATGAGGCAAGATTGGATAGGCAGGGGTTGTTTTCTTTGCAGCAGAGGAAGTGTATAAAATTATGAGGGGCCTAGATAGAGTGTATAGGAAGGACCTATTTCCCTTAACAGAGAAGTCAATAACCAGGGGCTTAGATTTAAAGTAATTGGTAGAAGGATTAGAGGGGAGTTGAAGATAACTTTTTTCACCCAGAGGGTGGTGGGGGTCTGGAACTCACTGCCTGAAAGGATGGTAGAGGTAGAAACCCTCATCACATTTAAAAGGTGCTTGAATATGCACTTGAAGTGCCGTAACCTACAGGGCTACGGACCAAGGCCTGGAAAGTGGGATTAGGCTAGATAGCTTTTTGTCGGCCGGCACAGACACGATGGGCCGAAGGGCCTCCTTCTGTGCCATAAACTTCTATGATTCTTTGAATACTGTACCACATTTTAACACATGCATCCACATCATGTGGTCACTTTCATTCTGTGCAGGAGACCTTTCATCTGATTCACTGGTGTTCTCCATACTTAGAAATGGGCCTGGTTTGGGAGGTGTGCTTTACCCTTCTTACCTTACTCGGGTTATTGCTTTAGCCAACCTTTTGGCTTTCCTTCACTGGGCCTGTCCACAGATGTCATGAAGGAGATATACAACAATCGACAGTTGAATCACCACTAACACATGCGATATTATCTGGATCCACAAATGGATCTGAATGTTCTGTCCCCAGTCCCATAAGTCATCCCACCAAGTGGTGACCTTAATTTCCTCTATTTCCTTTTTTATGTCTTTGTTCTGTTGCTGGAGCATGTAGTAAATCGTCTGGGATTCAGTGATCTTTTTCCGTAGCTCCACCTTGTGTTTCGGCAGTGGGGGCACTTCGTACCCAAATTTGTTAATGTAGTTTGGTAGTTCCTTCTTGATGCCTTCGGACACCTGGATTGAAGTGAACTCTCGTCTGTGTATATCGATCAATTCTTCTCGTCCAATCTTCACCGGTACCTCCGGGGTGAAACAGAACACCGGGCTGGGAATCTCACAGATCTGGTCCGCGTACTCAAAAGTTTTTTGGTTGGTGGTTACACAGTACTCTCCTTTGTCAACATAAGCAGCCCGTGTTGGTATTAAACGGGCTCCAATGGCCTCCATGGTACAGTTTATCTCTTTCTCCAGCACTATTTTTTTACAATACTAATTTCTTTTAATTCCTCCTTCTCACTAGATCCTTGGTTCCCTAGCATTTCTGGGAAGTTGTTTGTGTCCTCTTCCGTGAAGACAGAATCAAAGTATTTGTTTAATTGCTCATCCATTTCCTTGTTCCCCATTATAAATTCTCCTGTTTCTGACTGTAAGGGACCTACATTTGTCTTCACTAATCTTTTTCTTTTTACATACGTGTAGAAGCTTTTACAATCCGCTTTTATGTTGCTTACAAGTTTACTCTCATACTCTATTTTTCCCCTCTTAATCAATCTCTTGGTCCTTTTTTGCTGAACTCTAAACTGCTCCCAATCCTCAGGCTTGCTACTTTTTCTGGCAACTTGATATGACTCACCTTTGGATCTAATACTATCCTTAATTTCTTTTGTTAGCCATGGTTGGACGCTTTTCCTTTTGTGTTTTTGCGCCAGAAAGGAATGTATAACTGTTGCAATTCATGCATTCATTCCTTAAATGTTAGCCATTGCCTATCCACCATCGTGCCTTTAAATGAAGCTCCCCAATCTATCATAGCCAACTCACTCCTCATACCTTCGTAGTTTCCTTTGTTTAGATTTAGGACCCTAGTTTCGGATTGGAATTCTTCATTTTCCATCTTATTGAAGAATTCTATCATGTTATGGTCACTCTGAAGGGATAATTAATAGTCCTAGTCCTAGTCCAGAGAGCACTTTTAATAAGTTTAACTAGACTGTAACATTCCGGATATTATGAGGGTCTGGAAACCTCCCCCCCCGCCGAATTCTGCAACTCCTCACAAAACAGTATATAGAGATTGAGTTCGCGAGTTTGATACAGAAATACTAATTGAGACAATTCTAAAAATCTATAAATTTATTAAAAAAAGACATTCAGTTAACAGCTTGTGAGTTAATCACGACTTTAACAGTTCAAAATACAAATAGCTTACATTTCTTATTCTCAGAGATCCTTATTCTCAAATCTTAACTTCAGACATTTTTACATTTCTTATTATTTCTTAATCCAGAATATCCACCAAAATCAAATAAGAGTACCTTTTCGATCCCCGAGACTCAAAGAATTAAAAACTTAGAGGCCTAGAAATTGGGGTGAGGCACCAAAACGGGGCAAAGATCGCCTGGGCGCTGGATTTTGCGCAGCGTTTCGAGCATTAGCGATCGTCGGAAATTCGGTTTCAGTGCGCCTAGAGGGGAAGCGGCACGGCTGGAGGCGCTCCACGTCCCTCTTAGGGCGCTGAAACTGAATTTCGCAGCGCAACGTGCCGCAGCGCCACACGCTGCGGCATGGCACGCTGCGGTACTGCAGGCCTTCCTCCCAAAGTTAAGGGGGAGGAGCCTGCAACAGCGCGATCCCCGATCGCGAATGCCGGCAAAAGAGCCCGGCACCGTGGAGAAGTGCCGGGCTCTCGGGAAACAGCCGGCAATGCCGCGGGGGGGGGGGGATCTGGAGGCCGGGGACAGAGGTGCTGGCAGGCGGCTGCCGGAAAAACCGGCTGCCCCGCACCTCCACCTTAACTTGTGCCTCTGCCGGCGCAGTAAGGCCCCGAGAACCGGGCGCGGGTAGCGATCGGCGCAGCAGTGGCGATCGCTACCCAATATCGCGATCAGGGCGCAGTGCACACCGATGTCATCATCGGTGGTGGCGCAGCGCAACAGGTTAACCCCACCATTAGCGCCCCAACTGAATATGGCGCAAGGCGCAGCCAGTGGCGCTACAGCCACTGACTGCCTCTTTAGGCGCTAAAAGGTGGCGCTAGCCACCCAATTTCTAGGCCAGAGAGTTGAGGAACGCTTGCCCTTTCCAGTGACTTCTGACTTTCCATCTCAAAAGCTCTATTTTTATACCTTTTTTTAGTGGTTTATCTTTTGAAGTTTTCTGCTGATGTAAGCTAATTATCTATGGTCATTCTTTGTTGAATTCTTTTCTATTCTTACTGTCATTTCAGCTGTCAACTCTCAGAATCCTGTCTACTGTATAGGTGTTTCAAAAGCTTATCATAAAATGGTTATAACAGATTTATCTCATTGATGCCATTCTTATCGAAGACTTTCATTCAATTTCTAAATGACCTCTGCTGTTTGAAAGCAGACGTCGTGACTCCTATGTGTTCCAAGTTCAACACAAACACAATGTAATTGCTTGGTGTATCTATTGAAGTCATATCTACAAAGTCTTCTGTAGGTATCATATTTACATGTAAATCAAAAACACTTCATCTAGGGTGTTCCATGCATTTCTTAGCTACTTCAAATAGTTGTATATTAATTGTGTTTCCTGTTTCATTTGATGTTACTTTTACAAAGGCGCATGGTTTTTAAATGTTCTATGTTTCAGTTTGAAGTGTCAGTTTTTAACACTTTACTTGGGCATTGCTATTGTGTTGGTTCCAAACTGCAGACTTTTCAGAAGCAAGCCTTTGCTTTTTCAATAGGGCCATTGTTTTAGTATTAACAATTAATTCCCATTTCAAAAGCTTGTGTGGTGTTTACAACTTGTGTTAACAACTGATCTTATCTCAAAAGCCTGTATTGACAGCCTGTGTCGCCAAAGCTTTCCAGACTTTTAAACCCAGTATGTCATGTATTAATAATATCAGAAATCTGTTCATAGGATGGTGTATCTCTTGGAACATGGCTATTTCCTTTACAACCCTTCTCTAAAGAACCCCGCACAACAAGATTATTAATTAACCCCTTCTCATTGCACAATATCCAATCTAGGATAGCCTGTTTCCTAGTTGGCTCCTCAATGTACTGGTCTAAAAAACCATCTCCAGGAATTCATCCTCCACAGTATTATTGCTAATTTGATTTGGCCAGTCTATATGTAAATTAAAGTCACCCATGATTACTGTAGTACCCTTGTTACATGCATCTCTAATTTCCTGTTTGCTGCCATCCCCTACATTACAACTACTGTTTGGAGGCCTATAGACAAGTCCCACCAATGTTTTCTGCCCCTTGGTGCTTCTTAGCTCCACCCAGACTGATTCTACATCTTGATTTTCTGAGCCAATATCCTTTCTCACTATTGCACTGATTTCATCCTTTACTAACAACGTCACCCCACCTCCTTTTCCTTTTTGCCTGTCCTTCCTAAATATTGAATATCCTTGGATATTCAGTTCCCATACTTGGTCACCCTGCAGCCATGTCCCCGTAATCGCAATTATATCGTATCTGTTTACATCTATTTGCACTGTTAATTCATCTATCTTATTTTGAATACTTCGTGCATTCAGATACAGTGCCTTTAAATCTGTCTTTTTAACATTTTTAGACATCTTAACATTTTTTTGTACTATGGCCCTTTTGTCTTATTACCATTTTTTCTTACCCGGACCCTATTTGTTAGTGCACTCCTTTGTTTGTACGCTCTGTCCCTTCCTGACAAAATCTAGTTATCCTTACCCCAATCACTTTCCTGCACTGCTTCCTTGTCTTTTCTCTTTAGCATTCTAGCTTTCTCTCCACTGGGACCCCCCACCCCACCTTATTTAGTTTAAAGCCCTATCTACCTCCCTAGTTCTTCGATTCGCTAGAACTCTGGTCCCAGCATGGTTCAGGTGTAGTCTGTCCCAACGGAACAGCTCTCTCTTTCCCCAGTACTGGTGCCACTGCCCCACGAATCGAAACCCACTTCTCCCACACCAATCTTTGAGCCACACATTCATCTCCCTGATCCTATTGACCCTATGCCAATTTGCTCGTGGCTCCAGTAATAATCCAGAGATTATGACCTTTGTGGTTCTGCTTTTTAATTTAGTCCCTAGCTGCTCAAATTCTCTCAGCAAAACCTCTTTCTTTGTCCTGCCTATGTTGTTGGTTTCATCGCTGCCCGTTGTCTCTGTAACGTGGGGGGTGATTTTGCCAATGGGACCACGTTGGAGGCGGGACTGCTGTTTGTCGGGTTTTAGTCCCGCCTCCATTGACTTGTGGCCAATCCACGTTATTTTCCCTTGATTGCCCAGCGGGCTTAGCAAGCCAATTAAGGGAAAGCCGGTGACAGAGAACGTCAGCGTATGACGTTTCATCTGTCAAAATTTTTTGACAGATGAATTGTCATCGTTTGACAGCTTTGACATTCTCTGTTGTTTGGTGAGTTCTTGTACTCAAGGCTCACCAAACCTATTTCCTGAACAGAAAGCAGATGGCTGTTGCATCGGAGAATGCAGCAGCCATTCTGTCATCTCTGCCATGGAGATGCCGGAGCCTCCGGATCCCCAACGGTTGAAGCCTGCAGGAACAAAGGTAAGCAAACATTTCTAACACATTTCACTCACCTCACATAATTACCTCTCCATACTTGCACCCATCACTCACCTCCACAGCGCACTTTTGAACCCCTCTCACCCCCGCAGACCCACTGCTCGCCTCGCTGACCCTGTCGGGGTTTCCCAACGTCGGGAAGCCTGCACTTCTAGTGGAAAAATGGGGATAATCCTCTTAACTGCCTGTTAACTACCTGCTAACAGGCAGTTAAGTGGCTGTAATCCCCTTCCCGCTTCCAGGAGACGGTACCCGGCGTGGGTCGGGTAACCGCCTCCTGTGAAGAAGGCACGGAGGCGGGTTGGGGGCGGGATGGGTACCCGCCCCCAGATTCTGCCATTTTCCCGGCAGTTCCACCTCCAAACCCACCTCCCCAGGGCTGGCAAAATCGCCCCCGTGGTTTCATCTTTGCCCATTGTCTCTGTAACAAGGTTTCATCTTTGCCCATCGACTCTGTAACAAGGTTTCATGACCAATTGTTACTTATTAACTGCTGACGCTATGCTTCTGTCTGTTTTGGCCAAACTTCCCATCATGCCTTGTAATTATGGTGGCAATCTAATACATGGCTTCCAACATAGCTACAGCATTTCACAACAACATTCCCATTAACCCTGTGCTTCCCACATCATACTTGTAACATTTAAATGTAAGAAAGTAATTTGCTGTTTAATAATCAATATTTCATGACTGAACTTATTTTACTGGTGATCCTGATATTATTACTGCTCGGGGACATTCCAGACCAAATGTCAATTTGAACCCTGATAGTAAGCAGAATGTTGCTGTCTAATTACTGTATCATTGGGGCTCCTTCAGTTCTGTAAAACAATGGCCCAGAATTTGCGGTCAGGAAGATGCAGCTGGTCTGCAGGCAGAGCCGTACACGAGCAACTCTTTGAACATTGCTTCTTCTAAACTGCTCCTTCCTCCCATCACCCGCATTCATTTCCTGTGCAGAACTTCATCTGAACTAGTCCATCCACCCTCCAGTAAAGAACTTCCATCCAACGGACTATGATTCTTATACATTCCCACTGGCTTTGCCCTGTCCACAGTTACTACACAAACATGCTGCAGAAAACATCATAAAATCAAAGGGTGTTACAATTTAACATTGTTCACAAATCTCAGAATAAATAATAATCTGCCAGGTGTCTGCCCAAAGTATCTTTCTTTTGCCTCTCTTTGCCTATCTTGGAACTTCTACAAGGACCAAGGGTCATGCATTTAAATTGCGCAAGTGTATAACTAGGTTGGATGTCAGTAGGTTCTTCTTTTCCCAGAGGGTAGTAGGCCTATGGAACAAGCTGCCAGCTCGTGCAGATTTGCTGCATACCTTCAAAAGCGAGCTGGACAAGCTCCTGGCTGGTGTGGAGATCATGGCATACAAAAGATAAGCGGAATAATAAGTAATATAAATATAAATCACGATCAATATGGTCTCCTGGACTAGTGTTGAGCACCAAAGGGGAATGGAGAGGAATTCTCCAGATTTTTTTTCTCCTTGAATTGGCTTTTATCTGTTTTTGTTTCCCCTCCCCAGAATTCATATGGCTGCAGTCAAGTTGTGGCTGTTGTAAATGCTTGGGGCATCATGGCTGTGGCTGTTGTAAATGCTTGGGGCATCATGGCTGTGGCTGTTGTAAATGCTTGGGGCATCATGGCTGTATGGGGCAGGCTCGATAGACCAGATGATCTTTTCTGGTCCTTCATCTTTTTGTATGCTCCCCCAGTGGTTTCATCATGGGATGCTCAGATGAGGGTTTTTGAGATGCTCATGGTCAGCGACTTCTAGGAGCTTGGGCCTGAGAGGGCCCAGCTGCTGACTGCAGCATCTGAGCTGCTCCAGTGGCAGTCCAGCCTAGCTGGCCTTCTGGCACCATGGTGGACATTGGTTGAGGGGATGGCAGGAAAGCAGGTTTGCTGTCTAATGCGTCCTCCTCCATCTGATTGAGGGTTTGTAAGGAGCCTGCTCATCTTCCTGGTTTGGATCCTCGCCCAGTGCTGCCATTGTGAGAGAGGACAACATCTGCCATTCCCACTACATCACTGACCCTACCATGGGGCTGTGGCTCAGCACTCCCACGGATCTGTAGGAGCTCCGTGACATTATTGAAGCCCCCACCAATGTATTCCCCCAGCTTTTCAAAGGTGGAGGAAATGGTGTAGACTAGACCCTGAAGAGCATCAGTCTGAGCTTCGTTCAGAGGTGCTAATGCTAATGCTTTTTGTATCAGTAACTGGCACAAATAAAAGATGTGTGTGTATAGGTACTGCATAAAATTCAGCAGATTTTAAATGTAATTGTAAAGGGGTGGATTTACAATCTTATGCAAGTTCAGTGGAAGAGCTGCGGAATCCCTGACAAAAAGTGTAAGTGGTGTTTATAATGTGTTTCTTGGATTTCTGCAGCTCTTCTGTTGAAGTTAACAATGGACAACTGAGAGAACCTCCACAGAAATTCACCCTAAAGTCTCAGACTGAAACATTAAATTAGTTATATTCAGGGACTGAAAGCAAATTGAACCAGTGGAATGAGTGATGAGAATTAAATTGTTATGGTTGATGACTTAATTTAATGTGTAACTGGACAATCACAGTATACTGTGAGAAAAACCTGACTAAAAACAACACAAAAATGTATTTAAATGGTAAATGTCATTTTATTATAGTGCAAATCAATTCCCTGCAATTACCATTCAGTTGGAAAGCAACAGCCAAGAATAGCCAGTGAAAAATGTTTTTCCCTCACCATCCAGAGTAGCACTTACATCCCTTCAAGAATTTCTGAATGAACATTTACCAGTAGCTTTTCAAGTGGAACAGAATCTCCATCAATCTGTTAGCTGATGTAATCAACATGTTTTTATTTTGGTTTGTTTTTCATGCTGTCAAGTAATCAACTAGAGCAATGGCCACGGAACTCACGCCTCAGCTTGACAGACGTGGTTCCTGAGCTACGTGAATCCCGTGGCCATGCAGAGAAATTTAAAAAGTAGGGGGAGAAAGGCTCCTAAGTGCCTGTAAACTACTTCATAATGATTTCAATTGGGTTCCCCGCCGCTGCAGGTCGGGTCGGCTCCACGATGTCAGACGTGCCTGTGGGAAAGGCACGTGGGAGCGAGATGACAGCGGGTTCCCGACCCGCTGTCAAAATAACAACTTTCCCACCCGACCTGCCACTGATCTCACCCACTACCATGCCGGAAAATTCAGCTCAAGCTGATTAGAGCTAGGTTGTTCAGGGGTGATGTCAGGAAACACTTTTTCACACAAAGGGTAGTGGAAATCTGGAACTCTTTCCCACAAAAAGCTGTTGAGGCTGGGGGTCAATTGAAAATTTCAAAACTGGGATTGATAGATTTTGTTAGGTAAGGGTATTAAGGGATATAGAACCAAGACAGGTAAATGGAGTTAAGATACAGATCAGCCATGATCTAATTGAATGGCAGAGTAGGCTTGAGGGGCTGAATGGCCTCCTCCTGTTCCAATGTCTCATGCAAGCCTTGATTCTGTAGTCACTACAATTTTCTGCTACAGATGCTTCCAAAACCCAGTTAGGTAAAGGCACTTAATTCTGTTTACTTTCATCTTAGGTTGTTGAGGCTCCTTATGTAAATGCCAATTGTTTATTTTGCTTGTATTTATTACCTGTTTTATTTAATTTTCTCCTCCCTTTAGACCATTCCCTTCCAGTCCATAATTAAATTGCAAGATTTAGTCGGGTAAGATTCCAAGGTCTGGAGATTTAGAATTCTAATACAACTCTGGAAAAGTTCCAGGTCACAGTTTCAGCTCCAGCGCTGCAACACCAGGTCAATCACACATAAGGAAAGGGTAACCCTCCCCCACTGACCATAGAGAGCCGCTCTTATAGTGACCAATGAGGAGATAAATGAGCTCAATACTTATCACCCTCCACCTGTAAGAGAATTCGAATCTGACACCAAATATGGTTGCAACTAAATCGTTTATTATGTTCGACGAAGTCTTGAAACACTCAGGGCAAGATTTTCATTGAGCCGTGGAGGCGGGATTGGAGGCATGTGGGGGGTTAAAATCGCAGAAACCGGCGTGCGGGACCCCCCCCCCCCAAACCCGCCTGGTTCCCGACTCCGAGCAATTTTTACTCAGGCGTGTCTGATGGTCCCGACTCCGTCCCGCATCAGGCGGGACTGGTCTTTAAGGCCCTTAACAAGCACTAAATGGCCTCTATAATCCTATTTTAAAAGGCCCTTGCGATTTTAACCCTTTTCCCACATGAAACACGCCTGGTGGGAAACACAACGGTGAAACCTGGCGGGAGCACTATTGGATTGCTGACTATCAACTGCAGGTCAACCATTAAAGAGGAGATTTGATCAGCCATCATTTGCAGGTGGCAGGACTTAGTGGTCTCAGGTCTGGGGCAACTTTTAGAAGGCTTAACCACACCTGTGGAAGGTTGGAGCCTGACACCCATCTCCAGTGTGACCTCCTGGGAAACCCCTCTCACCAGCTTCCCTCAGCGCTTCCTCAACTGAGGCATATACCAGAAGCATGGGAGCCATCTATTTTCTTCCCATCTGGGCATTAGACGAGCTCGAGCACCAGCCGCGGCACCAGCAGAACCAGGAACAACAGCAGCACCAGCAACAGCAGCAGCAGCAGGAGCGCCAGGCTGCTGCTCACCCACCTGAGGCTGCACAGGCCAGAAGGGGCCAGCGCCTGGAAGCCTGTCAGTGCAGGAGATACCCCCCGAACAGGGTCTACAGACACAGGGTCAGCTATCTCAACATGTCTGAGCAGCAGTGCCAAAGGCAGCTCCGACTTTCGCGAGAGGTAGTGAGTGACATCTGCGCAATGCTACAGCAAGACCTGCTGCCCAGAGGACCAGGTGGACAAGCATTACCAGTGGCCGTCAAAGTCACCACCGCACTCAACTTTTTTGCCTCAGGCTCATTCCAGGGATCAGCAGCAGACATCAGCAGCATCTCCCAGGCGGCCGCACACATTTGCATCACGCAGGTAACCGATGACCTCTTTGCCCTCGTGCACAATCACATCCATTTAACCAAGGATCGAGCAAGTGTCACGGTGTGAGCAGTTGGATTAGCTCATCTGGCAGGCTTTCCAAGGGTGCAGGGTGTTGTTGACTGCACACATGTGGCCCTTAAGGCACCCCATCGCAATCCAGGTATTTTTGTCAACCGCAAGGGCTTCCAGTCCCTTAATGTTTAGCTGGTGTGTGACCACAAGTAGGAAATTTTGCTTATATGTGCCAAGTACCCTGGCAGTTGCCATGACTCCTTCATACTGCGCCAGTCTAGTGTGCCTCCGCTATTCAGTCCGCCAGACCAACTTAACGGATGGCTACTTGGAGACAAGGGCTATCCCCTGAGGACGTGGCTAATGACACCGTTGAGGAGACCATCCAACGAAGCTGAGGAGAGCTACAACTCCAGCCACATGTCCACCAGAGCCATAATCGAGCAAACCATCAGTTTGCTGAAGATGCGCTTCAGATGCCTGGATAGATCAGGTGGAGCCCTGCAGTACTCAGCAGCCAGGGTCTCCAGAATCGTTGTGGTTTGCTGTGCACGTCACAACATGGCACAGTGTCGTGGCTTGCAGATTCCTGAAGACCAAATGGCTCCTCACATATCTTCCTCAGATGAGGAGGAGGAGGAGGAAGAGGAGGAGGGCGAAAACGAACATCCTGCAGAGGCCCATCAATCAGCGGCAGCATTACGCGAGAACATTGCTGCCCGGGATGCAAGGAACGCACTCATCCTGGCCAGATTTGCTTAGCCTAGTCAATCAAACACTTTTGCCTCGCAGCTTCTTACCAGAGCATTGACAATGGCCAAGAACCAGAGGATTCCTAGCACTCTGACCACCATACTGACAGTTGCAAGTATGCCGAAGCCCTCAATGTGGAAGTCCCAATAGCGAAATGACAGACGATACAACTGCAACATTTTCCATCAGGAATTTTATGTACAATAACGAAGTGATGGCATTTTTACAGTACACACAAAATTGCACCCAAGTGACTACTCTTGTGACTATTTGTGCAGAATTTTCCTCTTACGTGTGCTCTTACGTGGTGCCTCCCCTGTGGCTTCAGCAGCTGTGGAGGCCCCTTGCTCACTTTGCTGCTGCTCCTGTCTCGACACCTTTGGCGGGCGTCCTATGGGGTGGCGAGCCTGTGAGGGCTAGTCAACAGTCTGCTGCTCCTGCGGCTGTGCAGGGGTTGAGACGCCTATCTCACTTGGGTGTGGACTCCGGTGGGGCTCTGACCGAGGGCTCTGCAGTGGCATGAAAGTGTGAGCGCTTGGAGATTAGCCCCCACTTCCTTGAGGACTGCCACCAACCTCCCTCTCATGGGTCAGGTCCCCCTCAGTGCCTGCAAGTGGCTGGAGAGCACCTTGCTGCGCATCAGGGGGGCCATGGGGACCCATATCTGCAATGGCAGTCCTACTCAGAAGAACTTCCATGAAGGTCTGGTTTCTCTGTTCAATAGATGCCCATCGCTCCTCAAGAGATGTCATTCTATTCTGAACAATGACCATGTTTTCCATACCCTGGCGACTAAGCTCCTCCATGGCCGTAGCCATCCTCTCCTCTACCGTATCCATCCTCTCCTCTACAGTAGCCATCCTTTCCACGGAGGTTGCCATCCTTTCTGTGGTGATGTGTTCATGCGCCATTGACTCCACAAAGGCTCTGGTCATGTTCGCTATGGACTCCTCCATTCACTCCACACTCGCAGCGGCCCGAGAGACAAAACCTGCCAGAGACTCCTGCATCTGTGCCTGGAGTTCCATCACCGCTGATCTCATGGATGGACCCAGAGGCAGAGGGTCGACATGCTGCTGAGCCGAGCTGGCAGAGTCCTGCGCCCTCCAACTAGGACTCTCCACTGCTGTCCCTGTCTCCACAATCTGCTGATGTTCACTTGTGATACATCAGGAGACAACACTACTCTATGTCCTGAAGGTCCCACCGAGGTGTGAGTGTCTGCGCTGCTGCTGGGTGCACAGATTTCTGGTGACACTGCACCCTCAGAGGTTGCACCTTCCTCTGAGGAGTCTGGCTGCTCAGCCTCTTCTTCCTGGCTTGGGGGGACGGATACTTGTGATGGTCCTGTGGGAGAGTAAAGGAAAGAGTGAGATGTGATGCCAAGGCCACATGCACATTGCTTTTTGCAGATGCTCATAAGTTCATCTGTTAGAGCTTCACAATCATTATCAGCGACTCATGCAATGTCAAAGAGAGAGATGGGAATCTTTTCTGTCACCAGCTTGCTGTGTTGCACCCGTCTGTCCATCCCCCACATCTGCATCATCCTCCAGTCCCACTATTTTGAGTACCGCCTCCTCCCAGGGGGTCAGGTGGACTATTGAGGCTGTCTCTCCTCCTGTCCTCGCTCGCTCTCTTTTATTGTGAGCTCTCTTTTCCTGCAATGAGGGAGACAAGTGGAGGTTGAGTGAGAATGAAGGAGTGTGGAGATTGCATAGCATAGATACTTAGAAGGAGACAAAGATGAAGTGAGGTGGCAAGACCAAGGGCCCTCCCTGTGTGTTGTCAGTTGTTTTCATAGCATCATAGTGATAGGGAGTGTGAGGGCTGCATAGTCGAATAGTTGTGTGAATATGAGCATAGAGAGAGAGGGAATGGGTAAGGGTGCATGGATGTCAGTGTCAAGTGGGATGTGGAGGAAGAGATTGCTAAAGCTGAGTGTTGGTGAGGAAAGGCAACGGGGGTCAGATTGAGGGCGATGGGAAATTCATAGTCACTTTTCCAGTGTCTGAAGTCTTTTCCGGCACTGAATCCAGGTTCGTCGTGTGATTCCCAAGGAGTTGACCTCCTCAGCGCCACCTGCATCCACACTGCCTTAGTCTGCTTGGGAGGCCTCTTCCTCCCTGAGGAAGGGAAGAGCACCTCATAGCCCCATCCACCAATGCCTGCAGGGCCACCTTGTCGAAACGAGGAGCTGATCTGGGCCTTCTGCTTGTCATCTTTCCTGCAGGTCTCTCTTAAAGCAAATGGAGAAAGCCTGCAGAAGAAGCAAGGCTTGCTGTTGACCTCAAATGCAGCAGCAATGATGACGTCATCGGAGGCGACTTTCAGTATGAAAAACCCATTTGCCAAGGGTTCCCACACATTGGAAATCAATTGGACAATTAAGTTAAAATTGCATCAATCTCCCACAGCCATTTAGATTCGGATGGATAACACGAAATGCGGATAACACGACACCATCCCACACCTGAGTTAAAATCCTGCCCTCAATGTCCAAGCTGTAGTCATACAGAGAAATAAATGATACTGCACTCCTTTTCCTCTGGGTAGAGAGTCGTAACCATCATCAATCCTTTTGTTCTTGTCTCTCACTACAAATTGGGAAGGAAAGCTCACGATCTTTATAGGCCTCTAGTCACGCACACTGTCCTAGATGATTCATTATGGCATGAGAAGTGTTATTGTGAACAAGCCCCCCAGAAATTAGGTACTTACTTCAAAACTTCCAAGTCCGCATCAAAAAAGCAACTTAAGGGGGGAAAAATTCAGTTGATTTGCACAAAGCAACTAGCGCCTGGGCGTGGCGCCACTAACGCCTCCTGCAAAATTCAGCGGGAGGTTAGCGGCAGCGGTAACCGTTAGCGCCCCACGGCGCTGCGCTGCCGGCAATGACATCATCGGCATGCGCAGTGCCCCACTCGCGCCCCGGCTGTGATTTTCAGTAGCGGCCCCCGACTTACCGCCAGACGCTATGTCCGACAGGGTCAGGGGGGCCTACCTGTGGCTGGGACAGCGCAAATTAAAGGGAAGGTGCCGGGCGGCTATTTTTGTTGCTGGCAGCCTGCCAGCACCTGCCCGCTTTGCCATCCCCGGCCTTTTGAGCAGCCCCCCCCCACCTCGCCCCACAGGCTGCGCTCCGTGAGACCGGCACTTCTCTTGAGTGCCGGGCTATTTGCCGGCACCCCGATCCCTGGTTGCCCAGCTGGGCCCCTGGTCGCGCTGCACTAGGCCCCTCCCCTTCAATAAGAGCGTGGAACTGCGGCACATAGTGCCGTGATATTCACTCGCAGCACCTCAAGAGGGAGGCGGAGCGCTTCCAGTAGCGCCCCGCCTCCCTCTTGGGGCACTACTGGTGAATTTCGGGTGCGCTAACTTATTCAGGACGCTAAAAGTAGCGCCCCGGCAAAGTTAGCGCCCCAAAGGGAGCGCGACCCCATTTTTCCCCCCAGCTGTCTTATTGTTTCTGTGCACTTCCTTGTGTTTTCCTTGTGTGTGCAAAATAAAATGTACAGGCCTGTGAAAACAGGATCAAAGGCAGAAGCAAGGCTTGGTGGCATCTAACTACTTCTCCTTGTTTTACCTCATTTTTTCTCCTACTTTTTTCACTCTTGGTAGAATCCTGCACTTATCAGCCTTGGCTCTTAACATATGTTTAGTAATTTAAAAAAATACGAAAGCCTTAAGAAGAATTTCAGAAGTGCTCGCCAATGCAGACTTGTTGAGGCAGGCAGATTGTCTGGGGAAACTCAGTGGCCCGGAATTTGCAGTTGGAATGACAGCAAAACTGTCAGTGCTCGCCGTCATTACTGTGTAAGACTGACAGCAACATCTGGGATCCGTTCATGCGCAGTTAAATGCGGAAATCCAGAGGTTGCTGTCAGTGATACCCTGCTACTCCACAGGGTGCACTGTTGCAGTCTTCGCAGATGCAATCAATACAGAATCAATAAATTGACATGAACTTCAACGTTTTATGCACTATTCTCGCTGAAAAAAACCAATGAAATTGTTGAGCCTTAGTTAATCAGGTGTAACTCAGTTTTTCACAATGTACTAAGTCATATTTCTCTGGTGCTGAAAAACTAATTTTACAATTAGTTTGTGGAGTCTTAGTTCCTCAGAAGAACATTTAAAAATTGCATGATTTTTAAAATAATAAAAATAAATTTTTATTACTTTTTTTTAAAGTTTGTTTATGATATTTCAGCTTCTACCTTAATCCCATGTATATGTCCCGATCTTTATTTCACTTTCTGTACAATGATTAAAATGTGAGTAATAATCCCTACTTTTTACTTCCTGCTTTGCTGTCTGTGAGAATTCTTCAATCTGATTGGCGGACCACCCTGCCTGCTGTCTGCACTGTTGCTGGATGCCACAGATGGTGCCAAATTCAAAGTCACGTTGGAATAGAGGAAATCCACGCTCTGGAGTCCGCTAAATCTTTGTGGGAAGCATTTTTCGAGGTCAGCGGTGAGTGTCGTCCCTTCGCTGCTGACTGCAAAATCAGGGCTATTATTTTGTTTCCATACATCTCACTTTAAGAGTAAAACAATGTTTAGGTCACTCCATTGGGGTCCTATCTCATTCTGTCTCTTTCTCACATACAGCAGGAAATCCATTGTGGGGGAGTTCCTGATTGACTGCCATAACTACAGTTGAAGATCAGTAGAGACCTTTTTTGTGTGTTTCCGGGGTTTCCACCAAAGTTATAGTGGCCAACCGGGAGAACCTGGGAAGAAATTCCCAGCGAATATTCCATCTTGGAAAATGAGCCAAGGTACAGAAAACATTTGTTCAGTGCATTTCTGTTATTGGCACAGTAGCTACGGTCTGACAATAGTACTACTTTACTTTAATATGAGGTAGAATAATGGGAAATATTTTGGGGAGCTACCCAGAAGAAGGTTTGGGAAAAATGCCACTAGAATCAGATGGGCAGATGTCCAACACTTTTTGAGACACCATCCATGGCAGTTTAAAAAAGCAATGGTGTCATGTTGCCAAAACAAGATGATTTGCATCCACGTGATAGTGAATTGAATTGGTGTGATGCTACCCTTGCAGGGAGTCTCACTCTGCTTCACTCCAGTTGAGCCCTGACTCCAAATTTACACTGTCAGTTTAGCATTGATATGCAGTGACCTCAGCTTCACACCAACACTAAAGTGGCTGTGTAAACACATGCTAATAGTACTCTGGAAAAGTTCAGCATTACATCTCCATGCCTGGTAGTTTCCCATTGGAATTCTATTTAAAAAAATGAGTGACCCCAGTTGCTCTTTTTGCAAGTAATTTAACAGGTTTGTGCTCTTGGTGCGGACATTTTGTCCACCAGGATTACAAATTGGGAATTCCAGTACACCCCTCTATGATTTTACAGGCATTCATTATAGTGGATGGAAAACTGAGCGGGATGGGGTGCATCGAATTTTCCACATGCACTCCTGGAAGGTGACGCTTTGTGCCAGGATTGGGAATTTGTAACGTTACCCTTTTAACAGCCTCAAGAAGCCTTCCAAAGTAAGGGCAGTCAGCATTACAATATATCAAGTAGATGTTTCCTCTCACCCTCTTGCACCTTGACTGAGGTCATATATGTAGCCCTCAACAAACAACTTTTCCTGTCCATAATGCCACAGGGAAACACTTCATTACTGTCACTTGAAGCTGCATTTGCCGTTATGTGACCTTTTGGAAAGGTGACCACACAAAGCTAGCTTAACACACCACTAACCGATATGATGAATGATGCAGGGTGCCCACTTGGTTATCACTATTCTAAAGGTTCATCCAACTTCTGAAATTTTACTACCAGTGGTGATGGTTGGAAAATATACCCTTTGTCTGCCAGCTCGGACTGATGAACCTAATCACATGACCCCCAATTGCTTTTGCAACTTAAGCTATAATTATTAACATTCCATGGTCAAGTTTAGATGGCCATTCTGTGTTGGCTTTTTTTCTACCATTTCTTTTTACAAGCCGCAGCCCGTTTTCCAGAATCTCAGCATGCCAATTCCCTCTCTGTGCACCCGAGGATGTGCCATTAAAATTTAAGATCAATTCTGTGCCTGAATTTAGGATTCTCTAAAAAATTGCCAGGAAACAAGTAAGTGTGAACATTTTTTTTCTTATGAACAGAATAGAGTTGGTCTAAAAGCCAGTTCTGAGCGTAAAGTGATACAGGATAACTTGTTCTTGTGTGCTCCCTAATTATTATGGCTTTTTCATTTCTCTAACTGCAGAATCTAAGAGGCAATGGGCCAAATTCAGGTCAGTGGGCAGAATCTCTGAGCAGTTACTGATTTTACATGGTCAATGACTTTGACTGTAAAAGTCCAAACTAATTTTCCGTAAGACTTTTGACAAGTCACGGCCAGCTTATTTGTTCAGTTTGAAGCCAGCTTATAACAGTCCTGTTGCCACACACTGCACCACCCAGTGATCTAATAATGATCAATCAGTTTCAGGATGCCAGCTCAGTCACTCTTTTTGTCAAAAATTACTTACCTTGCAGTTCACTAGAAAAAATATAGTAAAGTTACCATAATTGCTAGCAACAATGATTATGAAACTGGAACATTACACATCACTGTTTACGAAAACAGTTACATGTAACTATATGGTACTTTTGGAAAACAAGCAGTTTAAGAATTAGATTATGGGAAATGAAGGGAGGTGAGTTGGTGCAGTCATTGTGGTCTGATTACAACATTATTTATTAATTTTTACTGTTGTTTTTATCTGAAGTATATAAAGACTGAACACAGGCAGACAACAGACAGTGTGAAGAAAGGGAAGTGTCCTCCATCACCACACAAAGGCACTTACAGGCAGAATGAAGATCATTCTTTTTGTCCTTGCCACTGTCCAGATTCTCTACTGTTCTGGTAGGCACTGATCAGTCATTTCAAATTATTATATAAATTTGTAACAAGAAGTTAATGTAAATTTTTTCTCAAGTTTCTTTTTTCACCTAACAATGAAGCAAACACAAATGCATTTTGGTGCTTTTGTGATGGATTAATTCTGAATAAGACAATAATTTGTAAAATAAAACTGTTTTGTAAATGGCACCAATTTGCTCTTTTTTGATTCAGGACAGCCATGTGGAAATTGTACCTTCCCAGTGATTGATGAGGCACTAGTTGCTTCAGTTGTAAAGCTGAATGAAGATTCTACAATTAACAATCTGTTTGCTGTGACCAAGAGTGAATTAAAAGAAGTGAGTATCACCAAATCTAATTCATTTTATTGTCTGCGTCTCTCTGCCTGTGCAAGGGAGTATTTAAATAATGTCTATCCTCGCTGTTTGAATACACTAATGTGTCTAGGCACAAATCTCTGATCACTGTATAACCTTCCCAATGCAAATGCTCACAATCTTGGTAAATGCTTCCATTTGTACTGATTGTAATACAGGAGAAACTGTCTGATACTCTTATTATTTAAATGTATTACTTCAAACCATTCCTTGATTTTTTTTTAGCAGTCACAAATATAATGCTGTTCCTTTTGTTAGATTATTTCTATAGGAGAACGCTTGTTCCTCGTAGAATTAGCCTTTGATGTCCAAGAAACTGTGTGCCCCCATAAAACTGGATTAGACTGGTCAAAATGTGCACTGAAACCTTTACCAACTGCTGTAAGTATTGTGTAACATTCTCAAGATCTCACATTAACTTGTCTGACCTAGCTTCTTCGGTCCTGAGATTAGGGATATTGTACATGACGTAGGAAAACTCTAGGCACTTGGTCTAAGTGTTAAACAAAGCTTTAATCAACTGTTTTACAACATGGAGGTCTAGTTGCATCCTTCACTAGTTCCTGTTAAGAATGTCCTGCGCAAGCTGGGCCTGTGCCCGAGTATTTATACTCTCCCTGGACAGCGCCACCTGCAGGCCACTCAGTATTATTTCATAAGTCTTTCTTTCATGAATGACTGATTCATGTCAGTACACATAGGCTGCAGTGAGTTACAAGACAGTAACACATCAAGGGATATATCATGTAGGTGATACCACAAACAAGACTGAGAAGTTCAAACATTGGTTCGACTACATTTGAAGCAGTGTGTGGAGTTCTGGTCTCCAAGCTACAAAAAGGATATTGAAGCACTGGAGAAAGTGTAGAAAAAATTTATAAGGATGTTACCAGAATTGAAAGGATGCAACTATCAGGTAAAATTGATCAGGTTGGGGCTTTTTACTTTGAAAGACTAAGAGGAGATCTGATAGAATCTTTAAAATTGATGTGGTTGAATATGGAGAAACTGTTTCCACTAGTGGGTGAGTGGAGCACAAGGGGGCATACATATAAGATAGCTGCTACCAGATCACATAAAGAATTTAGGAGGAATTTCTTTATACAGAGAGTGGTGAGAATGAGGAAGTCCCTGCCACATAGAATGGTTGAAGTAGATGGCATTGATGCATTTAAGGGAAGGCTTCATAAAGGAGAAAGGAAGACGGGTAAAAGGGAAGGGTGGGAAGAAGTAATAGAGTGGGAGGAGGCTCATGTAGAGCGTAAACACTGGCATAGGTCAGTTGGGCCAAATGGCCTATTTGTGTGCTGTAGAACTTAGGTAACAAATCTATATAATTTTGCGTAATTATTAATAGCAATAGCACCAGGTACACTCAGTTGGACCTACGGAGAAAGAGTGGTGGGAGAAGAGCATGCTAGTAAAATTTAAAGGGGTGGGCATCGATTAAAGATTATGCCAATAGTGGGCAAACATTCTGCAAGCCTCCCGAGCCTAAAAAGGCATCTTAACCCATCAACAGTCTTTGTCAAGGCCAAAGGGGCAGGGGATTAAAAAGTGGCCGTAAAAACACAGGGATAAAGATGACTTTACAAACAAGCGATGTTCAGTGGCAGCTGAAGTCAAGACGGTTGCACGGGCAGCCTACAAGCAGGGGTGCCCTCTGTGCCACCGACAATACCATCCCCATAGACCACCATACCTGCAAGGTGCCAGGTTTCAAGCCACAGCTGACTATTCTTGCCATGGAAGGAGTGCAGCGAAGATTCACCAGGCTGATACCTGGGATGGCAGGAATGACGTATGAGGAGAGATTGTGTCGATTGGGCTTATACTCACTGGAGTTTAGAAGATTGAGAGGGGATCTCATCGAAACCTATAAAATTCTGTCAGGCCTGGACAGACTAGATGCAGGAAGGGTGTTCCCGATGGCCGGGGAGCCCAGAACCAGGGGTCATAGTCTAAGGATAAGGGGTAAGCCATTTAGGACTGAGATGAGGAGGAATTTCTTCACCCAGAGAGTGGTGAACCTGTGGAATTCTCTGCCACAGAGGGTGGTGGAGGCCAGTTCATTAAATATATTCAAGAAGGAGTTGGATATATTTCTTAAGGCTAAAGGGATCAAGGGATATGGGGAGTAGGCAGGGACAGGGTACTGAATTTGGATGATCAGCCATGATCTCATTGAATGGCGGAGCAGGCTTGAGGGGCCGAATGGCCTACTCCTGCTCCTATCTTCTATGTTTCTATATTTCTATTGTTGTCCCTGCATGTGCCGGCCCTATGCTGCATGGTAGCTGTAGGTATCCTTGCAGCACATGGCACAGATCTTCATTTGCCTAATTGCAGACATGAATCCTGAGAAGACAGCTTTGCCATGGTCATTGCCAGAGAGTTGTGCAAGGGCCGGCAAAAATGGGCGGTTGCATCTTGGCAGTTGCAGCCAATCAGGCAACCCTGGCTCTTGGTCACTCTGACATGCCTTCTTTCATGCACTGCCATATAAACCATGACATGCCATAATTGGGTTCCATCTTAAGAACCATTGAGCCTATTTGAGGTTAGTCAGGCATTCATGTGATCCCATCATCCGCTGGTGAAGTTTCCTCTGGGACGAAGAGCCTCCACCAACACTACATCTGCCAAACAGAGGTAATTTCACATGGCTGCACTATTGTGGACATCGGTGGAAGGACAGGAAGCAACTGTCGAGCAAGCCTGATGAGCTTGGTATCCCTCCATAGGTTCTAATCTTCTTCTGAATGTATTAGTTTATCCGATTTTCATTGGGAAACCCATTGATTCCAGGAAAGATGCTGAGCCAAAAACTAAATAAGGATGTCTAGCACAAAGGCTCATGGAAGTCCAAGTGCCAACAGGAAAGAACAATAACAGTGATGGCCCAGAAATGGCCTAAAAACAATTAACTGTTAAACTCAGCACCCTTTAAAGCACCTCCCACTTGAAGATCCACGTCTACCAATGCTCTAGGTCTGGTTCCCTGGGTTTGCTTTGGATTTATCCACCAGAAATTGGAGCAGGGGCCTTCCACGCCTCCTTTTTAATATCAAAATCAAGCCCCCACCTGCTTCAGGTGAGAGTTTCTACTGCTCTTCCCAAGCCTGACCACAAAATCTGGTAGGCAGCGAGTTGAGCAAAAATCAGACGCAACTGATTTCTGCCCAATTTCACAGTCCATTGGACCCCAACTGTGGCCATGCTTAACACACACAATAAATCAATCCTTATCAGCTTTCTATTTTCTGCTGTTTACAGCAGGCTCATCAGTGGTAGATGACAGTCTCCTGCAATAGAAACAAAGGAATTGCTAGATGAGAAAACACCACGGTCCATCTAGTTCGCCTTTTACCATCCTGTTGTGCCCAGGGATCAATCTGTGTGAAGTTATTTGGAGGATGCAGAAAAGTGCTTAACAGTGCTGTTATTGAATTATTGCCGCATGTTCTCTACCTGTAGGAAACTGCCACCTGTATAAGCCGTGTGACATTTGACATTGATGTGATTGTGAATGTTGAGGTAAAGTGCACAGCTACGAATCGGATTACACCCACGCCACGCCTAATCTCTGAATCGGAATCTGAATCCTCATCAGAAAGCAATGAATCATCAGACGAAAGCAGTAGTGAGGTATTCAACAGGCATTTTTTGTTGAACTTAATGCTGAATGCAGTAAATTATTCTTTGGAAATCACAGCCTGAAGGAACAGTAATTAGCCAGTGAGGCACAGGATGAATCCTTGAATAAAGTTGAGAAACACATTAATCAGCCCAATAATCATAACATTTGCCATTGTCTTGACTCAACTGACTGTGGCTGATAAACCCTCCCCTCCCCCCAGTACTTAATCATTACTGCATAATTACTGCCTGTAGCTATCACTGCATTTCTGACCTAGTGATGAATGTAACAACTGATCATATCAAAGTTAATAAGGAGTTATTTGCTAAAATCCAACAACTGCCTGAAGGGGAAGAGATAAGTAACAAGATCGCAATGAATGCATGTGAACAAGTCATAACACTTTCATTTTGTGCTCATCAAGGTGAGCGATGTTTTAGTGCTGTGGAATGGAGCAGTTTTCATTTTAGGCACTCAAACAATGACAGGCCAGGTATCACAGCTAGACTCAGAGTAAAGCTCTCTTTACTCTAGCCTGGAAATCTGTCACAGCACCAAATGCAGAAGAATACCCCTTGCAGTGCCATTTTTGTTCAATTTCCCATGCCCAGGAATTGGATTGAGAATACCTAAAACCATTTCACATAGGACCCTTACAACCAGCAAAGTGTCATCCCAACACTCCAGGCTGGATTTGAATCCAGGCCCAAGAGGTGAAAGGTCACTGTCTAACACTCTGTACCACTTACCTTGGGGAGCTGGCAGCTCCTGCCTCACTTTCACTGTCAAGTTTCCCGACTCCGGGGAAATCCACGCAGCAGCAGTTAACTTCAAATCGGGCTCCCAATTGCAATGCAGGAGCCCAATTTAAATATGTTAATAAGTGCCCTGTCTCTCCACAGCGGGATAATCAGACACCCCAAATTGTGCACACCGGGTTGGGGTCCTCTTTTTGTTTGAACCCCAAAAAAACCAATTGGACTGTAAATAAACAAAAGTTCAACTAAATCTTAACAAATCAAATTAAAATTCGGTTTTCCGAGTTGATGATGCACTCCAGTCCCCGCGGCGCCCACCGGTCGCGGAAATACTCAAGCACACTGGCGGACACCGCGTGCTCCATCTCCAGGGCCACCCGGGCGCGAACATGGCCGCGGAAGAGAGGCAGGCAATCTGGCTGGACGACCCCCTCGACCGCCCGCTGCCTGGACCAATTGATTGCTCTTTTAGCCAGGCCCAGGAGCAGGGCCGGGTTGGGGTCATGTTCTGCGCATTTCACTTTTTACCCGACCCACTCCCGCCCGTCGTGCGAGGGTTAATATCGAGGCCCATTTATCGGTGCCAATATTAACTGATGCAGGCTTAATTCAACCCGTCTATGTAGAGAACCTGAAGTGAGATGGAAAAGAGAAAGATTGACAGGCTTCACTGCAAATGAAACCTGACTTCGAATGAGTGCAGAGGGATACTTCTTCGGATATTTAATATTAACGTCTTGGAAAACTTCTTAAACACCTAAACAACTTTGTTTTCTCTGGACTGAAAAGATAATCGATATATTTTAATTTAGGAGGGTTGCCGTTACAGAGGAAGGAACAGACACAGAAAAGGAAGAGGATACAACAGAAAGCGCAACTGCACAAAAGGGATGAAGAAATTCAGTGAGTATAAATGGGGATTGTTTGCGATTTTTTGATGAATTCTCCTTTGTTTTCTCAAAAGTCTGTGGTTTTTCCAGGTAAATCATAGATAACAGTTGGGTAGGTGACCTGGTGCATGAGTCCAAAGCCTCTGCATATGAAGGAAAAGGTTAGGGGAAATTATGGGGGAAGTTTTTACTTCCGAATGCGCTGGGAGTGGGGGGGTCCGGTAATGCGCAGGAAACCCGGAAGTCTGGCCTTCCCGACACGCTGTGGAGATTTAAGTTCACACGGTGCGCCTTCTGTCAGTGACAGGTTCTCCACCTGGAAGTCAGCCTGATTGACAGCCTTGGCTTCCAGTCGGGTGGGGAGCACGCCGGAGGAGGCCGAGGAACCAGGTAGGTGCGATCCCCGGCCCCGGGGCCATATGATCCCTGACCCCGGGGGAAATCCAATCCCTGACCCCGGGGGGGATCCAATCCCTGACCCCAGGGGGATCCAATCCCCGATCCCGGGGCCGTACGATTCCTGACCCCGGGGGGGGGGGATCCGATCTCCGACCCCGAGGCCGTCTGATCCCTGACCCCGGGGCCGTACGGTCCCTGACCCCGAGGGAACCAATCCCCGACCCCAGGAGGGATCCGATCCCTGACCCCGAGGCCGTACGATTCCTGACCCTGGGGCATCCAATCCCTAACCCCGAGGCCGTACAATCCCTGACCCCGGGGGGATCCAATTCCTAAACCCGGGGGGATACGATCCCTGACCCCGGGGGGATCTGATCCCTGGGGCCATATGATCCCTGACCCCGGGGGGGGGGGGTTGTATTGGTGGGGGGGTTCTGATGGTGGGGAAGCTTGGGGGACCGGGAGGACGCACTCCTGCTCCTCCTGGCCCACTTACCTTCTCCCAGAGCCTGTCCTCGCCTCGCTGCCGAGTTTCCCGGACCCGTTCGGCCACTGTAAAACCTGCAAAGCAGGTTAAATCCGAGGCTTCCAGCCTCATTAACATATTTAAAACGCCAACCCGCCTCCTGGGAGCAGGTTGGCTGCCTGCCCCTTGTCCCACCTCAGTAAAACCTGGAAGTTGGCGGCTTGGAGCCAGCTTTCTGACAGGCTTAGATTTTTTTTGCCCATTTAACCGCCCACACCAGCACCCACGCCCACTCACCCATGTTAAAATTCGCCCCTATTTTTCTGCACATATATATGGATATGGAGTGTCCTACCAGAAACAGTGATGGAAGCAAAATCCATAGTAGCTTTTAAAATGGAAGTGAATACAAAGTTGAAAAAGAAAAAAATTAAAAGAGGATGGAGAAAGGGCAGTGGTTTGGGACTAATTGGATAGCTCTTTCACAGAGCCAACATGGGCACGATAGGCTGAATACTTCTGTACTGTAATGTTCTGTGATTCTACTACCCAATGGTGAGAGCAGGAACCCAGCAGCATGAGGGACTCAAAGCTGTCACCCTCTACGCTGTGGTTTATGTTGTTTTTACTTTTTGAATTTGACAAGAAAATTTAGATATTTAGCAGAGAAAGAGTAGAACCATGCTTTAGAGTATTTCTACGTATACAAATAGTCCCAGCTTTAGGATCGCCTGTTGTACAGCAGTTCATTATGCCTAGATATTGATATTGTGCTAATTGGAGAGTGTATATTAATGCTTCAGAACACAGACTCTGAAACAACAAATGTCTTGAAACAAAGGCTGGGAATTTTGTCGGAGATGCTCCCACTCCGATGCCGTACCTTTGCCGGAAGTACGGCAGGAACCTCATTTACATGCGTAAACAGGGTTTCCTAGCCCCCTGATTGGTGAGCTACCAATCAGTGCTGGAAATGTGTGAGCGGCTCATCTGTCAGATGTAGATGAGGCTCAACCATTGAAATGGTTTTTTCCAATTCTAATATACATGATGTCAGCATTATATCGACATCAAAGCTCCCTGATTTAATTGACGAACAGCTACACCAGAGCCTTTTGAACACTATCAAAATATCTCTAGATAGATGAGGAAAACTGTCGAAACTTCTCTCGATCATCCAGAATGACCTGATCATAGCATCCAATTCTTTTTTAAATGATTCTAGGTGTATTGCTTTCACTACCTTACCTATAAGTCTCTTCCATGTGTTGATCAGTATTTGTGTAAAGAAAAACATCGTGGCCTAGAGTTTGCGCAATTCGCCTGCAATCTGCAAAACCAGCATAAAAGATTGCGGAATTTTAAGCGCAAGTTACCTCAGCTGTAAATTGAGTTTCCGCAATTTTTAACGCTGGTTTAAAAAACATTGAGCTAAAAGCCGGCCCCGCCCACAAAGCTGGCCATGCCCCCGGATTGAAATAATGGGGCAGAAATTCGGGTCGGGGGCTTGCCGCGCGTGCAAGCCCCCGATCTGCACTTACGCGACGCGCCGGCCGTTGAGCTTCAGGGACGCCTGGAATTCCTGTTTGAAAATGTTGACTCCCGGGCAGCGTCTGACGTCACGCCGCCCAGGAGTGCAGCCAGCGCGAAGCCTGGAGCGCGCAGTGCAAGTGAGACACGCCCCTTGAGGTCTCATTTTAAAAGCCATGGTGTGGAGATGCCGGAGTTGGACTGGGGTGGACAAATGTAAGAAATCACACAACACCAGGTTATAGTCCAACAGCTTTATTTGAAATCACCTGAAGAAGGAGCAGCGCTCCGAAAGCTTGTGATTTCAAATAAAGCTGTTGGACTATAACCTGGTGTTGTGTCATTTTAAAAGGACACGCCCCCAATGTTTCACAAGCTGCAAAGCATTTTTACATGTAGAGCAGCATTTTAAATAGGTTTTTGGTATTTTTAAGAAGCTTTTGGTAACTTTTATAAACTTTTAAAAACGTTTACATTATTTTGAAGAACCTGAAGTAGTTTTAAACAGAATTAAAGCGATTTAAAGACTTAAAAGCCCTGAAAGCATTTTTTTCATTCCATTTATTTAATTAGCAACGTCGTCGTCGTACGTGTCTTCACACTGTTCCCTTTGGGGAACTGTATGAAGTGGTGGAAGGATTTCTGGCCGTGATTAACGCTCCTTCCGTGACCGTAACCATCTTTGTACCAGCCATTAGGGTGGTTAGTCCTATGGCGGGAGGGTTTTACGGGCTCCCACAACCTATACGAGGGGGGGGGCCACCCACACCCACGGACGCAAATATCCCACTGGATGTCTACCCAGAATTTAGAGCCGGAGCTCCGACTCCACTTGCCGGGACTGTCTGGAGCGGGGTTAGAAACCCTACGCCGTGTGGCCCAGCGGCGGGGATGCTATCGCTACGCCAAAGGCCCACTCAGATTAGCAACGTGAAATGGCTGGAATGAGCACAATTCACAGCATTAAAAGAACTCACAATTGAACTGATGATGACCTCAGCAATCTCCTCAACGAGGTGGAGGCGCAGCGCCTGCTCATCATTGGTAATGAGAAGTCCAAGGCGCCGCAAAAAGGACAGATGATAGCTTGGTCTTTCAAGTGGCAGCATAGGGCTCCAGTCACGGGGAGGGAAAAGGCGCAGGAAACGTATGAGTGTCACCTTTTGCGCGGAGTGGGCCTTTTGCGTAGCGGTAAGCATCCCCGCCGCTGGGCCAGAAGGAGTAGGGTTTCGAGCCCCGCTCCAGACAGTCCCGGCAAGTGGAGTCGGAGCTCCAACTATAAATTCTGGGTGGACATCCAGCGGGATACTTGCGTCCGCGGGTGTGGGTGGCCCCCCCCCCCTCAGATGGGTTGTGGGAGCCCGTAAAACCCTCACGCCATAGGACTAACCACCCTAATGGCTGGTATGAAGATGGTTATGGTCATGGAAGGAGCGTTAACGTGGCCAGAAATCCTTCCACCACTTCATACAGTTCCCGAAAGGGAACAGTGTGAGGATACGTACGACGATGACCTCTTGCGCAATGCACCTCTTTGGACCCTCAGTCGCAGATGCAAGGGGGCAAATCGTGCAATTGTTAAATTTTTCATTTTATTGACATGTAAAATGTTGGCCCAGTAATTCCGTTTCAAACGCGTGAGTACGGTCGGGGTACTCACGCGTCTGGCCGGAGGAAATGCCGGTTTTCAGCATGCACAGCGCATGCGGGGAAAACCGGCATTTCCTGTCCTCTGAACGAAGGGGTTCAGAGGCAGAATGCGTGCGACTGCACAGGCAGCGCGTGCACAGTAAAATTCGCCAGTTTCATTCATGCTTTCAGTGAGGTTAAGTCCTTACAACTTACACATGAAAAAAGCATGAGTACAGTTGCTCCAGAGGCTGCGGAGGAAGATATATTTTATCGTGGAGCTTCTGAAAGGCAATATTTTTGTTTGGGAAAGGGAGGAAAGTTATTTTAAGAAATGCTGAGGTAAGTTTTAAAGTTTATTTTTGTTTTTTAAAACGGGTTTTCAGTACTGTAGGTAGAAGGAGCAATTGTGGCTATGTGAATTGAATTTGCTGTGTTTATTAAATGTGAAAATGACTCCAACATTTTTAAGAAAAAAACTTTTCATCAGTAATATATTCTTTTAAGTAATTATGTATGTATGTCTGTATATATTCCTTTGCGTATATGTATGTATATATTCCTTTACTTATGTGTATGAATGTATGTATTTAATTATGACTTTCAGAGAAAGTAACTTATTGGAAAATCATAATTAAATACATACATTCATACACATAAGTAAAGGAATATATACATATACGTAAAGGAATATATACGGACATACATACATAATTACTTATAAAAGAATATAATGGCCCAGAAATTCGGGTCGGGGGCTTGCCGCGCGTGCAAGCCCCCGATATGCACTTACCCGACGCGCCGGCCGTTGAGCTTCAGTGGCGCCTGGAATTGCTGTTTTAAAATGTTGACTCCCGGGCAGCGTCTGACGTCACGCCGCCGAGGAGTGCAGCCAGCGCGAAGCCTGTAGCGCGCTGTGCAACTGAGACACGCCCCTTGAGGTCTCAGTTTAATAGGACACGCCCCCAATGTTTCTCACAAGCTGCTAAGCATTTTTACATGCAAAGCAGCATTTTAAATAGGTTTTTGGTATTTTTATGAAGCTTTTGGTAACTTTTATAAACTTTTAAAAATGTTTACATTATTTTGAAGAATCTGAAGTAGTTTTAAACAGAATTAAAGCAATTTAAAGACTTTTAAAAGCCCTAAAAGAATTTTTTAAATTCCATTTATTTAGCAATGTCGTCGTCATACGTGTCTTCACACTGTTCCCTTTGGGGAACTGTATGAAGTGGTGGAAGGATTTATGGCCGTGATTAACACTTATTCCGTGACCGTAACCATCTTTGAACCAGCCATTAGGGTGGTTAGTCCTATGGCGGGAGGGTTTTACGGGCTCCCACAAGCTATACAAGGAGGGGGGGCCACCCACACCCACGGACGCAAATATCCCACTGGATGTCAACCCAGAATTTAGAGCCGGAGCTCCGACTCCACTTGCCGGGACTGTCTGGAGCGGGGTTCGAAACCCTACCCCGTCTGGTCCAGCGGCGGGGATCCTACCGCTACGCCAAAGGCCCAATCCGATTAGCAACGTGAAATGGCTGGAATGAGCACAATTCACGGCATTAAAAGAACTCACAATTGAACTGATGATGACCTCAGCAATCTCCTCAACGAGGTGGAGGCGCAGCGCCTGCTCATCATTGGTAATGAGAAGTCAAAGGCGCCGCAAAAAGGACAGATGATAGCTTGGTCTTTCAAGTGGCAGCATAGGGCTCCAGTCACGGGGAGGGAAAAGGCGCAGGAAACATATGGGTGTCACCTTTTGCGCGGAGCGGGCCTTTTGCGTAGCGGTAAGCATCCCCGCCGCTGGGCCAGAAGGAGTAGGGTTTCGAACCCCGCTCCAGACAGTCCCGGCAAGTGGAGTCGGAGCTCCAACTATAAATTCTGGGTGGACATCCAGCGGGATACTTGCGTCCGCGGGTGTGGGTGGCCCCCCCCCCCTCAGATGGGTTGTGGGAGCCCGTAAAACCCTCACGCCATAGGACTAACCACCCTAATGGCTGGTATGAAGATGGTTATGGTCACGGAAGGAGTGTTAACGTGGCCAGAAATCCTTCCACCACTTCATACAGTTCCCGAAAGGGAACAGTGTGAGGATACGTACGACGATGACCTCTTGCGCAATGCACCTCCTTGGAACCTCAGTCGCAGATGCGAGGGGGCAAATCGTGCAATTGTTAAATTTTTCATTTTATTGACATGTAAAATGTTGGCCCAGTAATTCCCTTCCAAACGCGCGAGTACGGTCGGGGTACTTATGCGTCTGGCCGGAGGAAATGCCGGTTTTCAGCATGCACAGCGCATGCGGGGAAAACCGGCATTTCCTGTCCTCTGAACGAAGGGGTTCAGAGGCAGAACGCGTGCGACTGTACAGGTAGCGCGTGCGCAGTAAAATTCGCCGCTTTCATTCATGCTTTCAGTGAGGTCAAGTCCTTACAACTTACACATGAAAAAAGCATGAGTACAGTTGCTCCAGAGGCTGCGGAGGAAGATATTTCTTATCGTGGAGCTTCTGAAAGGCAATATTTTTGTTTGGGAAAGGGAGGAAAGTTATTTTAAGAAATGCTGAGGTAAGTTTTAAAGTTTATTTTTGTTTTTTAAAACGGGTTTTCAGTACTGTAGGTAGAAGGATCAATTGTGGCTATGTGAATTGAATTTGCTGTGTTTATTAAATGTGAAAATGACTCCAACATTTTTAAGAAAGAAACTTTTCATCAGTAATATATTCTTTTAAGTAATTATGTATGTATGTCTGTATATATTCCTTTGCGTATATGTATGTATATATTCCTTTACTTATGTGTATGAATGTATGTATTTAATTGTGACTTTCAGAGAAAGTAACTTATTGGAAAATCATAATTAAAAACATACATTCATACACATAAGTAAAGGAATATAAAACATACATACATATACGTAAAGGAATATATGCGGACATACATACATAATTACTTATTACTGATGAAAAGTTTCTTTCTTAAAAGTGTTGGAAATGTTACATTACTCATTTTAGAACACTCATTCTCACATTCAATTCACATAGCCACAATTGCTCCTTCTACCTACCGTACTGAAAACCCGTTTAAAAAAAAAAATTTTTAACTTTAAAACTTACCTCAGCATTTCTTAAAATAACTTTCCTCCCTTTCCCAAACAAAAATATTGCCTTTCAGAAGCTCCACGATAAAATATATCTTCCTCCGCAGCCTTGGAGCAACTTTACACGTGCTTTTTTCAAGTGTAACTTGTAAGGGCTTACCCTCACTGAATCCATGAATGAAATCGACGAAGTTCACTGCGCAAGCGCTGCCTGTGCAGTCGCACGCGCTGTGCCTCTGAACCCCTTCGTTCAGAGGACAGGAAATGCCGGTTTTCCCCGCATGCGCTGTGCATGCTGAACACGAGCATTTCCACCGGCCAGACGCGTGAGTACCCCGACCGTACTCACGCGTTCAGAGAGGAATTACTGGGCCATTACTGATGAACAGTTTCTTTCTTAAAAATGTTGGAAATGTTACATTACTCATTTTAGAACAGTCATTTTCACATTTAATAAACACAGCAAATTCAATTCACACAGCCACAATTGCTCCTTCTACCTACAGTACTGAAAACCCGTTTAAAAAAAAAAAAAAATTTAACTTTAAAACTTACCTCATCATTTCTTAAAATAACTTTCCTCCCTTTCCCAAACAAAAATATTGCCTTTCAGAAGCTCCACGATAAAATATATCTTCCTCCGCAGCCTCTGGAGCAACTTTACTCATGCTTTTTTCATGTGTAAGTTGTAAGGACTTAACCTCACTGAATCCATGAATGGAATCGACGAAGTTCACTGCGCACGCGCTGCCTGTGCAGTCGCACGCGCTGTGCCTCTGAACCCCTTCGTTCAGAGGACAGGAAATGCCGGTTTTCCCCGCATGCGCTGTGCATGCTGAAAACCGGCATTTCCTCCGGCCAGACGCGTGAGTACCCCGACCGTACTCACGCGTTTGGAACGGAATTATTCCACCTATTGTGTCCATTTGCAACTGTTGGAGGAGGCTGTTCAAATTAAGCTAATTGTTTTAGGTGCAAAGACTCTAGTAGGCACGTTTTAAAGATTTTTACATATTTAAAATATTTAATTTATCAAGAAACTGACTCATATACACCAATGAAACTAGTAAATGGTGCAGTATAGTTTTTTTAAAGTCATTTTTCAGTGATTTAAAATCAGGTTACTCACAGGTGCTGGACTGGACATTCATTAAAAATGCTTAGGGGAAAAATTCAGTTGGTTAGTGCCTCCCGTTAGTGCCTCTGGGGGGCGCTAACGGGGGCGCTAGGAACTTAGCATCCGAGCACGGTGATTTTAGCGCCGCTCGCGAAATTGACCAGTCGTTTTGCGGCGGCGCTAAACACTACCGCCATGATCTCCTGCTCCCACAGATCGTGACATCAGTCAAGCATGCAAAGCCCCGGACTGAATATTGAGTCGCGCCCCTTGCCTTAGCGCCTGCCGCTGGGAACAACAGGTAGAGGGGAGGGGCTGAGGGAGCGCTATTTAAAGACGGGCGCTTCATGCCTTTTCTTGTCGGCAAAATTTTTGGTACACGCAGGTTGAGAGGGAGAGAGACGTCAGGAGAGATTTAATGCTGTTCTAAGGAGTTTTGGTCCTCAGCACCACTTTTGAGGTTCCTAAGCGCCGACTTCTTTCGCTGGGCCTATCCATTAGTGCATCCAACACAATTGCTTTTGAGGTCTTTCCAGGCTGAGATTCAAGGCTGCAATGAACAGGGTGTGGCTGGCCAGCAAGATGGCCCCTCCACTTTAAGAACTGGATGGCGTCAGTCTGTCTGGCTTCCATGGTAACTGATATCGCCTGAGCTTCGGTAGTGTTCTGAGATAGCGCCTTGCTCCCTGACGTTAGTGCCTTGAGAGGTGTGTAATGCTTGATTTACCGTTCAAATCACCTCCAGGGGCGATAGAGGCGAATTTTGCAGTCGGAGGCGATAATTAGCGCTGGGCACTAAACTTTGCGCCCGGCTGATATTAGCGCCCCAAAATGGGCAAAACCCAATTTTTCCCCCCTTATCTTTTGTGATAAACACATTTTCAGCTGAATTAATAAAACTGCACCAGGTTATCACTCTTAAACACATCAATGAATATTTTTTAATGCAAGGGAAAAAAATAAACAATTATGTTCTATTACGCCGATTGCACCGGTTCATTGAAGATTTTACGCTTATGAATATGCAAATAAGTTTGGACGGAAGCTTGAACCATAAAATCACTTCAGAAAACCAGGGCAATTTCAAGCATAATTTGTGCCCAGATTGCCGATTGCACCCAAAGTGGAAATAATTCACCGCTCCATTCCCACTCGGTCCTCACCATCCTTGGCCTCTTGTACTGTTCCACGGAAGCTCAACGTAACTCGAGGAACAGCAACTCATCTTCCGATTAGGCACTTTGCAGCCTTCCGGACTCAATATCGAGTTCAACAATTTCAGATCATAACCTCGGCCCCTATTACTTTTTTACTTATAATTTTTTCCACCCCTTTGTTTTGGGTCCTCCTTTCTCCCCCCCACCCCCCCCCCCGCCTCCTTTCCTTTTGTTTCTCTCTCTCACCTGGCAGCTGTCTCTTACCTGACAGTACACTTCACACCTAATCTCAGCTGTCTTTTGTCTCTACGGGCCTATTACCATTTCGTCTGGCTTCGAATACCTTTTATTGTCTCTTTTTCTCCTTTTGTTCCATCACAGCTTTGCCTTCGATCCATTTTCTTTTCTTTCCAGTTTTGAAGAAGGGTTTCGATCCAAAACGTCAACTCAAATTTCTCTCCACGGATGTTGCCTGACCTGCTGAGTTTTTCCAGCATTTTCTGTTGTTATTTTGGAAACTCTATTTCCCTGACTTCAGTCCTAAATCTGTTTTTGATGAGTTTAAACTTGCTCTCCCTTGTCCTATTGTCATGGTTGAGTGTGAATTGTGTTCAAGATTTAACTTTTCTATAGCATGTACAATCTTATCTTCCTCTGTAAGGTCACCTCTTAGTCCTTTCAAGGCTGACACGTCAATAGCCTAGAAATTTGTCTCAGGAGGTGGCGCAAAAACGGGCGGTATCGGATCGGTCGCCCGTTACACGCAGCTCCTGATAGTCACTTCCAATGACTGCAATAGAACTTAATCTCAGGCACTGCGTGTAACGGGCGGCCGATCCGATACTGCCCGTTTTGTGCCACCGCCCGAGACCAATTTCTAGGCCAACGTACCTGCAGTATTCCATATTACACACTTTTCAGCTCCTTATGGTTCTTAAAAACAGAAAATACTCAGCAGATCAGGCACCATGGGGAAAAAATTGGGTTGCTTTGCGCCTCCCATTAGCGCCCCGCGTGGGCGCTAATGGGGCGCAAATCCCCTAGCGCCCGGGCGCAGCACCGCTAATGCCTCCCGCGAAATTCAACGTGAGGTTGGTGGCGGCGGTAGCCAGTAGCACCCAGCGGCGCTGCACCTCCAGCGGTGACGTCATCGCCGTGCACAGCGCCTCGGGCACAAGCTTTGGTTGCACCCCCTGACCTACCGCCGGACGCTATGTCCGACAGGGTCAGGGTGGCGCTTTTGCGGTCGCGGCGGCATAAATTAAAGGGCAGGTGCTAGGTGGCCATTTCTTTTGGGGCCGCTTGCCAGCACCTGCCCCCTTGTACTTCCTCTTGCTGGGTGCTGTTTTCCCGGCATCCCGCTCCCCGGTGGTGCAGCTGCACTAGGCCCCTCTCCTTTAATCAGGGGAGGGAGACCTGTAATATCGCGGCGCTACATAACGACGCGCATGGCACTGCTGCACGTAGTGCCGCGATATTCAATGATAGTGCCCCAAGAAGGAGGGGGAGTGTTTCCAGTAACGCCCCGCCTCCTGCTTGGGGCGCTACCACTCAATTTACGGTGCAGGGGTGCTAACGTTTTTAGGGCGCTAAAAGTAGCGCCCCATCAAAGTTAGCACCCCAAATGGGGCGCGACCAAATTTTTCCCCACATGTCTGGCGAGAGAAACAGAGTTAACGTTTTGGGTCGATGACATTTCATCAGAATTCCTGCTTAATATTTCCAGCATTTTCTGTTTTTATTTCAGATTTCCAGCATCCGCAATATTTTGCTTTTGTCGTAATGGTTCTTATCTGAACCATCTGCAGTGCTTGAAAATCTCTGGTCTTGGTGACTAGAACTGGGCCTCTTGCAACTGAAGAATAACTTCTACCAATTTGTACATTAATGTTTTGGCTATATATTTCAGTTTTCATTTTAATGAGAAGAAATTTTTCAGTTCATTCACTGCAGTTGGCCACTAACTGAATAATGTTTACCAAAAATCTCTTAGTAAAATGTTTAACTAATATTCAGCTGAAATTGGTAGAAAGCCCAATTAAATTAATTCTGATGATTGAATTACAGATTTTATAAGAAAATGGAAGAGTGGATGGAGATATCAAGGCAAAGATGGTAAACATGAAGAAAATTCCATACAGCTTGAACCATTTTCATTTTTAAAACATTATGTTTAATATTTTTAAATATGAGAAAGTAGTTTACTATTTAATTGATAGGCTATAGTATGGAGTGCTATCATACTAGTGTTCCTGATATTGTCATTGCTCAACAATTTGCCAGTTAACTAAATCATGTGATACATTTCATACCAGATGTCAATGTGAACCCAGATAAGAAACAATTACTGTATCGCCGGGGCTATTTCAGTTCTGTAAAACAATCGTCGGCCACTGGGAGAAGGCGATTGAGGAGGATTCTTGCGATGACTTTCCCTGTGGCAGACAGCAGGGAAACTCCTCTGTAATTACCGCAATCGGACTTGTCACCTTTCTTGAAGATGGTCACAATTACGGCGTCTCTGAGATCCCCTGGCATGCTCTCCTCCTTCCAGATAAGAGAAATGAGTTCATGAATTCGCACCAGTAGTGCTTCTCCGCTGTGCTTTAGTGCCTCGGCAGGGATTCCATCTGCTCCTAAGGCCTTGTTGTTCTTCAGTCGTCTTTTCAACCTCATGCCGGGCTGGGGTTGTGCTGAGATGGTGGCGGGTAGCATGCTGCGGAATGGAGTTGAAGACAGAGTTGCGGTTAAGGAGATCTTCGAAGTGCTCCTTCCAGCGGGCACTGACTGCCTCTCTGTCCTTGATGAGTACCTCTCCGTTCTTGGCCCGCAGTGGGGTAGGGCCTTGGGTGCTTGGGCTTGATGGTCTTGACTACGCTAAAGAATCCACGCACGTCGTGGTTGTCGGCTAGCTGCTGGATCTCCTGCGCTTTCTCCACCCACCATCTGTTCTTTAGGTTGTGAGTTTTTTGTTGGACCTCGGCCTTCAGCCTTCTGTAGAGCTGCTTTCTTGCTCCCTTGACGACGAAGTCCAACACCGCCTTCAGTGTGCCAGTGCAGCCTTCGGTCGCCTGAGGAAGAGAGTGTTTGAAGACCAGGACCTCAAACCCGGCACTAAGCTCATGGTCTACAGAGCAGCAGTGATACCCGCCCTGCTGTATGCCTCAGAGACATGGACCATGTACAGCAGGCACCTCAAAGCACTGGAGAGGTACCACTAACGCTGCCTCCGCAAGATCCTGCAAATCCATTGGCAGGATAGGCGCACCAACGTCAGTGTTCTTGCTCAGGCCAACATCCCCAGCATCGAAGCTTTGACCACGCTTGATCAGCTCCGATGGACAGGTCACATTGTCCGCATGCCCGATACGAGACTCCCAAAATAAGCGATCTACTCGGAGCTCCGGCATGGCAAGAGAGCCCCAGGTGGGCAGAGGAAACGCTTCAAGGACACTCTCAAAGCCTCCTTGAAAAAGTAACATCCCCCACCGACGCCTGGGAATCCCTGGCCCAAGACCACACAAAGTGGAGGAGAAGCATCCGGAAAGGCACCGAACACCTCGAGTCTCTTCGCCTGGAGCAAGCGGAAGCCAAGCGCAGGCATCACAAGGAGCGCACATCAACCCAAGCACACCACCCGCCCCTTCAACCACCATCTGCCCCACCTGTGACAGAGACTGTAGGTCCCACATTGGACTCATCAGTCACCTGAGAACTCATTTTTAATGTGGAAACAACTCATCTTCGGTTCCGAGGGACTGCCTAAGAAGAAGAAAACAATATGAGAAGTAATTTACACCCGGGGCGTTAACCATCTGGGAGATTTCACAACCACAATGGAACTCCCACAATCAACATCGCCAGTGCCATATCCCACAGTGTCAGCGGGTTTGATTTGCTTGCTGTATTTCAGATTAATAAAATTAATTATATGGAATGGCTTTGTTTATGTTCTGTATCATCCTCATTTAAATCATTATGTATCATTGGTGAGTTGTCACAAATTCCAGCTCTCTGTCAGCTCCATTTTCATGATTGGGTTCATTGTTTCGTGAGAGCCAGGAATTAGGATAATTTCTGCAATGTGAAACTGATTAGAACCTATCTTGCCACTGCCCACAGGCATTGTACCTCCCACTGAGAGCTCGCACAGCAGCTAAAGAACATAGGAACAGGAATAGACCATTCAGCCTCTACTGCCATTCAATTAGATCATGGCTGATTTGTTATACAACTCATCAACCTTCTAAACTAACTCAAGGGACTACAAGTCAAGTTTATGCACCTTTTCCTCATAATTTAACCCTTTAAACCCTTGTACCATCTTGATGAATCTGTGCTGAACCCCTTACAAGGCAAATATTTATTTCCTGAGGTTCGGTGCCCAAAACTAAACGCAGTGCTCCAGATGTGGTCTCACCAAGACTCTGTGCAACTGAAGCATCACTTCTGAATTCCAGTCCTCTTGAGATAAAGGCCAACACTCCATTCGCCTTTTTGATAACTTTTTGTACCTGTGCACTAGCTTTTAGTGATTTATATAAATGGACACCTAAATCACACTGCTCCTCCACAGCTCCTAGTCTCTCACCATGAAGAAAATATTCTGATTTGTCTTTCTCAGATCCAAAGCAGATGACCTCACACCTCCCCACATTGAACTCCATCTGCCAATCATTTAACCTGTCTATGTCCCTCTGTAACTCCCTGCTCCCACTGCGCTGGTGATGAAGGAAGTGGATACCGATTTCAATGGCATGGTGCCATTCAAGCAAACTGCTCTGTCTTGGATGGAGCTGAGCCCTTTGAGTGTTATTGTGTCTGCACCATCCAGGAGACTAGTGATATTCACATTATTGATTTCAGCTTTGTAAATGGTGGAGCGGCATTGAGGGACCAGGAAGTGAGTCACTCAACACAGAGTACCAGCCTCTGCAATTGCTCTTGTTGCCATGGTGTTGATATAACTGGTCCATGGAGACTCCCCAACATGTTTACAGTGTCAGCTGTGGCTCAGTTGGTGGCACTCTCACCTCTGAGTCAAAAGGTTGTGGGTTCAATTCCCACTCCAGAGACTTGAGCACAGAAATCTAGGCTGATACTCCAGTGCAGTACTGAGGGAGTGCTGCCCTGTCGGAGGTACTGCCTTTCGGATGAGATGTTAAACTGAAGCCCCGTCTGCTCTCTCAGGTGGATGTAAATATCCCATGGCATTATTTTGAAGAAGAGCAGGGGAGTTCTCTCCGGAGTCTTGGCAACTATTCATCCATCAATCAACATCACTAAAAAACAGATTACCTGGTCATTATCACATTGCTGCTTGTGGGAGCTTGCTGTGTGCAAATTGTTTGCCACGTTTACTACATTACAATAGTGACTACACTTTAAAAGTACGTCATTGGCTGTAAAGTACTTTGGGACATCCTGAAGTTGTGAAAGGTGTTGTATAAATGCAAGTTCTTTCTTTTAATATGGCAGACCTGGCAATCATGGCGATGCTAAAGGCCAATGGGACATAGTAGTGCTGTTTCTTGTCAGAGATGGTCATTGCCTGACACGATTATCACCAAGCACTTTTCAGCCCAAGCCTGGATGTTGTCTCGGTCCAGCTTTAGGCTGTTCAGTGAGGCTTGAGGTGGGAGGAGACCCAGAAAATGATGATGCTCAAGCTGAATTTTCATTTTTCAAACAAACAAGTCTTCTTCCTGACAAAAAAAACCATCCTGGGTTCATGCATGTTCAATCAAAGGCCATTGGCTTTAAAGCTTGACAAGGATTTATGAACTGCCAGTCTTGTCCTTTTTCTGCAACTGTGGAAAAACACCACTTTAGCTGGGAGGTAAGTTAATCTGAGGAGTCGGCATAGGATCTGATGTTTAGTGATTCAGAACAGCCTTGGGAATAGAGTTAGAGCAGAAAACTACCTGAAGGGAGGGTCACTCCTCTTGATGTCAAATAACAAGTGCGAAGGACACTCTGAGTTCTCAACCTAACTGCTGGGATCATTTTGCTGTTTCTGACCAAGAGGTTTTTATGCAGCTGAGCCTCCTGTTGCAATGCTCCCCATAGAGTCATAGAGTCATAGAGTTATACAGCACAGAAAGAGGCCATTCGGCCCATCATGTCCGTGCCGGCCATCAAGCCCTGTCTATTTTAATCCCATTTTCCAGCAGTTGGTCCGTAGCCTTGTATGCTATGGCATTTCAAGTGCTCATCTAAATGCTTCTTGAATGTTGTGAGGGTTCCTGCCTCTACCACCCTTTCAGGCAGTGAGTTCCAGATTCCAACCACCCTCTGGGTGAAAAGGTTTTCCTCAAATCCCCTCTAAACCTCCTGCCCCTTACATTGAAACTATGCCCCTAGCTATTGACCCCTTTACTAAGGGGCAAAGTTCCTTTCTATCTACCCTATCTATGCCCCTCATAATTTTGTACACCTCAATCAGGTCCCCCCTCAGCCTTCTCTGCTCTGAGGAAAACAACCCCAACTTGTCCAGTCTCTCTTCATAGCTGAAGTGCTCCAGCCCAGGTAACATCCTGGTGAATCTCCTCTGCACCCTCTCCAATGCAATCACATCCCTCCTATAGTGTGGCGACCAGAACTGCACACAGTATTCCAGCTGTGGCCTAACTAGCGTTTTGTACAGCTCCATCATAACCTCCCTGCTCTTATATTCTATGCCTCAGCTAATGAAGGCAAGTATCCCATATGCCTTTTTAACCACATTATCTACCTATCCTGCTGCCTTCAGGGATCTATGTACATGCACACCAAGGTCCCTCTGATCCTCTGTCCTTCCTAGGGTCCTACCATTCATTGTGTATTCCCTTGCCTTGTTAGTCCTCCCAAAATGCATCACCTCACACTTTTCAGGGTTAAATTCCATTTGCCACTGTTCTGCCCATCTGACCAACCCATCTATATCGTCCTGTAGACTGTGGCTTCCCTCCTCGCTATTTACCACCCCAACAATTTTCGTGTCATCTGCGAACTTACTGATCATACCTCCTACATTCATATCTAAATCATTAATGTACACTACAAACAGCAAAAGGACCCAGCACCGATCCCTGCGGTACACCACTGGACACAGGCTTCCAGTCACAAAAATAACATTCGACCATCACCCTCTGCCTCCTGCCACTAAGCCAATTTGGATTCAATGTGCCAAGTTGCCCTGGATCGCATGGGCTCTTACCTTCTTGACCAGTCTCCCATGCAGGACTTTGTCAAAAGCCTTACTGAAGTCCATGTAGACCACATCAACTACACTACCCTCATCCACACACCTAGTCACCCCCTCGAAAAATTCAATCAAATTGGTCAGACATGATCTCCCCCTGACAAAGCCATGCTGACTATCCTTGATTAATTCTTGCCTCTCCAAGTGGAGACTAATTCTGTCCCTCAGAATTTTTTCCAATAATTTCCCTACCACTGATGTTAGGCTCACTGGCCTGTAGTTCCCTGGTTTATCCCTACTACCCTTCTTGAATAATGGTACTACGTTAGCTGTTTTCCAGTCCTCTGGCACCTCCCCTGTGGCCAGAGAGGTTCTGAAAATTTGTGTCAGAGCCGCTGCAATCTCCTCCCTTGCCACACACAGCAGCCTGGGATACATCTCGTCTGGGCCTGAGGATTTGTCCACTTTTAAGCCTGCTAAAACCATTAGTATCTCCTCCCTCTCAATACTAATTTATTCAAGTATATCACAATCCCCCTGCCTGATTTATATGCCTACATCGTCCTTCTCCATAGTGAACACAGATGCAAAATATTCATTTAAAACCCCACCTACATTTTCTGGCTCTACACACAGATTGCCACTTTGGTCCCTAATGAGCCCTACTCTTTCCCTGGTTATCCTCTTGCCCTTAATATACTTATAAAACACCTTGGGATGTTCCTTTATTTTGCCCGCCAGTGTTTTTTCATGTCCCCTCTTCGCTCACCTAATTTCTTTTTTAAGTACCCCCCTGCACTTTCTATACTCCTCTTGGGCTTCCACCGTTTTTAGTCCTTTGTATCTGCCAAAAGCCTCCCTTTTTTTCCTAATCCATTCTCGTATACCCCTTGACATCCAGGGTTCCCTGGCTTGTTGGTCCCACCCTTGACCTTTACAGGAACATGTTGCCATTGTACTCTCTCTATTTCCTTTCTGAAAGACTCCCACTGCTCTGATGTGGATTATCCTACAAGTAGCTCCCCAAACTCCTCAAGTTTCCTTCCTCCTGTTACACATTCTTTCAAAGACAACCATTCTGTGTGGACCTTCTAACCATAGACTTTAGAGCAGTTTGTATGTCAGAATATAAGCTGTGACTCACACCTCTCTTTCTTTCACCTTAGCGAGAGATAAGGGACTGGGGCTATAAAGCCCATTTAAAAGATGGCTGGATCCAAGATACATGTGTCTGGATTTTCTGGGTGGTATATCAGTGATCTGACAAGGGAAATAGGGTGGGGAGACTTCTGTCGATCAACCACCCCTAAAAATAGCTGCTCTGCTTTTATTCCACTGGCCTTACCATAACCCTGATCTGCTCATCTTGAGCCCACCCCTCTGTAGGTGAAGTTGGAGGAGCATGGTTATGTACTCCCAATATTTTGCTATCCTACTCCCAGAAAGCATTGTTTTTATATAAGGGGAGGTGTTGGGATTCAGTACAGGGTCCCAGAGGGGACAAAGGATCGTGAGGTGCAGAAGTCAATGTAAACAGATTTCTTGAAAGAGCCTGAAGACTCACCTGACAGTACAGTGCTGAGAATTCAAGATTTAAAAGTAGCTGCTGCTATATGCAAAGAGTTTAAAGGCAGAATAACCATATATAAAATGAATTTACCTTTTGGTAGTCCATTGTTCTTTTGCTTTGAGGAAGATGATGATGAAGACAGGGGGGAGGAGAGGTGGGTAGCCCTGAGAATCCAGCATCATGTATGTTGGCACTACCCAAAATATAGGTATCCATGCCATACCACAGAGATCATCAATGGAATTCTCCCAAAGGCAGTATGTAAAGAAGGCTGTGGATTCCTCCAGAACTAGTGAGCCCCATTGTGCCAGCTATTGGCATTGGAACTGAAGCCTCTGTCTACCAGGGACACAACCTTGTCAGTGGCTGTAAAGGCAACAACAACTCTAAAATGTTATGCCACCAGAAGTTTCCAAGCAGCCTCAGGCGACATAAGTCACCTAATAGAATCAGCAGTGCATGACTGTATTAAACAGGTGATGGATACCCTGTGCCTTTGGGCCACAGATTTCCTATCCTTCCCCATGGACACGCCACAACAGAGACAGAAAGCATTGGAATTTTACGGAGTGGCAGGATTCCTCCAAGTACAGAGCATCATTATTGCCACCCAGAGGAGCATTAAAGGATCTGACTGAAGATGCCCTAAATTTCATCAACAGGAAGATTTTTCATTCTGTGGATATGAAACTTGTGAGTGCCAGTCACATCATTCTGCATGTGAATGCATGTGAGCAGCTATGATTCTATCGTTCTCCAACAATCACAGATACCTGCATTGTTTAACCAGAGCTATGTCCACCAGAGGATGGTTGCTTGGAGACCAGGGTTACCCAGTTCAACAATGGCTGATAACACCAATATGTCCTCTGGTGACAAAATGACATCAGGGAACCCACATCGTTACTGAACAGACTATTAGTATGCTGAAAGCCTGCTTCCATTGCCTGGATAGGTCAACCCAGCTTGGGTCTCCAGAATAATGGTGGCATGCTGAATCTTTTTCCAGTTAGGGTGGTATTGGATCTTCCATCTGCAGAAGATGAAGAGGAAGAAGCTGGAGGCCATCAATCCCCTCATCAGGACGATGGTGCCCAGGAAATTCCACCAGACAAACCATTGCCAGCAGCACTTGAGAATCTATTGATAATTATCGAAAACCTTTTCCATTAGAAGGAATAACCCCATCTTCAGAGCTCGTAATGCTGGTGAAAAGCCTTTGCATTGCTCATAAATAAACAGAACTCAAATTTGGAATACATTTCCATCCTTTCGGGGAATGGACACATACAACCCTTCATGAACCAATGAAAAGAGACCTGAAGGCTTATATCAAAATAATCCATGAACACTCAATCAGCCAAAGATTTCCACATTTACTGATTGTCTCTTCATTATGTCCTATTGTTATATTTTATCACAGGGTCTACTCCTTGTGCCTAAAAACTGCCTGATTTGACTCTGCTGGTTTAATGCTGCTACTCTCCAAGTTGGTGGCCTGCCTTAAGTTTACATAGGATTTACGGCACAGAAACAGGCCATTCGGCCCAACCAGTTCATGCCGGCGTTTATGCTCCACTTGAGCCTCCTCCCGTTTTTCCTCATCGAACTCTATCACCATAACCCTCTATTCCCTTTTCCCTCATATGCTTGTCTAGCCTCCCCTTAAATGCATCTATACTATTCGCTTCAACCACTCTCTGTGGTAGCGAGTTCCACATTCTCACCACTTTTTGGGTAAAGAAGTTTCTTCGGAATTCCCTATTTGATTTCTGGGTGACTATCTTATATTGATGGCCTCTAGTTATGCTCTTACATAGAAACATAGAAGATAGGAGCAGGTGTAGGCCATTCGGCCCCTCTAACCTGCTCCGCCATTCAATGTGATCATGGCTGATCATCCAAATTCAGTACCCGGTCCCTGCTTTCTCCCCATACCCCTTGATCCCTTTAGCCTTAAGAAATATATCCAACTCCTTCTTGAATATAATGAATTGGCCTCTACTGCCTTCTGTGGTAGAGAATTCCACAGGTTCACCACTCTCTGGGTGAAGAAATTCCTCCTCATTTCTGTCCTAAAAGGCCTACCCCTTATCCTTAGACTGTGACCCCTGGTTCTGGATTCCCTGACCATCGGGAACATCCTCCCTGCATCTAGTCTGTCCAGTCCTGGCAGAATTTTATAAGTTTCAATGAGATCCCCTCTCATTCTTCTAAACTCCAGCGAGTACAAGCATTATCGACCCAATCTCTCCTCATACGTCATTCCTGCCATCCCAGGTATCAGCCTGGTGAATCTCCGCTGAATTCCTTCCATGGCAAGAATATCCTTCCTCAGATAAGGCGACCAAAACTGCACACAATACTCAAGGTGTGGTCTCACCAAGGTCCTGTACAACTGCAGCAAGGCATCCTTGTTCCTGTACTCAAACCCTCTCGCTACGAAGGCCAACATACCATTTGCATTCTTAACCGCCTGCTGCACCTGCATGCTTACCTTCAGCGACTGGTGCACAAGGACACCCAGGTCTCGTTGCACTTCCCCTTCTCCAAATCTATTGCCATTCAGATAATAATCTGCCTTCCTGTTTTTGACACCAAAGTGGATAACCTCACATTTATCCACGTTATATTGCATCTGCCATGCTTCTGCCCAATCACCCAACCTGTCCAAATCATCCTGGAGTTTCTCGGCATCCTCCTCACAGCACACATGCCCACCCAGCTTTGTGTCGTCTGCAAATGTGGAGATATTACATCTAGTTCCCTTGTCTAGATCATTAATATATATTGTGAATAGCTGGGGTCCAAGGACCGATCCCTGCGGTACCCCACTAGTCACTGCCTGCCACCTGGAAAAAGAGCCATTTATTCCAACTCTTTGCTTTCTATCTGCCAACCAGTTCTCTATCCAAGTCAATATCTTGCCCCCAATCCCATGTGCCTTAATTTTACACGCTAATCTCTTATGTGGGACCTTATCGAAAGCCTTCTGAAAGTCCAAATACACCACATCCACTGGTTCTCCCTTATCTATCTTCTCCACAAGTGCTAACATTCTCTCTGTATCTACTCTATCAAAAATTTTCATAATTTTAAAGAACTCTTATTAGTTCACCACTCAGCCTTTTTTCAAGAGAAAATAGACCCAGCCTGTTCATTCTTTCCTGATATGTATATCCTCACATTTCTGGTATCATCCTTGTAAATCTTCTCTGCACCCTCTCCAGTGCCTCTATATCCTTTTTACAATATGGCAACCAGAACTGTACACAGTACTCCAAGTGTGGTCTAACCAAGGTTCAATACAGGTTTAGCATAACTTCCCTACTTTTCAATTCTGTACCTCTAGAAATAAACCCTAGTGCTAGGTTTGCTTTTTTTATGGCCTTGCTAACCTGTGTCACAACTTTTAGTAATTTGTGTATTTGTACTCCGAGATCCCTTTGTTCCTCTACCCCACCTAGGCTCGCACCCTCCAAGTGATAAGTGACCTCCCTATTCTTCCTACCAAAATGTAATACCTCACATTTATCTGTGTTGAACTTCTTTTGCCAATTATATGCCCATTCTGCAAGTTTATTAATGTCCTCCTGTAATTTGTTGCAGTCCTCCTCAGTATTGACTAGGCCCCACAATTTGGTGTCATCCGCAAATTTAGAAATTGTGTTTTTGATTCCAAAGTCTAAATCGTTAATGTAAATTGTGAACAGCAGTGGTCCCAGCACTGATCCTTGTGGAACACCACTACCCACCTTCTGCCACTGTGAATAGCTACCCTTTACCAATACTCTCTGCTTTCTGTCCTGAAGCCAGCCAGCAATCCATTCTGCTACTTGTTCCTTGACTCTGCATTCTCTGACCTGGTTCATCAGTTGCTGCAGCCAATGAACCAAAATATTGTCTATCCACACTGCTGAGAGGCTGTTTCCCTGATGGAGATTCGAGAACTAGGGATCACAGTCTCAGGATAAGGGGTCAGCCATTTAGGACTGAGATGAGAAGAAATTTCTTAACTCGGAGGGTTGTGACTTGTGGGGTTCTCTACCCCAGAAGGCTGTGGATGCTCAGTCGTTGAGTATATTCAAGACTGAGATACGCTGTATTTTTAAAAAATTCATTTTATGGGATGTGGGCGTCACTGGCAAGGCCATCCCTAATTGCCCTTGAGAAGGTGAGCCACCTTCTTCAACCGCTGCAGTCCATGTGATGAAGGTACTCCCACAGTGCTGTTAGGGAGGGAGTTCCAGGATTTTGACCCAGCGACGACGAAGGATCGGTGATATACTTCCAAATCAGGATGGTGGGTGACTTGGAGGGGAACTTGGAGATGGTGGTGTTCCCATGTGCCTGTTGCCCTTGTCCTTCTAGGTGGAAGAGGTCGTGGGTTTGGGAGGTTCTTCCGGAGAAGCCTTGGTGAGTTGCTGCAGTGCATCTTGTAGATGGTGCACACTGCAGCCACGGTACGCCGGTGGTGGAGGGAGTGAATGTTTAAGGTGGTGGATCGGGTGCCAATCAAGCGGGCTGCTTTGTCCTGGATAGTGTCGAGCTTCTTGAGTGTTGTATCCCAATCTCTGTACCCGGTTTCTGTAGGCCTTGTTTGGAGCAGAACCATTGTCCACCCAAACGTGGTGCCCTTCATCAGAGGTGCAGCTGGGAGTTGGGGTGGGGGTCCAGAGGGAGAAGTCTTCATTGCCTCCCTTACCAGTAGTGATAGATTATTGTACTGGGAATTTGAAAATGAGTAATTGTTCAATTGCTTTAATCTGCTTTTCACAAATTCATTGAATAATGAAATGGCTAGTTACCGGATGACATGCTTGGGGACCCCGTTTCTGATGAAGAAGTGGAAAAGATTGTCTCCCGCATAACTAGAGGCCATCAATATAAGATAGTCACCAAGAAATCAAATAGGGAATTCAAAAGAAACTTCTTTACCCAGAGAGTGGTGAGAATGTGGAACTCGCTACCACAGGGAGTGGTTGAAGTGAATAGCATAGATGCATTTAAGAGGAAGCTAGATAAGCATATGAGGGAGAAGGATAGAGGGTTATGCTGATAGAGTTAGATGTGGAAACACGGGAGGAGGCTCATGTGGAGCATAAACGCCGGCATGGACTGGTTGGGCCGAATGGCCTGTTTCTGTGCCGTATATCTTATGTAATCCTATGCAATTTTTATCCGTATCGGAGAACTTGTGAAATCTTTGAGTGTGAGGAGAAAACCAGTTCTCCCAATTTCTTTCATGCAGATGTGCTTGTATAAAGTTACAAGTGCTCAACGTACTTATGCTCAGTCATTGCAATAACAGGAATGGCCCGCTCCCTCCTCGCCCTTTTTTCCTTTCTCCCTCCAACAACCTGCACTGCCTCTTCCCTCTCTCTTTTTAAAGGCTGCAGAACTGTAGCTAATGAGGGCACCAAAAAAATCCTAAAAGAGAAAGATGCACATTTTTTCTGAAATCGTCTCCAGCTCCAAGATCACCTACATCCACGTCTGTAACGTCACCGCCCCTGCCTCAGCTCATCTGCTGCTGAAACCCTCATCCATGCCTGTGTTACCTCTAGACTCAACTACTCTAATGCTCACCTGACCGGCCTCCCACCTTCCACCCTCCGTAAACTTGAGCTCATCCAAAGGTCTGCTGCCCATATCCTAACTAGAACCAAGTCCTGTTGACCCCTGTAGGTCACTCCTGTGCTCACTGACCTACATTGGCTTACGGTCCAGCAACGCCTCGATTTTAAAATTCTCATCCTTGTTTAAAAATTGATCATAGCCTGGCCCCTCCCTAACTCCGTAACCTCCTTCAGCCATACAAGCAATGTTCCCTCTAATTTCTCTTTCCGTGCGCAGCCCCTTTAAATTTGTAGCGTGGCATGTGCAGTGTCTTCCAGCGGCAACAGCTTGCGAGTGGCTGCGCGGGACCGCTTGATTGATACGTGGCCGAGAGCCCGCGCACCTTAGGGGGAACATTGCCTACAACCATCGAGATCTCTCCACTCCTCCAATTCTGGCCACTTGCATATTCCCAATTTTGTTCGCTCCACCATTGGCGTCCAAACCTTCAGCTGCCTAGGCTCCAAGCTCTGGAATTCCCTCCCTAAACCTCTCCAACTCTCTATCTCTCTCTCCTCCTTTAAGATGCTCTTTAAAACCAATCTCCTTGGCCAAGCTTTAGGTCACCAACCTTCTTATGTGGCTCGGTGTCCAATTTTGTTTGATAATCGTTCCTGTGAAGCACCTTGGGACGTTTCACTATATAAATGCATGTAGCTGTTGTTGATAACTGCTGCTCGCACACATCAATCCTAATAGAATAATCACGATTGAATGCTGCTTTATGTAATGTACCACAAAAATGCTTCAATTGATACATTAGCTAAGGAAGTTGGAATGTCCCATTTGGTTAATTCCAGAGTGGATTGAGACAGTCATAGAATTATAATGCAAAGAAGGAGGTCATTTGGCCCATCGTGCCTGTGCCAGCTCTTTGGTAGAGCTATCCAATTAGTCCCACTCCCCTGCTCTTTCCCAATAGTCCTGCAATTTTTTTCCTTTTCAAGTATAAATATACACTCGGCAGAGGAAAAAGATTAAACATGATAGGAAATTCTCAAGGCTTGAGAAGTTATTTGCTTTTGAAACAACTAGTTAAATATTTCAACTTGAGAAAACTATTTGACACATAATAATGAGACAACTCCGTGCCATTAATATTGCTACTATGACTACTGATTAGAGTGAAGGTAATTGATATTGTCCACCGTGTTCCAGCTATAAATTCAACTTCCCCTAATGATTAGAGCATTTCTGTGCTGTAGATTCTGTGCAATTCAAATCTAATTGAAGTATTTTTGAGGTTCTTTCAATTATGAAAATCAGACCAGAGTAACTCACACTCATGCACTGATGCTGTGTGGCTATATTCAACACATGCTTCAGTGTGCGCTGTTTTAATTTTCTTCTTATACCTTAGATTAAGCGAATAAAATAAAATGGAACAAATTCCCTCAAAAGTGTGTCATTTCTTCCTTCTTTAATTCTTCACTCAGCATTTTGAGTTCTCACAAAGTACATCTCTTGGTCTGCTTGTGAGAAGGTTCATTGGTTCAGTGAGACGCAAGAGATGAGGATAATTTCTGCAGTGTGAAATTGAGCAAAGCCTTTTCTCCTATTTGAGAGTTTATGTAGCAGCAATGACACTACAGCTGAAATATGAGTCCTCATCACTCAACTGTAACCCACAACAAAATACACCGACTAGAATGTTGTTGCAAATCAATCTAGGGTCAAGGGCGGAGGAAAGGAGGAGAGAGGGAATGGAGGAGGGAGGAGAAGGAGGAGAGAGGGGAAGGAGGAGGGAGGAGAAAGGGGAAGGAGGAGGGAGGGGAAGGAGGAGAGGGGAAGGAGGAGGGGGGAGAAGGAGGAAGAAGGAGGAGGGAGGAGAAGGAGGAGGGAGAGTGAGGTGGAAGGAGGAGGGAGGAGAAGGAGGAGGGAGAGTGAGGTGGAAGGAGGAGGGAGGAGAAGGAGGAGAGAGGGGAGGGGGAAGGAGGAAGAAGGAGGAGGGAGGAGAAGGAGGAGGGAGGAGAAGGAGGAGGGAGAGTGAGGTGGAAGGAGGAGGGAGGAGAAGGAGGAGAGAGGGGAGGGAGAAGGGAGTGGGAGGAGGGTGGGGAGAGGAGGTGGGAGAGAGAACAAATATTAACTGATCAGAGAGAGCCAGCATGGTTTTGTTAAATATAAGTCATTTCTGATTAATGTCATTCATTTTTTTTTTGAGGAGGTCACTAATAAAATAGAAAAGGAGTGTCTATGGATGTTATCTATATGGCTCTCCAGGAGGCATTGGATAAAATTCCACACAAAAAATTAATGGAAAAAATGAGAGAGCACAGAATTGGAGGTAGTCTTTTGACTAGGATTGGAAATTGGTTGGGAGGTAGGAGACAATCTGGCCGGAATCTTTACGTTGGAGTCGGGTTACGTGCTTCCAGGCTGTGTAGCGGGTCGGGAACCTGAAGATGTGAATAGCGCATTCTGCAGTGCGACTTTTACTTAATGGCCCCAATTAAACCAGTCATGCGCGTTTCTGGCCCAGTTAAATGGAACGGGTCTGAGACATCATCGATGACTTGGCTCCAGTGCCGATATTTAAAGCAGCCTTGCACACATCTCATTAGAAGGTTGATGTATGAGTGAGTAAGTTGGTATCCAGAGGTCTGAGTAATGTCATAAAACTGATAAAAGTGTGGGTCATGGAGACACAAAGGCAGAGGGTCGCACCAAGGTTCAGAACAGAGATGTGGTCAGGATGACATGGGTCCAGTGCTGGAAAAGATTCAATGATCTCATGAGGTCAGGAAAGGTGAGTGCAATGCCACAATCACCTACATCTTGATGTACCTGTCACCATAACCCCATCACTCTGCCTTCCCAAGCCCACTCCTACACATCATTCCTCACAGCAACCTGCCTTGCAGGTCCACCCATCCCTCTCTGTCTATGTACATACTCAAATCACCATCTGACAAACCACCACTGATATTCACCCTCATCCTAATGCAATCATAGCAAGTAACACAACAGAAGGAAACCATTTGGCAATGTCACGCCACTCCCTCATAGTCACCCTCTACAGATGAAACCCATTCATTCCTTACAATCATTCCATCGTCCTCACTCAAAGTTCTCTTCTGTCCCTCCTTGCAGGACAACAGAGCCCAGAACCGGAGGTGGCCCTCCAGTCTTCACTCAATTAACTCCAGCAGAGGAGGAGGCCCTGGAGATCTCTGGAGTTGCAGAGTTGCTGAGGGTGGGAGATGGACAGAGGGGGTCAACCCAGCAACCTGATGACAGAATTATACCTCATATAGCCACATGGCATACAGCAGTCACTCATATGGTAACTGATGTCAGCAGCCAGTGAAATGTCATCATGTGCATAATGGTAGCGTTACCCATTCTTAATATAAAGCTTCTAATTCATCTCTTTACTCTCCCACAGGTCCATCAACTGCCTCTACCTCACTGTCCAGTCGTAAGAGCAAGACGACTCCTCAGAGGAACCTCCAGCCTCTGAGGGTGCACCGTCAGCAGATCGAAGCGCACCCAGCACCAGTGCAGATATGCACACCTCGGTGGGTCCCGTGCTAGATAGAGTAGTGTTGTCACCTGGTGTCTCTCACATCATAAGTCCGCAAGAGCAGAAGGTATTGACAGGGACAGCAGTGGAGACTCCTTGCTGGAGGGTGCAGGACACTCCAAGCTCTGCTCAGCTGCATGCAGACGCTGAGCCTCAGGAGCCATCGAGAAAGAGGGTGATCTTGGAGGGGCAGCAACAATTGCACGAGGCTCTGGCAGCTTTTGCAGCTGTGATGTCTGCAAAAGTGCAGAGAATGGAGGATTCCATCTCCAATATGTGCACCACCATCTCGCAGGTGATAGTGACGATGTGCTGCTCCATGGAAAGTATGGCCACCTGCATGGAGCAGCAAATGTGCCAGTCACATGAGAACATGCTTGATGTGGACAACAGATGGCAGACGCTCATAGACCTTATCTCGAGGAGGGATACAAACATAGACTTGAGCGTTCATTGCCCCACTGCTGTGCAGCAAGACTGGTGTTGTTGGTGCTGGGGCTCATCTTGGTCCAATTCTGAGGTCCAAGGTGAGACAGCATAAGCAGCACCCATGCTGATGTAGTAGATGGCAGGTAAAGTGGATATCATAGGCCCAATCCCTCAATGTTTAGATAGTGACTAGCAATGTGGTGACAGTGCGTTCGAGGTTGCAAAAATGACCTGCAAACTGCTGACAGCTAAATCTCTGCACAAAATGGTGTCAGCAAGAACCTTTCCATTAGTCAAGTAATCAGGTGTAATGTGAAAGTATTTATGTGTTTTTCCTAGCTCTCAGTAGGAATGGTAGCATAGTGGTTATGTTACTGGACTAGTAATCCAGAGTTCAATCCCACCACAGCAGCTGGGGAATTTAAATTCAGTTAATTAAACAAATTTGGAATAAAAAAGCTAGTATCAGTAATGGTGACCATGAAACTATCGGATTATCGTAAAAATCCATCTGGTTCACTAATGTCCTTTAGGGAATGAAATCTGCCGTCCTTACCTGGTCTGGCCTATATTTGACTCCAGACCTACAGCAATGTGGTTGACTCTTAACTGCCCTCTGAAATGGTCTAGCAAACCACTCAGTTGTAACAAACCCCTACGAAAAGCAAGAAAAAGACTGATCACCCAGCATCGACCTAGGCACCGACATCGGACACGATGCAGCCCATTCGACCCTGCAAAGTCCTCCTCACTAACAGCTGGGGACTTGTGCCAAAACTGGGAGAGCTGTCCTACTGACTAGTCAAGCAACAGCCTGACATAGTCATACTCACAGAATCATATCATTCAGTCAATGTTCCAGACTCCTCCATCACCATCCCTGGGTATGTCCTGTCCCACCGGCAAGACAGACCCACCAGAGGTGGCAGCACAGTGGTTTACAGTCGGGGGGGAGTGGCCCTGGGAGTCCGCAACATTGACTCTGGACCCTATGATGTCTCATGTCTTCAGGTCAAACAAGGGAAAGGAAACCTCCTGATGATTACCACCTATCACCCTTCCTCAGCTGATGAACCAGTACTCCTCCATGTTGATACCACTTGGAAGAAGCACTGAGGGTAGCAAAGGCACAGAATGTACTCTGGGTGGGACACTTCAATGTCCATTACCAAGAATGGCTCGGTAGTACCACTACTGACTGAGCTGGCCAAGTCCTGAAGGACATAACTGCCAGACTAGGCCAGAGGCAGGTGGTGAGAGAACCAACATGAGGGAAAAACATACGTGACCTTGTCCTTACCAATCTACCTGTTGCTGATGCATCTGTCCATGACAGCAGTGAACCCCGCACAGTTCTTGTGGAGATGAAGTCCTGTTTTCACACTGAGGACACCCTCCATCGTGTTGTGTGGCACTACCACCGTGCTAAATGGGATAGATTCAGAACAGATCTAGCAGCTCAAAACTGGGCATCCGTGAGGTGCTGTGGCCCATCAGCAGCAGCAGAATTGTATTCCACCACAATCTGTAACCTCATGGCCCGGCACATCCCTCACTCTACTATTACTTTCAAGCCAGGGGACCAACCCTGGTCGAATGAGGAGTGCAGAATAACAATGCCAGGAGCAGCACCAGGCATACCTCAAAATTAACTGCCAACCTGAGGAAGTTGTAACACAGGTCTACATGGATGCTAAACAATGGCAGCAGCATGCTATAGACAGGGCTAAGCGATCCCACAATCAATGGTTCAGATCAAAGCTCCGCAGTCCTGCCACATCCAGCCATGAATGGTGGTGGACAATTAAACAACAAACAGGAGGAGGAGGCTCCATGAATATCCCCATCCGCAATGATGGTGGTACCCAGCAAGCCAGTGCAAAAGACAAGGCTGAAGCATTTGCAACCATCTCCAGACGGAAGTGCCGAGTAGATGATCCATATCGGCCTCCTCCTGAGGTTCCCACCATCACAGAAACCAGTCTTCAGTCAATTCGATTCACTCCACGTGATATCAAGAAACAGCTGAGCGAACTAGATACAGCAAAGGCTATGGGCCCTGACAACACCCTGGCTGTTGTGCTAAAGACTTGTGCTCCAGAAGTAACCAGGCTGTTCCAGTACAGCTACAACACTGGCATCCACCCGACAATGAGGAAAACTGCACAGGAATGTCCTGTCCACAAAAAGCAGGACAAATCCAATCTGACCAATTACTGCACCATCAGTCTACTCTCAATCATCAGCAAAGTGATGGAAGGTGTCGTCAACAGTGCTATCAATCGACAATTACTCACCGACAAGCTTCTCACCAATGCTCAGTTTGGGTTCCGCCAGGACCACTCGACTCCAGTCCTCATTACAGCCTTGGTTCTAACATAGACAAAAGAGCTGAATTCCAGAGATGAGGTGAGAGTGACTGCCCTCGAAATCAAGGCAGTATTTGACCGAATGTGGCATCAAGGAGCCCGAGGAAAATTGAAGTCAATTAGAATCGGGGGGAAACGTCTCCACTGGCTGGAGACATACCTAGCACAAAGGAAGATGGTTGTGGTTGTTGGAGGTCAATCATCTCAGCCCCAGGATATCGCGGCAGGAGTTCCTCAGGACAGTGTCATAGGTCCAATCATCTTCAGGTGCTTCATCAATGACCTTCCTTCCAACATAAGGTCAGAAGTGGGGGTGTTCGCTAATGATTGCGCAGTGTTCAGTTCCATTTGCAACATTCAGGCTTGGGCTGCTAAGTGGCAGGTAACATTCATGCCACACAAGTGCCAGGCAATGACTATCTCCAAGCAAGAATCTAACCATCGCCCCTTGTCATTCAGCAGCATTACCATCGCCGAATCACCCAACATCAACATCCTGGGGGGTTACCATTGACCAGAAACATAACTGGACCAGCCACGTAAATACTGTGGCAACAAGAGCAGGTCAGAGGCTAGGTATTCTGCAGTGAGTGTCTCACCTTCTGACTCCCCAAAGCCTTTCCACCATCTACAAGGCACAACTCGTCAAGGCTTCTTCGGCAGCACCTCCCAAACCCATGACCTCTTCCATCTAGAAGGTCAAGGGCAGCAGGCACATGGGAACACCACCACCTCCAAGTTCCCCTCCAAGTGACACACCATCCTGACTTAGAAATATATCAGCATTCCTTCATTGTCGCTGGGTCAAAATCCTGGAACTCCCTCCCTAACAGCACTGTGGGAGTGCCTTCACCTCATGGACTGCAGTGGTTCAAGAAGGTGGCTCACCACCACCTTCTCAAGGGCAATTAGAGATGGGCAAGAAATGCTGGCTTTGCCAGCGATGCCCACATCCCAGGAACGAATAAAAAAAAATTAATCCACTCGCACAAACGGCACTGAGCTTCCGCCTCCCCTTCACAGGTGAGGTTTCTGAGGCGCATGACTCCTGTTCTCTTGAAGTTAAAGCCAAAAGCTGCTGTTAAAAACCCTCTTAAGGGTCTCTCAACAAGCATTTAAATACTTGAATGAGGTGGCCCGCCTCTCCCAAGCGGGTCCGTTGCATGCTGGGAAACGCGTCCGAGTTAAGTGTGAAAGTTGGTGTGATGACGGCGGGTTCCCGATGTGCTAGAAATATCCGTGATTTTTTATTGTTGACCCACCCCCAGGACTGGGAACATTCCGGCCAGAAAAATGACAAGAAAAAGGTGGATTAGTGGTGTAAAGTGAAAAGGAGTGGGGAGGAGGACAGGAAAGAAAAATAGAAAAGAAAAAAGTCACTACTTTGGACATTGCAATAGAGAAGTTGTGACAGGGTGTTCGGGTTCGTTGGCCTGAAGGGCAGCAGTGCCATGGAGATGAAGTTTGGCAGGATTTGGGGCCTGGAGTGGTGCAGGATCATGAATCAGCTCTGCCAGTCAGGCAAAATGAGGTGTCTTGACAGATTGGATAGAGAGAAACTGTTCCCATTGGCGGAAGGTCGAGAACCAGAGGGCACAGATTTGGCAGAAGGTCCAAAGGCGACATGAGGAAAAACTTTTTTAATGCAGTGAGTGGTTATGATCGGGGATGCACTGCCTGAGAGGGTGGTGGAGGCAGATACAATTGTGGCTTTCAAAAGGGAATTAGACAAGTACCTGAAAGAAAATAAATTGCAGGACTACGGAGAAAGGGCAGGGGATTGGGACTAGCTGAAGTGCTCTTGCAAAGAGCTGGCACAGGCTTGACGGGCTGAATGGCCTCCTACTGTGCTATAATTATTCTATGATTCACCGTCATTATCCCTCTGAAACTGACAGCAACTTCAGGAGTTAGTGCAGCTGCAGATAAACGCAGAAATCCAGAAATTGCAGTCTGTCATTTCCTGCTCCGCTACAGGTTCTGCTGTGGAACTCCCCAGAGCCGGCAATCAATTCAAATCAAACTGAAGGATGAAAACTTCCCCTAATTCGCTGGAATAGCGCTGCTAACCGACCCACCCACCACCCCCCTTGAAAAAGTTAAACCTTGTTAAAAGAGACGTAACGGGTTTTGAACGGCATATTGACTGCTGAACAACTCTTCTGGCCCTGAAAAACTAATTTTATATTTGTGGAATGTCAAATTTTTCCATTAATATCATTAAAAATTACATGGATTTAAAAAATGTTTTTTTAAGTTTGTTTATGATATTTCAGCTTGTACCTTAATGCTATGTGTATGTCCCAATCTTTATTTCACTCCCTGTAAAATTTATAGAAAGTAAATTAGAATCTGTGCATTTTACTTCCTGGTTTGCTCTCTGAGAATTCTTCAATGTGATGGATTGCTCTGTCTGCTTGATGACATCACTGTTGCTGGACGCTGGAGATTCGCTCGATTTGGCACCAGATTCGTAGATCTTTGTGGACAGCTTTCTTCGAGGTCAGCAGTGAGCGCCGTCGCTCCGCTGCTGACTGCAAATTCCGGGCCAATAAATGGCACAGAAAAGATAGTTGTGCAACACTAATTCAAACTGAACCATGATGGTAGGGCAAAGGGACACACATTTAAAATAGTGAATGGCAAAATTAGCACTCATGAAGCCTTTGAGAAATGGAACATAAAGTCACTAGGGATGTGCCGTTAGGCTATTTTAATCCTGAATGTCGAGCTAACTGATGTTAAAAAATTATTTCAGACCTAAATCTGGGCAGCAAATCAGTTTTGTCTTTTAAGAACAACATTATGACTGAAGAAGTACGTTTGGCTCGGTGGCTATCCCTTTAAACCCAGTCATAATGCAAGAGTTTAAAATCCAGATGCATTGTTCTAGCAAATTTGTCAGTTTATCTCTATGGTAATGGTCTTGAGCAATGAATCAAACCACTTAATTTAGATTTTAAGCAATGCTGTGTGATTATGTTCTTATCAAGGGATATGGGGATCGGTGGGAAAGTGGAGTTGAGGTCGAAGATCAGCCTTGATCTTATTGAATGGCGGAGCAGGGGCCGTTTGGCCTGCTCTTATTCTTGTTTGCTTATGTTATTATTGGTTCAGGTTGTATATGAATGGCAGTTCCTTTTAAATTTAAGTGATCAGCTATTTAAAATACAGGAAGTCCCAGTAACTATTTTCTGTATACTTAGGGGGCAATAGTTGTCTGAATCAGAGTCCGTTTAAATCTTCAAAATATGATTACTGGTTTGAAATATTCCAAGACATAGTTTGATACAAGCTCCTGCAATAGTAAGAAGTAAATGAAACTGTATATATAAAAAGTTATTTATGAAAGAATTTTATTATTTTCCTGTTAAGGAGTTAGGTAGAAGGATTTACACTATAAAGATGTACCTGTATGACTACTATTTATTAGCTGGTTCTTTTGTTGAATACATTTACTTAATAGTTTAAACCTAAAACAAGGTCTAAAATTGTAATGATTTATTGCTTATATCTTGTCTGTGCCTGTTATAGATTAATTGTTAGATATTGATTGCTATGATTAGACAACAACTCCATTATCATTGTATCATAAAACTACCTGTTCACCCATCACCTCTGTGCTTGCTGAACTACATTGGCTCCTGGTTTATCAATGCCTCAATTTTAAAATTCTCATTTTGTTTTCAAATCACTCCCTGGCCTCGTCCCTCCCGATCTCTCTAACCTCCTCCAGCCCTACAATCCTCCGAGATCTCTGTGCTTCTCCAATTCTGGCCTCTTGCACATCCCCGATTTTAATCGCTCCACATTTGGTGGCCGTGTTTTCAGCTGTCTAGGTCCTAAGTTCTGGATTTCCCTCCTTAAATCTCTCTCCCTCTTTTCCTTCTGATGCTTCTTAAAACCTACCTCTTTGACCAAGCTTTTAGTCGTCTGTCCTAATATCAGCTTATGTGGCTGGATGTCAAATTTTGTTTGATAACTCTCCTGTGAAGCACCTTGGGACATTTTACTATGTTAAAGGTGCTTTATAAATGCAAGTTCTTGTGGTTTTTGTTACCAGGATGGTAGAAGGTGAGCTAGATGGACCTTGGTCTTTTTACATCTAGTTGTTTCTATGATCATTATTAAAATGGGAGAAGGATCCTAGGGAGGCAGTGTATAATTCCATAGTTAAAATGGGAGAAGGATCCTAGGGAGGCAGTGTATAATTCCATAGTTAAAATGGGAGAAGGATCCTAGGGAGGCAGTGTATAATTCCATAGTTAAAATGGGAGCAGGATCCTAGGGAGGCAGTGTATAATTCCATAGTTAAAATGGGAGAAGGATCCTAGGGAGGCAGTGTATAATTCCATAGTTAAAATGGGAGAAGGATCCGAGGGAGGCAGTGTATAATTCCATAGTTAAAATGGGAGAAGGATCCTAGGGAGGCAGTGTATAATTCCATAGTTAAAATGGGAGAAGGATCCGAGGGAGGCAGTGTATAATTCCATAGTTAAAATGGGAGAAGGATCCTAGGGAGGCAGTGTATAATTCCATAGTTAAAATGGGAGAAGGATCCTAGGGAGGCAGTGTATAATTCCATAGTTAAAATGGGAGAAGGATCCGAGGGAGGCAGTGTATAATTCCATAGTTAAAATGGGAGAAGGATCCTAGGGAGGCAGTGTATAATTCCATAGTTAAAATGGGAGAAGGATCTGTTAAGTATGTGTATTGTATTGAACAATTAACACAAAGACTTAAACGTATAACTCAAACAGGTCTTTACTGGTTGGAGGTAGGGACTGCACGTAGGTCTTTACTTCATACCCACAGGCGGGAACTGAGGGGAGATCAGTACCCACAGTACTATTTATACCCCTATGGCCAGGAGTGGTACTGCGTATCACTACACCCTACAAGTAGTGCAGTTCTGTCCATAGGTTCAAAGTAGCACACATATTACATACACAACAGGATCCTAGGGAGGCAGTGTATAATTCCATAGTTAAAATGGGAGAAGAATCCTAGGGAGGCAGTGTATAATTCCATAGTTAAAATGTTTTTAATGGAAAGGATGTTTCACTCATTATCCTGGACACATCACTGAAAGATTATCTAAATATTCAGGTCAGTGAAGGCACTCTCAAAGGCACAGGGAGTTGGGACTCACCTATAAGAGTGATCAAAAACAAGGCAGCTGAACAGATAAGAGGATAGAGAAGTCCCAAAATATGCAACAGTGATGGTAGCACAGATCTCACACGGACCCAAAGCAAAATTTGAAACAAACCGAATTAAAAAACAGAGTGACTGCTGCCAACGACTGGAAACTGCGCAGAAGTGTTCTGCGCATAAATGTGTGGCGGTTTAAGTATGAATGTACATAATAATGTAGTCATATCGCAGGCCTAAATCTATGGAGCTATGGGTTGGTTTAATAACGTATAACAATAACGTGGATTGGTTTAAGTATTAATGTATGATATTTTCACAGGGGGAGGGTTGCGGAGATTTATTTGTACGGTTCACAGGCTCCGTGTGAAGGCAAAGGAGAAAATTAATAAAAATGGACGTTTATGTTGTGTATGTACCTTTAAGGGAATAACTGGTTTTAGACTGCAGTACCAGCAGTGACCACCCCTGTATAAAAGGCCCTAGCAGGCTTCTGTATTTCAGTCTGACGTTGCCCTCCTGTTCAGTAAAGTACCTGTTAAACTGTTCTCCCGAAGTCCGTGTATTATTGAGGCGCGGACTTTACAGTGGCGACGAGTAAGTTCAAACACACCTGCAGTGTGGCACCATCTCATGGGGGTCTCGCCCTGAGAGGAGGGTTCTTGGAGGTCGTAGTCTGAGCAATGGGCGTCGACCGCGGGCAACCGCCCAAAGAATTCATCGGTGTTCAGAGAATTGCGGGAGAGACTGTGGAGAGCTGTGCTTGGCTCCCCAGTTAAGGTGTTCCAGCAAATCGTGTTGGTAGCAGGTAGTGCGCTGACCCTTCCGGACTGCAGCGGGCTCAAGCTCGATCGAGCGGCTCTACAAAACGGGCCGCGCAGCGTCGCCAGGAAAAGAAAACAAGAGAGAGAGAGGGTGGAGCGCACAGGGCACGGTCGGTGCTCAAGAACCGGGCAGCGGAGAGAAAATAAACGGGGGGAAGGAAAGCGAGACGCGCTGAAGCCGTGGGTCGCTGCCATTACCCTGTAGAATGCTAGGAGCAGCGTGGCAGCAAGGGGAAGATGCAAAAGCATGGGAGGCGCCATTTTATCCCGTTGGGGAAGAAGCAAAAGCGCGGGAGGCGCCATTTTATTCCATTGGGGAAGAAGCAAAAGCGCGGGAGGCGCCATTTTAAATCACCCAAGATGCCGAAAAGTGGCAGTATCACTGCTTTTGACAACGAGGTAGAAGACTGGACCACGTATGTGGTAAGAATTGAAGTGTACTGCAAGGCAAATGAGGTGGCCGATGGAAAGAGGGCGTCGGTATTATTAAATCTGATGGGCGCAAGTATGTACGGCCTATTGCGGAATTTAATTACCCCAGCTAAACCAATGGAGAAAAGTTTTGAGGAGATTGTTAATATCTTACAGGAACACCTAAGCCCTACACCACTGCTGATAGCAGAAAGATTCAAGTTCCATAAAAGAAACCAGCACAAAGATGAGAGCAATGCTGACTATCTTACGGAACTACGCAAGTTATCGAAGCACTGCCAGTTCGGAGCAGGACTGGCAGACACCTTACGGGATAAGTTTGTCTGCGGGCTCCAGAGTGAAGGAACCCAGAAACGACTACTTTCAAAAAAGGACCTGACGCTAGAACAGGCTTTCAGCGTGGCAGTATCCTACGAAGCAGCAGCACGGGGAGCTGCGGAAATACAACAGAAACCACAAGAATACAGCGCTAACGAAATGGCATATGGAGCAGAAAAGTGCTATCGCTGCGGCAGAAAAACCCATGAGCAGAAGGACTGCTGGTTTAAGGACAAAGTATGCAGGCAATGTGGAAAAATGGGACATATAGCAAGAGTCTGCAGGTCAGGGAAGAAAACCCGCATGACAAGAACTACTAAGGAACAGTACAGGAAAGTAAAGAAACTGACAGACAGTAGTTCGGAAGATCCGGAGAGTGATAAGGACTCCGGGAGCAGGAGACTAAGCTGTCTAAAGTTACACAACGTGACCGCAAAGGAGGATCACCGAACCATTTGGGTCACCCTAACGATAGCAGGGTCCCCAGTAAAGATGGAATTGGACACAGGATCAGCCCTAACTGTCATAAATCAATGAGACTATGAGCGGCTATTCTCACACATACCCTTAAAGGACACGTCCATTGCATTGAAGACATACACGGGGCAAAAGGTTTACCCCAGAGGAAAAATAAGGGTGCCAGTTAAATATAACGGCAAGGAAACGCAGAAAATATATATATTGTAGGAGTCTACGTACTCCTAGCAATAAATACTGAACTCGGAGAGGTTCAACAGAAAAGGTTTAATTGTTGAGACTGCATGTTGAACACAAAATGGCGTCAGAGCCTACACCAAGTCTGACTGCCTTTCCTCAGTCCACAGTTTCGACTGCTCCTCCCCCGCTCTGGGCTTAACTATGTTGCAGATCGAGTTTCTTAAAGGTGTGATCCTTCTTAAAGGCATGACGCCTGATTTATACGGCTGAAAATTCAGTAGCCTTAGCGCCTCATTTGAGGCGCTAGAGGGCCTTGCGCCGGAGTTATGGCCAGTAGTGAAATTCCCTGGGGCCCTAAATCGGCGTTGCTCCGGTAGCGCTGCGCCGGCACCGATGACGTCATCGGTGTGCGCAGCGTCCCGGTTGCCGTGGTAACCCGCCCGAACTCCGAAATTGAGTTGCGGCCGCCTCGCCCGTGGCAGCCGCAACCAGCGTTTTGTCAGAGGTGCCTTACTGCAGTTAGCGCCGGCGCATTAAAGGCCCCGCGGCGGCCGGCCGCTTTCCCGCCGGCCGCCTGCCCGCAGCTCCCTCCCCGGACTTCTCTACCCCCCCCCCGGAACAGATGCAAGCCCGGCACTTGTCCGAGGTGCCGGGCTCATTTTTAAGCAGATTTGCGCGGGCCGCGGCCGGGTGCAGGCAGCTCCTCCTTAACGGAAGGAGGAGGCCTGCACTTCCCCAGCCTGCCGCACCGCATCGGGTGCCGCAGCGCCGGAATTGCGGCGCAAAACGGCAGTTAGCGCCCTTTTCCAGGCGCTAAGACCCTTCAGTAGCGCCGGCAGCCGTTTGGGCGCGGCGCCACTGAATTTTTGGCGCGCGCAGGGGACTTAGCGCCGGCACTAATTTCCGGCGCTAAAGCCCTGGCTAAGCCAAAACCCAATTTCTAGGCCATAGTCTATGGACCGAAAAGCGGATTGTGTCCTTTCTGTGATCGGTACGCCACACAGCTCACCCCAGAATCCGCTAGTAGGGAGTGTACGAACCGGCATGGCGGCTTGATGGCACGGCCGGAACGGTTCTTGGCGGTTGGTGTCGGGAGCAGGGCGGTCGGACGCGTCAGGCTCTTAGGCGGTCTGCCCCGCGGTGGGGGTTGGCCCACTTGAACGGGTTCACAGATCACAGAATCACAGAAACCCCACAGTGCAGATAGAGGCCATTTCGGCCCATCGAGCCTGCACTGACACATATCCCACCCGATCCCCGTAACACCTACACCAACACATATCCCACCCTATCCCCGTAACCCCACATATTTTAATCCCCCTAACACTAAGGGTCAATTTATCATAGCCAATCAACCTAACCCGCACATCTTTGGACTGTGGGAGGAAACCGGAGCACCCGGAGAAAACCCACGCAAACACAGGGAGAATGTGCAAACTCCACACAGACAGTCACTGCCACCCACTTCGAGGAGGAAGAACTTGTTCCCCGTCTGGAGTACCTTGTAGGGTCCGTCGTATGGGGGCCGTAGGGGTCCTCGGTGGGCGTCATGGCGCACGAAAACAAATTTGGCCATGTGCAGGCTAGGTGCTACGCGGGTTGCTGGTTCGCCATGCCGGCCGGTGGGTACCGGAGCGAACTGTTGTGCTCGGTTGGCGAAAGCACGGCGTTGCTGGTCAGCCGACCAGGGGGTCGTGGCGGTGGGCAGGAACTCTACGGGTACGCGCAGCGGCTGGCCGTTCACGAGTTCCGCCGCCGAGGCTTGCAGGTCTTCCTTGACCGCGGAGCATAGGCCAAGTTGCACCCACGGGAGGCGGTCAATCCAAGCCTCGTCCTCGAGGCTGGTGTGGAGGGACGCCTTCATGGACCTGTGGAATCACTCGCACAGTCCGTTGGCTTGGGGGTGGTAAGCCGTGGTGCGGTGAACAGCCACCCCGAGGTTTCGGGTGATGGCGGCCCACAGATCAGAGGTGAACTGCGGGCCTCTATCCGGCGTCATGTCGGAGGGGACGCCGAACCGAGCGACCCAGGTACCGATGAATGCCCTCGCGATGTCGGCGGTGGTGGTGGACGTCAGTGGAATGGCCTCGGGCCAGCGGGTGGTACGGTCCACGATTGTCAGCAGGTGCGTGTGACCTTGTGATGGCGGCAGGGGGCCGACGAGGTCGACCTTCTTTCTGGCACGGTGAACTCCTCGAGTGGGGCTTTGACGTGCTGGTGGATTTTGGCACACTGGCAAGCTATGCAGGATCTGGACCAGATGCGCACATCTTTGCGCAGGCCGCGCCAGACAAATCAGTTGGCCACCAGTCTAATGGACACGCGGGTGCCGGGGTGTGAGAGGCCGTGGACAATGTTGAACACCCGTTTTCGCCAGGACGCCGGGACTATGGGGCGGGGTTGCGCCAAGGAGGTGTCGCATTTGACTGTGATGGTGGACGGGCCGCAGGCGACATCGGTCAGTCGCAGCCCTGGGAGGGTTGTGGGCGCGGAGAGCAGATTGGGGTCGGTGCGTTGCTCCGCTGCCAGTTGAGCATAGTCCACTGCCAGGTGGGCGCCGTGGACGGCGGGGTGGGATAGGCACTCGGCCACCACATTGTCTCGACCGGAGATGTGCCGGATGTCCATGGTGAATTCGGACACCGCGGCGAGCTGGCGTTGTTGCCTGGCTGACCACGGGTCCGCAGATTTCGCCATCGCGAATGTCAGGGGTTTGTGGTCGACAAACGCGGTGAAGGGGCGGCCCTCCAGAAGAAATCTAAAATGGCGGACTGCCAGGTACAGTGCGAGGAGCTCGTGGTCAAAGGCGCTGTATTTGGCCTCCGGGGGGCACAGTTGGCAGCTGAAAAAGGCCAGCGGTTGCCAGGCCCTGTTGACCCACTGTTCGTACACGGCGCCGACCGCGTGGTCGGAGGCGTCCGTGGTGAGGGCCACCCTGGCGTTGGGCTGTGGGTGAGCGAGCATGGTGGCGTCGGCGAGCACCTTTTTGGTCGAGTCGAAAGCAGTCAACATGTCCGCCGACCACTCGATCGCCATTCTGTCTTTCTTACCCCAGAGGGCTTTCTTTAGGGGCTGCATGAGGGAGGCCGCTCCGGGAATGAAGCGGTTGTAAAAGTTGATCATCCCCAAGAACTCCTGGAGGCCTTTGATGGTGGTAGGCCGGGGGAACTGCTGGACGGCTTGCACCTTGGCGGGCAGGGGAATGGCTCCGTCCTGCGTGATGTGGTGGCCGAGGAATTCGATCCTGCTGAGGCCGAATTGGCACTTGGCCGGGCTGATGATGAGCCCGTGCTCACTGAGCCGCTGGAACAGGGTGCGGAGGTGCTCGATGTGTTCCTGCTTGGAGGAACTAGCTACCAGGATGTCAGCCAGGTAGACAAAGAGGAACCTCAGGTCCCGGAGGACCGAGTCCATGAGCCGGTGGAAGGCCTGGGCCGTGTTTTTGAGGCCGAAGGGCATTCGGAGGAACTCGAATAGCTCAAAAGGGGTGATTATGGCCGTCTTGGGAACGTCCGTGGGGTGGACTGGCACCTGATGGTAACCGCGCACCAGGTCAACTTTGGAGAAGACTGAGCGGCCGGCCAGTCTAGCTGAGAAGTCTTGAATGCGCGGTATGGGGTACCGATCCGGCGTGGTGGCGTCGTTTAGGCGCCGGTAGACCCCGCAGGGGTGCCATCCCCCGTCGGGTTTGGTGACGATGTGGAGTGGGGAGGCCCAGGGGCTGTTGGAGCGGCGGATGATGCCGAGCTGTTCCATTGTGGCGAACTCGGCCCGCGCGATCTCCAGCTTGGCCGGGTCCAGCCTGCGGGCGTGGGCATACACCAGTGGGCCTGTGGTGGGGATGAAGTGTTCTACCCCGTGCTTAGCAACTTTCGCGGAGAAGGTCGGGTTGGTGAGGGCTGGGAACTCAGCCAGGAGTGCTGAGTAGTCGTCCGTTGAGCGGGCGTGGCACTGCCACGCCATTTTGGCGGGTTGGGGGGGGCCATGGTGCCCGGGATAGGTGACATGGTGTTCATGCCCACGAGGCGGCGCCAAGGCATGTCGATCAACAGGCCGTGGGCGCACAGGAAATCCGCACTGAAGAGCGGGGAGAGCACCTTGGCAGTGATAAACTCCCAGTGGTAGCGGCGGCCTGCGAGGTCGATGGTGACGGTGCGGGTGCCGTACGTCCGGATGTCGGTGCCGCTGGCGGCAGCCAGCGCAGGGCCGCGGCCGCCTCGCTGGATCTCGAGGGCGGACGCGGGGATGATGCTGCGCTGCGTGCCCGTGTCGCATAGGAAACGGCGTCTGGAGGCGCTGTCTGTAACGTACAGCAGCGCGCCTGCTTGCCCCATGGCCATCGTGTAGGCCGGTGTGGGGGCGGTTGGAAATGTGCAGGGATGGCTGCAGCGGCGTGCCCGTGCGCCGAACCGGGTATGGAAGTAGCAGTAGCCCTGGGTCGGAGGGCTTGGGGGACGTGGGGGCCTGGGGAGCCTCGTGGCCGAGCTGTGTGGCCGCGCGATAGAGGGTGGAGCGCGCGCCGATGCTGCGGAGGCCAGGTCGGGGGTGACGGCGTGATTGGAGCCGGCGGACAGGAGCTTATCGGCTTCGTTGGCCAGGGCTTCGAGGTCCGTGAGGCTGGACGCCACGATCGCCGGGCGGATGCTGGGAGGTAGTTCGCGGATAAAGAGCGTGCGGAAGAGGGAGCCGGGCGGTTTCTCATCGGTCAGAGCAAGCATGTGTGAGAGCAAGCCTGACGGCGTGGAGTCACTAAGGCCCAGGAGGTCAAGGAGGTGGCAGTTGCGCAAAAATTGGGAGGCTGTGAATTTTTTAAGGAACGCGGCCTTGAGATGTGCGTACTTGCCTTCCTCCGAAGGGTTTTGTAGTGTTGTCCAGACTTTTGTGATTGTGGAGCTGCCCAGGGAGGCGAGGAGGTAGTCGTACATCGTTGCGTCGGCGGTGATGCCACGGAGTCGGAATTGTGATTCGGCTTGAAGGAACCAGGCGGTGGCTAGGTTCTCCCAGAACTCCGGCAGCTTCACAGAAACTGCGTTTGTGTCAGCCATGGTTACGCTTAGGAGTCGTACTGAGCGTCGGGGTCACCAATGTAGGAGTCTACGTACTCCTAGCAAAAAATACTGAACTCGGAGAGGTTCAACAGAAAAGGTTTAATTGTTGAGACTGCATGTTGAACACAAAATGGCGTCAGAGCCTACACCAAGTCCGGCTGCCTTTCCTCAGTCCACAGCTTCGACTGCTCCTCCCCCGCTCTGGGCTTAACTATGTTGCAGATCGAGTTTCTTAAAGGTGTGATCCTTCTTAAAGGCATGACGCCTGATGTATAGTCTATGGACCGAAAAGCGGATTGTGTCCTTTCTGTGATCGGTACGCCACAATATGTATATACTATGAGATTCAGGACCACCATTATTGGGACGTGAATGGATCCAAAAAATACAATTGGATTGGCATTCCATTCAGGCGCTAACTGTGACTGACAAAAAGGATGATGACGTTGCACCTGGACGTCTGTCACAAATTCTATCTGACGCGGAAGTGGTGTTCCAACAAGGACTTGGGACTCTAAAAGGAGTAAAGGCAACCATAAAGATTGAAGATAACGCAAACCCAAAAATTTTTAAGGCCATGCCGGTGCCATACGCGATCCTCCCAGCCGTTGAAGCTGAACTGGAGAGTCTGGAGCGTTCAGGTGTGCTGTCAAAGGTGGACTGGAGCGAGTGGGCCACACCCATCATTCCTGTAATGAAGAAAGCATTGAGCAGCACGCCTGGGGAGCCAAAGAAAGTTTGCATCTGTGGGGACTTCAAGGTGACTGTGAACCCAGTCCTGCACACAGTACAATATCCACTTCCGCGGATAGAAGATATTTTCACCTCACTATCTGGAGGGAAATGTTTTACAAAAATTGATCTGGCCCAAGCGTATCTACAAATGGAGGTGGAAGAAGCATCTAGAAAATACCTCACGATTAACACTCACAAAGGCCTTTACCAGTACAATCGACTGGTATTCGGGGTAGCATCAGCCCCGGCTATTTGGCAGAGGGTGATGGAACAAGTCCTGCAAGGGATTCCGGGGACCCAGTGTTATTTGGACGACATCCTGGTTACGGGCAAAAATGACAGTGAACACCTTGCCAACCTGGAGCAGGTGCTCACAAGATTACAGGAATATGGGCTACGAGCCAACCGCCCCAAATGCAAGTTCTTCAGGAGACAAATCTCGTATTGTGGCCACATGATTGATGAGGAAGGGTTGCATAAGTCGCCGGACAAGATTGAGGCTGTAGTCAAGGCTCCAGCACCGGAAAATGTGTCGCAACTGAGGTTGTTCCTCGGGTTGGTGAACTATTACCATAAGTTCTTGCCGAATTTATCTACAATTCTGCACCCACAGAATGCCCTGCTGCAAACTGGAGTAACATGGAAATGGAGTGATGAGTGTAAGCGTGCCTTTCAGGAATGTAAATGCCTAATCACTTCTAAAGAAGTATTGGCCCACTACAACCCAACACTACCGATTCAGTTGGCATGTGATGCGTCACCTTACGGCATTGGAGCGGTGCTGTCACACAAATTCTGTGATGGTTCAGAGAGGCCAATAGCATTTGCATCGCGCTCGCTAACCTCAGCCGAGCGTAACTATGCCCAGATTGACAGGGAGGCCCTCAGCCTGGTGTGGGGGGTGAAGAAGTTCAATCACTATCTGCACGGGCAGAAATTCACCCTACTGCCTGATCATCAGCCCCTGGTCTCCATTTTTAACCCAAAGAAGGGCGTTCTGATGATGACGGCGCAACGGCTGCAAAGATGGTCACTTTTCTTAGGGGCACATCAGTACGACATAGAGTACAAGGGTACGAAACAGCATGGAAATGCTGATGGGCTGTCGCACCTACCGTTGCCTATGGCAGAAGAAGCACCTGCGGTGGACCCTGTTGAGATATTCCATGCGACCATAGTCGAATGTTTGCCTGTTACAAACTCGAGTATAGAGAAGGAAACCCGAAATGACCCGACACTCTCTCGGGTCTATGATTTGATGGTGAAGGGATGGCCAGCATATGGCGATTCACTGTTGCCAGCATTCTCGCCAAGGAGAGAACAGCTGTCAGTGTGCCGGGGAACCTTGATGTGTGGATCCCGAGTGGTAATTCCACCCAAGTTGAGAGATAGAGTGCTCAATGAGCTTCATGAGGGTCATCTGGGAGGGGTAAAAATGAAGAGCCTAGCCAGGGCATTTGTGTGGTGGCCGGGAATCGATAAAGAAATCGAGGATATCACCAAGAGATGCACAGGATGCCAGAAGGTCCTAAACGCTCCACCACAGGCCCCGCTACATCCATGGGAGTGGCCCTCATCTCCATGGCAATGGGTACACATTGATTTTGCTGGTCCATTTATGGACTCAATGTTTCTAATCGCTGTGGACGCCCATTCGAAATGGCCAGAGGTCATTAAAATGTCCTCCACCACCACGGAGAAAACTATTGCAGTCCTAAGGACCATCTTCGCCAGGAATGGGTTGCCAGAGCAGATTTGCTCCGACAATGGTTTGTGTCTGAGGATTTCCGGAGGTTCCTGAAGAATAATGGGGTGAAACATTACACATCTGCCCCATATCATCCAGCCACAAATGGATTGGCTGAGAGGTTTGTTCAGACCTTTAAAAAGGCCATAAAGGCAATGTATAATGACGACATACCACTACAACACAAGGTGGATAATTTCTTGTTTGCGACACATGCAGTAACCAACCAAACTCCAGCCGTACTGTTTTTCAACCGAAGGCTAAGATGTCGCTTGGATTTGCTCAAACCAAACATAAGACGAGATGTTGAGGATAAGCAGTTCCAGCACATAAATGAGAAGCCATCCAGGAGCTTCAAGATAGGGCAACCAGTCTTGGCCTGCGACTACCGAACAGAAAAATGGCAGCCAGGAACGATATGCACACAGCAGGGACCACTAATGTACACAGTGGACGTTGGAGAGAGCATCGTGAGATGCCATGCTGACCAGATTCTAGAGTCACAGGAACAAGCTAGACCTATACCACAAGCATGTGCACCTGGTAATGAGCCCGAAGTACAGATTGCGTCTACCTCAGAAGCAGTGGTATTGGAAGCTGACGAACCAACCAATGACAATGAGCCAGAATCGACTCCACCGCAAGAACAGGATACTCGAGAAAGGCACTATCCAGTCAGGATCAGGAAGCCTCCTCAAAGACTGAACTTATAAATGATTATTTCAGTTGATGTATATAGTACCAAGAAAATTGTAATTGTAATTAGTTATTATTTAGTTGTTAAATGAATGTTATGTACTGTTTATCTAAAAGGGGAGGAATTGTTGTGTATGTACCTTTAAGGGAATAACTGGTTTTAGACTGCAGTACTGGCAGTGACCACCCCTGTATAAAAGGCCCTAGCAGGCTTCTGTATTTCAGTCTGACGTTGCCCTCCTGTTCAGTAAAGTACCTGTTAAACTGTTCTCCCGAAGTCCGTGTATTATTGAAGCGCAGACTTTACAGTTTACTGTGTTTTGCTGGCACAGAGTTTCTTGTCCTGATGCGGCTCTGTTCGGCAATAGCGATCTCTTTTCACCACCCCCTCCCCTCCTTCCCCTCTGGAAGTGTTTTCTTAGTAATGGTGACAATATTTTCTTTTCAGTGAGCAAAAAACTCCACAAACTGCGCATGCGCAACTACTTCAAGTTCGTTGGCAGCAGTCGCGCCAATAAAAAAACCATCGAACACAAGTTTGCAGAAAGAGAAAGAAAAGTGTTGGAGTTAGCTCATAAAACTGCTGTAGAAAAAGCAACCAAAAAGCAAGATTTTCAACAACAGCTTCTCAGAATTGATGATGAAAGATGATGCTGAATTAATGTGAATGAGAAGGAGAAACAGCGATATTATGAAGCTGATCTGTGTTAGGTAACGGATAGAACATACCTCTACTGGGATGTTGTTAATGTTAGAACCTAGTTTGATCAATTTTAAAGGAAATGTTTTGGAATTTACTAGAACTCTAATTATTTGCAAACCATTATAAGTGAAACAAAGAAGTTTGAGCTGGATGTCTGAAATTGTGTTTCAATGGTAAAGAATTTGTGACTTCTCTCATGTAATTGCCTTGAGCATTTGGTAAAGGTGTAAGACATTAAGGAAAACTCCATGTAGTACATACTAAGGGGGCGATTTTGCCAGCCCTGGGGAGGTGGGTATGGAGGCGGGACTGCCAGGAAAATGGCAGAATTTGGGGGTGGGTGCCCAACCCGCCTCCATGCCATCTTCCTAGAAGGCGGGTAGCCATCCCGCGCCGGGTCCCATCTCCTTGGAGGCGGGAAGGGATTAAAGCCTATTTACTGCCTCTTAACAGGTAGTTAACAGACAGAAAATAGGATTATCCCCTTTTTGCCCTCACAGGTATGGGCTTCCCGAAGGCTCCGAAACCCGCCAGCGAGGCGAGGCGAGTAGGGGGTCTGCGGGGGTGCAAAAGTGTGGCGTGAAGGTAAGTGATGGGTGCAAGAGTGTAGAGGTGAGTATCTGAGATAAGTGCAAAGTGTTATTAAACGTGTACTTACTTTTGTTTCTTCCTGCAGGCTTCAGTTGGTGTGTATGCGGAGAGTCTTGGACATCCGCGTTGGGAATGACCGGTGGCCTTTGCATTCTCAGATGCAACAACCATCTCATTTCTGTAAAAAGAAGTTTGATGAGGTCTTGTATTCAAGACCTCATCAAACTGCAGAGAATGTCACTGTTTGACAGCTTCATGGAGCTGTCAAACAATGACAATTCATCTGTCAAAAATTTTTGACAGATGAAACATCATACGTTGACGTGCTCTGCAACCAGCTTTCCCTTAATTGGCCTGCTAAGCCCCCTGGGCGGGCTTTACAAGGTCAATCAAGGGAAAATAGCGCGGGTTGACCACAAATCGATGGAGGCTGGACATCGACTCGCCAAACAGCAGTCCCGCCTCCAACACGCCCCCATTCACAAGATTGTCCCCAAAGAATTAGTCCTACACTTAGGTGTGGGGCTAGATATCAATTGAGAAAACCAAACCTGGCCCTAAGATTTGAGACTCTGGGGTGTGCAGTGACACCCAATGTGACTGTATGACTGTATTTCTACCCTAATCTTAATAAACAAATGATCCACAGAAGGATAACTTGGCACTGGGTGTACTGTAACATTGGTATGACCACACCTAGTTGGAAGTAAAAGACTTAAGAGTGTCTTCCCTCATACCATTCGAGGTTCTGCTGGTGAATGATTTGCATGATGGAAGCCTCAGTGGCTATTTTTGCTAAAGAAGAGAAAGCAGGTGTAAGAATTATTTATGACTTTCACACCTCCCACATTGGGTGCTAGAGTAGGGTTCGTAGACCTGAATTCGCCTTAACAGAAACACACAGAGAGATCTTTTATTTAAATACTAATACACAGATTAAATAAGAACCCAACTTGACTTGTCCTGGAGTCTTCAAGTGCCCGGTGGCCAAACTGACGATCACTGAAGTCTGTTGAATCTTTAGACATCTTCTATCCGTTAGACCAAGACACATTTGTCCTAGCCGACTACAGTAAAAAAGCTATTAGTTCTTATATTCTTTGTGTCCACACTTCCCTTGTGATGCTCACATGCACATCTCAATAATTGGTTCCTTCAGGTATGGCTATTCCCTTGTTGCTCATCGTTGGTTAAAAGTTTAGTGGTGTTACTTCATCATGCGTATCACTTGTTGAAGTTTAATGAGGGTCTTTTCTCGAGACAGTATTGGCTGGTTCTGCTGATCCCATAGCAACACAAGATTTGCCCTTGGTTACAAGTTGCCTTTGTCTGACATAATGGCCAGAATTTTCCCGTTGCCGAGCGTACGGGTTTGGGGGTGGGTTGGCAGTTAAATTTGTGGAAAATGACAGTACATCGATAACCAGCCATCAGCTCGCTGACATCCGCATTTAACTCGGGCACGTTTGGAGGCATGCCACGAACCCGATCGGGAGAGGTGGGCCATCTCATTCAAGTACTCAAATGCTTGTTGAGAGACCCTTAAGAGGCTTTTTAACAGCAGCTTTTGGCTTTAACTTCATGAGCACAGGTATCACGCACCTCAGGAACCTCACAAAGCTCAGTGGCCATTGTGCGAATCCATTAATTGAGAGCTGGGAAAAACTCATAAATACTCCCACATTACATCTGATTACTTAACTAATGGAAAAGCTCTTGCTGACTCCAATTTGTGCAGAGATTTAGCTGTCAGCAGTTTGCAGGTCATTTCTGCAACCTCGGAAGTCACTATCACAACATTGATGGATTGGGCCTCTGATCTCTATTTTACCTGCCATCTATTACATCAGCTTGGGTGCTGCTTATGCTGTCTCACCTTGGACCTCAGAATCAGACCAAGATAAGCCCCAGCACCAAAAGCACCAGCAACACCAGCAGCAGGAGCCACAGCAGCAGGAGCCATAACACCAGCAGCAGCCACTGTAGTGTATGTACTTTGAAGAAGGAACTATATTCTGCAGCCCCTGTATACTGCAGTACCAGTAGTGACCATCCCTGTATATAAGCCTGTGTAGTAACTTTGTATAGTAGTTCCAGTTTTGTCTCCACTCAGTAAACACCTGTTATAACCAGCTCCTGCAGTCCGTGTCTCAATTACACACGGACGTAACACTGGCGACAAACAGATCTGAACTTACCTACAGTTCTGCACCACCTCATGGGGATCCATCCCTGAAGCAAAGTTGTTAGAGGTCGAGGCCAGAAGGAAGAAAAGAAAAAAAAAAAACAAACAGAAGAAACGGGCGTCGACCGTGGGCAACCGCCTCTGATACATCGAATTCGAAGATTTGCAGGAGAGGCTGTCGAGAGCGGGGCTTGGTTATCCTGTCTATGGTGCTCCAGCTAATCGGGCTGATGGCAGGTAGTACACTGATCCTTCCTGGGCTGCGGCGGGCTAGAGCTCGATCGGGTGGCTTTTCAACGGGGCCGAGCAGCGTTGTCGGGAAGAGGAGAGAGAGAGAGAGGATGGAGCACACAGGGCGCGGCCAGTGCTACGAAGCTGGGCAGCGTACAGATCCGAGACGAGGGAGGAAAGTGTCCCGTAGGGTTTGATGTGACGACGGGAACAGTAATTAAAATAAAAGACATTAGAAGCGCAGAAAGCCGCGAGGAGCTGCAGTTTGCCACGGGGACCGCGGAGAGCGGCGTTAGCAGCAGCGCGGGGGGGAAGTGCGTGAAGACCATAGGCCGTCACCATCAAGGCATAAAAACGCCAGCAACAGCGCTAGCAGCAGCAGAGAAGACAGAAAGCAAGGGAGGCGCCATCTTAATCCAGCGGGGAAGAAGGCAAAGCGCGGGAGGCGCCATTTTGTTCAATCGGGGAAGAAGGCGCCATCTTAGGTCTCCAAGATGCCGAAGGCTGGCAATATCACTGCCTTCGATAATGCAATAGAAGACTGGACCACGTATGTGGAAAGAGTCGAAGTATATTGCAAGGCAAATGAAGTAGCCGATGAGAAAAAGGCAACGGTACTACTAAACTTAATGGGCGCAAGAACGTACAGCCTATTGCGGAACCTGATCACTCCAGCCAAACCAATGGCGAAGAGTTTTAACGAAATTGTTGATATCCTACAGGAACAACTAAATCCTACACTGCTGCTGATAGCAGAAAGATTTAAATTCCACAAGAGAAATCAGCATAAAGATGAGAGCAATGCTGATTATCTTACGGAACTACGCAAGCTATCAAAGCACTGCCAGTTCGAAGCAGGACTGGCAGATACCCTACGGGGCAAATTTGTCTTTGGACTCCTGAGTGAAGGAACCCAGAAGAGGTTACTCTCAGAGAAAGAGCTGACACTAGATAAGGCTTTCAGCGTGGCAGTATCATACGAAGCAGCAGCAAGGGGAGCTGCGGAAATACAGCAAAAGCCACAGGAATACGGCACCCATGAAATGACATGGGGATTTGAAAAATGTTATCGCTGCGGCAGAACAACACATGACCAGAAGGACTGCTGGTCCAAGGACAAAATATGCAGGCAAAGCGGAAAGATGGGACACATTGCACGAGTTTGCAGGTCCGGGAAGAAGACTAACGACAACAAAAAGGCTTCTAAGGAACAGTACAGGAAAGTACAAAAGATGACGGACAGTAGTTCCGAAGACCAGAAGAGTGATAGTGAATCCGGGAACAAGAGACTAAGCTGTCTCAAACTTCACAACGTAATCGCAAAAGAGGATCACCGAACCATTTGGGTCACCCTCACGATAGCAGGGTCCCAAGTCAAAATGGAATTGGATACAGGATCAGCCCTGACCGTCATGAATCGACGAGACTACGAGCGGCTATTCTCACACATACCCTTGAAAGACACATCCATTGTCTTGAAGACGTATACGGGGCAGAAAGTATACCCCAGAGGGAAAATAAAGGTGCCTGTTGAATACAACGGCAAGGATATACAGAAATTGTATCTGTACATACTGCAAGATGGTGGACCACCGTTATTGGGATGTGAATGGATCAGAAAGATAAGTTTAGACTGGCACTCCATTCAGGCACTAACTGTGGCTGGTAAAAAGGATGACGACGTCACACCTGGACGATTGTCAAAAATGTTAGCTAACGCTAAAGAGGTATTTCAACAAGAACTGGGAACTCTTAAAGGTGTAACCGCCTCGATAAAAATAGAAGGGAATGCAATTCCCAAGTTTTTCAAAGCAAGACCGGTACCGTATGCAATTCGCCCAGCCGTCGAGGCAGAACTGGAGAATCTGGAGAATGCAGGCATGTTATCTAAGGTAGACTGGAGCGAGTGGGTGACACCTATCGTTCCTGTCATGAAGAAAACGTTAAACAATAAGTCTGAGGTGCCAAGGAAGTTTCGCATCTGTGGGGACTTCAAGGTGACAGTGAACCCAATCCTTCACACAGTACAGTATCCTCTCCCGAGGATAGAAGATATTTTCGCCTCACTATCTGGAGGGAAGCGTTTTACAAAAATTGACCTAGCACAAGCATATTTGTAGATGGAGGTTGAAGAATCCTCTAGGAAGTATCTCACGATAAACACTCACAAAGGTCTTTACCAGTATAATCGACTGGTATTCAGAGTAGCATCAGCTCCGGCGATATGGCAAAGAGCGATGGAACAAGTCCTGCAAGGGATTCCGGGGACTCAGTGTTACTTGGACGACATCCTAGCGACAGGTGAAAATGACAGTGAACACCTTGCCAACCTAGAGCAGGTGCTCACTAGACTAAGAGAACATGGGCTACGAGCCAATCGCCCCAAGTGTGAGTTTGTTAAGAAACAGATATCGTATTGTGGCCACGTGATTGATGAAGAGGGGTTACATAAGTCCCCTGACAAAATTGAAGCGGTAGTTAAGGCTCCAGCGCCTGAAAATGTGTCGCAACTGAGGTCATTCCTTGGATTGGTGAATCACTACCATATGTTTTTGCCGAATTTGTCCACAATTCTGCACCCACTGAACGCCCTACTACAAACTGGAGTAGCATGGAAATGGAGCGATGAATGTAAGCGGGCCTTTCAGAAGAGTAAAGACCTAATCACTTCAAGAGAAGTATTGGCTCACTACAACCCATCACTACCGATAAGACTGGCATGTGATGCATCTCCCTACGGCATTGGAGCGGTACTGTCACATAAATTCCTTGATGGTTCAGAGAGGCCGATAGCTTTTGCGTCAGGCTCGTTAACTTCAGCCAAGCATAACTATGCCCAGATTGACAGAGAGGCCCTCAGCCTGGTGTGGGGGGTGAAGAAGTTCAATCACTACCTGCACGGTCAGAAATTTACTCTACTAACTGATCATCAACCTCTTGTCTCCATTTTCAACCCTCAGAAGGGCGTCCCGATAATGACAGTACAACGGCTACAGAGGTGGTCCCTTTTCCTAGGGGCACACCAATATGACATCGAGTACAAAGGAACTAAACAGCATGGGAATGCTGATGGATTGTCGCGCCTACCGTTGCCAACGGTGGAAGAAGCACCTGCAGTGGATCCTGTGGAGATATTCCACTCGACCATAGTCGAATGTCTACCTGTGACGAATGCAAACATAGAAATGGAAACACGAAATGACCCGACACTCTCCAGGGTCTATGATTTAACGGTGAAGGGATGGCCAGCACATGGCAAACCACTGTTGCCAGCATTCTCGCTGAGAAGAGAACAGCTGTCAGTGTGCCGAGGAACCTTGATGTGTGGATCCAGAGTAGTAATTCCATCCTAATTGAAGGATAGAGTGCTCAATGAGCTTCATGAGGGTCATCTGGGAGGGGTAAAAATGAAGAACTTACCCAGAACATTTGTGTAGTGGCCGGGAATCGATAGAGAAATTGAAGAGATGACCAAGAGCTGTACAGGATGCCAGAAGGTCCAAAACGCCCCACCACAAGCCCCTCTACATCCATGGGAGTGGCCCTCATCTCCATGGCAAAGGGTGCACATTGATTTTGCTGCTCCATTTATGGACTCGATGTTTTTCATTGCGGTGGATGCACATTCAAAATGGCCAGAGGTAATAAAAATGTCCTCAACCACCACAGAAAAAACTATCACAGTCTTACGAACCATATTCGCCAGAAATGGGCTGCCTTAACAGATTTGCTCCGACAATGGACCACAGTTTGTGTCTGAAGAGTTCCGGAGGTTCTTAAAGAACAATGGTGTTAAGCATTACACATCCGCCCCATATCATCCAGCCACCAATGGATTGGCTGAGAGGTTCGTTCAAACATTCAAGAAGGCTATCAAGGCAATGTGTAATGAAGACATACCCTACAACACAAGGTGGATAACTTCTTGTTTGCCTACCGGAATGCGACACATGCGGTTACCAACCAAACTCCAGCCATGATGTTCTTCAATCGAAGACTACGATGCCGCTTGGATTTGGTTAAGCCAAACATCAGAAGAGATGTGGAGAACAGGCAGTTTCAGAATATGAATGAAAGGCCGACCAGGAGTTTCAAGATAGGTCAACCAGTTTTGGCCCGTGACTACCGCACAGAGAAATGGCCGCCAGGAACGATCTGCACACGGCAAGGACCTCTAATGTATACCGTGGACGTTGGAGAGAGCATTGTAGGACGCCATGCTGACCAGATTCTAGAGTCACTGGAAAACGTCAAATCCACACCACGATCCGATACACCTGGTGATGAAACCGAAGTACCAATTGCATCTACCTCAGAATCGGTCATATTGGAAGCAGACAAACCAAACAACGACGTTGATCCCGAATCAACTTTGCCAGAAGAACCTGATACCCCAAAGAGGCGTTATCCAGACAGAATCAGGAAGCCTCCTCAAAGACTGAATTTATAATTGCTTAACTTCAGCTAATGTGTATAGCAACTGTAATTGTAAATATGTTATTTAATTATTAATCGAATGTTATGTACTGTTTAGCTAAAAGGGGAGGAATTGTAGTGTATGTACTTTGAAGAAGGAACTATATTCTGCAGCCCCTGTATACTGCAGTACCAGTAGTGACCACCCCTGTATATAAGCCTGTGCAGTAACTTTGTATAGTAGTTCCAGTTTTGTCTCCACTCAGTAAACACCTGTTATAACCAGCTCCTGCAGTCCATGTCTCAATTACACACGGACGTAACAGCCACCACAACAGCAGCCTTCTCCTCAACAACCTGATGCTGCACAGGAGAGAGGGGATCAGCACAGGGCTCCACTGCACCGGAGGCGATACCCCTAACACGGGGTATACTGGCAGAGGATGAGCTTCCTGGAGATGATTGAGCAGCAGTGCTTCAGGAGGCTCAGGCTATCGCGCCAGGTCATCACAGACATTTGTAGCTTGCTGGAACAAGGCCTCTTGCCCAGAGGACCTGGTGGACACTCCTTCCCAGTGGCTGTCAAAGTCACCACTGCCCTCAACTTCTTCGCCTCAGGCTCCTTCCAGGGATCTTCAGCAGACATTTGCAGGATCTTGCAGTCAGCCGCCCACAGATGCATCATCCAGGTGACCGATGCCATGTTTGACAAGTCAGCCAATTACATCAACTTTGTCACTGATGTAGCCAGTGTGACTGAGCGGGCGCTCGGCTTTGTCACTCTGGCTGGCTTCCCACAGGTGCAGGGCATCATCGACTGCACACGTGGCCATCAAGGCACCCCCTCATCTCCCAGGAGTGTTTGTGAGGCTTCCACTCCCTCAATGTGCAGCTTGTCTGCAACCATAAAAATATCATCATGCATGAGTGCACCAGGTTCCCTGGCAGCTGTCATGTCTCTTTCGTGCTGCGCCTGTCCACCCTCAGCTCTTTGCACCTCTCAAGAGACTTACCGGCTGGCTGCTTGGAGACAAGGGCCATCCAATGATGACATGGCTCATGACACCCTTGAGGAGGCCAACTACTGAGGCCCAGGAGCATTATAATGAGAGTCACATATTCACCAGATGTGTCATAGAGCAAGCAATAGGCATGTTGAAGATGCGCTTCAGATGCCTTGACAGATCTGGAGGAGTCCTTCAGTATGCACAAGCTAGCGTTCCCAGTGATATGCCATCAATAACTCAAAGACAAGAAGTTAAAGGATTCAACTGAAGGCTTTTAACTGCTAAGAACATTGCACGCCATTCCACATCGGATTCGTCTGGCAGAATGACTCATACAGCTCTTGAGACCTTTATATGACAAAAGACAGGGGCGGAGCCAATACACACAATAGGGGAAAAGGGGGCGCTACACACAATACAATGCAGGTAAAACACAGGGGCTGATGAAGACATATATTTCATCACATTCACCCCTTCTACAGATTTAGTCTGTCCGGGGGTGTGATAGTCCTTCCTGAACGTCGCAACAGTACCTCGGGTTCCGACCGGGAGTCCGTGGTGCCCTCCTGGGCATACCCATGTGCTGGGGGTGTTGCAGGTACTTCTGGGGGTGGTGAGGATACCTCTGGGGATGGTGGAGGTTCTTCTGGGGGTGGCGAGGATGGGTCGTCATCGCTTCCTGCCGAGGCGAGGTCCTTTATGGACACGGTGTCCTCACGCCCGTCGGCATGCTTGACGTACGCGTACTGTGGGTTTGTGTGCAGTAGGTGTACTGCCTCCACGAGAGGATCCGTTTTGTGGCCCCTCACATGCTTCCGTAATAGGACTGTCCCTGGGGTGGAGAGCCACGAAGGTAGGGACACTCCCGAGGTTGATTTGTGGGGAGAAACAAACATCTTCTCGTGAGGAGTGGCGTTAGTAGCAGTACACAGTAGCGACCTTATCGAGTGGAGTACGTCTGGGAGGACCTCTTGCCAGCGGGAGGTAGGGAGGCCTTTAGACCTTAGTGCTAAGGTGACCACCTTCCACACCATCGTGTTCTCCCTCTCCACTTGCCCATTACCCCGGGGGTTATAACTAGTGGTCCGACTCATGGCTATCCCCTTCGACAGCTGGTATTGGCGCAGTTCGTCGCTCATGAACGACGCCCCCCTGTCAGTGTGGATGTAGTTCGGCATGCCGAACGTGCAAAACAGGCTGCCGAGGCACTTGATGACTGTGGCACTGGTCATGTCTGGGCAGGGGTAGGCGAATGGGAAGCGGGAGTACTCGTCCACAATGTTGAGAAAGTACACATTGCGGTCGGTGGAGGGGAGTGGTCCCTTGAAATCTAAGCTCAGGCGCTCGAATGGCCATGTAGCTTTGATCAGGTGGGCTCGGTCGGGCCTGTAAAAACGGGGCTTGCATTCCGCACAGGTGCGGCAGTCCCTGGTCATAGACCGGACCTCCTCGATGGAATAGGGCAGGTTACGGGATTTTATAAAGTGAAATAGCCGGGTGACCCCCAGGTGGCAGAGGCCATTGTGGAGGCCCTGTAGCCTGTCCCCCTGGATGCTGGCACACATCCCTCGTGATAGGGCGTCGGGGGATTCGTTGAGGGCCCCCGGCCTATATATTATGTCGTACTCAAACGTGGAGAGTTCGATCCGCCACCTGAGAATTTTGTCGTTCTTGATCTTCCCCCTCTGTTTGTTGTTAAACATGAAGGCTACCGACCGCTGGTCGGTAAGCAGGGTGAAGCGTTTGCCGGCTAGGTAGTGCCTCCAGTGCCGCACTGCCTCCACTATGGCCTGGGCCTCCTTCTCTACCGAGGAGTGCCTGATCTCGGGCCCTTGAAGGGTTCTTGAGAAAAAGGCTACGGGCCGCCCATCCTGGTTGAGGGTGGCTGCTAAAGCGAAGTCGGACGCATTGCTTTCGACCTGGAAAGGGATGTTTTCATCCACTGCCCGCAGCGCGGCCTTCTCAATGTCGTGTTTAATGCTGTTGAAGGCGGCGTGGGCCTCGGCCATGAGTGGGAAGGACGTTGATTTCAGGAGGGGACGGGCCTTGTCAGAATAATTGGGGACCCATTGGGCGTAATAGGAGAAAAACCCCAGGCACCTTTTCAGGGCCTTGGGAGTGTTTGGTAGGGGTAGCTCCCGTAGGGGGTGCAATCGGCCGGGGTCCGGACCGATTTCCCCGTTTTCCACCACGCAGCCCAGGATACAGAGGCGCGTGGTGCTAAAGACACACTTATCCTCGTTGTAGGTGAGATTGAGTCTGAGGGCGGTTTTCAGAAATCTCGCGAGGTTCGAGTCGTGGTCTTGCTGGTCGTGGCCGCAGATGGTGACATTGTCTAGGTATGGATAGGTGGCTGTTAACTGGTTCTCATCGACCATGCGGTCCATCTCCCGCTGGAAGACCGAGACCCCATTCGTTACCCCAAAGGGGACTCTGAGGAAGTGGTAGAGGCGTCCGTTCACCTCGAAGGCGGTGTATGGACGGTCCTCCGGCCTAATGGGGAGCTGGTGGTATGCCGATTTTAGGTCGATGGTGGAAAACACCCGGTATTGCGCGATTTGGTTAACCATATCCGCTATGCGGGGCAGAGGGTAGGCGCCTAGCTGGGTGTATAGATTAACCGTCTGGCTATAATCTATCACCATCCGCTTCTTTTCGCTACCCTTAACTACTACTACCTGGGTGCGCCATGGGCTGGTACTGCATTCGATGATACCCTCCCGCTTGAGTCTTTCTACTTCAGACGCAATGAACCGTCTGTCCTCCCAGCTGTACCGCCTACTCTTGGTCACTATGGGTCGACAGTTGGGTGCGAGGTTGGCGAACAGAGAGGGCGACTTGACCTTCAGGGTAGCCAGACCGCACACTGTGAGGGGCGGCTGGGACCCACCGTGGGTAAGCGTGATACTTCGGTGGTGGCACTGGAAGTCCAGACCCAAGATCACGCTCACACAGAGATCTGGCATTATCAACAGTTTAAAATCTCTGTAATCAGTGCCTTTTACCGACAACATAACCGCGCAGAAACCTGTAATTTTTGAGGTATGAGTCTTATCAGCCATGGCGATTTTGCCCTGTGTAGGAACTATCATTAGTGAAAATCGTTTTACCAGGCTAGGATGAATAAAGCTTTCGGTGCTCCTGCAGTCAACCAAGCATTTAACCTTGTTCCCGTTTACCTCTATGTCCATCATCGATCTAGACAACGGATGCGGCCTGGATTGATCCACTGTGATTGAGGCCACCAGTGGGTCCTGGGGGTCCGTGTAGTCGGGACAAGATGGTGGACTCCATGAGGGTGGACAAGATGGCATCCAAGATGGCCACCCCCACGGCGCGCACGCGGCGGTGGCGGAGTTGGAGGCGGGGCTCCCTCCGCAGACTTTACTGAAATGTCCTTTCTTCCCGCATTTAAAACAGGTGGTGCCCTTCGCTGGGCACAGATGCCTGGAGTGTTTGTCCTGGCCGCAGAAGTAGCATTTCGGGCCCCGATGCATCGCGGCAGTAGTGGGGCTCCTGGGTGGAGGCTGGGGCTCCGACGGTGCTGGGCTGGCTTGAGACCTGGGAGGTGAAGATGGCTTCCAAGATGGCGGCCCCCATGGCGCGCACGAGGCGGAGTGGGCCGCGTGGCCTGAGGAACAAGATTCAGAGTTCCTCTGGGCCATATCCAGCGATCGCGCTATATCTATAGCCTGTTTTAAGTCCAGTCCCTCCTTTTCAAACAGTTTCTGCCGAATGTAATTTGAACTGAGGCCCACAATAAAGGAGTCTCGGATCAGCTCCTCCGTGTACACGGTGGCAGACACGGCCTTACAGTTACAGTCTCTGCCCAGTACTTTTAGGCTTAGCATGAAGTCCTCCAGTGACTCACCATGCCGCTGCGTGCGAGTAGTCAGAAGATGCCTGGCGTACACCTCGTTTATTGGCCGCACGTAGTGGGCCTTCAGAATGGTGCAGGCATCCTCATAGCTGGTGGCATCTCGGATGAGAGGGGAGACCCGATGACTCACCCGGTTTCGCAGGATTCCCAGTTTCACGTCTCCGGTGGTGGTCACGGCTGCCATGGCGGTGGCTGAGGTTTCGATGAAAAATTCGAAGCATTGGAACCAGTGTCCAAACTGTGTGGCTGCGTCTGTGGCATGGGGGTCCAGATCCAAGCGCTCTGGTTTCAGGTGTCAATCCATCTTGGTATTTTAGCGATTAAAATTGATGTGCCATCAATAACTCAAAGACAAGAAGTTAAAGGATTCAACTGAAGGCTTTTAATCGCTAAGAACATTGCACGCCATTCCACATCGGATTCGTCTGGCAGAATGACTCATACAGCTCTTGAGACTTTTATATGACAAAAGACAGGGGCAGAGCCAATACACACAATAGGAAAAAGGGGGCGGTACACACAATACAATGCAGGTAAAACACAGGGGCTGATGAAGACATATATTTCATCACACCCAGAATCATCGTCGTTTGCTGCGTGCTGCATATTAGCGCATCAGCGAGGATTGGAGCTGCAGGAGGAGCAAGACGCAGAGTGCACAGCCTCTTCAGAGGAGGAGGAGGAGGAGGAGCAGATGGAAAATGAGGAGGAGGAGGAACTTGAGGTGTAGATGTCACCAGGAGGGGCGGACATTGCTGACCAGGAGGACAAGGATGGCCTCATCATAGTCAGATTTACTTAACTTGCTCCAATGCACCCATACAGGGAACGGTAGCATAGTGGTTATGTTAATTCTCAGATTGAAGCTGATTATTCAAAACCTCGGCATCGTATGTGATCCTAAACTGAGCTTCCGACTTAATACCCTCACATCACATAAATTGCATACTTGCACCTCGGTAGTGTCACCCGTCTCAGACATTCTTCAGCCCACCTGCGAATCTCTCATCCATGCCTTACTTACCTCCAGACTCAACAATTCCAATGCTCTCCTGGCTGTATTCCCATCCTCCACCTGTAGGATTCGCAAAATTGGACTTTGTATTAATAAGGGTCAAATGGCAGAAGAGGCCATGATTTTAAAGACTGTTTAAAAAGAAGCCCAGAAAAAGGGGCATACAAAATGGCCACCATACCATGTGACCAGCTTATTGGGACACTTTAAAATGGTTCCTGTGCAACCTCAGACAGCTTTGTGGATTCAACCTACAGCAAGTTCTGGAAGCCGTTTCTGAGAGAACGAAACCAGACCCACACGTATGCATATGGATTAGATGCAGATCTAGTCAAGATCGGCCTGGAGACAGAGGCCATCAAAATGTTGACCCAGACAAAAGGGGACAATGTCATATTCATGAGAACAGCACCCAGGACTAGATAATGAGATCAGCAGGACATTAAAAACAATGAAGGTAATTCCAGACCAGAGATGGGCCTTTACCAGCCGTTTAAGACATTTTAAAATATAATAACTACCCCGCTGTGCTCCCAACCCGCCAAAAATAAAACAAAGACTAACCTGATTTTGGGCGGGAAGTGAAGCCGCGGAAGTCAAGGTATAACTGGAGTTACAGTTGGAGGGGGTTACAGTTGCGAGCTGGAACACAGTTGCAAGCTTGGAGACAGTTGCAGCTTGTGTCGAGTTTGAATCCGGACAGCCAGAAGAAGAAACAGGCACTCGCAGGAGGAAGAAGAAAGCCAACATCGAGAGGGCTGTCTCGAAGCCGGTCGCCCGCCCCGGGGAAACACATCGGGAGATCATCGACCATCCCCGGGCCGTTGCCGGAACGAGAGGCCATCGACCCAACTTGGGAGAAGAGACAAAAAATAAAGGTCCCAAGAGAAGAAACCTTCCAGCCACCCCGGCTCGGGAGAAGAGATAAAAAACTGAAGAAGCGATGGGAGCCAGCCCAAGGCTCCTCTAACCAGGGTTGAGCTGATGATCCTCGACCCCGCCGACATCCAGGCCCGCCGGTGTCCAGCCGCCCCTGACCCCCACCTCAGGAGAGAGGTGTGGTGCAGCTCGCAGGGGCTCCACGATCCATGTGGAGACGAAACGCCTGAAAGGACCAAACACAGACTCGATTTCAAAACCTTGCACTTCCTAGTGGGATTGGTGAGCATGTTTCTGGCCCTTCACAATCAGATCTAGATAGGTTTAATAAGGGGGTGGATTTAAGGGTACAATTAACATGAGTTGTTGTCCCTCGATGTTCCGTGTGTTTCCTTATTTCATGATGATCTTTGTAGAGTATAAGATGCCTGTATTTGCCTTAGTTAGTACTGTGTCGTTATGATTTGTTTGTGTGTTTTTCCCTCCCATGTACTCCCTTATCTGCTTGCATTTGATTTGATATTTTGCCTTATGCAATAAAATTTCATTTTGTTTCATCAAACTTGGTCTACAAGAGTTTTCTCTACATTGTAGTTCCTGCACCTACGTCCAGAGTATAGAATCTAAGGGGCGAGTGGGTCGAACCACTCAAGGTTTTACTGTGCAAGAGAGAGAGGCCTCTAGAGAGAGAAACCTCAGGGAAATCTCTCAAGGAAAACCCCTTACAGAAAATGGCGACCATGGCAGGACTCTGGCAGCAGGATTGCAATGTAGTAGATCCAAGTTTGAATGGTCGAAATGCAATGGATGAGAGGATAGCGGATTATGTCTTTGGCAAGGTAAATCTCACTAAACAGTGGATTTCCGATCTCTTGCTGGATGGACGTCCGGTGGACGCAGCCATCAGGTGGACAGAGAGCAAAGAGCATAAGAAGTCAGTGGAAAAGGCAGTGTGGCTGATGTGTTACAAAAAGTAGGTCCAGATCTTGGACTGAGTCATTGCAGCACAGGCAGCCAGGATCACAACCCAGGCAGCAGAGATAGAGGAAAAGGCCATGGGTGGGGAAAAACTCATCACAGCACTTCACACGCTGAATCAGGAATGCCAAGTGGTAGCTAGTCAGCATCAGGCTAGGATAGAGTACCTGGAGTGCCAGGTTACTGAGGCTAAGATCAATGAAACGAGGATACGGGAGAAAAACGCCCGCCTCGCACAACAGCTAAGAGCGCAGGAGGAGAGAGTAGTGGAGGTTAAGGCAGCTTACAAGCTAGCCCTCAAGTACGGGTTTGAGAGCACAGACCACGGCCCCTGCCAAAAGACCATAGAGGACCTAAGAACGGCCCTGGTTAAGGCAAGAGGCATGGTGTGTCTCGTCAGCCCGAAAGCCAGGCACATGGACTTTTTAAAGGAATCAAAACAGCCGATTCCAGCTGAGGTAATTGTGGTACCAGCCATCGAGCCCTCAGCACCGGCGAGCTATAGTGAGACTTGGTCGGAAAGGGAGGGGGTAGTGAAAGAGGAGGTAGCCTGTAACGTCCGTGTGTAATTGAGACATGGACTGCAGAAGTTGGTTATAACAGGTGTTTACTGAATGGAGACAAAACTGGAACTATTATACAAAGTTACTGCACAGGCTTATATACAGGGGTGGTCACTACTGGCACTGCAGTATACAGGGGCTGCAGAATATAGTTCCTTCTTCAAGGCACATACGCTACAATTCCTCCCCTTTTAGCTAAACAGTACATAACATTCGATTAATAATTAAATAACATATTTACAATTACAGTTGCTATTTACATTAGCTGAAGTTAATCAATTATAAATTCAGTCTTTGAGGAGGCTTCCTGATTCTGTCCGGATAACGCCTCTTTGGGGTATCAGGTTCTTCTGGCAAAGTTGATTCGGGATCAACGCCGTTGTTTGGTTCGTCTGCTTCCAATATCACCGATTCTGAGGTAGATGCAATTGGTACTTCAGTTTCATCAACAGGTGTATAGGATCGTGGTGTAGATTTGACGTTTTCCAGTGACTCTAGAATCTGGTCAGCATGGCGTCTTACAATGCTCTCTCCAATGTCCACGGTATACATTAGAGGTCCTTGCCGTGTGCAGATCGTTCCTGGCGGCCATTTCTCTGTGCGGTAGTCACGGGCCAAAACTGGTTGACCTATCTTGAAACTCCTGGTTGGCCTTTCATTCATATTCTGAAACTGCCTGTTCTCCACATCTCTTCTGATGTTTGGCTTAACCAAATCCAAGCGGCATCTTAGTCTTCGATTGAAGAACATCATGGCTGGAGTTTGGTTGGTAACCGCATGTGTCGCATTCCGGTAGGCAAACAAGAAGTTATCCACCTTGTGTTGTAGGGGTATGTCTTCATTACACATTGCCTTGATAGCCTTCTTGAATGTTTGAACGAACCTCTCAGCCAATCCATTGGTGGCTGGATGATATGGGATGATATTGTTCTTTAAGAACCTCCGGAACTCTTCAGATACAAACTGTGGTCCATTGTCGGAGCAAATCTGTTCAGGCAGCCCATTTCTGGCGAATATGGTTCGTAAGACTGTGATAGTTTTTTCTGTGGTGGTTGAGGACATTTTTATTACCTCTGGCCACTTTGAATGTGCATCCACCGCAATGAAAAACATCGAGTCCATAAATGGACCAGCAAAATCAATGTGTACCCTTTGCCATGGAGATGAGGGCCACTCCCATGGATGTAAAGGGGCTTGTGGTGGGGCGTTTTGGACCTTCTGGCATCCTGTACAGCTCTTGGTCATCTCTTCGATTTCTCTATCGATTCCCGGCCACCACACAAACGCTCTGGCTAAGTTCTTCATTTTTACTCCTCCCAGATGACCCTCATGAAGCTCATTGAGCACTCTATCCTTCAATTTGGGTGGAATTACTACTCTGGATCCACACATCAAGGTTCCTCGGCACACTGACAGCTGTTCTCTTCTCGGCGAGAATGCTGGCAACAGTGGTTCGCCATGTGCTGGCCATCCCTTCACCGTTAAATCATAGACCCTGGAGAGTGTCGGGTCATTTCGTGTTTCCTTTTCTATGTTTGCATTCGTCACAGGTAGACATTCGACTATGGTCGAGTGGAATATCTCCACAGGATCCACTGCAGGTGCTTCTTCCACCGTTGGCAACGGTAGGCACGACAATCCATCAGCATTCCCATGCTGTTTAGTTCCTTTGTACTCGATGTCATATTGGTGTGCCCCTAGGAAAAGGGACCACCTCTGTAGCCATTGTGCTGTCATTATCGGGACGCCCTTCTTAGGGTTGAAAATGGAGACAAAAGGTTGATGATCAGTTAGTAGAGTAAATTTCTGTCCGTGCAGGTAGTGATTGAAATTCTTCACCCCCCACACCAGGCTGAGGGCCTCTCTGTCAATCTGGGCGTAGTTACGCTCGGCTGCAGTTAATGAGCGTGACGCAAAAGCTTTCGGCCTCTCTGAACCATCAAGGGACTTATGTGACAGTACCACTCCAACGCCGTAGGGAGACGCATCACACGCCAGTCTTATCGGCAGTGATGGGTTGTAGTGAGCCAATACTTCTCTTGAAGTGATCAGACCTTTACACTTCTGAAAGGCCTGCTTACATTCATCGCTCCATTTCCATGCTACTCCAGTTTGTAACAGGGCGTTCAGTGGGTGCAGAATTGTGGACAAATTCGGCAAAAACTTATGGTAGTAATTCACCAATCCGAGGAATGACCTCAGTTGCGACACATTTTCAGGCGCTGGAGCCTTAACTAGCGCTTCAATTTTGTCAGGGGACTTATGTAACCCCTCTTCATCAATCACGTGGCCACAATACGATATTTGTTTCTTAAAAAACTCGCACTTGGGGCGATTGGCTCATAGCCCATGTTCTCTTAGTCTAGTGAGCACCTGCTCTAGGTTGGCAAGGTGTTCACTCTCATTTTCACCCATCACTAGGATGTCGTCCAAGTAACACTGAGTCCCCGGAATCCCTTGCAGGAGTTGTTCCATCGCTCTTTGCCATATAGCCGGAGCTGATGCAACTCCGAATACCAGTCGATTATACTGGTAAAGACCTTTGTGAGTGTTTATCGTGAGATATTTCTTAGAGGATTCTTCAACCTCCATCTGCAAATATGCTTGCGCTAGGTCAATTTTTGTAAAACGTTTCCCTCCAGATCGTGAGGCAATAATATCTTCTATCCTCGGAAGAGGATACTGTACTGTGTGAAGGACTGGGTTCACAGTCACCTTGAAGCCCCCACAGATGCGAACCTTCCTTGGCTCCTCAGACTTATTGTTTAACGTTTTCTTCATGACAGGAACGATGGGTGTCACCCACTCGCTCCAGTCTACCTTAGTTAACACGCCTGCATTCTCCAGATTCTCCAGCTCTGCCTCGACAGCTGGGCGAATTGCATACGGTACCGGTCTTGCTTTGAAAAACTTGGGAATTGCATTCTCTTCTATTTTTATCGAGGCGGTTACGCCTTTAAGAGTTCCCAGTTCTTGTTGAAATACCTCTTTAGCATTAGCCAAGATTTTTAACAATCGTCCAGTTGTGACATCGTCATCCTTTTTACCAGCCACCGTCAGTGCCTGAATGGAGTGCCAGTCTAAACTTATCTTTCTGATCCATTCACGTCCCAATAACAGTGGTCCACCATCTTGCAGCATGTACAGATACAATTTCTGTATTTCCTTGCCGTTGTATTCGACAGGCACCCTTATTTTCCCTCTTGGGTATACTTTCTGCCCCGTATATGTCTTCAAGACAATGGATGTGTCTTTCAAGGGTATGTGTGAGAATAGCCACTCGTAGTCTCGTCGATTCATGACGGTCAGGGCTGATCCTGTATCCAATACCATTTTGACTTGGGACCCTGCTATCGTGAGGGTGACCCAAATGGTTCGGTGATCCTCTTTTGCAATTACGTTGTGAAGTTTGAGACAGCTTAGTGTCTTGTTCCCGGGTTCACTATCGCTCTTCTGGTCTTCGGAACTACTGTCCGTCATCTTTTGTACTTTCCTGTACTGTTCCTTAGTAGCCTTTTTGTTGTCGTTAGTCATCTTTATGCTGATTTCTCTTGTGGAATTTAAATCTTTCTGCTATCAGCAGCGGTGTAGGATTTAGGTGTTCCTGTAGGATATCAACAATTTTGTTAAAACTCTTCGCCATCGGTTTGACTGGAGTGATCAGGTTCCGCAATAGGCCGTACGTTCTTGCGCCCATTAAGTTTAGTAGTACCGATGCCTTTTTCTCATCGGCTACTTCATTTGCCTTGCAATATAATTCGACTCTTTCCACATACGTGGTCCAGTCTTCTATTGCATTATCGAAGGCAGTGATATTGCCAGTCTTCGGCATCTTGGAGATCTAAGATGGCGCCTCCCGCGCTTTGCCTTCTTCCCCGATTGAACAAAATCGCGCCTCCCGCGCTTTGCCTTCTTCCCCGCTGGATTAAGATGGCGCCTCCCGCGCTTTCTGTCTTTTCCGCTGCTGCTAGCGCTGTTGCTGGCGTTTTTATGCCTTGATGGTGACGCCCCATGGTCTTCGCGCACTTCCCCCCGCGCTGCTGCCAACGCCGCTCTCCGCGGTCCCCGTGGCAAACTGCATCTCCTCGCGGCTTTCTGCACTTCTAATTTCTTTTATTTTAATTACTGTTCCCGTCGTCAGAGCAGACCCTATGGGACACTTTCCTCCCTCTTCCCGGGTCTGTACGCTGCCCGGCTTCGTAGCACTGGCTGCGCCCTGTGTGCTCCACCCTCTCTCTCTCTCTCCTCTTCCCTACAACGCTGCTCGGCCCCGTTGAAAAGCCACCTGATCGAGCTCTAGCCCGCCGCAGCCCAGGAAGGCTCAGTGTACTACCTGCCACCAGCCCGATTAGCTGGAACACCATAGACTGGAGAACCAAGCCCAGTGCTCGACAGCCTCTCCTGCAAATCTTCGAATTCGATGAATCAGAGGGCGGTTGCCCACGGTCGACGCCCGTTTCTTTTGTTTGTTTGTTTTTTCTTTTCGGATTTCTTCCTTCTGGCCTCGACCTCTAACAACTTTGCTCCAGGGATGGATCCCCATGAGGTGGTGCAGAACTGTAGGTAAGTTCGGATCTGTTCGTCGCCAGTGTAACGTTCGTGTGTAATTGAGACACGAACTGCAGAAGTTGGTTATAACAGATGTTTACTGAATGGAGACAAAACTGGAACTACTATACAAAGTTACTTCACAGGCTTATATACAGGGGTGGTCACTACTGGTACTGCAGCATACAGGGGCTGCAGAATATAGTTCCTTCTTCAAGGCACATACACTACATAGCCGAGGTGGAGTGTGTGGAAGAGCCACTGGTCGCAAAGCCGGGACCGGCACCGATGTGTCCCGCTCGGCTCCAGAGGTTCGGTCCCAACGCTGCCGATGGCAGTATCGGACCCCACCAGAACCAGCTCGTGGTGCTCTACACTGGCCCGCAATTAAAGTCCATGGTGAGCCACCTCACACGACTGACAGTAAAGGGAGATCCCTCGATTCATTTCAGGGATATAGAGGAAACAGCAGCCATTAATGACTGTGATGATCAGGAACAGGTCAAACTGTTGCTTTTATCCCTGGATTCCACAGTCCTTCAGTGCCTCTCAGAGGATGGCAAGAGGGGACGGAAAGGGTATGCGGAGCTCAGGGAGGAAGTTTTAGAGGTAATGGGAGTGGACGACGGTAGTCCGTTCGACCGTGTGGAAGGGACCGTGCAGTTATCTGGAGAACCCCCACGGGTTTTCGCAGAAAGGCTGTGGCCAGTATATCGACGCAGCTGTCCGGGTATGCCTGAACGGGCTCTAATGAGCAACGAACAGCGGGTTCATTGGCTCCGTTGTTTGGTTACCAACAGTTTGCCAAAGATATGGGCCCTAGCCAGATCTTGGTTCGATCCCCAAGGTCCCGGCGTCACGGAGGAGACGGTACTCCGTCAGCTTAATGTGGCGTACAAGAACTGTAGAGGTCAGGAAATACCTCCCCAGAAGGGAAAGGTGCATGAGGCAAAACCCGCAGCCCCAAGCAAGAAGGAGTGGCGTCAGGAGCGGAATCACCCCTTCCAAGCCAAGCTCAATTGCTACGGGTGTGGGAAGGATGGACATTGGCGCAAGGACTGTAGAAATCCATGGAAGGACAATAAAGGGAGATTTCCCACAGCCCAAGCCCAAGCCCAGACCGCCGCCCCAGCACCAGCCCAAACCCAAGCCGTAGCTCCTGCCCCAGCGCAAGGAGCTGGTGCAGTTATGAATCCCGCTGCGATTGAGTCAATCATAGAGACAATGCGGTCTCTGATGACCTTGCAGGGGAAAATAGCTGTCACCACCGGCCTTGCCGCTCCCGAAACTCCGATCGCTGTACCCAAGTGACTAGAGTCGGCGCAGCCCATCTACCTGTGTGTGCTGCGATATGATGTATGGAGACGACCCCTCATGGAGATGGAGGTGGAGGAGGTGAAGGGAACCTATCTGTTGGATACGGGAGCATCGTGCACCGTAATCCACGCAAATAACCCCACCGCCTCGCCTCTGTCCACCGGGGTTCCATATCTTCTGTCGGGCTTCACGGGCGAAGAACAGGCTAGCGCACATTCCCTTCCCCTCTCCATTTGTTTAGGACCACTCCGCACCACATGGAAGTGTACCCTGATGAAGTGGGAGGTGGAACGGGAGTCCTGGGGTCTGATTTCCTGGTAGCCCACGGGATCCACGTGGACCTGAGAAATCATTGTCTCTGGGGAGAGGGTACGAGTGTGAAGGAGATAGAGAGTGTTAAGGAAAACCCTACGAAGGCACGGGTTGGCCGGCGAGAAGTAAAATTCTTGGGTCTAACCCTATGCGCTGGCGAGAGAACCGTAGACCAGGAGGATGAGCCGGAATCGGTGCAAAATCCGCCGGTCTACGCCACTCGCACAGTGGAGGTGTCCCAACGCAAAAAGTGGTTTAGCATGAAGCGGTGCGAACTGTTTAAATCGGGTGCAAGAGCATCAGCTACCGAAGCCAGGTCTGAGGATAAAGATACTCAACCTGAGGCGCGCGATGAGTCACAGACCACACAAGCTGGCGTTGTAGCCTGCTTGGAAGGAGAAGTGGTCCCGCCCACCTAGGGGGAGCCTTCTCCGATGGCCTGGGACTCGGACGAGGAGGGGCCCGAACAACAAGGTCCCGCCCTCGACACGATTCTGGAAGAGGTGGTGTCGTAGGACGGAGATCCCGCCCTCGACTCGAGCGTGGGGGAGGTAGAAATTGGGGGCAGAGATTCTCCACCTGTAGGGACAGGTGAGGAGGAGCCGTCTTCCACAGGCCCAATTCCCGAAGGGGCGGAGCCTGAGGGGAGGGAGCCGAAGCCCACAGTCGTGGAAGAGCCACGGGCTGTGAGAGCTGAAGTCCCACCCGAAGGTCCACTCGCCAAGGGAGCCTGCCCAAAGTACCTTTTCGCAAGTCGACTCATACGCCTCAGCCAGTAAAACCTTGGCCCGAGTCCCCCGTTCTCAGTAGATGCCGACTTCAGAAATCCATGAAAAAACACAGTCCCCGATTAACAGCAAAAGGCTGCGGGGAACCAGAGGCACAGGTCACTGCAGCCCCGCCACAGGGAACGGTGAGCTGCAGTCCGATCAGGGATTAGGCAAGCTGCCCGGGGACTGGCAGCGCTGTACATATGTTTAGGTTTAAGTTTAAGGCGTGTATATTGTGGTGTATGTAACCTGTTCCACCTTAAGAGAACTACCTTAAGAGATGTACTACTTTCTCTTGGCTGCTGTATACTGTAATACCGGTGGTGACCACACCGGTATATAAGTGTTGTGTAGGGATTTGCTGGGCAGTTCAGCCCTGACCTCCGAATAGTAAAGACCTGTTAAAGTTATTCTTGTGGTCTGTGTCCAATGATTTATAATAAGCTTAACTGGGACAAACAGACTTAACAGTGACGACGAGTCTGATCTTACCCTGCGGCAGTTTTACATCCAAGGCAGCTTCGTCCTCAGAACGGGCGTCGAGAAGAGGCATCCGCCCTCATCATCCTGCTGAGCACCATCGCACGGGAGGCATCGAGAACCCGGGTTAAAAAGAAAATTCTGACCATGAAGCCCTCTATCAGCGACAGGCAGTGATCATCCCTTCTACCATGGTGGTGGGTAAGCCGATCAGCGACACGAGCAGAAAGTCGGCCGCGTTGACTGTGGAGTGGGGCAGGGAAAACGGAGGAAAAAGGGCGGAGAACTCGACCATGGCCGGTAAAAAGGGCCGGGCTGCAATCGAGGCCGAGAGGCGCAGCGACTGGGGCAGCTTAAGGCACGAGAGCCGCGGAGAACTCAAACGCAGCCGGTGTAAAGGACCGGGCTGCAAGTGGGGCTGCGAGGCAAAGCAGCGTCCGGGAATTGAGAACCGCTGGGGAGGCGAGAACAGCAGCAGCACGGCAATCGCCATTGCAGCCAGCGGGGGAAGAAGGCAAACGTGGGAATCCGCCATTGTAGTTGGCGGGGGAAGAAGACGAGCGCGGGAAAGACCGCCAAGCGCGGGAAGCCGCCATTTTAGTAGGCGGGGGAAGAAGACAAGCGCGGGAAGCTGCCATTTTGAGGAAAAGAAAAATTTTAAAAACTTGCAAGGATGCCTAAACATGGGAACATTAATACCTTTGATAGCGATATCGAAGATTGGACCACGTATGTCGAACACATGGAAGTTTATTGTAAAGCAAATAAGGTACCAGATGATGAGAAAGCACTAACCTTATTAAGCTCAATGGGTGCGAAGACATATGGGCTATTGAAGCACCTTCTATCACCAAATAAACCGGCGGATCAGACTTTCGCGAATATTGTTACTGTCCTGAAAAATCATTTAAACCCCACGCCGCTGATGATAGCGGAACGATTTAAATTTTACAGAAGAACGCAGCTGAAAGACGAAAGCAACGCTGAATTTTTAATTGAACTGCGTAAGCTAGCAAAGCACTGTCAGTTTGGAACAGGACTAGCAGATGCGCTGAGAGATAAATTTGTGTGTGGATTGTTAAAAGAAGGAACACAAAAGCGACTGCTTGAGGAGAATGATCTTACGCTTGATAAAGCTGTCACTATTGCAGCATCGCACGAAGCCGCAGCGAGAGGCACGGCGGAAATGCAGCTACGGTCACCGGAACTCAGCACCAATCAAATGGTCTTGGGTACAGTAAAATGTTATCGTTGTGGAAAGACAATGCACGATCAGAACCAGTGCTGGTTCAAAAATCAGGAATGCAGAAAATGTGGCAGGCTTGTTCACATAGCTAAAGTATGCCGGTCAGGAAAGAAGACCAGCAACAAAAAGTCACCGCTGGAAAAGTACAGAAAGGTACACAAGGTGACAGAGAACAGTTCGAACGAACAGAAGTCAGATTCAGACTCCAGCAGTAATGAACTGGGTAGTCTAAGAGTACACAATGTTGGTAAGGAAGCAGACCTCCAAACAATTTGGGTCACACTTCAGATAGCAGGAGTCCAAGTGAAGATGGAATTGGACACTGGATCGGCATTGACGGTCATGAATAAGCAAGATTACAAAAGGTTATTACCACATATTCCCCTACGGGATACGGAGATTGTATTGAAAACATACACGGGGCAAAGAGTATACCCCATCGGGAAGATAGAGGTAAAGGTGGTCCACAAGGGCAAAGAAAGCCGAGGAATGGACTTATATGTGCTACCTGAGGGAGGTCCACCACTAATGGGACGGGAGTGGATTAGGAAAATAAATATGGACTGGCATTCCTTAAAAGCACTAACGGTAGATTCCGGTAAAAAAGATGTCAAACCTAAACGATTGTCCAGAATATTGGACGATGCTAAAGAGGTGTTCCAACAGGGACTGGGAACACTGAGAGGAATTACGGCAAACATCAAGGTTGAAGAACATGCAAACCCGAAATTTTTCAAAGCCAGACCGGTACCTTATGCGATACGACCTGCTGTGGAAGCTGAGCTGGAAGGGCTAGAACGTTCAGGAGTACTGTCTAAGGTAGACTGGAGTGAGTGGGCCACGCCCATTGTTCCCGTCATGAAGCGTTCATCGAGCAACAAGCCGGGGGAACCGGGGAAGGTTCGCATCTGTGGAGATTTCAAGATCACTGTTAATCCGGTGCTTCACACGGTGCAGTATCCGCTTCCGCTGATTGAGGATATCTTCGCTTCGTTGTCTGGCGGGAAACACTTCACCAAGATAGACCTGGCGCAGGCGTACTTACAGATGGAAGTTGAGGAAGAGTCACGCCAGTATCTCATGATCAACACGCATAGAGGCTTGTACCGGTATAATAGACTGGTTTTTGGAGTGGCATCGGCTCCAGCAATTTGGCAGAGGGCCATGGAGCAGGTATTACAGGGAATTCCAGGCACACAATGTTACCTGGATGATATTTTGATTACAGGAGATGATGACGAGGAACACCTTGCAAATTTGGAACTGGTGCTTACCAGATTGAAAGAATATGGACTTCGAGTTAATCGCCAGAAATGTGAGTTCTTTCAGAAGCGGATCTCGTACTGTGGTCATGTCATTGACCAGGAGGGGCTTCATAAGTCTCCTGACAAGATCAAAGCTGTTGTGAAGGCTCCCGCTCCGGATAATGTATCCCAGTTGAGGTCGTTCCTAGGGTTGATTAACTATTACCATAAGTTTCTGCCAAATTTATCCACGGTGCTGCACCCGCTGAACGCTCTTTTGCAGAAGGGAGTACCATGGAAGTGGAGCGAGGACTGTAAGAGGGCCTTTTGCAAAAGCAAGGCATTGATCACCTCAGAGGAAGTGTTGGCTCACTTCAACCCAACGCTGCCTATTCGTTTGGCTTGTGATGCTTCTCCATATGGTATTGGGGCAGTACTCTCACACAAGTTGCCAAATGGCCTGGAGAGGCCAGTCGCGTTTGCATCCAGATCATTGACCTCCGCTGAGCGCAACTATGCTCAGATAGATAGGGAGGCTCTCAGCCTTGTGTGGGGAGTGAAGAAGTTTAATCATTACCTGCAGGGCCAAAAGTTTACGCTTCTGACAGACCACCAGCCGTTGGTATCCATTTTTAACCCTAAGAAGGGTGTTTCGGTGATGACAGCACAGAGACTCCAGAGATGGTCCCTTTTCCTAGGGGCACATCAATATCAGATTGAATTCAAAGGTACAAAGCAGCATGGTAATGCTGATGGGATGTCGCGCCTGCCACTACCTATGAGGAGGAGGCACCGACGGTTGACCCTGTTGAGTTATTTCACTCAACCATCATCGAATGTTTACCAGTCACCAATGCAAGTATTGAAAGAGAAACCAGGAACGACCCGACACTGTCCCGGGTCTACGAAGTGACAGTGAAGGGATGGCCAGCACATGGTGATCCACTGTTACCGGCATTCTCAGCAAGACGAGACCAGCTGTCCGTCTGTCAAGGAACATTGATGTATGGAACAAGGGTGATTATTCCTCCTAAGTTAAGAGAGAGAGTTCTAAAGGAACTGCATGAAGGTCATCTGGGGGGAGTCAAGATGAAAAGCCTTGCTAGGGCTTATGTGTGGTGGCCGGGTATCGACCAACAGATAGAGGATCTGACGAGAAGCTGCTCAGGGTGCCAAAAAGTGCAAAATGCACCTCCGATTGCACCGCTGCATCCATGGGAATGGCCTTCAACCCCATGGCAACGTGTACATATTGACTTTGCTGGTCCATTCATGGACTCCATGTTTTTAATTGCGGTGGACGCACATTCTAAATGGCCAGAAGTGATTAAGATGACTACCACTACCTCGGAAAAGACGATCGCGGTGCTAAGAATGATATTTGCAAGAAATGGATTGCCAGAACAAATATGTTCAGACAACGGACCGCAGTTCGTGTCAGAAGAATTCCAGAAATTCATGAAGAAGAATGGGGTGAAACATCATACCTCTGCCCCATATCATCTGGCTACAAACGGGTTGGCTGAGAGATTTGTACAAACGTTCAAAAAAGCAATAAAGGCCATGAGCGAAGATCAGATCCCACTACAACACAAGGTGAACAAATTCCTACTGGCATATCGAAACGCCACTCATGCAGTGACAAACCAAAGTCCTGCCATGATGTTCTACAACAGGAGGTTGCGGTCCAGGTTGGACTTGTTAAAACCAAATGTGCGGAGGGAAGTTGAAAACAAACAGTTCCAACATATAAATAACAAGACCACTCGGAGTTTCGAAATAGGACAACCAGTGTTAGCCCGGGACTATAAAAACGAGAAATGGCAATCTGGAACAATTCGGGCCAGACAAGGACCCCTGATGTACACGGTAGATATTGGTGAAAATGTAATACGGCGTCATGCTGACCAACTGGTAGAATCGAGAACAAGGGTCGAACCTATGGTTACAGCAGAGACAACCGTGGAAGAAGTTAGTGAACCTGAAGCATCTACCTCAGAAGTGAATGTACCTGATGATGATGTCCAATCCATAAGAGACCAACTGGATGAGTCAACCCAGCAACGAGAATCAGAGACCCCTGAAAGGCGTTATCCAACTCGAATCAGGAGGCCTCCTCAGAGACTGAATCTTTGAACTGTTTTGCATGAAGTGCAATATATGTTATTATGTTATGTTAAATGGGGATATAACTGTTAAGCTAAAAAGGGAGGATTGTGGTGTATGTAACCTGTTCCACCTTAAGAGAACTACCTTAAGAGATGTACTACTTTCTCTTGGCTGCTGTATACTGTAATACCGGTGGTGACCACACCGGTATATAAGTGTTGTGTAGGGATTTGCTGGGCAGTTCAGCCCTGACCTCCGTATACTAAAGACCTGTTAAAGTTATTCTTGTGGTCTGTGTCCAGTGATTTATAATAAGCTTAACTGGGACACACAGACTTAACATATATATTAAAATGATTAGAGTTTAAGCAGTTTTAAATCTGCCCAGTATGTGTGTTGTTTTGGATCGAGGTCGAAAGACCCGATCATGCCGTCACCTAAGCCAGAATCTCTCGGGAGCCTGGCTATATTGTTTGATTTATTGCAGGAACCAGGAGAAAGATGAGAGGGATCCTCATAGCCTTCATGATGGTCGGATGGAGCTGGGCCTATCGGGGCCACACCAAGGACTCCACCGTCTATGGGTGCTCTGGAAACAGAGGCCCCATCGCGACTGACGAAAACGACTCACAGGACGCTGAAGAGACTGCTGCCTACTTCCATGAAGGGAGATGGCCAGGCTGGCTGGGGTCGAACTCTACTGAATACTCCAGCCAGACGGGGTTTGCATACAGAGAAACGTCTCTGATGTGCCCCAGGGTGCGGATCATTGCACCCAGGATCAGCGTCACCGTGGGCAAGAAGATTTGCCTTGTTTGCCATGGACATGTACCTTTGGACCGCTGGTGGTGGCTGCGCAAGTTGAGCAGCACCATGAAGAATTCAACGGTGGAATGGGAGAGATTGGGTAATAACACCCATTGGACTATAACGGGAACTCACAGGGGGTTGAGTGTCTGTTGGGACAAATGGTGGGAACCAGATGAGGGGATATACATCTGTATGTGGGGTTCAGAACGCGCTTGCCCCACAGGCGTCTCCATCTTTTTCCAAAGACAGTGGCAGAATGCTGGACAAGGAATGAGGTGAGACGTCAGCACACGGGCGTGCGGAGTCCCATACTCTCAGATCCCAGTAAACGCCACTGAGCTCATCACCCGACCCCGCAAGCCCCTGCCCACAATTCCAGTAGCTAAAGCCCTCAAGGAAGGGTGCCCCACCATGACAAAGGGACCCGGGAACAGATTGGTATTGCTACCCACAGGTCAGGTACTGTACCAAGGGGTCCACTACACGGTGGCTTCGGTGATTTTAAACCTCACCGAGGTAAGATTGCCAGCGTGGTGCCCCAGGGAAACGGAGCAATTATACCAGGCCCTGTTAACAAACATGTTTAAACAGTTTTACGAATTCGACTTTGCCGATGTCGACAGAGCCAAATTGTACACCACACCACATGAGGTCTTGGACAGGATAGGGAGACAAAGAAGGGGTGCAGTAAATGATATTTTCACAGCTTTTAACACAGGAATTTCTGTCATCAACACACTGGATGATGTGGAGCTGCAAACCCAGATCAACGGTTTAAAAACACAGTTAAGAAAGATACTGACTGATGAGAATAAGGTAGTGGGTTCTGAGTTACATGAGGACCAGGCCATGAAACTACACTTAAAATAAATAATAGCTGAGCTGGAGAAACACGGCAAAACGGTAAATGCTCTCACTAGGGAGGATCGGAATGCGTCCGATCAGGCTGCGCAGAACGAAGCTTGTGTGCTATATGAGGCATGGTTACTGGGCGAGGGCCGCAGTAACCTGGAGGATTTAAAGCAAGGTTTAGTCCCCTCCTGGATCAGCAACAAGCACCTCGCAGCCCTCCACCCTTTTGAGAATGCATTGAGTCCGTGCCAGCTCAGACTAGCTTCAGAGGCCTACCCAGTCCCAGTGGACTGTGGACAGTCTAATCACACCATTATGGGTATAGTGGTAAGAATGCCGGTGATGGGAAAGACAGCAAAACCCGCCCCGGTATACAGGGTGGAGAACATTGGAGTCATTCAGGGGGGTGCGCACATTCGCTACACGGGGGTCCCACCTTACGTCATTCGATGGGAGCATGCAATGACGGGTACCGACCTCTCGGGGTGCCGGAGCCGGGGAGAACACATCATCCTGTGTCCCCAGCACTTGAATGCCCATTCAAAACCACAGTGCGGGTTCAGAACTGCTGGCGCGAAGCCTATAAATTGCACCATGGAGGCAATGGCACAAGGCCATGTGCCCCCGCAGGTGGCATATATAGGAGGTGGGACATACTGTGTCACCACTGCAGCGCCCCACTACCAACATGGACAGCACGGTTGGTGTCCGGTTAGTGACAGCAGCTTCTGTTTCAAGCCCAGGGCAGAAGTTCAAGTGGCCCAAGAGCGAATTGTCCCCATTCCTGAACCTTCCACTGTTGACATCACTGTTAAAGAGAATTTCACCGATCTGCAGCGATTTGTTGCACATTTTGGATATATCATTCCCCCTCTCCCTGAACACTTCACCAAGATATTAAAAGCCGTTGTTGTTTCACAGAAACACTTCTCCACACTGGAGCAGAAGACTTTAGAGATAGGGGCAGACACATTGGACATAGTGACCCTCCCATGGTGGGACCTGTTCACTAATATAGAAGTCCCTTCCTGGTTTAGGATAGCCTCCCACATTCTTGTAGTGTGCCAGGTTGTCATTGTAGTTTATTTACTGTTTGTACACTGTAAAAAGGTCAAACATTCGCAAAAGTATGAGAATAGAGGGGAATGGAGGGAGCATTATGTGCGGGTAGAAGAAGAGACACCCGTTTAGATTTTTGCTGCTCTGTATAATGTTAAAGTTTTCTCTCCCTCCTCTGTATTATTTTTGATATGTATTCATGTGCATTTTGAATTTTCCATGTGTATTTTATTTTATTATTGAAGTTTTATTAGATGTGATGTCATTATTAGAATGTAATGTGTATGCACTAGGTGATGTAGGGGTATAAGGACCCCCTCCACGCCTGGAAGTAAGTTGTTAGATTTTTAACTCCAAGGTATTGCCATCTATAGATGCTTAATGTACACTAGATTTTTCTGAAATGGGAAATGCATGTGTCGTGGGGTCATAGACAGGTAAATACTGGGGATGGTTGGATTGTGGAAAGTCAGAAAATTTTGCTCACCCAGAATTATGATACTTCAAGCAAGTTACAGTATCATCAGGGGGGAGTGTAGGATTCGCAAAATTGGACTTTGTATTAATAAGGGTCAAATGGCAGAAGAGGCCATGATTTTAAAGACTGTTTTAAAAGAAGCTCAGAAAAAGGGGCATACAAAATGGCCACCATACCATGTGACCAGCTTATTGGGACACTTTAAAATGGTCCCTGCGCAACCTCAGACAGCTTTGTGGATTCAACCTACAGCAAGTTCTGGAACCCGTTTCTGAGAGAACAAAACCAGACCCACACGTATGCATATGGATTAGATGCAGATCTAGTCAAGATCGGCCTGGAGACAGAGGCCATCAAAATGTTGACCCAGACAAAAGGGGACAATTTCATATTCATGAGAATGTTACATCCGTGTGTAATTGAGACACGGACTGCAGGAGTTGGTTATAACAGGTGCTTACTGAGTGGAGACAAAACTGGAACTACTATACAAAGTTACTGCACAGGCTTATATACAGGGGTGGTCACTACTGGTACTGCAGTATACAGGGGCTGCAGAATATAGTCCCTTCTTCAAAGTACATACACTACAATTCCTCCCCTTTTAGCTAAACAGTACATAACGTTCAAGTAATAATTAAATAACATATTTACAATTACAGTTGCTATATACATTAGCTGAAGTTAAGCAATTATAAATTCAGTCTTTGAGGAGGCTTCCTGATTCTGTCTGGATAATGCCTCTTTGGGGTATCAGGTTCTTCTGGCAAAGTTGATTCGGGATCAACGTCGTTGTTTGGTTCGTCTGCTTCCAATATCACCGATTCTGAGGTAGATGCAATTGGTACTTCGGTTTCATCACCAGGTGTATCGGATCGTGGTGTGGATTTGACGTTTTCCAGTGACTCTAGAATCTGGTCAGCATGGCATCTTACAATGCTCTCTCCAACGTCCATGGTATACATTAGAGGTCCTTGCCGTGTGCAGATCGTTCCTAGCTGCCATTTCTCTGTGCGGTAGTCCCGGGCCAAAACTGGTTGCCCTATCTTAAAACTCCTGGTCAGCCTTTCATTCATATTCTGAAACTGCCTGTTCTCCACATCCCTTCTGATGTTTGGCTTAACCAAATCCAAGCGGCATCTTAGTCTTCGATTGAAGAACATCATGGCTGGAGTTTGGTTGGTAACCGCATGTGTCGCATTCCGGTAGGCAAACAAGTTATCCACCTTGTGTTGTAGGGGTATGTCTTCATTACACATTGCCTTGATAGCCTTCTTGAATGTTTGAACGAACCTCTCAGCCAATCCATTGGTGGCTGGATGATATGGGGTGGATGTGTAATGCTTAACACCATTGTTCTTTAAGAACCTCCGGAACTCTTCAGACACAAACTGTGGTCCATTGTCGGAGCAAATCTGTTCAGGTAGCCCATTTCTGGCAAATATGGTTCGTAAGTCTGTGATAGTTTTTTCTGTGGTAGTTGAGGACATTTTTATTACCTCTGGCCACTTTGAATGTGTATCCACCGCAATTAAAAACATCGAGTCCATAAATGGAGCAGCAAAATCAATGTGCACCCTTTGCCATGGAGATGAGGGCCACTCCCATGGATGTAGAGGGGCTTGTGGTGGGGCGTTTTGGACCTTCTGGCATCCTGTACAGCTCTTCGTCATCTCTTCAATTTCTCTATCGATTCCCGGCCTCCACACAAACGCTCTGGCTAAGTTCTTCATTTTTACCCCTCCCAGATGACCCTCATGAAGCTCATTGAGCACTCTATCCTTCAATTTGGGTGGAATTACTACTCTGGATCCTCACATCAAGGTTCCTCAGCACACTGACAGCTGTTCTCTTCTCAGCGAGAATGCTGGCAACAGTGGTTCGCCATGTGCTGGCCATCCCTTCACCGTTAAATCATAGACCCTGGAGAGTGTCGGGTCTTTTCGTGTTTCCTTTTCTATGTTTGCATTCGTCACAGGTAGACATTCGACTATGGTCGAGTGGAATATCTCCACAGGATCCACTGCAGGTGCTTCTTCCACCGTCAGCAACGGTAGGCGTGACAATCCATCAGCATTCCCATGCTGTTTAGTTCCTTTGTACTCGATGTCATATTGGTGTGCCCCTAGGAAAAGGGACCACCTCTGTAGCCGTTGTGCTGTCATTATCGGGACGCCCTTCTGAGGGTTGAAAATGGAGACAAGAGGTTGATGATCAGTTGGTAGAGTAAATTTCTGACCGTGCAGGTAGTGATTGAACTTCTTCACCCCCCACACCAGGCTGAGGGCCTCTCTGTCAATCTGGGCATAGTTACGCTCGGCTGAAGTTAACGAGCGTGACGCGAAAGCTATCGGCCTCTCTGAACCATCAAGGAATTTATGTGACAGTACAGCTCCAATGCCGTAGGGAGACGCATCACACGCCAGTCTTATCGGTAGTGATGGGTTGTAGTGAGCCAATACTTCTCTTGAAGTGATTAGGTCTTTACTCTTCTGAAAGGCCCGCTTACATTCATCGCTCCATTTCCATGCTACTCCAGTTTGTAGTAGGGCGTTCAGTGGGTGCAGTATTGTGGACAAATTCGGCAAAAACTTATGGTAGTAATTCACCAATCCGAGGAATGACCTCAGTTGCGACACATTTTCAGGCGCTGGAGCCTTAACTACCGCTTCAATTTTGTCAGGGGACTTGTGTAACCCCTTTTCATCAATCACGTGGCCACAATACGATATCTGTTTCTTAATAAACTCGCACTTGGGGCGATTGGCTCGGAGCCCATGTTCTCTTAGTCTAGTGAGCACCTGCTCTAGGTTGGCAAGGTGTTCACTGTCATTTTCACCTGTCACTAGGATGTCGTCCAAGTAAGACTGAGTCCCCGGAATCCCTTGCAGGACTTGTTCCATCGCTCTTTACCATATCGCCGGAGCTGATGCAACTCCGAATACCAGTCGACTATACTGGTAAAGACCTTTATGAGTGTTTATCGTGAGATACTTCCTAGAGGATTCTTCAACCTCCATCTGCAAATATGCTTGTGCTAGTTCAATTTTTGTAAAACTCTTCCCTCCAGATAGTGAGGCGAAAATATCTTCTATCCTTGGGAGAAGACACTGTACTGTGTGAAGTACTGGGTTCACCGTCACCTTGAAGTCCCCACAGATGCGAACCTTCCTTGGCTCCTCAGACTTATTGTTTAACGTTTTCTTCATGACAGGAACGATGGGTGTCGCCCACTCGCTCCAGTCTACCTTAGGTAACACGCCTGCATTCTCCAGATTCTCCAGCTCTGCCTCGATGGCTGGGCGAATTGCATACGGTACCGGTCTTGCTTTGAAAAACATGGGAATTGCATTCTCTTCTATTTTTATTGAGGCGGTTACGCCTTTAAGAGTTCCCAGTTCTTGTTGAAATACCTCTTTAGCGTTAGCTAAGATTTTTGACAATCGTCCAGGTGTGACGTCGTCATCCTCTTTACCAGCCACAGTCAGTGCCTGAATGGAGTGCCAGTCTAAACTTATCTTTCTGATCCATTCACGTCCCATTAATGGTGGTCCACCATCTTGCAGTATGTACAGATACAATTTCTGTATTTCCTTGCTGTTGTATTCGACAGGCACCCTTATTTTCCCTCTGGGGTATACTTTCTGCCCAGTATACATCTTCAAGACAATGGATGTGTCTTTAAAGGGTATGTGTGAGAATAGCCGCTCGTAGTCTCGTCGATTCATGACGGTCAGGGCTGATGCTGTATCCAATTCCATTTTGACTTGGGACCCTGCTATCGTGGGGGTGACCCAAATGGTTCGGTGATCCTCTTTTGCGATTACGTTGTGAAGTTTGAGACAGCTTAGTCTCTTGTTCTCGGATTCACTATCGCTCTTCTGGTCTTCGGAACTACTGTCCGTCATCTTTTGTACTTTCCTGCACTGTTCCTTAGTAGCCTTTTTGTTGCCGTTAGTCTTCTTCCCGGACCTGCAAACTCGTGCAATGTGTCCCACCTTTCCGCATTGCCTGCATATTTTGTCCTTGGACCAGCAGTCTGTCTGGTCATGGGTTGTTCTGCCGCAGAGATAACATTTTTCAAATCCCCATGTCATTTCCTGGGTGCCGTATTCCTGTGGCTTTTGCTGTATTTCTGCAGCTCCCCTTGCTGCTGCTTCGTATGATACTGCCACGCTGAAAGCCTTATCTAGCGTCAGCTCTTTCTCTGAGAGTAACCTCTTCTGGGTTCCTTCACTCAGGAGTCCACAGACAAATTTGTCCCGCAGGGTATCTGCCAGTCCTGCTCCGAACTGGCAGTGCTTTGATAGCTTGTGTAGTTCCATAAGGTAATCAGCATTGCTCTCATCTTTATGCTGATTTCTCTTGTGGAATTTAAATCTTTCTGCTATCAGCAGCAGTGTAGGATTTAGGTGTTCCCGTAGGATATCAACAATTTCGTTAAAACTCTTCGCCATCGGTTTGACTGGCGTGATCAGGTTCCGCAATAGGCCGTACGTTCTTGCGCCCATTAGGCTTAGTAGTACCGATGCCTTTTTCTCATCGGCTACTTCATTTGCCTTGCAATATACTTCGACTCTTTCCACATACGTGGTCCAGTCTTCTATTGCATTATCGAAGGCAGTGATATTGCCTATCTTCGGCATCTTGGAAATCTAAGATGGCGCCTCCCGCGCTTTGCCTTCTTCCCCGATTGAACAAAATGGCGCCTCCCGCGCTTTGCCTTCTTCCCCGCTGGATTAAGATGGCGCCTCCTTAGGGAGGGGTACAGTACCTAAGGAGAAGGAAATATTTTCAATGTCAGCCAGCATGGGGGCCAGAGAGGGAAGTCAGTTGGTCAGCTGTTTATTGAGAATGGGTTTGAGAGAGGTGGAAGTGGGTCTCATGGACAGATGAGCTCAGAGAGGGCATGAGGGGATATAGGGCTGCTGTTAGAGAAAGAGACAAGTTCAGGGCTAGAGCAGGGGGAAATCTTGGAGGCAGTTTGACTTGGTGGGTAAGGGGAAGGGTGGCAGAGGCAGCTGAATGAATGATCTCAATCATAATGATAAAGAAATCCATGAGAAATTGTTGTTGGAGATGAGGGTGGAGGGGGCAGAGGAGAAGGATTTAAGAAGATAATTTGCAGTGGAGAAATGAAGCTGGAGTTTAATTTTACATTCTAGATGATGCTGGAATAGTGAGCGGTCTTGACAGAGGAGAGCAAGGTCCGATGGTTTATGTGCTCCAGCCAGATCTGGCAATGTATGACTAAACCAGTTAGGTGCCAGATACTAACTGGACCTTTGCCACACATCATCTTCCATATTCTTAAAGGAACTCACAAAATGCATCATAATCATTCCTGCATCCAACACATCCTTTGATGGCAGGTTTGATTAACTTGTACTTCAGATTAGCAGAGTAAAAATAAAATGGAATCACTTCTTTTCAAAAGGTGTCACCACTCCCTCATTTAATTCTTCAACAGTCAATGGGCTGAGTTCTCACAAAGACCAGCCCTGAGTCTGCCCAGACTTATTACGGGTTTCTGTTTTCAGCAACGTGAAATGTATTGGAATCCTTTAAACCTGGGCCCACAGACATTTTAACTCCTGAATCCTCAAAAACCACAGCTGAGAAACCCAGAGATTCTGAATCTGATGCTCTTGGTGTTCCAATTTAACATTTGCTATATTTTCTGAATGCTATTTTATAAGCGTGTAAAAAACAAATATAGAAAGGCAAAAACCACAATGGTATCAGTACAGTAGCCTAGTGGTTATGATACTGGACTAACAATTCAAAGATCATGAGCTCAAATTTCCCAGGGTAGTGTGCTGCTCAAATCCCACTCCAGCACATAATCTAGGCTGACACTACAGTGCTGCGCTGAGGGAGTGCTGCTCTGTCAGAGGTACGGTCTTTCAGATTAGATTTTAAACCAAGGCCCCTCTGCCCTTTCAGGTGGATACTAAATATCCCATAGCACTATTCAAAGAAGAGCAGGCTGGTGTCCTGGCCAATGTCTTACCCTTACGCAACATCACTAAAACAGATTATCTGATGCTTTATCTCACTGTTGCTTCTTGGAACTTGCTGTGTGCAAATTGGCTGCTCATTTTTCCCACATTACAGCAGTGACTACACTTGAAAAGTAATTTATTGGCTGTGAAGCACTTTAAGATGTATTAAGGTTGTGAATGATGCACAATGAACCTGATACCTGCAGGTGGTTGGCTGAAGACTCAATTTACCAGGAACATGTATTGTGCCAGGTCATCCTTTGAAAGGACTGAAATAAAGCCATTATTTTTTTTTACAAGTCTCTGTAAAGACTACCAACATTATTTACCCATATGCGGTCCCTCATTTTTAATTGCATCCATTAAATTTTATTCATCACCTCTTGTAGTTTCTTTTAAAGGCTGCTTACATCTAATGTCCCACTCCCCCCGGTAACAGACCTGTGATTTACTGATAGCCACCTGCTGTGGTGCCAGTGGTGTAGGATTAAAAATTATTTCACCCATTATGAAAATTGCGGGGTCAGCAATGTAACTATCAAACAGGTGCTAGTGCCTATACCCTGTTGTGGCTCTGCAATGCTTGGAGAAGATAATAGGGGGAATTTTAACTGGGAGCAGGCGATTGTAACTCCCAGGCCTCATCTGTATGCTGCAGGTCAGCTGTCTGCCCGAAACAGGAAGAAATCAGTAGCTGTCTAGCGGGTGTGAGCAGATGTTCGGGCATCACCAAAGGAAGGGTCACCAGCAAGAAGATAAGTCATGTCCATTGAGGGTCTTACGTGGGAGTGGGAGGGTGACCATGGGGCAGAGGAGGCCCAAGGCCAGAATCTTTACCTGTCTGTGTTTGGGTGCCATCGGGCCGCGTAGCGAGTCACGATCTCGGACGTTCTTTTGACGCGCACTTCAGTGTGGTCTTAACGGAATTACTCAAATTGAAATAGTCATGCGGGTTTCCCAGCCAATTAAGTGGCGCGGATCTGATGATGTCACGGATGACTCGAGTTCATCTCACCTATTTAAAGGAACATTGCACAGATGACAGCTGAAGGTTGATGGAGGTAATGCAAAGGCTGGTGGAGGAGACAGTTGTTGGTGTCAGAGGAGGGAAGGGCTTTGATTATTAAGGTTGAAACATTTATAAAGAAAAATGCAGGCTTAGCAGCAAAAGGCTACGCCAAAATTCAATGATGCTTCTCTGGAAATCCTGCTCCAGGGAGTGCCACAGGGAGCTCCTCTTCCCTGTTGATGGGAGGGAGAGGCCAGCCGCAGAGACGAAGAGGGCATGGCTGGAGATCACCAATGAAGTGAGCAGCAGGAGTGTTGTCACCAGGTCATGGATTCAATGGAGGAAGAGATTTAATGACCTCATAAGGTCAGGAAAGGTGAGTGCATTACCACATTCAACTACATCCTGATGTGCGTGTTACCCCAACCTCCTCACTCTGCCTTCCCAAGACTACTCCTGCACATCACTCCTCACATCAACCTACCTTGCAGGTGCACCCATCCCTCACTGTCTATGTACCTACTCACATCCCCAACTGACTATCCACCACTGACACTCACCCTCGTCCTAATGCAATCACGGAATCATAGAAATTAATGCCACAGAAGGAGGTCATTTGGCAATGTCACGCCACTCCCTCATAGTCACCTTCTATAGATGTAGCCCATCCATCCCTTACACTCATTCCATCAGTCTCACTCAAGTTCTCTTGTTTCCCTCCTTGCAGGAGAAGAGAGCACAGAACACCAAGGAGAGGCAGAGAACTGGAGGTGGCCCTCCAATTTACAGTGCATTGACGGCTATGGAGGAGGAGGCGATGGAAATAAGTGGGGTTGCGGAGCTGCTGGCGGGGGAAATGGAGAGAAGGGGACCTCCCAGAAACCTGGTGACAGAATTAAATATCCTACAGCCACAATACAAAGACAGTCACTCATGGTGACTTGATGTCAGCAGTCAGTGAAGTATGATCATGTGCATAATGGTAACATAAAACATTCTTATCATAAAAATTCTAATTCATGTCTTTACTCTCCCACAGGTCCATCAAGTGCCCCCGCCACTGTCCAGCCAGAGGAGGAAGATGACTCCTCAGAGAAAGCTCCACTCTCTGAAGGTGCACCATCACCAGACCCATACGCACCCATTAGTAGGTCCTGTGTGAGATAGAGTAGTGTTGTCACCAGGTGTCTCACAGATCACAAGTGAGCAAGAGCAGATGGTGGAGCCATGGACAGTAATAGTGAGTCCTCGTCGGAGGGCACCGGATGCCCAGCGGGATGCAGATGCTGAACCTCGGGGGCAGTCGACAAAGAGGATGATCTTGGAGGAACAGCAAAAATGCGGGAGGCTCTGGCAGCTTTTCCAGCCACGATATGCGCAATTGTAGGGAGAATGGAAAAATCCATCTCCAACATGAGCACCAGCATGTTGCAGGTGACGGTGATGATGTGCTCTACCATGGAAAGTGTGGTCTCCTGCATGGAGCAGCAAATGTGCTAGTCACATGAACACATGCTTGCTGTGGACAACAGATGGCAGACGCTCATAGACCTCATCTCTAGGAGGGATAGAAACGTAGACTTGGGTGTTCATCGCCCCACTGCGGTGCAGCAAGATGCTCGTCAGCTCCTTGCTAGCAGGGAAGTGCGGGTGGCCAATGAGACGAATGATGGTGAGAGGGAACATAGAAGTGGAGGCTCTTCTCAAAGCGCTCCCACTTCTCCCCCATTGCCTTCCCCTCAGTCAGAGCCCCACATGCCTCCTCGGCTCTGGATGGCCGAGCCTGCCTGTCCCTGCACAGTTGCAGGAGGAGCAATCTTTGGCGGGGCCCTCACTGGCTCCAAAACCCAGAGGGCGTCTGTCAAAAGTGTTTAACCAGTTGCAGCGGGGAAAGGAGCAGCCTGCTTCTACCTTTGCTGAAGCCACAGAAGCACTCGGAAAAGAAAAAAAGACACAAAAGTGGATGCACAAGGGTATGCACATGGGTGTATGAACAAATATTAATGTTAAGTTTTAGTTATTTTTATGACTCAGATAAATGTATTTCTTTGCACCACTTTCCAGTCTTGTCCATTTTTGCCTGCTACCTTGGAAGTGGCTTTTTCACTTGGAGTGAATGGTGAGACATTATTTATTTCGAGCAATGGGGGTTTGGGTGAGAGGAATTGATTGGTCATTGTAGGGATGCTTTATGGTGTTGTTGGGAGGGGTGGGGGGGGTTGCGGTGGTGGAGGAGAACTGAGTACAGCATATGGTGGCCATTTTTTTTATTCGTTCCTGGGATGTGGGAATTTCTGGCAATGCCAGCATATATTGCTCATCCCTAATTACCCTTGAAAAGGTGGTGGTGAACTGCCTTCTTGAACCACTGCAGTCCCTGTGGTGAAGGTACTCCCATAGTGCTGTTAGGGAGGGAGTTCCAGGATTTTGACCCAACAATGATGAAGGAACGGCGATATATTTCCAAGTTAGGATGGTGTGGGGCTTGGAGGGGAAATTGCAGGTGAAGGTGTCCCCATGTGCCTGCTGCCCTCGTCCTTCTAGGTAGTAGAGGTCGTGGGTTTGGGAGGTGCTGTCGAAGAAGCCTTGGCGAGTTGCTGCAGTGCATCTTGTAGATGGAACACACTACAGCCACGGTGCGCCGGTGGTGGAGGAAGTGAATGTTTAAGGTGGTGGATGGGGTGCCAATCAAGTGGGCTGCTTTGTCCTGGATGGTGTTGAGCTTCTTGAGTGTTGTTTGAGCTGTACTCATCCAGGCAAGTGGAGAGTATTCCATCACACTCCTGACTTGTGCCTTGTAGATGGCGGAAAGGCTTTGGGGAATCAGGAGGTGAGACACTCGCCACAGAATATGCAATCTCTTGTTGCCACAGTATTTGTATGGCTGGTCCAGTTAAGTTTCTGATCAATGGTGAGCCCCAGGATATTGATGTTGAGGGATTCAGCAATGGTAATGCCATTGAATGTCAAGAGGTGGTGGTTAGACGCTCTCTTGTTGGAAATAGTTAATGCCTGGCACTTGTGTGGCGGGAATGTTACTTGCCACTTATCAGCCCAAGCCTGAACATCTTCCAGGTCTCGCTGCATACAGGCATAGACTGCTTCATTATCAGAGGAGTTGTGAAAGAAACACTGTGCAATCATCAGCGAACATCCCCACTTCTGACCTTATGATGGAGGGAAGGCCATTGATGAAGCAGCTGAAGATGTTTGGGCCTAGGACACTGCTCTGAGGAAGTCCTGCAGCGATGTCCTGGGGCTGAGATGTTTGACCTCCAACAATCACAACCATCATCCTTTGTGCTAGGTATGACTTCAGCCAGTGGAGAGTTTTCCCCTGTTTCCCATTGACTTCAGTTTTACTAGGGCTCCTTGATGCCACACTTGGTCAAATGCGGCCTTGATGTCAAGGGCAGTCACTCTCACCTCACCTCTGGAATTCAACTCTTTTGTCCATGTTTGAGCCAAGGCTGATATGAGGTCTGGAGCTGAGTGGTCCTGGCGGAACCCAAACTGAGCAATGGTGAGCAGGTTATTGGTAAGTAAGTGCTGCTTGATAGCACTGTCCACAACATCTTTCATCAATTTGCTGATGATTGAAAGTAGACTGATGGAGTGGTAATTGGCCGGATTGGATTTGTCCTGCTTTTTGTGGACAGGACATACCTGGACAGTTTTCCACATTGTCGGATAGTTGCCAGTGTTGTAGCTGTACTGGAACAGCTTGGCTAGGGGTGCAGCTAATTCTGGAGGACAAGTCTTTGGCACGACAGCCGGGATATTGTCGGGGCCCATAGCCTTTCCTGTATCCAATGCGTTCAGCCATTTCTTGATATCACGTGGCGTCAATCGAATTGGCTGAAGGCTGGCTTCTGTGATGGTTGGCACCTCAGGAGGAGGTCGAGATGAATCATCCACTTGGCACTTCTGGCGAATGTTGCGAATGCTTCAGCTTTGTCATTTGCACTCACGTGCTGAGCTCCGCCATCATTGAGGATGGGGATGTTCATGGAGCCTCCCCTTTATATGTATCAATGAGATCAACTCTCATTCTTCTAAATTCTAGTGAATACAGGCCTAGTCTACTCAATCTCTCCACACAGACAATCCCTCATCCCAGAAATCAGTCTAGTGAACCTTTGTTGCACTCCATAAAAACATAAGAAATAAGAGCAAAGAGGGGGCATGAAAAAACACTGGCGGGCAAAATAAAGGAAAATTCCAAGGTGTTTTATAAGTATATTAAGGGCAAGAGGATAACCAGGGAAAGAGTAGGGCCCATTAGCAACCAAAGTGGCAATCTGTGTGTAGAGCCGAAAGATGTAGGTGAGGTTTTAAATGAATATTTTGCATCTGTGTTCACTATGGAGAAGGACGATGTAGGCATAGAAATCAGGCAGGGGGATTGTGATATACTTGAACAAATTAGTATTGAGAGGGAGGAGGTACTAACGGTTTTAGCGGGCTTAAAATGGATAAATCCCCAGGCCCAGATGAGATGTATCCCAGGCTGCTGTGTGAGGCAAGGGAGGAGATTGCGGGGGCATCTGACACAAATTTTCAGAACCTCTCTGGCCACAGGGGAGGTGCCAGAGGACTGGAGAATAGCTAACGTAGTACCATTATTCAAGAAGGGTAGTAGGGATAAATCATGGAATTACAGGCCAGTGAGCCTAACATCAGTGGTAGGGAAATTATTGGAAAAAATTCTGAGGGACAGAATTAGTCTCCACTTGGAGAGGCAAGGATTAATCAAGAATAGTCAGCATGGCTTTGTCAGGGGGAGATCATGTCTAACCAATTTGATTGAATTTTTCGAGGGAGTGATTAGGTGTGTGGATGAGGGTAGTGCAGTTGATGTAGTCTACATGGACTTCAGTAAGGCTTTTGACAAAGTCCTGTTTCGGAGACTGGTCAAGAAGGTAAGGGCCCATGGGATCCAGGGCAATTTGGCACATTGGATCCAAAATTGGCTTAGTGGCAGGAGGCAGAGGGTGATGGTCGAAGATTGTTTTTGTGACTGGAAGCCTGTGTCCAGTGGTGTACTGCAGGGATTGGTGCTGGGTCCTTTGCTGTTTGTAGTGTACAGTAATGATTTAGATATGAATGTAGGAGGTATGTTCAGTAAGTTCACAGATTAATGATTTAGATATGAATGTAGGAGGTATGTTCAGTAAGTTCACAGATGACACGAAAATTGGTGGAGTAGTAAATAGCGAGGAGGGAAGCCTTAGGCTACAGGATGATATAGACGGGTTGGTCAGATGGGCAGAACAGTGGCAAATGGAATTTAAACCTGAAAAGTGTGAGGTAATGCATTTTGGGAGGACTAACAAGGCAAGGGAATGCACAATGGGGAAAAATTCAGTATCGCCCCATTTGGGGCGCGATTATCGGCCATTCGCAAAGTTTAGCGCCTGGCGCTACTTATCGCCTCCAACTGCAAACTCGGCTTTTATCACCCCTGGAGTTGATTGGAGCGCTTAATCAGGCACTACACATCTCTCTTAAGGCGCTAAGGCCGAGGAGTGAGGCGCTACCTCAGAGCGCTGGCGAAGCTCATGTGATGTCAGTCAGCAATGGAACACAGACACAATGGCGCCGGCCAGTTCTTAAAGGGGAGGGTTGATCTTGCTCTCCATCCACATCCTGCTCATTGCAGCCTTGAATCTTGGCCTGGAGAGACCTGTACATCAAATCTGCTGGAAAGAATAATGGAGAGACTCAGGGAAAGAGCTCAGAGTGCAGCCCCCACAGTCTCTTCTAAATCGATACAAGGAAGGGCAAATCAAAATGAACCTGCAAAGTGCTGCTCAGTGCCCAAAACTTCTTCACACAGCATTGAATCTCTCCAGAAGTCTCTCTCTCTCTCAGAATGCGTAGTGCAAAAATGTCACCAACAAAAAAGGCAGGAAGCGGTCGCCTTTAAATAGCGCTCCCCCAGTCCCTTACTGACTGCAAAACGCTACCCTCAACCTGTCATTGCTAGCAGCAGGCGGTAAGGCAGGGAGCGCCACTCAACATCTGGTCCGGGGCGCTACCTGGGCGTTGCACACTCGACTGACGTCACAATCTTCTGGCGCAGGAGATCGTGGTGGTAGTGTTTAGCACCGGCGCAAAATGTCCAGTTAATTTCGTGAGTGGCGCAAACATAGTCGTGCACGGGCGCTAGTTGCTTTGCGCCCTATTAGTGTCCTCTTAAGGCGCTAACAAGAGGCGCAAACCAACTGAATTTTTCCCCCATGATCTCTCTAATAGGTACAAAACACTGTGCTGACAGACCATACTCAGGTTAAAATTACAATTTCTAATTTATTTTTTTAAAGAAGTAAAGAGAAATCAGCAGGTGAAATAGCAATAGAATACCTAGCTCTCACTAGTGCTTAATATTCTTCTCTAAGACCAAAACAACAAAGCATTTTGAGATTCCTATGGATTCTTTTTGCAGAGACCGTACAACTGGAAGAGGTACTTAAATGGTTGGAAGTTCTTCAAAGTAGAAGAGTCACCTGGTGTGGATGGAATGCACACTAAGTTGCTGAGGGAAGTAAGGGTGTAAATTGCAGAGCCTCTGGCCACAATTTTCCAATCCTCCTTGGATATGGGTGTGGTGCCAGAGGACTGGAGGATGGCAAATGTTACACAATTCACAATTCAAATCGCTTTATTGGCATGATAAGTTACATCTTATGTTGCCAAAGCATCAAAATACATTTATGGTTGAGCACATAAACGCAGTTCTATTCATACAGTGTATAAACAGGTATATCCCTGAGTGTATAAATATACATTCGCATTGTTTATATATATTCATTTCTTAGTTTACTGGTTGTCCCTCTGTTCATGGCAAGCTGTAACATAGTGTGCCGCCAGTGTTACACAGCTTCTCTCCTCTCCCAGTAGGAATGGGAGTTTTTGGTTGTCATTCAGATTTCTGAATTCAGGGCATATTTGTGAGAATTTTTGGTAGAAATTCTCCCTGATGTCCTGATATTTTCCACAGGCTGTGAGGAAGTGCATCTCTGTCTCCACTACTCCCTGACTGCAGTGAGAGCATATCCTGTCTTCTCTTGGCAGCCTGGTCTGCCTGTTGATGCCTTTTTCGATCGCTAGCTCAAAAATGGGGAGAGGCAATTATAGACCAACCAGCCTAATGTCTGTGGTGGGGAAACTTTTAAAGACAATAATTGGGTCAAAATGAATTGGCATTTGGAAAATTAGAGGCTAATAAATGAAAGTCAGCAGGGATTTGTTAAAGGCAAATCGTGTTTGACAAACTTGATCGAGTTCTTTGATGAAGTAACGGAGAGGGTTGTTGAGGGTAATAAGGTTGATGTGTATATGGGCTATCAGAAGTCGTTTGATAATGTACTATATAGACTTGTTAGCAAAATTAAAGCCCATGGGATTAAAGGGACAGTGACAGCATGGATACAAAATTGGCTAAGGGGTAAAAAGCAGAGAGTAGTGTTGAACGATTGTTTTTCAGACTGGAGGGAAGTATACAGTGGTGTTCCCCAGGGCTTGATATTAACACCAATGCTCTTTTTGATATATATTAATGAACTGGACTTGGGTATACAGGACATAATTTCAAAGTATGCAGCTGAAACGAAACTCAGAAATGTAGTAAACATTGAGGAGGATAGTAACAGACTTCAGGCGGACATAGACAGACTGGTGAAATGGGCAAACACATGGTGAATTAAATTTAACATGGAGAAGTGTGAAGTGATACATTTTGGTAGGAAGAATGAGGAGAGGCAATATGAATTAAATGGTTCGATTTTAAAGGGAGTGCTGGAACAGAGAGGCGTGGGGTTGTATGTACACACATCTTTGAATATGCCAGGAAAAGTTGAGAAGGCTGTTTAAAAATAACATATGGGATCCTTGACTTTATTAATTGAGGCATTGAGTATAAAGCATTCTGAGATTCCTATAGATTCTTTTTGCAGAGAACATATAACTGTGTCTTAGAAATCCACAACATGGACACTTCAAATTCTATGGAATTCTGCAAAGCAGTAATGATTTGGAGGTGTGGTTCAAGCAAATTAACTCAAGAACCTCGAGCTGTCACTCATATATACTGAGTCCAGCTACTTCAGAACAAAATAATCTTTCTTTACCTCGCTAAGCAAGCTGCTCTAAAGAAGTGACAGATCATTGCCCAACAGGTTTTTAATCAGTTGTATCTTCCAGATATTTAGAGGGTGACCTGCTGTAGCCCCTCCATTCCATCAACTTCTCTACCGCATCAGTCACTCAGCTTGTTTCTTTGCAAAACAAAAGCTATTTGTTGGTGACCCAGTCATTTAGGGATCAACACTGTACCTGAAAGCTTGTATTCTTTGATCCCTGTCTGATGGAATGTACAAAATAAAACATCCATTGTCCTACAAGTGGTCCAGGAGGTGTTTAAAGGCTGCTGGGGTGCTAAATCAGACATGAGATGTGCATTCGTTCAGCCCTCTCCCCACACACAAAAGCAAAGAGAGACATCATCCAACAAACTGGGAACAGAAACCAATTGGAATTTGCCAATGTTGCTTCAGCTCAATTCAATATAAAATGATATGAGCCCTGTCCTTGCAATCCCAATGGAGAAAGTCGAGGAAGGAGAGTTACTCGATCTATGTCTACAAAGTAGTGAAGTAGGTTCACCGCGACACCAGCAGCTCCTCCAAGGCCATGAACTCCTTTGAGAACTATATTTTCGAGCAGATCGCGGGTGAGGCTTCCCACCTGGCCCATTACAACAAGCGCTCGACCATCAGCTCCCAGGACATCCAGACCACCGTGTGCCTGGAGCTGGCCAGAATGGACAAAGGATGTGACAAAATACACAAGCTACAACTAAAACTCCATGATGAGGGCTATCTTCACAACCACCTACAGAGGAGTTCTTAAGCAATGAAGGACCAAATGCACAATAGTTTTCTTCTCAGAAGCATTATGACCTATGGAAACCTCAGCACGCCAGTTGCAAGTATCAATCGCTGCAGGTTCGTAAAGAAAAAGAGATAGTTTGGATTGAGCAGTGAAGTGGGGTTTCACCTATATTGTAGACACCCTATGGACTGTTCTCTTCCAGCCCACGGGGCCTCCAGTTGTGGCATTCAGTACCAGTGGCATGACTGCGCATGGATCCAGTGAGAGAGTTTCCGCTCAAGGTGGCTGCACATCCTTCCACTCAAACCCTTCAAAAATAGAACAGGTACCTGAGAGTGGGTAGGTGCGGGCAGCCACAATATTGTCACACATGGGCCCTGGACCCAGAGGAACACTGAAAGGATAATTACAGTCCTAGCCCTTTTGGGCTATTCCAGATCAGGCGTATTCCCCAGACGTTCACCTTCAACTTAAGTTAGTGATAGCTGAATTCCATAAGATGCTTAAATGGGCCTAAAGGTTCAGGCTATCTCTCGCTAAAGGAAAGGAACGACTAAAGATGTTACTGTCCTCCGGATAGTACTTTTAGTAAGTTGAACTAGACTGTAACCTTCTGGATATTATAAGGGTCCGGAATACCCCCAGATTTCTGCAACTCCTTACAAAAGTGTGTACAGAATTTGTGGGTTCGCGAGTCTATATAGATTTACTCTTTGAGACAATTCCAGAAATATATAGTTTTATTTAAGAGCCGGCATTCAGTTAACATCTGTTGAATCAGTCGCAACATTAACAAGTCAAAGTACAATTAGCTTACATTTCTTATTTCTCAGAGATCCTTATTCTCAAATCTTTACTTTGTTATATTTCTTTTTTCTTATTTCTAAATCCAGAACATCATTGTAATGATCAGTAACATGTCATTCTAGAATGGTACACTAGGTGGAGCTGTATGTTTAGTGGTGGGGTACCCACAAGGCAGTAGTCAAGATGGATGCCTGTACACTAGTCCACATGGCTGAATAAATGACTAGCTCAAGCTAACTGTTCATAATGAAAACGTCTATTTATTTATGAACATAACATGGTACCAGAAGTGGTAATATCTGCTGAATATTGTGAAACGCGACATGAGAATTTGAAGCCACCAGAGGGTCTGAAACTCACGGGGAATGTCGACTGCAATTGGCGGACTTTCAAACAACAATTCGAACTCTACATTGCTGCCATCGGGTTCGGTACGAAGCCAGATGCAAGGAAAATAGCGTTACTGCTCACGGTTGCAGGCCCACAGGCGATAGAGGTATTTAATATGTTTGTATTTGATCAAGAGGAGGACAGAGAAAAAATGGACGATGTGCTAAAGAAGTTTGATACACATTGTTCTCCCAAAAAGAACGAGACCTATGAGAGGTACGTGTTCCGTTCACGGATACAGCAGCAAAATGAGACTTTTGATAGCTTTGTGATCGATCTGAAACTGAAAGCACAGACATGTAATTTCTCTGAACTGAAATCATCCATGATTCATGACCAGATTGTGTTTGGTATTTATGATAAAAAAGTCAGGGAACGTTTGTTGAGAGAAACCGAACTAACATTGGAGGATGCTGTGAAAATATGCCATGCCAGTGAGCTAGCTCAGAAGCACGCGAAGACTTTCAGTGAAATCAATAATAATGCGACTGTAGTGAATGACAGTGCTGCTCTCGGTGCTGTGTCCTACAAGGGGAAGAAACATGGGCAGAACAGAAATGCAAAGCAATCGGAGGATGGAATTTTTAATTGTAAACGCTGTGGTTACCAGCACCAGTCAAGACAATGCCCAGCGTTTGGAAAAATGTGCACAAAATGTAATGGAAAGAATCACTTTCACAGAATCACAGAATCACAGAAACCCCACAGTGCAGATAGAGGCCATTTCGGCCCATCGAGCCTGCACCGACACATATCCCACCCAATCCCTGTAACCCCTACACCAACACATATCCCACCCTATCCCCGTAACCCCACGTATTTAATCCCCCTAACACTAAGGGTCAATTTATCATAGCCAATCAACCTAACCCGCACATCTTTGGACTGTGGGAGGAAACCGGAGCACCCGGAGAAAACCCACGCAAACACAGGGAGAATGTGCAAACTCCACACAGACAGTTGCCCGGGGCCGGATTCGAACCCGGGTCCCTGGCGCTGCCGGGTGAGGCAGGGCCAGGGACACTTTGCCAAACAATGCTTTTCAAAAGTAAAAACAAAGAAAGGGCAACAAGTCAATGTGATAGAAGACACTTATTTAAGTGAGACATTTTTTGTAGGAATGGTGTCATCTGACAATATCGAAAAGGATACAGAAAATGTGCAGCCCTCAGGAATGGACAATGCTGAACATAAAGTTAATTCAGTAAAAGAGGACAAATGGATGATGCCACTGCAGGCAAATGGAGCATTAGTTACATTGAAACTAGACACTGGGGCAAAAGCAAACTTAATCAGTATGAGTGACATTAAAAATATGAAAGAAAAGCCCAAAATACAGAAAAAGTCAGTACTACTGAAGAACTATAATGGACAGAAAATAGATAGCTTAGGTGTATGCAGACTTAAAGTGACAGTCAAAGACAAAGAGCATCATCTCATGTTTTCTGTTGTGGCTGAAGGACTTGATTCACTACTAGGTGACAAAGTTTGTGAGGACTTAGAACTGGTCAAGAGAGTCCACCGTATAAACTGTGCCATAAGCAGACCAGATGACTCAATGGATTCTATAGTGAGTAATTTCCAGGATGTGTTCAAAGGATTTGGAGTTCTACCATTCACTTACAAGATCCAGCTAAAGGAGGATGCTCAGCCAGTGGTACATGCTCCACGGAGAGTTCCAGCACCCCTGCGTGACCGGCTCAAGAAAGAACTGGACAGAATGACCACACTAGGAGTCATCAGGAAAGTCAAAGCGCCAACAGACTGGGTTAACTCCATGGTATGTGTAAAGAAAAAGAACAATGATCTAAGAGTATGCATGGATCCAAAGGACTTAAATGCAAACATAAAACGTGAACACTACCAGATTCCCAAGCAAGAAGAAATCACCAGTGAAATGTCAGGTGCCAGATACTTCACAAAGCTCGATGCCTCACAAGAATTTTGGCAACTAAAACTGGATGACGAGAGCACCAAATACTGTACCTTCAACATACCATTTGGCAGGTATTGTTTCCTCAGAATGCCTTTTGGGATAATATCTGCATCTGAAATCTTTCATAGAATGATGGAACACATAATTGAAGGTCTGGAAGGAGTTCGGGTCTATGTTGATGACATCATCATCTGGGGCTCCACACTGAAAGAACAAAATGAGAGACTGACTAAAGTGCTACAGAGCATACGCCAGAATGGACTGAAGCTCAACAAAGCCAAGTGTCAGTTTGGCATCCATGAAGTCACTTTCCTAGGAGATAATCTAAGTGTCAACGGATGCATCAAAAGACGGCCTAGGCGCGGTCTTGCTAGAAGCAGAGGGTGAAGATTGGAAGCCTGTTGCCAATGCCTCCAGGTCTATGACTGATTCTGAGTGTCGATACGCCCAGATTGAAAAGGAATATCTAGGCTTGGTAGTTGGACTAGAAAAGTTCCATGGCTACATATATGGACTTCCCACCTTCACAGTTGAGACAGACCACTGCCCACTGGTTGCCATCATAAAAAAAAACCTGAATGAGATGTCTCCAAGGATTCAACGACTCATGATGAAGCTGCAAAGATATGACTTTGAACTGACCTACGCACCAGGCAAATACATAGTGTTAGCAGATGCACTATCCCGAGCATCCACAATGAGTCATGTGAGCTCTACTGAGGAAGACGTGGATGTTCATGTGAGTATGGTCACTGCTGCGCTGCCCATGTCAGACACAAAAACAAAGCAAATAGCAGAAGAAACAGTAAAAGATACAGTGTTACAAACAGTAATAGAGAACATTCATCATGGTTGGCCAAAAGGTTCCTGTCCAAAGTACTATCACATCAGGTCAGAGTTAAGTGTCGCAAGTGGACTATTACTAAAACAGAACAGAATAATCATTCCACAGGCTCTACGTCAAGACATGCTCAAAAGGATTCATGAGGGACACCTAGGAATTGAAAAATGCAAAAGGAGAGCAAGAGACACTGTTTATTGGCCTGGCATAAATAAGGACATTGAGAACATGATAGGCATATGTGAGACATGTCAGACACACCAAAACAAACAAGCAAAGGAACCAATGGTAGTAGCTGACTTACCAACAGCACCATGGCAAAAGCTTGGTATGGACCTCTTTCATTTGAATGGTAAAGACAATCTAATAGTGATTGACTACTATTCTAACTATCCTGAGATGGCACTGCTCTCAAGCACATCAGCAAGCAGTGTCATAATGCATGCTAAATCCATCTTCGCCAGACATGGAATTCCCAGGATTGCCATTAGCGACAATGGTCCATGCTTCAACTGTAAGGAGTGGCAACAGTTTGCAGCACATTATGACTTTCAACACATCACATCCAGTCCTCCGTATGCTCAGTCGAATGGTAAGGCAGAGAATGGTGTTCAAGTTCTCAAACAGCTACTGAAGAAAGCTACAGAAAGCAAGTCTGATCCTTATCTCGCCCTGCTGAGCTACTGAGCCTCCCCTTTGGACTCTGGTTCTTCACCTGCTGAACTCCTAATGGGTCGCAAGTTGCGCACCACACTACCCTGCTGTGCAAAAGAAAAGCAGAGTAAGGAACTGAGACAGAGACTTCAACTGTTAAAGCTGAAACAGAAATCACACTATGACAAGTCATCCAAAACTCTGAAACCATTGACAAGGGATGATGTTGTCAGGATTGAGGATCCAGATGCATGGAACAGGAAAGCTACAGTTCTTGAGGAAATAGGACCAAGGTCATACACTGTTAGAACTGAGGAAGGACAGATTCTCAGGAGGAACCACCGTTCCCTCCTGAAAACACAAGAAACTATCCAAGAGCAAATTGATGACAATGCCGCAACTGAAGCTTGTCACTCACCACCAGAACAATCTAACACAAACACACATACAGGCTCTCATGAAAGCACATCAGACTTACCTGTGCTGAGAAGATCCACACGTGAAGTAAAAAAGCCTGATAGACTTAATCTTTGAGCACAAAGAAAACTATAATAAAAGAATGAAAAGCTTAGAGTTCATAAAGTAAAGCTTTGAAAATGTGTTGACTGTTGTGAAGATGTTTATGTCATTATGATTGATTGATATTGATTTTGTTTAACCTCTAAGGAAGGGGGATGTAATGATCAGTAACATGTCATTCTATAATGGTACACTAGGTGGAACTGTATGTTTAGTGGTGGGCTACCCACAAGGCAGTAGTCAAGATGGATGCCTGTACACTAGTCCACATGGCTGAATAAATGACTAGCTCAAGCTAGTTGTTCATAATGAAAACGTCTATTTATTTATGAACATAACAATTGTTACATTTCTTATTTCTTATTTCTAAATCCAGAACATCGTTACATTCCTTATTTCTTATTTCTAAATCCAGAACATCATTACATTTCTTATTTCTTATTTCTAAATCCAGAACATCGTTACATTCCTTATTTCTTATTTCTAAATCCAGAACATCGTTACATTTCTTATTTCTTATTTCTAAATCCAGAACATCCACCAAAAATCAATAATTTAACTTCCCGAGACTCATAGTTAAAAACTTACAGAGATGCCTCTGGAAGGTTGAGAAACGCCCTGCCCGTTCAGCGTGTTCTGACCTTCTGTTAAAAAAGGTCTTATTTTTATACCCTTTTGGCTTTGGTTTCTTCTTTAATGTTCTCTGCTGATGTCAGCTAATTGTCTTTATTGATACCTCTGTTTGAATGCTTTCTATGTTACTATCAATTCAACTATTGCATGCATAATTATTTCTCTACTTTTAGGTGTTCCAAAAACCATCATAAAAACAATGACAGCTATGGTTTTTGTTTGATGTCATTCTTACAAAATGCTTTCCATTCAATCCTTAATATTGGCTTAACTGCTTTTTAGCAGACATTGTGTCATTCCTTATTCTCCATTTTCAATACAAACATAATGCAATTGCTTGGTGTCTCTATTGAAGTTATATCTTCAAAGTCTTGTTGGCATGGTTTTTACTATATCTAAATTAAAGACACTTCAACTGAATGTTTCATGCATTTCTAGCTATCTCAATTGGTTGCATATTTAATCTTATGGTTCCTGTTTTCCAAGTTTAACATAAAACTATTTGACCAGCAGATGTTTCTTTTCTTGATGTCATGTTTCAAAGGCACATGCCTCTTTTCATGTTTGTATTTCTGTTTTATGTTGTCAGCTCTTCACAATTTAAACTGTGTCTCTCATTATGTTCGTTGCAAACCATAGACCTTTCGGAACCACCAATGGTTTGCTTCAATCTTTCATTGTTTTAGAATATTTAACTAATTCCCATTTCAAAGCTTGTTTACAGCTTTGTTATCAACTGATCTTTTCTCAGGAGCCTGTATTCTGTTTACAGCCTGTCTGCTGAGACTTGTGTCTTTTAAACCCAGTATGTCTTTTATTAATAATATTAGAAATCTGTTCATGGTATTGTGTATTTCTCTGAATCATGGCTATTCCTTCACAACACTACCATGGCCATCCTTGGAAGCTCATAGCAACTCACATCTACCTCCAATCACAGTTGTTGCTCATACTCAGGGAGCAATTTGTTTACGATTAAGAAGTAGATCGAGCTCAATTTACAGCCTTCCGGATTCAATATCGAGTTCAACAATTTCAGATCATAACCTCGGCCCCTATCATATTTTTATATATTTTTATCCACACTTTTGGTTTGTGCCTTTTCCTTTTTTTTCTCTCTCCCACATGGCAGCTGTCTTTCATTCTGCCAGCGCACTTCACACTTCATCTAGAGCCATCCTTTGTCTATTTACTTGTCCTATTACCATCTCGTCTCTCGCCTTGAATATCTCTTAATGTCTCCTCACCCCTCCCAGACCTTCCCTTTTGTTCTTTCATCCCCTCCCCCATTTCCCAGCCCCGTAACTTGCTTCGTAATCTGTTTAATTTCCTGCTTTCTTTCTCAGTCCTGACGATGGGTCTTCAACCTGAAACGTTAACTCTGTTTCCCTCTCTGCGGATGTTGCCTGGCCTGCTGAGTTTTTCCAGCATTTTCTGTTGTTTTTTCGGATTTCCAGCATCCGCAGTATTTTGCTATCGTAGATCGAGCTCACCTTGTGCAGCCAACAAAGGGAAGCATGGGTGTAGGTGAAAGATTGCTCTTCTAGAGGCACTGTAATTAAGTTTGAAATTATATTTTCCCTTTTGTTATTTATATTGCTGTTAGTGGGGGAATGTGACAGGTCAGTTTCAGTGCTTTGTGTGGGACCTCCACTGTGTGGGAGATCATGACTTGTTGAAAGGTGGTCGATGGGAGTAGATGTTGATCACTGGATGTACTGGAAGTTTTAGACCACTGTCCCTGCCTGAATATCGTAGCCCTCCATCTCTCCCTGCTCTTCTTCCTGCCCATTTTCATATAGGGCTGCTGCCCCACTGTCATCCTCATTCTCCAGTTGCATACTCATCCCTCTTTGAATGGTTAAATTGGACAGCAGGCAACAGGCAGTAAGGATTTCTTACACCTTACCTGGATTGCCTCAGCAACAGAATCGCTGCTTCAGCATCCACAGTGACTCGGCTGATGTCATGTTCGTCATTGTATCTGTGCCCAGCTGCAGTGAGGGAGTTTCTCATTCCCCCCAAAAGTTGCCTGTAGATAATCGGGCACACGAAGAATCAGGAGTGCAAGGGCATGTGCCCGATTTCCTGACGTATGCAAACTGCCTACAAGGCTCTATGTAACCAGGAGGACATTGGAAAATCAGGGCTAGTTGGATACCTTTTTACAATTCAAAACAGAGCAGTTCCCTGCTTCTGTTGGTGTCAGTTTCAGCCAGTGAGGATTGGGGCCTTCTAAAACCCATTGCAAATGACTACTTTCTACCGTTTCGTTAAAATATTTTTTCTTTAATTTATTCTCACCATACAGAAAATATTTAAATTGTTTTGATGTCAACAGAAAATATTCAACAGTCTTATGGTATTGAAAGATTGAATTTCACTAAATGAGAGAAAAGAATGTAGAACTTCATTAGGTTTGGTGGTACTCACTCCTGTTAGTACATATCTGGTCACGGTAAGGAGATTAGTGAATGTAGTCCTCATTCAGCTTGTTAATGGAATCATCTGCTGTTGCATTAAGAGATTGTCCTGAATGAAAGAACATAGTGGTGCACTATTAGTATATTTTGACTACCTTTTCGATCAAAATCAGAGCTCCCCATACTCTGCAATTCCCTGCTTGCAGAGATTAAGGCCTAATTTCACCCATTGTGAACAGTTTTCCCCATCACTTCCGGTGGTAAATGCTGCAGATGGCAATTGGTGGCATGGATCCGGCAGAATTCCTTCATGCCCAATTTTCCTCTGCCATCACCCAGATCTGCCCAAAATCAGGCAAAATGAGCGAGGAGAATCTGCAGTGGTTAATTTTAAAGTCTAATCTGAAAAGAGGAAATGCAGTATTTTCAGTGCTTAGGATCCACTTACTAGGAAATACAGGACTCGATTTCCTTCCTCCTACCATGACTTCCGCCTACTGGCCTGACTCTGACCTGACTTCCTGGGTCAGAGGTCATTGTCTATGAAGGGTGGAATACAAAACACACGAGAAAAGGCGGGTAAAGACCATCCAACCTGTCCTATTTTGGCGCAGTGTAACTTCTGCACGACTTTAACCCCATCCTCACTGCCACTTAATCCTGGGAGAGGCAAAAAACCAGGGGAAAAACAAGCTGACGCCAAGTCAGGAAATTCCTCTCCAATCCCAAAAGGTGATCAAGCCAGCTCCAGGAATCCATGATGTCTGTTACACAACTCCCAGTGACCCACCTACTTTCTATATGTTACCTCAGGAATTTGTAAAGCTCCCTTTTGAATCTGTACTCACAGCACGTCTTGGCAACTTATTCTGGTGTGAGGCTGGAGGTCTGTTTGGAGAAGGTGGTAGAGTTCTGTGACTACCAGTGTGGTACAATGAGTTTGGGTGATATGCCTGTCATGGTTTAATAGCTGACCGTGTATGCTAGCTGTGAGGTGTGGGTGTGAGGCTTTGAAACATAGCAGGAGTAGGCCATTCGGCCCTTCGAGCCTGCTCTGCCATTCAATATGATCATGGCTGATCCTCTATCTCAATACCATATTCCTGCTCTCTCCCCATACCCCTTGATGCCTTTTGTTTCTAGAAATCTATCTATCTCCTTCTTAAATATATTCAGTGATTTGGCTTCCACAGCCTTCTGTGGTAGAGAATTCCACAGGTTCACCACCCTCATCTCAGTCCTAAATGTCCTACCACGTATCCGGAGAGTGTGACCCCTCATTCTAGACCACCCGTTCTAGACCCTCCAGCCAGGGGAAACATCCTCCCTGCATCCAGTCTGTCTAGCCCTGTCAGAATTTTGTACGTTTCAATGAGATTCCCTCTCATTCTTCTAAACTCTAGTGAATACAGGCCTAGTCGACCCAATTTCTCCACATACGACAGCCCTGCCATCCCAGGAATCAGTCTGGTGAACCTTCGTTGCACTCCCTCTATGGCAAGTATATCCTTTCTTAGGTAAGGAGACCGAAACTGCACACAGTACTCCAGGTGTGGTCTCATCAAGGCCCTGTATAACTGTAGTAAGACAGCCTTACTCCTGTACTCAAATCCTCTTGTAATGAAGGCCAACTTACCATTTGCCTTCCTAACTGCTTGCTGCACCTACATGTTTGCTTTCAGTGACTGGTGTACAAGGATACCCAGGTCCCTTTGTACGTCAACATTTCCCAATCTATCACCATTTAAATAATACTCTGCCTTTCTGTTTTTCCTACCGAAGTGGATAACTTCACATTTATCCAAGTTATACTGCATCTGCTATGTATTTGCCCACTCACTCAACTTGTCTAAATCGCCTTGAAGCCCTATTGCATCCTCCTCACAACTCACAATCCCACCTAGTTTTATGTCATCAGCAAACTTAGAAATATTACATTTGGTTCCCTCATCCAAATCATTGATATATATTGTGAATAGCTGGGGCCCAAGCACTGATCCCTGCAGGACCCCACTAGTCACCACCTGCCACCTCGAAATGGACCCATTTATTCCTACTCTCTGTTCCCTGTCTGTTAACCAATTTTCAATCCATGCCAGTATATTACCCCCAATCCCATGTGCTTTAATTTTGCACACTAACCTCTTACGTGGGACTTTATCAAAGGCCTTCTGAAAATCCAAATGCACCACGTCCACTGGTTCTCCCTTATCTATTCTACCAGTTACATCCTCAAAAAACTCCAGTAGGTTTGTCAAACACGATTTCTCTTTCATAAACCCATGTTGACTTTGTCAAATCCCGTTGATATTTTCTAAGTGTCCTCTATAAAGCATCCTTTATAATAGACTCTAGCATTTTCCCTACTACTGATGTTAGGCTAACCGGTCTGTAGATCCCTGTTTTCTCTCTCCCTCCTTTTTTAAATAGTGGGGTTACATTTGCCACACTCCAATCTCCAGGAACTGTTCCATAATCTATAGAATTTTGGAAGATGACAACCAATGCATCCACTATTTCCCTGGCTACCTCTTTTAGTACTCTGGGATGCAGATTATCAGGCCCTGGGGATTTATCGGCTTTCAGTCCCATTCATTTCTCCAGCACAATTTTTTTACTAATACTAATTTCCTTTAATTCCTCCTTCTCTCTAGACCCTTGGTTCCCTAGCATTTCTGGGAAGTTATTTGTGTCCTCTTCCGTGAAGACAGAACAAAAGTATTTGTTTAATTGCGTGACCATTTCCTTGTTCCTCATTATAAATTCTCCTGTTTCTGACTGTAAGGGACCTACATTTGTCTTCACTAATCTTTTTCTTTTTACATACTTGTAGAAGCTTTTACACTCTGTTTTTATGTTCCTTGAAAGTTTACTCTCATACTCTATTTTTCTCCTCTTAATCAATCTCTTGGTCCTTTTTTGCTGAACTCTAAACTGCTCCCAATCCTCAGGCTTGCTACTTTTTCTGGCAACTTTATATGACTCATCTTTGGAGCTAATACTATTCTTAATTTCTTTTGTTAGCCATGGTTTGGCCGCTTTTCCTTTTGTGTTTTTGCGCCAGAAAGGAATGTATAACTTTTGCAATTCATGCATTTGTTCCTTAAATGTTAGCCATTGCCTATCCACCATCATGCCTTTTAATGAAGCTCCCCAATCTATCATAGCCAACTTACTCCTCATACCTTTGTAGTTTCCTTTGTTTAGATTTGGGACCCTAGTTTCGGATTGGACTACTTCACTTTCCATCTTAATGAAGAATTCTATCATGTTATGGTCACTCTTCCCTAAAGGACCTCACACAAGATTATTAATTCACCCCTTCTCATTGCGCAATACCCAATCTAAGATAGCCTGTTCCCTAGTTGGCTCCTCAATATACTGGTCTAAAAAAAACATCTCATACACACTCCAGGAATTCACCCTCCACAGTATTATTGCTAATTTGGTTTGGCCGGTCTATATGTAGTTAAAATCACCCATGATTACTATAGTACCCTTGTTACATGCAGCTCTGTTTGATGTTGTCCCTTACATTACCACTACTGTTTGGAGGCCTATAGACAACTCCCACCAATATTTACTGCCCCTTGGTTCTTCTTAGCTCCACCCAGACTGATTCTACATCTTGATTTTCTGAGCCAATACCCTTTCTCATTATTGCTCTGATTTCATCCTTTACTAACAACGCCACCCCACCTCCTTTTCCTTTTTGCCTGTCCTTCCTAAATATCGAATATCCTTGGGTTCCCAGCCTTGGTCACCCTGCAGCCATGTCTCCGTAATTGTAATTATATTGTATCCTTTTCATCTATTTGCGCTGTTAATTTGTCCCTTATTATGAATGTTCGTGCATTCAGATACAGTGCCTTTAGATTTGTCTTATTAACATTTTTAGACATCTTAACATTTTTTTGTACTATGGCTCTATTTGTCTTACCATTTTTTCTTACCCGGACCCTATTTGTTAGTGCACCCTTTTGTTTGTATGCTCTGTCCCTTCCTGACACAATCTGGTTATCCTTAACCCAATCACTTGCCTGCACTGCTTCCTTGTCTTTTCCTTTTAGCATGTTAGCTTTCTCTCCACTGGGACCCTCCCCTCCCTTAGCTTAAAGCCCTATCTACTTCCCTAGTTATTTGATTCGCTAGAACTCTGGTCCCAGCATGGTTCAGGTGTAGTCCGTCCCAACGGAACAGCTTTCTCTTTCCCCAGTACTGGCACCAGTACCCTACGAATCAAAACCCACTTCTCCCACACCATTCATCTTCCTGATCCTATTGACCCTATGCCAATTTGCTCGTGGCTCTGATTATGAACTTTGTGGTTCTGCTTTTTAATTTAGTCCCTAGCTGCTCAAACTCTCTCAGCAGAACCTCTTTCTTAGTCCTACCTAGGTCGTTGGTACCTATGTGGACCACGACAACTGGATCCTCCCCCTCCCACTCCAAGTTCTTCTCCAGCTCGGAGGAGATGTCCTTTACCCTGGCACCGGGTAGGCAACATAGCCTTCGGGACTCACGCTCCTGGCTGCAGAGAACAGTGTCTATCCCCCTAACTATACTGTCACCTACTACAACCACCTTCCTTTTTACTCCCCCCACTTAAACAGCTTCCTGTACCACGGTGTCGTGGTCAGTTTGCTCATCCTCCCTGCAGTCCCCGCACTTGTCCACAAGGGTTGCAAGAACCTCGAATCTATTGGACAAATGCAGGGACTGAGGCTCCTGCAATACTACCTCCTGGATCCCCGTACCTGCCTCACTCGCAGTCACACCCTCCTGTCCCTGACCCCGTGTCAATTCTAAAGTATTTAATCTAAGGGGTGTGGCTGCCTCCTGGAGCAAAAGGTCCAGGTAACTTTCTCCCTCCCTGATGTCTTGCAATGTCTGCAGTTCGGACTCCAGCTCCTCAACTCAGAGCCGAAGTTCCTCGAGCTGCAGACCCTTACCGCAGATGTAGTCGCCCTGGACAAAAATGTTCACAGCTCCTACATATTGCAGCAGCAACACATCTCCTGTTCTCCCATTTTATTTTATTTATTTATTTATTTAATTAGTTTAGTGTTAATCAAATTATTTACCTCGTTTAGCTTATTAAATTAATTAAATTAAGTTTAGTTTTTAAAATTTAGTTATATGTTAACTTAAAACTTAGCCCACAGTCACTACCAATCACTTACCTGCCTTACCTGTGACATCACACTGTAGTTTTCTCTTGTAGTTGCAGGTCTGCTGCTGCTTTTATCCCCGCTCTCGGGCCTCAGTCTGCTGCCACTCAGGCCCGCCGCCGCTCTGTGGGAGAAGTTAGGAAAAGCAAGCACCTCCTGCCCCCACTTCACCGAACTCCCACACTTATCAAACTCCCAAGTTGTTCACTCTGTTCCAGCTGCACTCCATGACAAACTGCACTCCAAACTACCTTGTTTATACTGTTGATAAAGAGGAGGTACTAGAAAGGCTGGCTGTACTTAAAGTACACTGGCATCTACCAACAATGTGGAAAACTGCCCAGGCATGTCCTGTCCAACAAAAAGCAGGACAAAACCAATCCGGTCAATTACCGACCCATCAGTCTACTCTCAACCATCAGCAAAGTGATAGAAGATGTCATTGAAAGTGCTATCAAGCAGCACTTACTCACCAATAACCTGCTCACCGATGCTCAGTTTGGGTTCTGCCAGGACCACTCGGCTCCAGACTTCATTACAACCTTGGTCCAAACATGGGCAAAAGAGCTGAATTCCAGAGGCGAGGAGCAAGTGACTGTCCTTGACGTCAAGGCAGCATTTGACTGCGTGTAGCGTAGTAAAACTGAAGTCAATGGAAATCGGGGTGTGGGGGGGGAAATCTCCACTGGCTGGATATATACCTAGCACAAGAAAACATGGTTGTGGTTGTTGGAGGTCAATTATCTCAGCCCCAAGACATCATTGCAGAAGCTTGTCAGGGGAGTGTCCTAGGCCCAAACATCTTCAGCTGCTTCATCAATGACCATTCCTCCATCATAAGATCAGAAGTGCGGATGTTCGCTGATGATTGCACAGTGTTCAGTTCCATTCTCAACTCCTCAGAAAATGAAGCAGTCCATGCCCGCATGCAGCAAGACCTGGACGACATTCAGGCTTGGGCTGATGAGTGGCAAGTAACATTCGTGCCACACAAGTGTCAGGCAATAACTATCTCCAACAAGTGAGAGTCTAACAACTGCCCCTTGACAATCAATTGCATTACCATCACCGAATCCTCCACCATCAACATCCTGGGGGTCACCATTGACCAGAAATATAACTGGACCAGCCACATAAATACTGTGGCAAAAAGAACAGGTCAGAGTCTGGGTATTCTGCAGTTAGTGTCTCACCTCCTGACTCCCCAAAGTCTTGCCACCATCTATGAGGTACAAGTCCAGAATGTGGTGGAGTACTCTCCACTTGCCTGGATGAGTGCAGCTCCAACAACACTCAAGAAGCTTGACACCATCCAAGACAAAGTGGCTTGTTTGATTGGCACCCCATCCGCCATCTTAAACATTCACTTCTTCCACCACCAGCGCACTGTGGCTGCAGTGAGTACCATCTACAAGTTGCATCACAGCAACATACCAAGGATTCTTCAGCAGCACCTCCCAAACCCATGATCTCTTCCACCTAGAAGGACAAGGGCAGCAGGCACATGGGAAAACCATCACCTCCAAGTTCCCCTCCAAGTCGCACACCATCCTGACTTAGAAGTATATCGCCGATCCTTCATCGTGGCTGAGTCAAAATCCTGGAACTCCCTCCCTAACAGCACTGTGGGAGTACCTTCACCGCATGGACTGCAGCGGTGCAAGAAGGTGGCTCACCACCACCTTCTCAAGGGCAATTAGGGATGGGCAATATATGCCAGTGATGCCCACATCCCATAAACAAATTAAAAAAAGAATTGTAACAATGGTCACTGTTCTCAGCTGCAATTTATCCAAAGGTCTTTATGGTTTGGGTGCACAGCTTTGAGATTTTGTACACAGATTTCAGACTAAAAGGATGATAATGGTGTGCTAGAGGCAAAGGAAAGCTGAACTTCTGAGGTACCATATATTGATCTTCAGAGCTCTCCCTTGAGCTCCCAAGAAGACCTAAGGCCTTCAATAAAATCAAGCTTATGCACCAAAAAATCCAATTTACTTATAGGATGATGTAGCCTGCCAAACTCACAATGCCAACCGAACACTGCCCAACCACTTTTACCAGGCCAGAGGCAGCCAGCGACTGACTACAGAACTAGGCCATTTCCACCAAGATTCCCAAATGTTTCCCGTCATGCCATTGCCTTACAACACGGCAGCACCAGCTCCCCAAGGGGATGATGCAGTTCATGTAAGAAATCTATCACCAAGAGCAATGGGAAGCCCCAGCACATCTCAACCAAAGACAGCACTATTGTGCATGTAATACAAAAACTGTCACAGAGGACATCAGCTCCCTGGACACTCAGATAACCAATCAGGACCCTCCCATGCCGCAAGCAGTACACGACCACAAAGAATAAGACTAAGGCCTAGAAATTCGGTGGGCTGCACCACCAGTTAGCGCCTAAAGAGGGCACTCAGTGGCTTTAGCGCCACTGGCCGTGCCTCCCGCGATATTTAGCTGGGGCGCTAATGGCGGCGTTAACCTGTTGCGCTGCGCCGCCTCCGATGACGTCATCGGTGTGCGCAGCGCCCCGCTACTGCCCCAATCTCGATATTTGGCAGCGACCGCCTCTGTAGCGCCGTTCGCAAATGGCGCCGGTTCACGGGGCCTTCCTGTGGCGGCAGTGACGCAAATTAAGGTGCAGGTGCGGGGCGGCCGTTTTCTTCGGCGGCCGCCTGCCAGCACCTCCGTCCCCGGCCTCCTGATCGCCCCCCGCGGCATTGCCGGCTGTTGTCCGAGAGCCCGGCACTTCTCCTCGGTGCCGGGCTCTTTTGCCGGCACTCGCGATCTCTGATCGCGCTGGTGCAGGCCCCTCCCCCTTAAGAATGGGAGGAAGGCCTGCAGTACCGCAGCACGCCGTGCCGCAGCGTGTGGCGCTGCGGCACGTTGCACTGCGATATTCTGTTTCAGTGCCCTAAGAGGGACACAGAGCGCCTCGAGCCTCACCCCGTGTCCCTCTTGGGGTGCTCATGCTGAATTTCCGGCGATCGCTGCTGCTCCAAATGCTGCGCTAAATCCGGCGCCCAGGCGAGCTTGGCGCCCCGTTTGCTGCTCCACCCAATTTCTCCCCCAAAGACTTTCAACACCATGCCAAGGACAACTTCACATTTCTAAGAAGAGCAAAGAATTCATTTACACAAATTCATAACAAAACATTCATTATTCTGGGGCATTACTGCCTGCCCTGGTGTTAGGAGAAGTCATGTGATCATGTCTTTCCGCCTAGGTGAGACAGAATTGAAACAATCATAGAATGAAGAATGTTAATGAGTCTCTCAGGCTGGTTAACTGAGCTAAGTGTTTAATCACAGTGGGAAAAAATTCATTGTGGGGAAATTATTTAAGAATTAAATTGTGTCTGCATCAAAAAGCATGTGAGATTTGCTCCATGATGACTATCTTCCTGAGGAGCTGAACCCAAGTTTTCATGAAACATTGGCCTTCAGTTCTCCATGTTTTGGGCAATGTATCTGTAGGTTATGAAGAGCAAGCATTGGGGCAGCTTTCACAGACTAGTTCCACTGGTCACTCCAAAATTTGAAGGAGGGAGCATTAACACCATGAACAGGAAGTGTGATGGTGTAAATTAAAGTGGAGAATACTGGCATGATACTTCAAATGATTAGAGCATCTCTTGTACAATTACAGATCAAAACTAAAGAACCCATCCCATCTTCAGATAGCTTCCCGTTTGTCATTGCCCTAGGACAAGGTCAGGTCTCACACCATATTTTCTGACTGGATTCTTACATCTCTAGCCTGCACATCTTAAAGGGGACATGCAATCTGGCTGGAGCAGGTGCTGCAAGTGTCTGGGGAAGAGAGTCTGACTGCAAGAACACTGACTAATGGTGCAACAGGGGAGAGAGCATTTTTCTACAGTTCTCAGGCACTGCACTGGAGACCTTGGTGGAGGAGGAGAGAGGTCCTCTATCCACAGGGGGCCAGGAGGCCCTCCAGACAAACTCTCAGAAGGCAATCAGAGCAGGTAGCTGTGGCAGTCAATGCCAGAAGTCAAGCTCCGACGACCTGGATGCTGCACCGCTAAAAGTTCAATGACCTCACACGAGTGATCAAGGTCAGTGAATTCATCTACAAATGCCATATCCCACCAACTGCACCACTAGACTCACACACTGCTCAGTGCACCACACCCCTATCATTCACCTACCAACAATCTCTACCAAACATGACTCATACCTCACATTCACAGCTTCACCTCATCCTCATACACTTAGCACTGCTGCACGCTTCACACCCACATCTCACAGCTTGCACGCACTGTCAGCTATTCAACAATGACTGTCACATCAACCAAACACATTGCACAACACTCACTGACACACTACCCTCTCTTTTGCAGGACAAGTTGGCGCATAACCGGAGGCAGCAGGTGCTAACTGGTGCGAGACAGGCACAGCTGCATGACCTTACCCCGACAGAGGAGACGGTGGTTGCCATCATTGGAGAGTTGATCGCTGGGCCCATGGCCAGTGGCGGGGCTGAAACAATTGAAGATGATGGTATCATCATATCCAATCCTCTTTCTCACATCCCACTTCCCCTACGAGTTCTTCTGCAGAGGACTCACATGAGCATTTCAATAGGGCAGGCTACAGGAGAACACTGATGGGTATGCACAATGAAATGCTTAATGCATTGGCAGACCTGCCAGAAAGCCTGCATGCAATGTCAAGGAGCATGGAGTAGTCCGGCAAACGCTTGGCACAGGGATCTGCATGGAGCTTGGAGCCCATCCTTTCCAGCATGGAAGCGATGGCCAACTTCATTAGCACACTTGCGGATCCATCCAGGATGCAGCGTATGATGGCCAATGTCTCAACTTCCATTGCAGCACAAGCAGAAGACACCCAATGCCTGAGAGCTGCATTGGAAGCTCAGACTTCTGTCAAGCAAGTTCAGACTGCTCTCATGCAGGCTCAGGCTGCTGCCAGCCAAGCTCAGACTACTGCCATCGTAGCTGTGCTTACCAGTGTTCAAAAGGACTTGCAGGGTTTCACAGCAGTCCAGCAGTCTGTTCTCCAACAGATTACTAGGATGGATGAAGCACCACCCTGGGGGAGTGGCAGTGGCTCCATGGAGCACGAACCTGCTGTCCTTTCTGAGGATGTCAGCATTCGTTCTCTCACTGCTGCTACACAGCCAGTGCCCTTGTGGTTGCCTGTCAGCCAGCCAGCTCAGACTGCTGCCGCCCACACCAAGATGGTGCAATCCAAAGCCGAGCCTTCTAGGCCTAGAGTTACTCGATGTCATCATCCAAGGTCATCTGCAGTCTTCCACCAGCCATGCTGCAGCCACTGGGGTAGCACTGTGTAGGAGCACTAGGACAGGCAAAGGCACATGGAAAACAGGCACTAAGGGAATGCACAAGGGTGATTAATTTATGTTTGTATGCAATATGGCATGATTTCATGAATAAATTTGGTTTGAAATGTTTATTTTGCTTTGGCTTTTATTTTTGCATTGTGGCCAAGAGGACGCTGTGATGGTCAGTGACAGAGGGAAGGTAAGGTGTGAGGCCGTTGGTGAATGTGGAATTGGGCTTGCATTTATCGGTATTGCAGCAAAATGAGTCGTTCATGGATAGCCCAGCCAGAAAGGGGCTGTCTGGGTTGCCTCCTCCCTTCCTCTTCCTTCTCCTCCTCCTTCTCCTCAGCTGGTTGCCGTATGGCTCCTGGCAAGGGCGGTGCCCTCATGATGGAGAGTTTGTGCAGCATGCAGCAGACCACCACGAAACCCGCTCTGTTGAGTACTGCAGGGCTGCTCCAGAGCACTCCAGGCAGCAGAAGCCTTGCTTCAGCACGCCAATTGTGTGCTCGATGATATTTCATGTGGCAGGTTGGCTTTTGTTGTATGAATGCTTCCCACATGTGCGTTGATTGCGCATTGGAGCTATGTTGTTAATGGATAGCCCTTGTCTCCCAGTAGCCACCGTCTGCTTTGTCAGGGTGGCTCAAACGCAGATGGCACAGCGGACTGCCACAGAATGAAGGCATCATGACTGCTGCCAGGATACCAAGCATTATTCGCTGAGTATGGTCGCACACCAGCTGGACATTGAGGGATTGGAATTCCTTTCGGTTGCGGTACATCTCAGAGTTTAAGATGCGGCTCCGTGAGTGATGTGCATGCAGTAAATGGCACCCTACACCATGGAGAAGCCTGCAATCTTCGCAAAGCCATGTGCTCGCTCCACCTGCTGCTCTCTTGCCAGAGAAAAGGAAATGCATTCAGCTCTCTTGGAATACAGAGCCTCAGTTACCTCCCTTATACAACAGTGCATGGCAGATTGGGAGATGTTGCGAATATCTCCTGCTCCAGCCTGGAAGCAGCCTGCCGCATAAAAGTTAGTGGCCACCGTGACCTTAACAACCACTGGCAAAGCGGTCCTTGCCCTGCTTTAAGGCTGTAGTTGTGGCTGCAGCAAGTGGCAGATTTCAGTGAGGACATCCTTAGTGAAGCACATACGTCTGACACACTGTTCCTTGCTGAGGTTCAGGTCGGAGTATTGCTTTCTGAACACCCTGGGTGGATATGGCCTCCTGCTGAGAGCCTTTCTCCCCCTCCAGCTCCACACACTTCCCACAGCTTGTCGTGCTCTGTGTTGCCTCTGCTCATTCTCCCTGTCATGCTGTAGGCCAAGTGGAATGCCTACTACTGGACACATGTCTGAGAGCAAGTGGTCTGTGCAGAATCCTTGAAGTCAGGACAAAGTCCTTCAGCATCTACCACACCACTCACTGTAGATTTAAGCAACTTTAAAGAACTCTAGAAACCACCAAACACTTCTAGAAACTCAGCAACAGCCAGTAGAAATCAATCAGCAACTAACCTGTAAGTAGATGATGATACCTTTAAATAGCACTGGTGGGGGGTCCTTCCTGCTGCTGATCGTGTGCTCAGCTGTGCGAGTTTAAGAGAGGGCATTAGCTGGAGCGTTGAGCTCCAAAATGGCAGGGCTGGTGTCAAATCACCGTTGCACGCTAATTAATGTCACAATCTGCCTGCTATGCATAATTCCGACACAATCCCTGCGTCTGCACTAATGCCCCACCCAAGATAAAGAACAACTTGACCAGGTTTGTCATCTGTAAAACCTGGATGGACCTAAAATTTGATAATGGAGACACAAATGATAGATCTTAGGCCTGATACTGGAGACATTGGGACTGATTAGAGACATGAGATTGAACTGGAACCTTTTAAAGAAAAAACTTGCATTTATAAAGTGCCTTTCACAATATGGGGCGAGAGGGGGAATATGGTGCTGAGATAGGGGATCAGCCCTGATCATACTGAATGGCGGATCAGGCTCGACGGGCCGAATGGCGGATCAGGCTCGATGGGCCGAATGGCGGATCAGGCTCGACGGGCCGAATGGCGGATCAGGCTCGACGGGCCGAATGGCGGATCAGGCTCGACGGGCCGAATGGCGGATCAGGCTCGACGGGCCGAATGGCGGATCAGGCTCGACGGGCCGAATGGCGGATCAGGCTCGACGGGCCGAATGGCGGATCAGGCTCGACGGGCCGAATGGCGGATCAGGCTCGACGGGCCGAATGGCGGATCAGGCTCGACGGGCTGAATGGCGGATCAGGCTCGACGGGCCGAATGGTGGATCAGGCTCGACGGGCCGAATGGCGGATCAGGCTCGACGGGCCGAATGGCGGATCAGGCTCGATGGGCCGAATGGTGGATCAGGCTCGACGGGCCAAATGGCGGATCAGGCTCGACGGGCCGAATGGCCGACTCCTGCTCCTATTTTTCTATGTTTCTGTATCGGGACGTCCCAAAATGCTTCAAAGTCAAGGATGTATTTTTGAAGTGTAGTCACTATTGTAGGTTAGGGAAAAATAGCACCCAATTTGTGCACAGCAAAGTCCCACCAGCAGCATTGAAATAAATGTCTGTTTTAGTGATGTTGGATGAGGGATAAATGTTGGCTAGGACACCAGGAAAACTCCCCTGCTCTTCTTCGAATAGTGCCACAGGAACTTTTAAATCCACCTGAGAGAGCAGATGAGACCTTGGTTCAATATCTCATCAAAAAACAGCAAACAGTGTCAGCCATGGCTCAGTTGGTAGCACTCTCACCCCTGAGTCTAAAGGTTCTGGGTTCAAGCTCTGCTCCAAAGACTTAAGCACAAAAATCCATTGCAGTACTGAGGGAGTGCTGCACTGTCTTTCAGATGAGATGTTAAATCAAGGCCCTGTCTGCTCTCTCGGGTAGCCGTAAAAGATCCCGTGGCACTATTCGAAGAAGAGCAGCGGAGCTATCCCCAGTGTCCTGGCCAATATTTATCCCTCAACCAGCATCACTAAAATAGTCAGCTGGTTAAATTGGCTGCCATGTTTCCTACATTACAACAGTGACTACACTTCAAAAGTACTTCATTGGCTGTAAAGCGCTTTGGGGCGTCCTGAGGTCATGAAAGGTGCTATAGAAATGCAAGACATTTTTTTTCTTTTCCGACAGTAGTGGCCGGAAGTGTGAAGGATTTTGGACTTTTGAAAGTTGATTGAAAGAAGACTAAAATAATGGACTGAATGAAAGATTTGCTTGCTTGGTAAAGAACACAGCTGTCAGCTTCACTGACGTCAGGCTGCATATTGTCCAGGACACTGAGAAAAAGAAATGTATGTGTTTGCTAGATGAAACATAGCCTTCTCTTCTTTAACCCCATTACGATGTGGATTTCTGGGGGCCGCAAAGTATTTCTTGGAGAGGAACCGGCACACTCTCCCCTTCCCAGATCCAGTAAGTTGTGCCAGGCATGATAGCTTCCCAAGATGTGCCCTTGTAGCATGAGTGTCTGCAGGGCCCATTCATATAAAATGACTTGAAAATTACCATAGAAAGATCAATGCCATATGTCACCAGTGGACATGATCTCAGCACAATAGCAAAATACTGCAAATGCTGGAAATCCGAAATAACAACAGAAAATGCTGGAAAAACTCAGCAGGCCAGGCAACATCCATGGAGAGAGAAATAGAGTCAACGTTTCAGGTCGAAACCCTTCGTCAAGACTGAAAAAGCACAGGAAATGAAACAGATTAAAAGGCCAGTTTGGGGGCTGGGAAATGGGGATGAGAGAACAAAAGAGAAGTGAAGAGACATTAAGAGGTATTTAAAACGAGACGAGATGATGATAGGACTAGTGGAGAGACAAAAGACGGCTCTAGATTAGGTGTGAAATGCGCTGGCAGAATGGGAGACAGCTGCCATGTGGGAGAGAAAAAAAGGGGGAAGGGCCAAAACAAAGGCGTGGATAAAAAATGGCCCAGAAATTCGGGTCTCCATGGGTGAGTACGCACGGGGTACTCACCCGTAAGCCCAATGGAAGTGCCGGTTTCCTGCATGCACTGCGCATGCGCGGGAATCCGGCACTTCCGTTCCCCTGACAGAAGGGGTTCAGAGGTCGAACGCCTGCACAGGAGAGGCTGCGCATGCGCATCGAACTTACGTTTTTTTTGCAGGTTTTCCTGGGAAGGTAAATCACCAGAAGTTAGACATGTAAGAAGCAGTTGCAAGGCCTGCTTTTTACAAGGTAAGTGCTGAATTAATTAAAATTAAAACATTTTTTCCACAGGTTTATTATTTTTAAATACTTTAAAGAAAGGTAAGTTTAATTTTAGCCCTGTTAGAAAATACATTTTTTATTTTCAAACATTTAAATTATTGTTTAAAATAGTTATTTCATGTAATTTATAGTTTATTTTAAAAAATGTGATTTAAAAAAAAAATTATTTTAAGATTTAGTGATGTTTTGGGGCTCGTAGTATTTATAAGTTTGACAGCCCTTCCTGTCAAACTTATGAATGAAGCATTCCCTGCTCCGATTGGCTCTCCATGGCCCACATGATCCCAGGTGACGCATCGAACGAACTGCGCCCCTGGGATATGCAAGCACTGCGTGCCGGCAATTGGAGCAGGCCCAGATTCGGAATTCCACGGGGGCCCACAGCTCAATTGCCGGCGTGGTACGTAAGTGCATGTCGGGGACTTACAACCGCGGGAAGCCCCCGACCCAAATTTCTGGGCCATTATATGTAAAAATGTATTAGGGGCCGAGGTTATGATCTGAAATTGTTGAACTCGATATTGAGTCCCGAAGGCTGTAAAGTGCCTAATCGGAAGATGAGGTGCTGTTCCTCGAGATTACGCTGGGTTTCCGTGGAACAATGCAAGAGCCCAAGTACGGTGAGGTCTGAGTGAGAATGGGGCGGTGAATTAAAATGACAGGCGACCGGAAGCTCGGGGTCACCCTTACGGACTGAATGGAGGTGTTACGCAAAGCGGTCACCCAATCTGCATTTGGTCTCCCCAATGTAGGGGAGTCCACATCATGAGCAGCTAATACAGTATACTAGATTGCAAGAAGTACAAGTAAATCGCTGTTTCACCTGGAAGGGGTGTTTGGGGCCCTGGACATTGGGAAGGGGAGAGGTATAGGGGCAGGTGTTATATCTCCTGCGCTTGCACAGGAAGGTGCCAGGCAAAGGGGAAGGGGTGCTGGGGGTGATAGAGGAGTGGACTAGGGTGTCTCGGAGGAAGCGGTCCCTACGGAATGCTGAAAGGGGAGGGGAGGGGAAGATGCGTTTGGTGGTGGGATCACGTTGGAGGTGGCGGAGGATGATCCGTTGAATGTGGAGGCTGGTGGGGTGAAAGGCGAGGAAAAGGGGAACCCTATTGTGGTTCTGGGAGGGAGGGGCAGGGGTGACGGCAGAAGTGCGGGAGATAGAACGGAAACGGTCAAGGGCCGTGTCAACCACGGTAGAGGGGTATCCTCGGTTGAGGAAAAAGGAAGACATGTTGGAAGCACTGGTGTGGAAGGTGGCATCATTGGAGCAGATGCGGCGGAGACGGAGAAACTGGGAGAATGGTATAGAGTCCTTACAGGAGGCAGGGTGGGAGGAAGTGTAGTCCAGGTAGCTGTGGGAGTCAGTGGGCTTGTAGTGAATGTTGGTCAATAACCTATCCCCAGAGATGGAGACGGAGAAGTCGAGGAAGGGAAGGGAAGAGTCAGAGATGGACCATGTGAAAGTGAGGGAAGGGTGGAAATTGGAGGCAAAGTGAATGAAATTGTCTAGTTCTCAGGGCGAGAGCAGGAAACGGCACCGATACAGTCATCAATGTACCGGAAAAAGAGGTGAGGGAGGGGACCCGAGTAGGACTGGAACAAAGAGTGTTCCACATATCCCACGAAAAGGCAGGCATAGCTAGGACCCATGCGGATACCCATAGCAACACCTTTAATTTGGAGGAAATGAGTGGAGTCAAAGGAGAAGTTGTTCAATGTGAGAACAAGTTCAGCCAGGTGGAGGAGGGTGGTGGTGGATGGGGACTGGTCGGGCCTCTGTTCAAGGAAGAAGCGGAGAGCCCTCAGGCCATCCCGGTGGGGGATGGAGGTGTAGAGGGATTGTACGTCCATGGTGAAAAGGAGGCGGTTGGGGCCAGGAAACTGGAAACTGTTAAAGTGGCGGCGGGCGTCAGAAGAGTCATGGATGTAGGTGGGAAGAGACTGGACAAGGGGAGAAAAGATAGAGTCGAGATGGGAAGAGATAAGTTCCGTGGGGCAAGAACAGGCTGAAACGATGGGTCTACCAGGGCAGTCCTGTTTGTGGATCTTGGGAAGGAGGTAGAAGCAGGCTGTGTGGGGTTGGGGAACTGTGAGGTTGGTGGCCGCAGGGGAAAGATCTCCAGAAGAGATGAGGTCAGTGACAGTCTTGGAAATGGTGGTTTGATGTTCGGTAGTGGGGTCATGGTCCAGGTGGAGGTAGGTGGAGGTGTCGGAGAGTTGGCGTTTAGCTTCCGCTAGGTAGAGGTCGGTTCGCCAAACAACAACAGCACCACCCTTGTCAGCAGGTTTAATGACAATGTCAGGGTTGGATCTGAGAGAATGGAGTGCTGCAAGTTCAGAGGGAGGTAGGTTGGAGTGAGTGAGGGGAGCAGAGAAATGGAGACGGCCGATGTCACGGCGGCAGTTAGCAATGAAAAGATCTAGAGAGGGTAAGAGGCCAGGGGGAGGGGTCCAGGTAGAACGGGAATTCTGAAAGTGGGAGAAAGGGTCAGCCGTGCGGGGGGAAGACTCCTGGCCAGAGAAGTGGGCACGGAGACGAAGGTGGCGGAAAAAGAGCTCAACATCTTGCCGAGCTCGAAATTCATTGAGGTGGGGGCGTAAGGGGATGAAGCTCAGGCCTTTGCTGAGGACTGATCATTCGGGGTCAGGGAGGGGAAGGTCAGAGGGCATAGTGAAGACGTGGCAGGGGGTGAGATTGGGAGAAGGGGGGTCAGAGGAAAGTGAAGGGGAAGAAGGTTCCGGAGGGGCGTTGGTGTTCAAGAGTTGCTGATCTCAGCACAATTATTCTAGGATCATTGGCCTGCAAATATTCTGTGCCATATTGAATAAACGTTAATTACACACACAGAGCTCTAGGTTTGAGTGGCTCTGGGTTCTGCAGGCCCATGACTGGCTCTGTGTTTAATGAACCTGGAAATTACTTTTGGAAATATAATGGCTCTGATATTTACGGGGAGGCATGGAGGGAGCGGGAGGCTAAACAAAAATGGAAGGGCCGGCATTTATTCAATGCTGCTGGGGGTTTGAATCACCCTGCAAAATTCAGAAGTTTGACTTGCAAAATGGTTCTATCTGTGGTGCATTTACATATTCTATTCATCAACCTCTTTATTTTAAATTCCAGGGACATAACATAGACACATTACCCAGGGGTTCCCAATTCTATTCATGTATGGTTCAATCAGCTCACTTAAGTCAGTGGAAATAGCTATGTCTGTTACTCGATCCTCGAGTCTCTGGGACTCTGCCTCTTTATCCTTCTCTCTCTCTGTTGCTCTTTCCTTGGGGCTGTAACAGAAGTGTTCACGAAGAAACAACAGAGATAATAAAGCAATATTTCCTCTCGCAAAGACAGGAAATCCAGCCCCATTCCCATGCTACTCCATCCTTTCTGTCTATTACCCTCCACTTTTCTCTGTGTTTTTCTCTTTCTCTCTGTTAATTCCCAATCCAGTTAATCTCTGCATGTATCATTTACTTGCTCCCTTTTTCTTTCCAGTACTCTCTTCATATATCAATTGCTCTCCTCCTTTCTCCCACTCTGTTCCCCCCTTTCTGTGTTTTTATCTCTGTTCCCTCCCCCTTTCTGTGTTTTTATCTCTGTTCCCTCCCCCTTTCTGTGTTTTTATCTCTGTTCCCTCCCCCTTTCTGTGTTTTTATCTCTGTTCCCTCCCCCTTTCTATGCTTTCGGGGTGAATTTTGCCAGCCCTGGGGAGGCAGGTTTGGAGGCGGGACTACCGGGAAAATGGCAGAAACTATGAGCGGGTACTGAACCCACCACCAACCTGCCTCCATGCCATCTTCCCAGGAGGTGGTTCCCCGACTCGCGCGGGGACCCGTCTCCTCGAGGCGGGTAGGGGATTACAGCCACTTAACTGCCTGTTAACAGGTAGTTAACAGACAGTTAAGAGGATTATCCCCATTTTACCCACACAAGTGCGGGCTTCCCAACGTCAGGAAACCCCGCCAGGGTCAGCGAGGCGAGCAGTGGGTCTGCGGGGATCAGAGGGTTCGAAAAGTGCGCTGTAGAGTTGAGTGATGGGTGCAAGTGTGGAGAGGTAAGTATGGGAGGGGAGTGAAAAGTGTTAGAAAAAGTTTATGTACCTTGGTTTCTTCCTGCCGGCTTCAACCGTTGGGGATCCGGAGGCTCCTCATCTCCACGGTGGAGATGACAGAATTGCTGCGGCATTCTCCGATGCAATAGCCATCTGATTTCTGCTAAGGAAAGAGGTTTGGTGACTCTTGAGTACAAGGACTCACCAAAGAACAGAGATTGTCAGTGTTTGACAGTTTCTCAAAGCTGTCAAATGATGACAATTCATCTGATGAAACGTCATACGCTGACATTCTCTGTCATCGGCTTTCCCTTAGTTGGCCTGCTAAGCCCGCAGGGCGGGCTTAACAAGGTCAATCAAGGGAAAATAGCGTGGGTTAGCCGGACGTCATTGGGGGCGGGACTGAAACCTGACAAGCAGCAGTCCCGCCCCTAACGCACCCCCATTGATAAAATTTCCCCTATCTCTCTGTTTCCCCCCTTTCTGTGTTTTTCTCTCTCTTTCCCTCCCCCATTCTGTGTTTTTCTGTCTGTTCCTGTAAGGGGTGGTATGTGGGTTGGTCAGCTTCACCTCTGACTCCCTTGAGTGGTTCGAATTGCTCCCACTCCTTTGGTTCTAGACTTTGGACTTATTTGGGGGTTGTAATGAAATTGCAACAGACACCTGGGTTGGTCAAAAGAACTGAGATCTTTATTTTGAGACAGGAAAATATACAATACGATAAAACTTATACTCTAAAAAGGTGGGGAACACTCGGAATATGCGAGGGAATATTACAGTAGACAAAATCCCTTACCCTCCCAACTCCACTATCCTAACTAGGTTGAAATCCAGAGGACCAGGAAATGCTCACCAAACGACTTTCTTGACAGATTGTAGAGGTTCGCGATTTCGGGGTTCTCCTTAGTTGTGGTGGTTGGGGCCTGACATACCCCGGATGTGGTAGAAGACTGCACCTGCGTTGGGTCTTCAGTTTGGGTTTGTCCGCTGATGCGGTTAGCTGCATAGTTTGGATGTATCGGGTAAGTACCCAATTTTCTTTGGCTAGGTAAAGTTTTTAGGGTCTTTTGTGTCAAAATCTTACCCAGGGGTAAGTCAGACTAGCCTGTAGAGTAGAAACAAGTCTTTGATTTTCGAATTTTCGGTGGTTGGTTTCTTGTTGGTCGCGGTGGCCCAGTATTACCTGGTTGGTGGTAATATTGGTAGTTGTTGGCTTCTTGAGGCCTTTGGTTGCTGCGATCTCCTTTTCTTCTTCTCTGATGATGAACTGTACTGTGAGCATGAACGTGCTGACTTCTGATGAACTGTTTCTGAGCTGATCTGTTCTGTCCCTGGTGACGAACTGAGCTGTTTCACTGAACAAGCAGACCTCAATTATACTGGTTTGAGGCCTGGCTTATCTGATCGCCAAATCCCTGATTTCTTTGTTAAATTTGGCGGGCTCGTTATTTTTAATACTGTAACGAGCTTCGGGGATTGCCATCTAACTTTAACGAGCTTCGGGGATGGTCCATCTATTCTTAATTGGCCTTTAACTGGTTTTGGGATTGCCTTGAAACCAGTTTAAAAATGTAAAACGTTTTGGAAATCTCTCTGATTGGTTTTGAACTGCTGTTTGATTGCTGTTTCCTGCTGGGCCATGTTCCTTTCTTTTGTTTTGCTGTGGACATGTACTGTTTTATTCATGTACTTTGGCTCTGTGAGTTTCGGCGGGAACAGGCTTTATTGTCTTTATGTAAAGGTTGGGGTGGCCCAGAACATTCCCAGATGGTCCAATACTCAAACTCGGGGGCCCAACCCACCTTCCTTTGTCACAGTTTTTCGCAGGTCTGAACATGCCTTTTTAAACCAGCCAAATCTTCCTGGGGTTTTGATTTTTAAATCCCTTTGGCCCAATATTTCCTTCAAACAGTCCAATATCTCTTCTATTCTTACTTTGGGGGAAATTGTGTAATTTTGCAAGCCTTACAGTTCCCCTCCCCCTTTCTGTGTTTTTATCTCTGTTCACTACCATAGCCATCCTAGGAGGCTCATAGCAACTCACGTCTACCTGCAATCACAGTTGTTCCTCATACTCGGAGCCATTTGGCACAGTTTGCAATTAAGAAGTAGATCGAGCTCACCTTGCGCAGCCACCAAAGGGAAGCATGGGTGAAGGTGAAAGGCTACTTTGCTCTTCTATAGGCGCTGTAATAAAGGTTGAGATTATATTTTCCCTTCCGTTTGTTTTTTATATTGCTGTTAGTAGGGGAATGTGACAGGTCAGTTTCAGTGCTTTGTGTGGGACCTCCACTGTGTGGGAGATCATTATTTGTCGAAAGATGATCGATGGGAGTAGATGTTGCTTACTGGAGGTACTGGAAGTTTTAGGCCACTGTCCCTGCCTGAATATCGTAGCCCTCCATCTCTCCCTGCTCTTCTTCCTGCCCATCATCATATAGGGCTGCTGCCCCGCTGTCATTCTCCAGTTGCATACTTGTTGTGTCAGTACCTTTCTACCTAGACACAATTTAGGACTCAGAACTCAGAGATTCAAACATGAAGTGCTTTATTGGAAGGAAAGGAAGTTCTGGCAAGTTCCGAACAAAGAGAGCTAAACTTAACAGAGAACACCCAACCATTTATCTCCTGTGACAGCGCCACCACAGGTGGGAGGAGAACACACAATAGAACACACAATACATAACATTTCCTCCCCTCTTAAATGGAAGGTCCACATTATTCCTCAACAGGTAAGTTACTTTCAATGCACTCAACGAACCTAGGGTAGAGGTAGACTGCCTCAAACCCTGACTTTACCCTGGGGTTTATTCTGCCCCAGTCTTGTGGGTAAGTCGCTAAGCCTACAGATCCAAGCGTCTTGGAGGCCGCCGCTCTCTGACAGGATACCGGCGGTCATCGCTGGCTTCCACAGCAGTAGGCATTGACACAGGCCTAGATAGAGAAGGTGCCTGTGTCAGTCGAAAGTCAGGAGTTTGCACAGGTGGAACAGTCTCTATGACTTCCTGTGTTGGAGAAGAGCACTGTGGCAAAGGATGCTGGTTTGCGGTATCATCCGGAAGCAGTTCAGGCCAACCAGCCGTTGGAGCCTCTGTGGCTGTCTCTGCTCCTAGCAACAGTTGATCTGTGTGTCTTCTCCAGACGACGTCCTCAGCAGTCTCAACCGTGTAAGACACAGGGCCCGTCTGCGCGATCACCGTAGCAGGAACCCATTTCGGTCCAGTGTTGTAGTTTCGAGCTAGGACATGCTCTCCAGGATGAAACCGTCTCTCCTTGGCTCTTTGCTCTCTCTTTTCAACTTGATCTTGTTGTTGACGATGGACAACCTGCTCTGCCCTTGGAGGTTTGAGTAAGTCAAAACTTGTCCGCAACTGCCTCTTCATCATGAGCGAAGCGGGGGAAGTTTTGGTTGTGGCATGCGGCTCGTTCCTGTAGGACAACAGGAAGCTGTTCAGACGTTGGTGGATTGAGCCCTGACCTTGCGATGCCTTCAAGGCATGCTTCAAAGTTTGCACAAACCTTTCTGCCTGGCCGTTAGTAGAGGGATGATAGGGCGCAGACCTGATGTGTTGGATACCATTCACATGCAGGAAGGTTGCAAACTCCTGTGATACAAATTGTGGACCGTTGTCACTTACGAGTTGTTCCGGTGAGCCATAACGGCTGAACATCTCACAAAGTTTCTCAATTGTTTTCTCTGCCGTGGTAGACCTCATCACAGCGACCTCCGGCCACTTGCTATGAGCATCTACAACCACCATAAACATCTTCTCTTCGAAAGGACCGGCGAAGTCCACATGTACTCGCTGCCACACTTCTGCAGGCCAATCCTAGGGGTGTAGGGTTGCCAGCTGTGGAACATTCCTTGACATGGGGAACATGTTTTGGCATTCTCCTCAATATTCCCATCGAGACCTGGCCACCAGAAGTAGCTTCTTGCCATTTCCTTCATCCGAAACATCCCACTGTGGCCTGTATGAAGTTGTTGCAGTATAGGTTCCCTCAGAGGTGGCGGAATGATGACACGACGTCCCCAAAGAAGACAACCTGCCTGGATGGAGAGCGCATTTCTTTTTGAAACGTAAGGTTTCAAACTAGGAGAATCTCCTATAGCTCTCCCTCGAATGACATCATCCATTACCTCAGACAGGACTGGATCGTTGCGGGTGTACCTTCGCACCTGAACTGCAGTGACAGGTGCTCCTTCCACTTGTCTAAAGTAGAAGATGTCTATCTGACGAGGCTCTGGGGGAGTAACAGGCAAGGGTAGCCTCAAGAGACCGCCTGCATTGCCGTGCAAGTCTGATTTGCGATATTTGATGTCGTATGTGTGTCCTAACAACAGTAAAGCCCACCTTTGCATTCTGCTTGCAGCGAGAGACGGAATTCCGGTGTGTGGCCCGAAGATTGAAGTCAATGGACGGTGGTCCATCAGGAGTGTGAACCTTCTCCCAAACAGGTACTGATGAAATTTTCGAATTCCAAAAACGATTCCCAAGGCTTCGCGCTCGATCTGCACATAGTCACTCTCGGCCTTGTTCAAGGTGCATGATGTGAAGGCGATAGGTTTCTCTTCACCCGAAGGCATGATGTGGGATATGACTGCTCCCACACCATATGGTGATGCACCACATGCTAGCTGCATGGGTAGCTTTGGGTCGAAGTGTGTCAGGATGTCTGATTTCAACAATGCTTTCTTTGCTTGGGCGAAAGCTTCGTTGCACAGTTCAGTCCATTTCCATGTTTTGCCTTGACATAGCAACTGATGTAACGGCTTCAGCAATGTTGCTAAGTCTGGAATAAACTTCCCATAGTAGTTAAGTAGCCCCAGAAATGAACGTAACTGGCTCACATTCTGGGGTGCTGGGGCCTCCACGATCGCCTTGACCTTTGATGGCGCGTTATGCAGGCCAGTAGCGTCAATCACATGCCCCAGGTACTCAACTGAAGACTGAAAGAATTCACATTTGTCTTTACAAACTCTGAGTCCGTACTCTTTCAGTCGTTGTAGTGTCGCATCCAAGTTCAGAAGATGATCCTCCTCATTTGTCCCAGTGACAAGGATGTCGTCCAGGTAGCACTGGACTTCTGGCAGTCCACTCAAAATCTGATCCATTGCCCTTTGGAATAGAGCAGGGGCCGACGTAATTCCAAATGGAAGGCGGCAGTACCTGTATAGCCCCTTGTGTGTCACAATTGTCAGCAGCTCCTTTGATTTGTCATCGACATGCATTTGTAGATAAGCCTGGCATAAGTCTATTTTGCTGAACTTTTGCCCTCCGGCCAGGCCCGTAAAAAGATCATCAATGAGGGGAAGAGGGTACTGTTCCGCAGACAGCACCGGGTTAATAGTCACTTTAAAACCCCCGCAGATTCGAACAGATCCATCCTTTTTCAGGACAGGAACAATGGGTGTGGCCCATTTGCTCACGCTCACAGGCTCCAGGACTCCATTCTTGACTAAGGCCTCCAAGTTAGCCTCAACTTTTGGCCTAATTGCATAGGGTACAGGTCGGGCTTTGTGAAACTTTGGCTTGCTGTCAGGTTTAATGTCCAGTCTCACGCTGATCTTTTTCATGCTCCCAAGTTCCCCATTGAAGAGTTCTGCATGTTTGTTTAACACTGCAGTCAGACCTGACTCCCCTTTTGACATCATGCGGACTGCAGGCCAGTCCAGCGTGATTTTCTCTAGCCACGCATGTCCCAGTAGCAATGGGTAATTTCCCTTTACCACATATAGTGGCAGTTTTGCAGTCTGTCCGTTCAATTTAACTGTCACCTCAATGACGCCTCTCATGGCCACAGGTTCGCCGGTATACGTCTTTAGCACAATGTTTTTTGGCTGAAGGGTAAGATGCTTTAGCATTTTGTTGTAGACAGTGTCTGAAACAAGGGACACAGCCGCGCCTGTGTCCACCTCCATCCGCACTGATTGTCCCTCCACCAGTGGTGACACCCAGTAGCCATTTGAATCACCTGCAACCGTCAGTATGTGCACCTCTTCCTCCTCAGAGGTGTCGCTCCCCTCTGTTTTGCTTGTTCCATCATACTGCACTGAATGAACACTTTTTTTCCTCTCTTGTCCAAATACAGACATTTTGCTTCCATGCTTCCCAGCTCTGTCTGTTCTTTTTTTACCTCTACAGGCGCGTTCAATGTGACCCTTTTTGCCACAATTTCGGCATTCCAGCTCCGTACACCAGCAGTCATTAGCGTGATGGCCCGTTTTCCCACAATGGTAACATGTGCCGTTCCGCGCACCTTTAGGCTCAGACGACACCTTGTGAACTCTCCCTGTTGAACTCAACTGGTGAGCCTCCTTTTCCACCATCTCTGTGGAGACACTAACTTCAATGGCCTTTTCAAGAGTAAGGTTGTCTTCAGTAAGAAGGTGCTTCTGTGTGGCTGCATTTTGCAGACCACATACGAGTCTGTCTCTAATGGTGTCCTTCAGCAACTCCTTGAACTCGCATTGTTCTGACAACCTTTTTAAAGCAGCAATAAACATCGTCACTGATTCCCCCTCTTGATTCTGTTTGTGAAATCTAAATCTCTCAGCAATAACCAGAGGTTTTGGTGAAAAATGTGCTCCAAGAATTTCCACTAGTTGCTTATATGTTTTAGTTCCTGGCTTATCTGGCTGCATGAGGCTGCGAAGTAAATTGAATGTCTTCGGCCTGATTACACTCAAAAAGGTAGGCACAACCTTTTCATTTGCCACCGCATTCGGCAATACAAAATAGTCAAAATGTTCCGTATATGCGCTCTATTGCTCCACATTTTCATCAAAATCACCGATGTTTCCTAATATAGTAGCCATCTCACGTTTCAAATTAAAATTTCTGTTTACTCACTGCACCCGTAACGTATGCAGATTCATCCGCTCCTCGTTGCCACTTGTTGTGTCGGTACCTTTCTACCTAGACACAATTTAGGACTCAGAACTCAGAGATTCAAACATGAAGTGCTTTATTGGAAGGCAAGGAAGTTCTGGCAAGTTCAGAACAAAGAGAGCTAAACTTAACAGAGAACATCCAACCATTTATCTCCTGTGACAGCGCCACCACAGGTGGGAGGAGAACACACAATAGAACACACAATACATAACAATACTCATCCCTCTTTGAATGGCTCAATTGGGCAGCATGCAACAGACATTACGGATTTCTTACACCTTACCTGGATTGCCTCAGCAACAGAATCGCTGCTTCAGCATCCACAGTGACCCAGCTGATGTCATGTTCGTCATTGTATCTGTGCCCAGCTGCAGTGAGGGAGTTTCTCATTCCCCCCAAAAGTTGCCTGTAGATAATCAGGCACACGAAGAATCAGGAGTGCAAGGGCACGCGCCCGATTTCCTGACGTATGCAAACTGCCTACAAGGCTCTATGTAACCAGGAGGACATTGGAAAATCAGGGCTAGTTGGATACCTTTTTACAATTCAAAACAGAGCAGTTCCCTGCTTCTGTCGGTATCAGTTTCAGCCAGTGAGAATTGGGGCCTTCTAAAACCCATTGCAAATGACTACTTTCTACCGTTTCATACGTTAAAATATTTTTTCTTTAATTTATTCTCACCATACGAAAAGATTTAAATTGTTTTGATGTTAACAGAAAAGATTCAAGAGTCTTATGGTATTGAAAGATTGAATTTCACTAAATGAGAGAAAAGAATATAGGCCTAGAAATTCAGTGGGCTGCGCCACCAGTTAGCGCCCAAAGAGGGCACTTAGTGTATTTAGCGCCACTGGCCTCGCCTCCCGCGAAATTTAGTGGGGCATTAATGGCGGCGTTAGCCTGTAGCGCTGCGCCGTCAATGATAACGTCATCGGTGTGCGCAGCGCCCCGCTACCACCCCGATCGCGATATTGGGTCGCGCCTCCCGCTGTACGCTGGTCGCAATCTGCGACCGGTTCAGGGGGGCCGACCTGCGGCGGTAGTGGCGCTAATTAAAGGGGAGGTGCGGGGCGGCCATTTTTTTTTCTGGCCACCTGCCAGCACCTCCTCGCGCCGCCCTCCCCGGTCTCTTGATCCGCCCCCCCCCGGGCAGTGCCGGCTCTGTCCCGAGAGTCCGGCACTTCTCCTCGGTGCCAGGCTCTTTTGCCGGCATTCGCGATCTCTGATCGCGCTGGTGCAGGCCCCTCCCCTTTAAGAAGGGGAGGAAGGCCTGCAGTACTGCAGCGCACTGTGCCACAGCATGTGGTGCTGTGGCACGTTGCGCTGCGATATTCAGTTTCAGCGCCCCAAGAGGGACGCGGGGCGCCTCGAGCAGCGCCCTGCTTCCGTTTGGGGCGCTGAAACTGAATATCGCGCTGGCACAAGCGTCTCCATCCGGAGCGGTAATTCAGGCGCCCAGGCGAGCTTGGCACCCCAAACGGGGCGCCAGTGAATTTCTAGGCCATAGAATTTCATTAGGTTTGGTGGTACTCACTCCTGTTACTTCATATCTGGTCACGGTAAGGAGATTAGTGAATGTACAGTCTTCATTCAGCTTATTAATAGAATCATCTGCTGTTTCATTAAGAGATTGTCCTGAATGAAAGAGCATAGTGGTGCACTATTAGTATATTTTGACTACCTTTGCGATCAAAACCAGAGCCCCCCAAACTCTGAAATTCCCTGCTTGCAGAGATTAAGGCCTAATTTTGCCCCATTGTGAAGTTTCTCACCTCCATTTCTTCCCTCTTTTCCTTTATCAAACATTTTTCCCTATAACTTCTGGTAGCAAATGCTGCAGATGGCAATTGGTGGCATGGATCCGGCAGAATTCCTTCACGCCCAATTTTCCTCTGCCATCACCAATATCTGCCCAAAATCAGGCAGAATGAGAGAGGAGAATCTGCAGTGGTTAATTTTAAAGTCTAATCTGAAAAGAGGAAATGCAGTATTTTCAGTGCTTAGGATCCACTTACTAGGAGATACAGGACTCGATTTCCTTCCTCCTATCATGACTTCCGCCTACTGGCCTGACTCTGACCTGACTTCCTGGGTCAGAGGTCATTGTCTATGAAGGGTGGAATACGAAACACACGAGAAAAGGCAGGTAAAGACCATCCAACCTGTCCTATTTTGGCGCAGTGTAACTTCTGCACGACTTTAACCCCATCCTCACTGCCACTTAATCCTGGGAGAGGCAAATAACCAGGGGAAAAACAAGCTGACGCCAAGTCAGGAAATTCCTCTCCAATCCCAAAAGGTGATCAAGCCAGCTCCAGGAATCCATGATGTCTGTTACACAACTCCCAGTGACCCACCTACTTTCTATATGTTACCTCAGGAATTTGTAAAGCTCCCTTTTGAATCTGTACTCACAGCACGTCTTGGCAACTTATTCTGGTGTGAGGCTGGAGGTCTGTTTGGAGAAGGTGGTAGAGTTCTGTGACCACCAGTGTGGTGCAATGAGTTTGGGTGATATGCCTGTCATGGTTTAATAGCTGACCGTGTATGCTAGCTGTGAGCTGTGGGTGTGAGGCTTTGAAACATAGCAGGAGTAGGCCATTCGGCCCTTCGAGCCTGCTCCACCATTCAATATGATCATGGCTGATCCTCTATCTCAATACCATATTCCTGCTCTCTCCCCATACCCCTTGATGCCTGCACTGTTGCAACCACCGCATCAAGCTCATGGCTGGCTCCTCGGAGACAAGTGTTATCTACTCGCCACCTGGCTGATGACACCGCTCTATAACCCCAACACTCCTGCTGAGCACGCATACAATGAGAGCCATAGTGCCACCAGGAACCTGATTGAACAGACTATCAGCGTGCTGAAGCAACGGTTCTGCTGTCTTGACCACTCTGGAGGAGCCCTGCAGTGCTCCCCTGATCGAGTCTCCATTTTCATAGTTTTGTGCTGCATGCTGCACAACCTCGCCATTCTGAGGACCCAGCCATTGCCACCAGGGAGGAGGAAGAGGGAGAGGAGGAGGAGGAGGCGGTGGAGAAGGAGGATGAAGAGGAGGAGGAGCAGCACCAATGTAGGAGGGAGACACTCAATGTTGCTTCTGCAGAGGGCGACCGTGAATGCCTCATTACACAGCGCTTCCAATAAATGAGAGAGCACATGGCTTTTGGACTGAACAACCACATCATTACAGCCAGCTCGCAGCCCCTATGACCAGCCAAAGCTCCAATGAGAAACATCGCAAAATGTGCTACGTCAAAATGAACATTTATTATTCGGCACATCTCTGTCTTATTAAACACAAACAAACACAACAATTTATGAACAAACAGAACTGATTCTTAGCACACGGAAATACTTCATGAACAATATATTTACAAACATATCAAATTAGGTACACACACTTCCTCCATTTGTTATACAAATTTTATTTACTGGGTTTTCCTCACTGATCTCCCTCCCCTTTGCAATTCCTCCCTCCCAACCCTACTGCTCCTCTGTAATGTGGCCCCAGTGGCTGCAGCAAGGCTGGTGGAAGGCTGCTGAGTCTGGGTGCCAGAGACTGCAGATGACCTTGCAGGACGCCTCGACCAGCTCTGGGCCTGGAGGCCCCGGCTGCAGACTGCACCAACTCTGCATGGGTGGCAGCAGTCTGGGATGGCTGGGTTACAGGCTGTGGCAAGTGCAATGGCGGAGTGGCAGTGGTGGGAGCAGGAATGCTGTCATCCTGAGAGAGGACAGCACCTTTCTGCTCGACCGACACACTGCCATTCCCCCAGGGCAGAAACTCAGCATCCAAAGCAATCCGGAGCACAGATTGCTGACCTGCTGCGGCACCGTGAGATCCCCAGTGAACAGTGGGCAACCCAGCTACGATGGCAGCAGTCAGAGCTTGTGTGGCATCAATCTGAGACTGCATCAGAGCAGTCTGAGATTGGATGGCAGTAACCAATGAATCAATTACAACACTAAACCGTTGCGTTGCCTTGGCCCATGCTGCAATAGATGCTGCCACCTCACCCATTACACGTGGCATGGGGTCTGGGTCTCCAAGACCTCCCTGCAAGTCAACCATCCTCTGCAATGTGCCAACAATGGGCTCGAAGGCTTGTGCATAGATGACAGCAGTGCTGGTGGCAGACTCCTCCACGCTCCTAGCCAGTGCATCCATGCTCTCAGGCTCCCTTGCCTGTGCATCCATGAGCTCAGTATGCATGCTCATCGCCTGTGTGGTCATCACCTCGACATCGAGGTCCTCATCTGTGTCCTTTCCCAATGGTGTTGCTGCAGCCGGCTGGGTCCCGGACCTTCACCGACATCAGAGCCAATTCCTCTGCTCCCCTCCAGTGACCGCATGGCCCCATTATCGGATGTCTCGCCCTCGGTGAGACACAGGCAGTGAGGCTCCGGCTTGGTGTTCCTCCTTCTCTCCCACGTTGCTGCCACTGGGAGGCTGAGGGACAGGCTGTTCAGATGGTGGCTCATTATCTGCAAGCAGGAAGGCACTAGAGTGGGTTTAATGTGAAGGGAGTGGGGTAGGAAGGGAGCAAGAAATGGAGACAGTGTACTTAGGTGGAAAGTGGGAAGGGCTCGTGTTGTGAGGGGGAAGTGATATGAGAGAGGAGGGAGAGGTGATGAACATACCATTGCTGTCTCCAAGGGGTTCGACATCTCCGACTGCTACAGCACCCACAACACGGTTCGGTTTGATGCTGCGCACTCGCTCCTCCAGCTGTGTAAGGGGGTGCAGCTCCACCTAACCTCCTCCCGTGCATTGCTGCTCCGTCCTGTTATGAGCAAGCTCGGCCTGCAAGAAAAAGGACAGCGTGTGAGTGAGTGTGCAGCCATGTGTTTGGCACATGTGCCTACCATAGTTGAATAGCTGTTAATGTATGCAAGGTGTGAGATGTGGATGTGACTTTTAGTAGATGGGCACAGTAGGTGGGTGAGTGTTGGGGATTTGGTGGTTTATACCGTCTGTGCACAGAGTGAGGTTAAGATGGTGGGATGTAGAGGTTTTTCAAGCATGTACTCACCCTGACCACCTGAGTGAGGTCGGTGAACTTCTTGCGGCACTGGGTGTGAGTCCTTTGGAACACGCTTCTGGATGAGACATATTGGGCCACCTCCCTCCACATCCTTGTGAACTACCGGGGCAGTGGCCTCCGGCCAGTGCCTGGGAACAACACGGCCCATCGGCGTTCCACAGCCACAACCAGAGCCTACAATGCCCGGTCGCTGAACCGGCGAGCTCTCTCCCTGGGCCTCTGAGCAGCCATGAGATTCATGGTTGAAGGATTGCAACACCTTGCAGGCCCAGATCAAAAGCAGCAATGATCAGGGTGAGGCTGTGCAGCAGCATTGACCCGCCTCTTTAAGAACTGGAAGGCGCCAGTCTGTCTGAGTGCTAGTTAATTGACAGCGCCTGAGCTTGAGTAGCACTCTGAGGTAGCGCCTCGTTCCCTGATGTTAGCGTCCTAAGAGAAGTGTGTAGCGTTGATTTAGTGCTCCAGTCACCTCCAGGGGCTTTAGAGATGAATTTTGAGGTCGTGGCGCAAAAGTTTGCGGCTGGCCGATGTTAGCGTCCCAAAATGGTCGATACCGAATTTTTCCCCCTATAAATTTCTATGATTCTATGAGTTCATCTTCAAATAAGATATCCTACCAACTGCACCACTAGCCTCATCCTCTGCTCAATTCACCACAGCTCCATCACCCACCTACCAAGAATCTCCATCAATCAGCACTCAAACCTACAATTCATATGCTTTACCTCACCCTCACAATCTAAGCACTGTTGGAAGGCTCGTACCCACAACTCACAACTCGCACACAGCGGAAGCTATTCACCCGTAACAGCCACATCACCTAAACACATTGCACAACAATCACTAACAAACGTCCCTGTCTCTTGCAGGAGAAGGTGACGCACAACCGGAGGCATCAGGAACTAACCGGAGGATGAGTGGTGCGCCTGCATGTTCTAACCCCCATGGAAGAGATGGTGCTGGCCATTATGGGAAGGGCCATTGCTGAAGCCGTGGCCATCGGCGGGGCTGAAGCCATTGAAGGTGATGGTATCTGCATAGCTAATCCTCCTTCTCACATCCCACTTCTCCCTCATCCCACAACTCACAGCCTCGCACCACAACTCACGGCTCACACACACTGGCAGTTATTCAACCATGACAGCCATATCACCCAAACACATTGCGCCACACTCACTGACACACTTCCCTTTCTATTGCAAGAGAAGGTGGCACATAACAGCAGGTGTAATGTCCGTGTGTAATTGAGACACGGACTGCAGAAGTTGGTTATAACAGGTGTTTACTGAATGGAGACAAAACTGAAACTACTATACAAAGTTACTACACAGGCTTATATACAGGGGTGGTCACTACTGGTACTGCAGTATACAGGGGCTGCAGAATATAGTTCCTTCTTCAAGGTACATACACTACAATTCCTCCCCTTTTAGCTAAACAGTACATAACATTCGATTAATAATTAAATGACACATTTACAATTACAGTTGCTATATACATTAGCTGAAGTTAATCAATTATAAATTCAGTCTTTGAGGAGGCTTCCTGATTCTGTCCGGATAACGCCTCTTTGGGGTATCAGGTTCTTCTGGCAAAGTTGATTCGGGATCAACGTCGTTGTTTGGTTCGTCTGCTTCCAATATCACCGATTCTGAGGTAGATGCAATTGGTACTTCGGTTTCATCACCAGGTGTATAGGATCGTGGTGTAGATTTGACGTTTTCCAGTGACTCTAGAATCTGGTCAGCATGGCGTCTTACAATGCTCTCTCCAACGTCCACGGTATACATTAGAGGTCCTTGCCATGTGCAGATCGTTCCTGGCTGCCATTTCTCTGTGCGGTAGTCCCGGGCCAAAACTGGTTGACCTATCTTGAAACTCCTGGTCAGCCTTTCATTCATATTCTGAAACTGCCTGTTCTCCACATCTCTTCTGATGTTTGGCTTAACCAAATCCAAGCGGCATCTTAGTCGTCGATTGAAGAACATCATGGCTGGAGTTTGGTTGGTAACCACATGTGTTGCATTCCGGTAGGCAAACAAGAAGTTATCCACCTTGTGTTGTAGGGGTATGTCTTCATTACACATTGCCTTGATAGCCTTCTTGAATGTTTGAACGAACCTCTCAGCCAATCCATTGGTGGCTGGATGATATGGGGCGGATGTGTAATGCTTAACAACATTGTTCTTTAAGAACCTCCGGAACTCTTCAGACACAAACTGTGGTCCATTGTCGGAGCAAATCTGTTCAGGCAGCCCATTTCTGGCGAATATGGTTCGAAAGACTGTGATAGTTTTTTCTGTGGTGGTTGAGGACATTTTTATTACCTCTGGCCACTTTGAATGTGCATCAACCGCAATTAAAAACATCGAGTCCATAAATGGACCAGCAAAATCAATGTGTACCCTTTGCCATGGAGATAAGGGCCACTCCCATGGATGTACAGGGGCTTGTGGTGGGGCGTTTTGGACCTTCTGGCATCCTGTACAGCTCTTGGTCATCTCTTCGATTTCTCTATTGATTCCCGGCCACCACACAAACGCTCTGGCTAAGTTCTTCATTTTTACCCCTCCCAGATGACCTTCATGAAGCTCATTGAGCACTCTATCCTTCAATTTGGGTGGAATTACTACTCTGGATCCACACATCAAGGTTCCTCGGCACACTGACAGCTGTTCTCTTCTTGGCGAGAATGCTGGCAACAGTGGTTCGCCATGTGCTGGCCATCCCTTCACCGTTAAATCATAGACCCTGGAGAGTGTTGCGTCATTTCGTGTTTCCTTTTCTATGTTTGCATTCGTCACAGGTAGACATTCGACTATGGTCGAGTGGAATATCTCCACAGGATCCACTGCAGGTGCTTCTTCCACCATCGGCAACGGTAGGCGCGACAATCCATCAGCATTCCCATGCTGTTTAGTTCCTCTATGTCATATTGGTGTGCCCCTAAGAAAAGGGACCACCTCTGTAGACGTTGTGCTGTCATTATCGGGACGCCCTTCTTAGGGTTGAAAATGGAGACAAGAGGTTGATGATCAGTTAGTAGAGTAAATTTCTGTCCGTGCAGGTAGTGATTGAACTTCTTCACCCCCCACACCAGGCTGAGGGCCTCTCTGTCAATCTGGGCGTAGTTACGCTTGGCTGAATTAACGAGCGTGACGCAAAAGCTATCGGCCTCTCTGAACCATCAAGGAATTTATGTGACAGTACCGCTCCAACGCCGTAGGGAGACGCATCACACGCCAGTCTTATCGGTAGTGATGGGTTGTAGTGAGCCAATACTTCTCTTGAAGTGATCAGGCCTTTACACTTCTGAAAGGCCTGCTTACATTCATCGTTCCATTTCCATGCTACTCCAGTTTGTAGCAGGGCGTTAAGTGGGTGCAGAATTGTGGACAAATTCGGCAAAAACTTATGGTAGTAATTCACCAATCCGAGGAATGACCTCAGTTGCGACACATTTTCAGGCGCTGGAGCCTTAACTACCACTTCAATTTTGTCAGGGGACTTATGTAACCCCTCTTCATCAATCACGTGGCCACAATACAATATTTGTTTCTTAAAAAACTCGCACTTGGGGCGATTGGCTCGTAGCCCATGTTCTCTTAGTCTAGTGAGCACCTGCTCTAGGTTGGCAAGGTGTTCACTGTCATTTTCACCTGTCACTAGGATGTCGTCCAAGTAACACTGAGTCCCCAGAATCCCTTGCAGGACTTGTTCCATCGCTCTTTGCCATATAGCCGGAGCTGATGCAACTCCGAATACCAGTCGATTATACTGGTAAAGACCTTTGTGAGTGTTTATCGTGAGATATTTCCTAGAGGATTCTTCAACCTCCATCTGCAAATATGCTTGTGCTAAGTCAATTTTTGTAAAACGTTTCCCTCCAGATAGTGAGGCAAAAATATCTTCTATCCTCGGAAGAGGATACCGTACTGTGTGAAGGAATGGGTTCACAGTCACCTTGAAGTCCCCACAGATGCGAACCTTCCTTGGCTCCTCAGACTTATTGTTTAACGTTTTCTTCATGGCAGGAACGATGGGTGTCACCCACTCGCTCCAGTCTACCTTAGATAACACGCCTGCATTCTCCAGATTCTCCAGCTCTGCCTCGACGGCTGGGCGAATTGCATACGGTACCGGTCTTGCTTTGAAAAACTTGGGAATTGCATTCTCTTCTATTTTTATCGAGGCGGTTACGCCTTTAAGAGTTCCCAGTCCTTGTTGAAATACCTCTTTAGCGTTAGCTAAGATTTTTGACAATCGACCAGGTGTGATGTCATCATCCTTTTTACCAGCCACAGTCAGTGCCTGAATGGAGTGCCAGTCTAAACTTATCTTTCTGATCCATTCACGTCCCAATAACGGTGGTCCACCATCTTGCAGTATGTACAGATACAATTTCTGTATTTCCTTGCCGTTGTATTCGACAGGCACCCTTATTTTCCCTCTGTGGAATACTTTCTGCCCCGTATATGTCTTCAAGACAATGGATGTGTCTTTCAAGGGTATGTGTGAGAATAGCCGCTCATACTCTTGTCGATTCATGACGGTCAGGGCTGATCCTGTATCCAATTCCATTTTGACTTGGGACCCTGCTATCGTGAGGGTGACCCAAATGGTTTGGCGATCCTCTTTTGCGATTACTTTGTGTAGTTTGAGACAGCTTAGTCCCTTGTTCCCGGATTCACTATCGCTCTTCTGGTCTTCGGAACTACTGTCCGTCATCTTTTGTACTTTCCTGTACTTTTCCTTAGTGGTCTTTTTGTTGTCGTTAGTCTTCTTCCTGGACCTGCAAACTCGTGCAATGTGTCCCATCTTTCCGCATTGCCTGCATGTTTTGTCCTTGAACCAGCAGTCCTTCTGGTCATGGGTTGTTCTGCCGCAGCGATAACATTTTTCAAATCCCCGTGTCATTTCATGGGTGCCGTATTCCTGTGGCTTTTGCTGTATTTCCGCAGCTCCCCTTGCTGCTGCTTCGTGTGATACTGCCACGCTGAAAGCCTTATCGAGCGTCAGCTCTTTCTCTGAGAGTAACCTCTTCTGGGTTCCTTTACTCAGGAGTACACAGACAAATTTGTCCCGTAGGGTATCTGCCAGTCCTGCTCCGAACTGGCAGTGCTTTGGTAGCTTGCGTAGTTCCGTAAGGTCATCAGCATTGCTCTCATCTTTATGCTGATTTCTCTTGTGGAATTTAAATCTTTCTGCTATCAGCAGCGGTGTAGGATTTAGGTGTTCCTGTAGGATATCAACAATTTCGTTAAAACTCTTCTCCATCGGTTTGACTGGAGTGATCAGGTTCCGCAATGGGCCGTACGTTCTTGCGCCCATTAAGTTTAGTAGTACCGATGCCTTTTCCTCATCGGCTACTTCATTTGCCTTGCAATGTACTTCGACTCTTTCCACATACGTGATCCAGTCTTCTATTTCATTATCGAAGGCAGTGCTATTGCCAGTCTTCGGCATCTTGGAGATCTAAGATGGCACCTCCCGTGCTTTGCCTTCTTCCCCGATTGAACAAAATGGCGCCTCCCGCGCTTTGCCTTCTACCCCGATTGAACAAAATGGCGCCATCCGCGCTTTTCCTCCTTCCCCGCTGGATTAAGATGGTGCCTCCCGCGCTTTCTGTCTTTTCCGCTGCTGCCAATGCTATTGCTGGCGTTTTTATGCCTTGATGGCGACGCCCTATGGTCTTCACGCGCTTCCCCCCGCGCTGCTGCCAACGCCGCTCTCCGCGGTCCCCGTGGCAAACTGCAGCTCCTCGCGGCTTTCTGCGCTTCTAATTTCTTTTTCTTTTATTTTAATTACTGTTCCCGTCGTCAGAGCAGACCCTATGGGACACTTTCCTCCCTCTTCTCGGGTCTGTACGCTGCCCGGCTTCGTAACACTAATGCGCCCTGTGTGCTCCACCCTCTCTCTCTCTCTCCTCTTCCCAACAACGCTGCTCGGCCCCGTTGAAAAGCCACCCAATCGAGCTCTAGCCCGCCGCAGCCCAGGAAGGATCAGTGTACTACCTGCCACCAGCCCGATTAGCTGGAACACCATAGACTGGAGAACCAAGCCCAGCTCTCGACAGCCTCTCCTGCAAATCTTCGAATTCGATGAATCAGAGGGCGGTTGCCCACGGTCGACGCCCGTTTCGTCTGTTTGTTTTTTTTTTCTTTTTGGATTTCTTCCTTCTGGCTTCGACCTCTCATAACTTCGCTTCAGGGATGGATCTCCGTGAGGTGGTGCAGAACTGTAGGTAAGTTCGGATCTGTTCATCGCCAATGTAATGTCCGTGTGTAATTGAGACACGGACTGCAGAAGTTGGTTATAACAGGTGTTTACTGAATGGAGACAAAACTGAAACTACTATACAAAGTTATTGCACAGGCTTATATACAGGGGTGGTCACTACTGGTACTGCAGTATACAGGGGCTGCAGAATATAGTTCCTTCTTCAAGGTACATACACTGCAGCAGGCAGCAGCAATGAACTGAAGGATGACAAGCATTTTAACCCCCAAGGAGGAGACAGTGCTGGCCATCATTGGGAAGAGGCATCACTGAGGCCGTGGCCAGCGGCGGCGCTGAAGCGATCGATGCATACCTAATACTCCTTTTCTAATCCTGCTTCTCCCTCATCCCTCAATATCTTCTTCTGACTGAGAAGCTGCAGAGTGTGTAAGCACACACTTCTTACTTTCTCCTCACCCTTCACCACAACCCAACACTTGTTCCTTTTTCATTTCAGATCTGAAATTGTCATCTACTTGAGCCATAATACCACACGTGAGCAACAAGTTTGCAGCTCATGAAACTGAACACATTGGGCCGTATTTTCCGATCGGAGGCTTCCCGAGTGCGGAGGCCTCCGATCTGGAAAAAATCTACGGACTTACCTGAGGGCTCCCAAGGTCCTAACACTTCCGCTCCTGGGCCTCTCCAACTCGAAATGCGCAGGGCCCACATATCCCAGAGGGGCATGCGGTTCGCAAGCGTCCCTGGGATCACGTGGGGAATGGGGAGCCAATCAAAGAAGGGAATCTCCCTTCATACACTTGACAGATAGACCTGTCAAATATATGAATGGAGATCATCCCAAAAACACTGTAAAACATTAAATAATTTTTTTAAAATCACATTTTAAAAATTAGTTGAAATTACAATAAATTAAATATTTTAAACAAAAATTTAATTTTTTGAAAAAAGTAATTAAAGTTTTTTACGAGGCTAAAAATAAACTTACCTTTTTTAAAGTATTTTAAATGATAAATGAATGAAATTTTTTTTCTAACTTTCTTCAAATATTTTGCTGGTAAAAGCAGGCCTTACGCCTGCTTTTACCAGGCGTAAGATTTCTAAGGGTTTTCTGCGGGCGGAGGGTCTCCAGAAAACGGAACTCTCCGCCCGCAGAGGCCCTTCTCTAGGGCAAGTGTCCGATCTCTCAAGAGGATTCTTGACAGATCAGAAATGCCGGTTTTCAGCGCATGCGCATCGCATACCTGAAACCGGCATTTCCAATGTCCCTACGGGTGTGTACACAGCGCGTATCCACCTGTAGGGATCGGAATATCTGGGCCATTGTCGAGAGTGACTGTGGTTAAACTTGTAACAATATAAAATTCCAGTCAGTCTCAGAACATCTAGGATTTGGTCGCGGGAAGGTAACACCATATACTTAAAACTGAGTAGAGAAGCAGAAAGACTAAAAAGTCTTCCGTTGTGGCGACACGCCACCACTGGACATAATCCGCTCACGGCGGCACAGACAGTCTAAGCAGAAGCCCCCAGCCGGGGGCCCTTTCCTCCAGCAACTTGTTTCTCGCAGGGACAGGCTGCCGGGAGCACTTCCTGTCTGGGAAGTATTTAAGTGGATGTGCGGGCTTTTCTAGTTCCTGTTTGCCATGTGGTCAGAATAAAGCAGTTGTGTTTTCAATAGCTCTGTCTCGACTCCCACGTTTGCCGTGGTATCTCAACACTGGTGACCCCGACGCTCAGGACGAATCCTAAGCTAGCATGGCGGATACAAACGTAGTCACGGTTAAATTACCTGACTTTTGGGAGAACCTCGCCGAAGCCTGGTTCGTTCAAGCTGAGTCCAGATTCCGGCTGAAAGGCATTACAGTCGACGCCACGAAGTACGACTACCTCATCGCCTCGCTCACCTACGCTACAGTCCCCAAGGTTTGGGCAGCGCTGCAGAATCCACCAACGGAGGGCAGGTACGAGCATCTGAAGGCTGCGCTACTTAAAAAATTTCAAACGTCCTCTTACCAGCGCCACTGCCAACTCCTGGACCTCCCCGGCCTTGGTGACGCTTCACCATCAGACCTGCTTTCCCACATGCTGTCCCTCTCCGACGACAAAAATCCCGGCGCCCTTTTTCGCACGCTTTTCATTCGGCAGCTCCCCGCCAGCATCCGCCCGCTCCTTGTGGAGTCTGACTCCACGGACCTGAATGAGATAGCCGAAAAGGCCGACCGGCTGCTCTCTGCACAGGCCGCTCGCGACGTCGCGCCCGACCTCACGGCAACGACCACGCGGTCTTCCCGGGCCGCTAGGCCCGACCGCCCTACCACTCCGGGTCACTGCTACTACCACACCCGTTTTGGCGCTAGGGCTCAACGCTGCACGCCACCGTGTTCCTTCAAACCCCCCCCCGCACCGGCCCCCGCGATGGCCGCGGGGCAGAAGGAGCCCCTACTGTACGTCACTGACGACAGAACCAACCGCCGATTTCTGTGCGACACAGGGGCCCAGCACAGCATCACCCCCGCCTCCGCCCTCGAGATCCAACGCGGCACACGGGGTATCACACCGGCTGCAGCCAACGGCTCTGAAATCCGCACATATGGCACCCGCATGGTCACGCTCGACCTCGCGGGCCGCCACTACCGCTGGGAGTTCCTGACAGCCAAGGTCCTCTGCCCACTCATTGGCGCCGACTTCCTACGCGCCCACGGCCTCCTTGTCGACATTCCGAGGCACCGCCTCGTCGACATCAACACTATGGCCCCCATCCCCGGCGCCTTTACCTCGGCCCGTTCGGCCGGCCCGACGACCTACTGCCTCGCCAGAGCCACGGACGACTACTCGGCACTCCTAGCTGAGTTTCCCGCCCTCACTAACCCGACCTTTTCGGCCAAAGCCGCCAAGCACGGTGTGGAACACTATATCCCCACCACCGGCCCCCCAGTTTCTGCCCACGCCCGCAGACTCAACCCGGCCAAGCTGGAAATCGCGCAGGCCGAGTTTACCAACATGGAACAACTCGGCATCATCCGCCGCTCCAGCAGCCCTTGGACCTCGCCCCTCCACATCGCCCCCAAGCCCGGCGGAGGCTGGCACCCTTGCAGGGACTACCACCGCCTCAACGACGCCACCACCCCCGATCGGTACCCGGTGCCACACATCCAGGACTTCTCGGCCCGACTGGCCGGATGAACCGTCTTTTCCAAAGTCGACCTGGTGCGCGGTTACCACCAAGTCCCCGTACACCACGCGGACATCCCCAAAACGGCCGTCATCACCCCATTCGGCCTGTTCGAGTTCCTGAGGATGCCCTTCGGCCTCAAGAATGCAGCACAGGCTTTCCAGCGCCTTATGGACTCAGTCCTCCGGGACCTGAACTTCCTATTCGTCTATCTAGACGACATTCTCGTGGCCAGCTCCTCCAAACAGGAACACCTCGAACACCTTCGCATCCTGTTCGGGCGCCTAGCCCAACACGGGCTCATCCTCAGCCCGGCGAAGTGCCAATTCGGCCTAACCGAGATCGATTTTCTCGGTCACCACATCACCCCTGCTGGGGCCGTCCCCCTGCCCAACAAGGTGCAGGCCGTCCAGCAATTCCCCCGCCCCACAACCATCAAGGGCCTCCAGGAGTTCCTCGGGATGGTGAACTTCTACAACAGGTTCATCCCCAGAGCCGCAGCCCTTATGAAGCCCCTATACGACTCCCTCCGAGGAAAATCCGGCAAGATGGACGTAGCCTGGACCACTGACACGGCAGCCGCCTTCGACGCCACCAAAAACGCGCTCGCCGACGCCACTCTGCTCGCGCACCCGAGGGCCGATGCCCGGGTCGCGCTCACCACCGACGCCTCCGACCACGCGGTCGGGGCCGTGTTTGAGCAGTGGGTCAATGGCGCGTGGCAGCCACTTGCCTTCTACAGCCGCCAAATGCGCCCCCCGGAGGTCAAATACTCCACTTTCGACCGCGAGCTTCTCGCACTCCACCTGTCGGTCCGCCATTTCAGGTTCCTCCTGGAAGGCCGCCCCTTCACCGCGTATGTGGACCACAAGCCACTCACATACGCGATGGCCAAGCACACCGAACCCTGGTCCGCTAGGCAGCAACGCCAGCTCGCGGCCGTCTCCGAGTTTACTACGGACATTCAGCACGTCTCCGGTAGAGACAACGTGGTCGCCGACTGCCTTTCCCGTCCCGCCGTCTGTGCGAATCACCTCACGGTCGACTACGCACAACTAGCAGCGGCCCAGCTCACGGACCCAGACCTCCTCTCGGCGGCTACCAGCCTGCCAGGGCTACGCCTAGCCAAGGTCGCGCACGGGCCCGAAGCCACGGCAGTCACGTGCGACGTCTCACTCGGCCAACCCAGGCCGGTCATCCCTGAGACCTGGCGCCGCCGCGTCTTCGACGCGCTCCACGGGCTCTCTCACCCGGTTTCCCGCGCATCCGTCAAACTCCTCTCCAAGCGCTTCATCTGGCGCGGCCTTAGCAGAGATGTTCGGACTTGGGCCACCTCCTGCCTCGCCTGCCAATGGGCTAAGGTACAGCTGCACACCAAAGCACCCCTGGGAGACTTCGAGGTACCCAGCCGCTGCTTCGACCACGTACACGTCGACATCGTCGGTCCCCTGCCGCCATCGCAAGGCCAAACTTATCTCCTCACGATGGTCGACCGCTACACACGCTGGCCTGAGGCAGTGCCGCTGACCTCCACCACCACAGCCGACATCGCCAGGGCGTTCGTTAACACCTGGGTTGCGAGGTTTGGCGTACCGGCCGACATAACCTCCGACAGGGGCGCCCAGTTCACCTCCGAACTCTGGACGGCCACAGCACGCAACCTCGGGGTGACGCTCCACCGCACCACGGCGTACCACCCGCAGGCCAACGGACTTTGTGAACGCTTCCACAGGTCACTCAAGGCCTCACTCCGCGCCGGCCTGCAGGACAGTACCTGGACTGACCGCCTACCATGGGTGCTACTCGGCCTACGCACCGCGGTCAAGGAAGACCTCCAGTCCTCGGCAGCGGAGTTAGTCTACGGACAACCGCTGCGCGTCCCAGGCGAATTCCTTCCGGAGCCTACCAAGTCTTGGTCGGCCGAACAGCAGCGGCTCGACTCTTTCTCTTCCGCTCAGCAGTTCGCCCCACTTCCGGTCAACCGACACGGCGAACTCGCATCTCACGTCCCACCAAATTTACAGCAGGCGCGCTTCGTCTTCGTGCGACACGACGCGCACCGCGGGCCCCTGCGACCCCCGTACGACGGTCCGTACGAGGTACTACAAACCGGGGACAAGGTATTCAAGCTGCGACTCGGCGACAGGGTCGAGACAGTCTCCATCGACCGGCTCAAACCAGCACACACAGAACCAGGGGAACAGGTCCCCGTGGCCCAGCCTCCAGCCAGAAGCCGTCCCCCCGGCAAGCCAGCACAGCCGGCGGCGAACCGCCCGACCCAACCAACCAGACCGGCGCCCACTCAGAGCCGCTGCGGCAGAACCATTAGACCACCGTCACGACTCGTCCACTCCTCCTAAGCGGATTCTGGGGGGAGCTCTGTGGCGACACGCCACCACTGGACATAATCCGCTCACGGCGGCACAGACAGTCTAAGCAGAAGCCCCCAGCCGGGGGCCCTTTCCTCCAGCAACTTGTTTCCCGCAGGGACAGGCTGCCGGGAGCACTTCCTGTCTGGGAAGTATTTAAGTGGATGTGCGGGCTTTTCTAGTTCCTGTTTGCCATGTGGTCAGAATAAAGCAGTTGTGTTTTCAATAGCTCTGTCTCGACTCCCACGTTTGCCGCGGTATCTCAACACCGTAGTCCAAGTTGAAAGCAAATTGCAGAATCAAGAATTGTACAAATTCATGAGAAACTATTGTGCCACTCCACACACAAGCACTGCTGAACCAACTGCCACAGCCTCAGCCTTATTCAATCAAAACTAAGGATCCCGTTACTACAGAATGATCCAGAAGAAAGACAGTTGAAAAGGTATGCTCTGAAGAAGAAGCAATAAGATCAAAGAAGAGGAGACAGCATTAGTGAAAAACTCTGAACAAGGAAAAATGTTCTCTGTATATACAACAAAGACGTATATTGTGACATACAAGATGGATCATTTATGACTACAGAAAGAGATGGTCATGGAATCAAAAGAAATCCTTCCCTCCCCCACTCTGCCGTGGAGACCAGGCAATCTGTCAAACTATATAAATGTCCCTCAGGCCAGCCAATCGGTAGGGGTCAGAGGTGCATCCTGGTGGGGGGCAAGCACAAGTCCAGTATTCCACCAGCATAATGGCCAAGCTATGTGTCTATTTGGCTCAGTTGGTAGCACTCTTGCCTCTCAGTCTCAAAAAGCCCCACTTCAGGACATGAGCACCTAATCTCGGCTGACATTTCAGTGCAGTATTGAGAGAATGCTGCATTGTCAGATAAGACATTAAATGGCGACCCCATCTGCTTGTTGTGGTGGTTTTGGTGTCTTTACCAACATTTCTCCCTCAAACACTATAAAAAGAAGTTTTTAACTATCATTTGTCTCGTTCTTGTTTGTGGAGTCTTGCTGTGCACAAAACTGCTGCCATGTTTGTCTACATACTAAAGTAACTTGTATGTGATGTGCTTTGAGATGTTTCTGAGAGATGTGATGAGGCACTATATAGATGCTGGTCTCTTTTGTTTCAAATTAGATATCAAATCAAAGAAGCAGATATTAGAAGGGGTAATGAATAATGTAGCCAAAGAGATGTTTTTTATGGAAGATCCTAAATGAAAAGAGGGTGATGGAGAAGTGGAAGGGTTTAGGTAGCTGAAGGCAAGTCCAGTAATGGTGGGGCAAAGGAACAGGGGGATGCAACAATACCACTGATCAACGGTGGCTCATTCCTTTGAGGATTTTTAATTTGATCTGAGGGAGTGGTGATGGGATTGGAAACAGTTGTGCTTCTGCTTGCAAGAGTGTGTACAGCAAAACAAGGCTACAGTTACATCCTTATGGAGCGTTGTACAGAAAAGTGTCTTGAGTTCAATATATGCTCTGAAGATCAATCAATGGTACCTCAGAATTTCAGCTCTCCTTTGCCATTATCATCCTTTTAGTCTAAAATCAATGTACAAATTCTCAAAGCCATGCACCCAAACAGTGGGGCTACAATTCTGTGACCATTATCCTAGGGTAGACATGGAGAAACATTTTCAACTTGTGGATGAGTCCACAACAAGGGGGAATATATATAAGATAGCCACTAACAGATCAAATATGAATTTAGGATTAATTTCTATGGTGAGAATGTGGAAATGGCTGCCATGTGGCATAGTTGAAGCAAATATCATTGATATATTTAAGGGGAGCATACATGAGAGAAAAGTGAACAGAGGGATGCAGGGGGCAGATTGGGAAGAGGTAATTAGATTGGGAGCAGGCTCATGTGGAGTATAAACACCAGCACAGGACAGTTGGGCTAAATTTCCTGTTTCTGTGCTGTAGATTCTATGTGATTCTATGTGTCAGTCTGTTTGAACATCTAGAGATCTAGCAGAAATCTAGAGGGCGAAAAAGATTGTTGTACCTTTCTGAATACCTTAGATACGGCTTTTGTTACATCCGCTCCTGTTGTTGAGGTTGTCTAATGTGGTGGACGTTGCTTGGTCCTGCTCACATAGGTGGTTTATCTGGGTCATCAGGTTTGTGATGACTGGTTGCTTTCATGGGCGTTGCTGTCAAGTTCATTTGCGCAATGTTCTATCAGGGTGTTTGCACCACAGACATTGCAGTGCTCTCTTTGCATATTTTGAATTGTGATTAGGAAATCTTTGTTCAGCTTCCAACATTCTGTAAGTAGGTTACTGTGGTTGGGTGGAACTGGTATTGTTTTGGTTGGCCTCAGAAGGTTCAGCTCTCCTTTGACTCTAGCACTTGCCATTATGACCCTTTTAATCTGAAAACTGCATACAAATTCTCAAATATGCTCACATGGACCATAAAGGCCTTCAGCTGATTTGGGTGCAAGGGCAGTGGAGCTAGGATTCTGTGAGCTCTATGCAGCGTCTGTCCTTGCGATCTAGTTTTGGGCTGATTAATCTGTTTGTAGAAAGAAAGTCTTGCATTTATATAGTGCCAATCACGACCCCCATATGTCTCAAAGAGGTGGCAGCCAATTTACGCACAGCAAGGTCCCACAAAGAGCATTGTGATCAAGACCAGATAATCTGTTTTCAGTGATGTTGTTTGAGGGGTAAATATTGGCCAGGGTCCTGGGGAGAACTCTCCTGCTCTTCTTCAAAATAGCGCTATAGGATCTTTTAATCCACCTGAGAGAGCAGACAGGGCTTCGGTTTCATGTCTCATTTGAAAGACAGTGGGCAGGATTTTCATTGTGCCGTGGAGTCGGGATTGGAGGCGTGTGGGGGGTTAAAATCCTGAAATCGGGGGTCCCGACACCATCCCGCTTCCAACCCGCCACCATGCCAGTTTCAAAGGAGGCAGGTACCTGCCCCGCACTGGGACCCGCCTACCCGAGGCGGGAAGGGATTAGTGCCAATTAACTGCCTGTTAACAGGTAGTTAACAGGCAGTGTTTAGCCTAATCCCTATTTTGAAGGGTGAAGTGTGGGATTCCCGACGGCTCCAAACCACGCCAAGTTAGAGGAGTCGGGCCGTCGGGTTGAAGGACATGGAGGGCTCGAGATGTCAATGTTCAGGTGGGTGATGTGTGCATGAGTGCAAAGGTGAGTGTGCTTGGTGTGTCTAAAGTGATTAAAGAAGCGTAAATTACCTTTTCTTACCTTTTCAGCCTTCCTTCCTTTAGGTTCCGGGAGTCTGTCATCTCACCGGCACAGAAAGCAGAATGGCTGCGAACTGTCAAAAGTGACAGCCTTCAGCTTTCTGTGCAGAAGAGATTTCTAACTGCGTCTGTGGAGACGGACTCAGGTTAGAAGTAAGACGGTCAGTGTTTGACAGCTTCAAACAGTTGTGAATCGCTGATATTTCATCTGTCAAAATCTCTTGACAGATGAAATTTCAGTCTGTGACGTCACCTGTTGCCGGGTGGCCCTTAATTGGCCTGCTGAGCCCGCTGGGCGGGCTCAACAAGGTCAATCAAGTTAAAATCGTGTGGATTGGCTGCATCTCGATGGAGGTGGGACTACAACCCTGAAAGTTGTAGTCCCGCCTCCAACCTGACTCCTCAATGAAAATCCAGCCCAGTACCTCTGACAGTGCAGCACTCCCTCAGTGCTGCACTGGACTGTCAGCTGAGGTTTTTGTGCTCAAGTCTTTGGAGTGGGACTTGTACTCACAAACTTCTGATTCAGAGGCAAGAGCCATTTATGTAAAGCCACTTATGTGGGAATGGTAGCATAGTGGTTATGTTACTGGACTAGTAACCCAGAGGCCTGGACTAATGATCCAGAGACGAGAGTTCAAAGCCCACCACAGCAGTTGGGGAATTTAAATTCAGTTAATTAAATAAACCTGGAATAAAAAGCTAGTATCAGTAATGGTGATCATGAAACTACTGGATTGTCCTAATAAAACCATCTGGTTCACTACTACCCTTTAGGGAAAGAAAATTTGTCGTCCTTACCAGGTCTCGTCTATATGTGACCCACAGCACTGTGGTTGACTCTAAAATGCCCTCTTGAATGGTCTAGCATGCCACTCAGTTGTACCAAACTGCTATCAGAAACAATAATAAAAATAGAACTGGATGGACCACCTAGTATCAAACTAGGCACTGGCTTCAGACACGACAACGCCACACCCAGCCCAGTGGCCCTTGAAAAGTCCTCATCTATAACATGTGAGGACTTGTGCCAAAATTGGGAGAGATGTCCCACAGACAGTCTGACATAGTCATACTCACAGAATCATGCCAATGTCCCAGTCTCCTCCATCACCATCCCTGGGTATGTCCTGTCCCACCGTCAGGACAGACCCGCCAGGGGTGGCAGCACAGTCGGGATGGAGTGGCCCTGGGAGTCCTCAACATTGACTCCGGACTCCATGAAGTCTCATGGCATCAGGTCAAGCATGGGCAAGGAAGCCTCCTGTTGGTTACCTCCCTCAGCTGAGGAATCAGTACTCTTCCATGTTGAACAACATTTTGAAGAAGCACTGAGGGTAGCAAGGACACAGAATGTACTCTGAGTGGGGGACTTCAATCACCAAGAGTAGCTCAGTAGAACCACGGCTGGCCGAGTCCTGAAGGACACAGCTGCCAGACTGGGCCAGCAGCAGTGGTAAGGGAACCGACATGAGGGAAAAACCTACTTGACCTTGTCCTTACCAATCAACCCATCACAGATTCATCAGTCCATGACAGTATTTGTAGCAGAGACCACTGCACAGTCACTGTGGAGATGAAATACCATCTTCACTCTGAGGACACCCTCCATCGTGTTGTGTGGCACTAGTACCGTGCTAAATGGGATAGATTCAGAACAGATCTAGCTGCTAAAAACTAGGCATCCATGAGGCGCTGTGGGCCATCAGCAGCAGCAGCAGAATTGTATTCCACCACAATCTGTAACCTCATGGCCCAGCATATCACTTACTTTACTATTACCATCAAGCCTGGGGATTAACCCTGGTTCAATTAGGAGTGCAGAAGAGCATGCCAGGAGCAGCACCAGGTGTACCTAAAAATGAGGTGCCAACCTGGGGAAGTTGCAACACAGGACGACATGCATGCTAAACAGCGGCAGCAGCTTGCTATAGACAGAGCTCAGCGATCCCACAACCAACAGATCAGATCAAAGCTTTGCAGTCCTTCCACATTCAGTCGTGAATGGTAGTGGACCGTTAAACAACTAACGGAAGGGGGAGGCTATGAATATCCCCATCCTTAATGAAGGCGGAGCCCAGCATGTGAGTACAAAAGACAAAGCTGAAATGTTTGCAACCATCTTCAGCCAGAAGTGCCAAGTGGATGATCCATATCGGCCTCCTCCTGAGGTCCCCACCATCACAGAAGACAGTCTTCAGCCAATTGGATTCACTCCACGTGATAACAAGAAATGGCTGAGCGCACTGGATACAGCAAAGGCTGTGGGCCCCGATAATATCCGAGCTGTCATGCTGAAGACTTGTGCTCCAGGACTAGCCATGCCTCTAGCCAAGCTGTTCCAGTACAGCTACAACACTGGCAGCAAACAACAATGTGGAAAACTGCCCAGGTATGTCCTGTCCACAAAAAGCAGGAGAAAACCAATCCGGTCAATTACGGACCCATCAGTCTACTCTCAATCATCAACAAAGTGATGGAACATGTTGAAAGTGCTATCAAGCAGCACTTACTCACCAATAACCTGCTCACCGATGCTTAGTTTGGGTTCTGCCAGGATCACTCGGCTCCAGACTTCATTACAACCTTGGTCCAAACATGGACAAAAGAGCTGAATTCCAGAGGTGAGGTGCGAGTGACTGTCCTTGACATCAAGGCAGCATTTGACCGAGTGTGGCATCAAGGAGCCCTAGTAAAACTGAAGTCAATGGAAATCAGGGGGAAACTCTCCACTGGCTGGAATCATACCTGCACAAAAGAAGATGGTTGTGCTTGTTGGAGGTCAATCATCTCAGCCCCAAGGCATCATTGCAGGAGTTCGTCAGGGCAGTGTCCTAGGCCCAAACCTCTTCAGCTGCTTCATCAATGACCATTCCTCCATCATAAGATCAAAAGTGGGGATGTTTGCTGATGATTGCACATTGTTCAGTTCCATTCTCAACTCCTCAGATAATGAAGCAGTCCATGCCCGCATGCAGCAAGACCTGGACGACATTCAGGCTTGAGCTGATAAGTGGCAGGTAACATTCACACCGCACAAGTGCCAGGCAATAACTATCTTCAACAAGTGAAAGACTAACCACCACACCTTGAAATCAATGGCATTACCATCGCCAAATCCCCCACCATCATCATCCTGGGGGTCACCATTGACCAGAAACTTAACTGGACCAGGCACATAAATACTGTGGCAACAAGAGTGGGTCAGAGGCTGGGTGTTCTGCAGTGAGTGTCTCACCTCCTGACTCCCCAAAGCCTTGCCACATCTGTAATGTATGTAATGTATATATACCTTAAGGGAGAGAACTACTTTTTACAGCTCCTGTATACTGTAGTACCGGCAGTGACCACACCTGTATATAAACATTGAGTAGTGATCTGTAAGTTAGTTCTAGAGTAACCCTCATTCAGTAAACACCTGTTGAATCGTTCCCTGCAGTCTGTTGTCTGATTATTGAAGGACACAACATTAAGATACACGGACATAACATTGGCGACGAGGCAGATTCGAACCTACCTGCAACTCTGCATCACCTCCCAGGGATTCGCTCCTGGAGAACAGTGGAAGAAGGTCGAGTCCAGAAGCACGGGCGTCAACCACGGGCAACCGCCCAGTCATCCAGCGGAGATTTGAGCCTCGCAGGGGAGGCTGTCGAGAGCCAGGCTTGGCTTTCCATTCACGGTGGTCAAGCGAAACGGGCTGGCAACAGGTACTGCGCAGACCCTTCCCGGACAGAAAAAGGCCGAGCAGCATCGACGGGGGAGAGAGAGAGGGCAGAGCGCACAGGGCGCAGCCGGTGTTCAGGACCGAGCGGCATCAACGGGGGAGAGAGACGAGAGAGAGCAGAGCGCAGCCGGTGTTCAAGGGCCGAGCAGCGTCAACGGGGGAGAGAGAGAGGGCAGAGCGCACAGGGCGCAGCCGGTGTTCAGGACCGAGCGGCGTCAACGGGGGAGAGAGACGAGAGCGAGCAGAGCGCAGCTGGTGTTCAAGGGCCAAGCAGCGTCAACGGGGGAGAGAGGCACGCAGGAAAACGCGAGGCGCTGCCATTGCCACGAGGACCGCAGAGAGCGGCGTTGGCAGCAGCGCAGGAGCAGCACACGAAACCCACAGGGCGTCGCCATTTGCCACGAGGACCGCCGAGAGCGGCGTTGGCAGCAGCGTGGGAGACGCCATTTTAAGCCGCAGCGGGGAAGAAAGGAAAGCGCTGGAGACGCCATTTTAAGCCAGTCTAACCACACCCAAAAATGCCGAAGAGTGGCAGTATCACAGCGTTCGACAATGAAGCCGAAGATTGGACGACAGATGTCGAATGCATAGAAGTATACTGCAAGGCAAGTGAAGTGCCAGATGACAAGAAAGCGCTGGTATTGTTGAATTCAATGGGTGCAAAAACGTATGGCTTACTACAAAACCTAGTAACCCCAGAGAAGCCAGTAGAAAAGGACTTTGAAAACATAGTGTCAATCCTACAGGACCACTTAAACCCCACACCGCTGCTGATAGCAGAAAGATTTAAGTTTCACAAAAGGAACCAGCATAAAGATGAAAGTAATGCTGAGTATTTAACGGAATTGCGCAAGCTATCGAAACACTGCCAGTTTGGAATGGGACTAGCAGATATTTTAAGGGACAAGTTCGTGTGTGGGCTTCAAAGTGAAGGAACCCAGAAACGGCTTCTATCGGAAAAGGATCTTACGCTGGACAAGGCTTTCAGCATTGCAGTATCACACAAAGCAGCAGCACGGGGCGTTGCAGAGATACAACAGAGACCGCAAGAATATGGCACAAATGAAATGTCATACGGAACAGTGAAGTGCTATCGCTGCAGCAGAACAACACACGACCATAATGATTGCTGGTTCAAGGACAAAGTGTGCAGACAGTGTGGAAAAGTAGGACACATAGCAAGAGTCTGCAGGTCGGGAAAGAAAACCAGCAGCAAGAAATCTCCACAGGAGAAGTACAAGAAGGTACATAAGGTGACGGAGAGTAGTTCAGACGAACAGAAGAGTGATACAGACTCCGGAAGCAAGGAGCTGGGCTGTCTGAAACTACAGAATGTGATCAAAACGGAGGATCACCAAACTATCTGGGTCACGCTCAAGATAGCAGGAGTCCAAGTGAAAATGGAATTGGACACAGGATCAGCCCTAACAGTCATAAACCGAAGGGACAACAAGTGGCTATTCTCACATATACCCTTGAGAGATACAAAGATTGTCTTGAAGATGTACACGGGGCAAAAAGTCTACCCAAAGGAAAAATAAGGGTGAACGTTATATATAATGGCAAGGAAACACCAAAAATGGACCTATATGTATTGCCAAATGGAGGACCGCCACTACTAGGACGTGAATGGATCCGGAAGATACAGCTAGATTGGCATTCCATACAGGCACTGACTGTGGCTGACAAAAAGGATGACGACGTCACACCTGGGCGACTGTCAAAGATCCTAACTGACGCGAAAGAAGTGTTCCAGCAAGGACTCGGAATACTAAAAGGCATGACAGCGATGATTAAAATTGAAGAAAACGCAAGCCCAAAATTTTTTAAGGCCAGACCGGTACCTTATGCGATCCGCCCAGCCGTCGAAGCAGAGCTGGAGAGTCTGGAACGTTCAGGTGTACTGTCCAAGGTAGACTGGAGCGAGTGGGCTACACCCATCGTCCCTGTGATGAAAAAGTCGTTGAGCAGCACGCCTGGGGAACTAAGGAAGGTTCGCATCTGTGGGGACTTTAAGGTAACAGTGAACCCGGTCCTTCACACCGTACAATATCCACTTCCGCGGATTGAAGATATTTTCGCCTCGCTATCTGGAGGGAAACGCTTCACTAAGATTGATCTGGCCCAGGTGTATCTGCAAATGGAGGTAGAAGAAGCATCAAAAAATTACCTCACAATCAACACCCATAAAGGTCTCTACCAATACAACCGGCTGGTATTCGGGGTAGCATCAGATCCAGCTATTTGGCAGAGGGCAATGGAACAAGTCCTGCAAGGGATCCCAGGGACCCAGTGTTATTTGGACAACATCCTGGTCACGGGCGAAAATGACAGTGATCACCTTGCCAACCTGGAGCAGGTGCTCACTAGATTGCAGGAATATGGGCTCCGAGCTAACCTCCCCAAATGCGAGTTTTTTAGAAAACAGATCTCGTATTGTGGCCACGTTATCGATAATGAGGGGTTACATAAGTCCCCAGAGAAGATTGAGGCAGTAGTCAAGGCTCCAGCACCGGAAAATGTGTCACAACTGAGGTCGTTCCTCGGGCTGGTAAACTACTGCCATAAGTTCTTGCCAAATTTGTCTGCAATACTACGCCCACTGAACACCCTACTGCAAACTGGGGTGCCATGGAAGTGGAGTGACGAATGTAGACGAGCTTTCCAGAAGAGCAAAACACTAATCACATCGAAAGAGGTATTGGCCCATTACAACCCAGCATTACCAATTCGGTTGGCATGTGATGCATCACCCTGCGGCATTGGAGCGGTGCTGTCGCACAAATTCTCGGACGGCTCAGAGAGGCCAATAGCCTTTGCGTCACGATCACTAACCTCAGCCGAGCGTAACTACGCCCAAATTGACAGGGAGGCCCTCAGCCTAGTGTGGGGAGTGAAAAAGTTCAATCACTATCTGCACGGGCAGAAGTTCACCTTGCTGACTGACCACCAACCACTTGTCTCCATCTTTAATCCAAAGAAGGGCGTTCCGGTGATGACTGCGCAATGGCTACAAAGATGGTCCCTTTTTCTAGGGGCGCACCAATATGAAATCGAGTATAAGGGCACGAAACAGCATGGAAACGCTGATGGGCTATCACGCCTGCCACTGCCTACTGCGGAGGAAGCACCAACAGTGGATCCTGTCGAAATATTTCATTTGCCTATAATTGAATGCTTGCCAGCAACTAACGCTGGTATAGAGAAGGAGACCCAAAATGACCCGACACTGTCTCGGGTATATGATTTGACGGTGAAGGGATGGCCAGCACATGGCGACTAACTGTTGCCAGCATTCTCATCCAGAAGAGAACAGCTGTCAGTATGCCAGGGGACCTTGATGTGTGGATCCCAAGTGGTAATTCCACCCAAGTTAAGGGAGAGAGTGCTGAATGAGCTTCACGAAGGTCATCTGGGAGGGGTGAAAATGAAAAGCCTTGCTAGGGCTTATGTGTGGTGGCCGGGGATCGATCAGCAAATCGAGGACCTGACAAAGAGCTGCTCAGGATGCCAGAAGGTCCAAAATGCACCACCACATGCCCCTTTACACCCATGGGAGTGGCCCTCATCTCCATGGCAACGGGTGCATATTGATTTTGCTGGTCCATTCATGGACTCAATGTTTTTAATAGCCGTGGATGCGCACTCGAAATGGCCTGAGGTGATCAAAATGTCCTCCACCACCATGGAGAAAACTATTGCAGTCCTACGGACCATTTTTGCCAGGAACGGCTTGCCAGAGCAGATTTGCTCTGATAACGGACCACAGTTTGTGTCCGAAGAGTTTTGAAGATTTATGAAAAGGAATGGGGTAAGGCATTACACATCCGCCCCGTATCATCCAGCCACAAATGGATTGGCTGAGCGGTTCGTACAAACCTTTAAAAAAGCAGTAAAGGCCATGTGCGATGACGACATTCCACTGCAGCATAAGGTGGACAATTTCCTGTTAGCCTACAGAAATGCGACACATGCAGTCACCAACCAGGCCCCGGCCATGATGTTCTTTAACCGAAGGTTGAGATCTCATCTGGATTTGCTCAGACCAAATGTACAAAGAGATGTTGAGAGTAAGCAATTCCAGCACATCAATGAGAAGCCGACATGGAGCTTCAATGTAGGGCAACCAGTCTTGGCCCGCGACTACCGAACAGAGAAATGGGAACCAGGAACGATATGCACACGGCAGGGGCCACTAATGTACACAGTGGATGTTGGGAAGAACATTGTGAGATGCCATGCTGACCAGATCCTAGAGTCACAGGAACGAGTCAACCCCATGTCTCGGCCATGCGTACCTGGTGATGAACCCGACGTACAGGTCGTATCTACCTCAGAAACAATAGCATTGGAAGCTGATGAATCAACTGACGACAGGGTGCTAGAATCGCCTGCGCACCAAGAGCGAGACACTCGGGAAAGGCGTTATCCAGAAAGAATCAGGAAGCCTCCCCAGAGACTAAATATATGAATGGACTATTTTCATATAACATTGTATATTAAAAATGTTAATTGTTAAATGAGTATTATGGTACTGTTAATCTAAAAGGGGAGGAATTGTAATGTATGTAATGTATATATACCTTAAGGGAGAGAACTACTTTTTACAGCTCCTGTACACTGTAGTACCGGCAGTGACCACACCTGTATATAAACCCTGAGTAGTGATCTGTACAGTTAGTTCTAGAGCAACCCTCATTCAGTAAACACCTGTTGAATCGTTCCCTGCAGTCTGTTGTCTGATTATTGAAGGACACAACATTAAGATACACGGACATAACAACATCTATAAGGTACAAGTCAGGAATGTGATGGAATATTCTTCACTTGCCTGGATGAGTGCAGCTCCAACAGCACTCAAGAAGCTCGACACTATACAAGACAAAGTGGCTCGTTTGATTGGCACCCCATCCGCCACCTTAAAGGTTAACTTTCTCCACTACTGACGCACTGTGGCTGCAGTGTGCACCATCTACAAGCTGCATTGCAGCAACTCACCAAGGATTCTTCGGCAGTACCTCCCAAACCCATGCCCTCTACTACCTAGAAGGACAAGGGCAGCAGGTACATGGGAACACCACCACCTCCAAGTTCCCCTCCAAGTTACAGATCATCCTGACTTGGAAATATATCGCCGTTCTTTCATCGTCGCTAGGTCAACATCCTGGAACTCGCTCCTTAACAACACCGTGGGAGTACCTTCACCACACGGACTGCAGCAGTTCAAGAAGGTGGCTCACCACCACCTTCTCAAGGGCAACTAGGGATGGGCAATAAATGCTGGCCTTGCCAGCGACGCCCACATCTCAGGAACTAATAAAAAAAAGAATAAGGGGCTGCCTGGAGACAGGTTGCTAATTAGATCCAGTTCATCAATTCTTCTGGTTTGCCTGGCCCATCCGAGCTCAGCAAAGGTGGGTGGCTATAGCAGTTGAGAGATGTGAGTCCGCCACATGCCATATTGCTGTAGTTGCTGTTCTTGCTGGTGATTCCTCTACTATCCCGATGAACAGATCAGCTGTTTTTTTCCCAAAGGTGAATTAGTTGCTATGGTTTTCTTGCTCGGCATTTCCGGTCTAAAAGAAGAACTTGAATTTCTGTAGCAGCTTTGATGTAGAAAAAGAAAATGTTCCAAAATGCTTCACAAAGGCTTGATCATAGAATCATAGGGGGAGAAATTCAGTATTGCCCCGTTTGGGGCGCGATTATCGGACGTGCGCAAAGTTTAGCACCTGGCGCTAATTATTGCCTCCGACGGCAAACTTGGCTTTTATCGCCCCTGGAGTTGATTGGAGCGCTAAATCAGGCGCTACACACCTCGCTTACGGCGCTAACGCCGAGGAGCGAGGCACTACCTCAGAGCGCTGGCGAAGCTCATGTGATGTTAGTCAGCAATGGAACAAAGACACACTGGCACCGGCCAATTCTTAAAGGGGAGGGTTGATCTTGTTCTCCATCCACATCCTGCTCATTGCAGCCTTGAATCTCGGCCTGGAGAGATCTGTACATCAAATCTGCTGGAAAGAACAATGGAGAGGCCAAGGGAAAGAGCTCAGAGTGCAGCCCACATAGTCTCTTCTAAATCGATGCAAGAAAGGTCAAATCAAAATGAACCTGCAAAGTGCTGCTCAGTACCCAAAACTCCTTCACATGTCGAAACTCTCCAGAAGTCTCTCTCTCTCTCAGAATGCGTGGTGCAAAAATGTCGCCGACAAAAAAAGGCAGGAAGCTCCCCCAGTCCCTTCCCGACTGCAAAACGCTCCCCTCAACCTGTTGTTGCAAGCAGCAGGTGGTAAGACAGGGCGCCACTCAATATCCGGTCTGGGGCGCTACCGGGGCATTGCACACTCAACTGGCATCACGATCTGCCGGCACAGGAGATCATGGCGGTAGTGTTTAGCGCCGCCGCAAAATGTCTGGTCAATCTCGCGAGCAGCGCAAACATCTTAGGGCGCTAACAGGAGGCGCAAAACAACCGAATTTTCCCCCCAGAAATTTACGGCATAGCAGGAGGTCATTTGGGCCCATTTTGTCTGCACCGGCTGAAAAGGAGCTATCCAGTGCAATCCCACTTTCCAGCTCTTGGTCCGTAGCCTTGTAAGTTACGGCACTTCAAGTGCATATCCAAGTACTTATTCAGTAAAATGAGCGTTTCTGCCTCTATCACCCTTTTAGGCAGTGAGTTCCAGACCTCCACCACCCTCTGGGTGAAAAAATTTCTCATCAACTCCCCTCTAATCCTTCTCCCAATTACTTTAAATCTATGCCCCCTGGATATTGACTTCTCTGCTAAGGGAAATAGGTCCTTCCTATCCACTCTATCTAGGCCCCTCATAATTTTATACACCTCAATTAAATCTCCTCTCAGCCTCCTCTGTTCCAAAGAAAACAACCCAGCTTATCCAATCCAACAGCTAAAATTCCCAGCCCAGGCAACATTCTCTTAAATCTCCTCCATACCCTCTCTAGTGAAATCACATCTTTCTTGTAATGTGGTGGCTAGAACTGTACACAGTACTCTAGCTGTAGCCTAACTAGTGTTTTATACAAGTATCCATGTAGCCTACATCAAACTCATCGATTCTCCTTGTTACCTCCTCAAAAAATTTAGTCAAGTTAGTTAGATGACCTGTGCTTAACAAATCCATGCTGACTGTCCCTGATTAATCAGTGCCTTTCTAAATGATGATTAATACTGTTCCTCAGAATTTTTTCCAATAATTTTCCCACTGCTGACTGGCCTGTAGTACTCAATCTATCCCCTTTCCTTTTTTAATCAACAAATATAGGCCAAGCCAAAGAAGGAGATAATAGGAGATGGGCTTTAAGGAGGATCTGAAATAGAGAGAGGTGGAGGGGCAGAGGCCTAGAAATTCGGGGGTCCAGCGCCGGCCATTAAGGCCCACTTTTATGAAAAAATGGCATCCAAATTGCTTCCGCCTGCTGCTGGCAGGTCCCGTGGCAGCTGCCATTTTGGGCAGGTTGACAGCGCTGCCATTGCCAGTGCTCACTACAGACATGGAAATGAGGTAGATTGTGACATCAAAGTGTAGGAATTGAAGAATTCCTAAGAACTGAGGTCGACTCAGGCGATCAAACAAACAGGCTTTTAATGTAAAACTAAACGAGTTTAAACAGTTTGTTAAGATCGATACAGGAGAACCATGAAAACAGGTCTGTACAAGATGGAGCTTCCACGAGGACAGCCTGGGCAGTCACGTGGTTTGTGACATGACGTCATCGCGTTTACCCGCGTTTTCCTGCGCTCTTAAAGGGGCCACGCCCCGTGCATACAAACACTATATACAAAGCGAAGTAATGTCTAACACAATGGTACAGACTTAGGCTGGTGTTAGAACATCATTAAAGGGAATTATGTACAGTTGCCCAGAGTCATTCAGCGGCTCCGCCACATGCGCCCCCCCAGAATTCGCTTTAACAGACAAAGTCAAACGGTGATGGGGTCTGATGAGCCTGTCGGAACGACTCCTGTACTCCTGAGGTGGAGGCTGCTGGGCGGCTGGCGGTCTGGCGGGCGGTTGCGCTTGGTCTGCCGGAACGGCGCTGGGTGGCCGACCTCGTCTTGGTGGTAGTGGTGTCTCGACGGGGCGGTTGAGGTCCAGATGCGCCAGCTTCAATCGATCGACTGAAATGTGGTCCGGCTTACCACCGACATCTACGGTGAAGGTTTTGGCCCCTGCCTCCAACACGCGGAAGGGACCAGTATATGGGGCCTTGAGTGGGTTCCGGTGAGCATCGTGGCGAATAAAGACGTATTCTGCCTTGTGAAGCCCCGTTGGAACGTGCGAACTCTGCAGCCCGTGGTGCGAAGTGGGCACTGGCGCGAAACAGCTGGCCGCCTCCCGGTGACTAGTCAGCTGGTCAGACGCGGACCAAGGCTTCGTTGATTCTGGTAGGAAATCTCCTGGGACTCGCAACGGTTGTCCGTACACCAGCTCCGCGGATGAAGAGTGAAGGTCTTCTTTGGGGGCTGTGCAAAGGCCCAACAGGACCCACGGTAGCTTGTCTGCCCATCCAGCGTCCTGGAGGCTGGCCCTCGGGGAGGCTTTTAGTGACCGGTGGAAACGTTCACAGAGACCATTCGCCTGTGGGTGGTAGGCTGTGGTGCGGTGTAATTTGACACCGAGCTCTTGGGCCACTGCATTCCAGAGTTCGGAGGAAAACTGTGGTCCCCTGTCTGAAGAAATATCAGCGGGCACTCCGAAACGGGCGACCCAGGTGGAAATGAATGCCCTGGCCAGGTCCGCCGAAGTAGTGGATGATAGGGGAACCACCTCCGGCCATCTGGTGGTGTGGTCAACCATGGTCAAGATGTGTGAAAAACCATGGGAGGGTGGGAGTGGACCCACCAGGTCCACATTGACATGGTCAAACCGTCGCTCCGGCACTGTGAAGGTGGCCAACGGAGCTTTGATGTAACGCTGTACTTTGGCCTTTTGGCAGACCACGCAGGTGTTGGTCCAGTCGCGGACATCCTTGTGCATGCTGTGCCATACGAATTTCCTCGACATAAGCTTCTGGGAGGCCTTCATTCCTGGGTGTGATAACCCATGTATGGCGTCGAACACTTTACGGCGCCAGACGGCCGGTACGACAGGGCGAGGGTCCCGAACGGAGATGTCACACAAGAGCGTGGTACCTGCCGCATGGAACTTGACGTCGGCCAACTGGAGGCCAGTGACGGTGGTTCTGTAGGCTTGGGTTTCTGGGTCCGAGGCTTGGTCTGCTGCCATGAGGGCGTAATCGATGCCTAAATGAACCGTATTGACGGTCGCGTGGGAGAGGCAGTTGGCCACCAGGTTGTCCTTACCAGCCACGTGCTGTATATCCATGGTGAACTCGGATATGTACGTCAGCTGACGTTGCTGTCGGGATGACCATGGTTCGGCGGTCTTGGCCATGGCGAAGGTGAGTGGCTTATGGTCCACGAAGGCGGTGAAGGGACGTCCTTCCAGGAGGAAGCGAAAATGTCGGATGGCCAGAAAAAGAGCGAGCAACTCCCGGTCGAATGTGCTATACTTCCTCTCGTTCCGCCGTAATTGACGGCTGAAGAATGCCAACGGCTGCCAGGTCCCATTCACCCACTGCTCTTGCATGGCGCCGATTGCGTAGTCTGATGCGTCGGTGGTGAGGGCGATGGTGGCTCCTGGCAGCGGGTGCGCCAGCATAGTCGCATTGGCCAAGGCTCTTTTTGTGTCGGCGAACGCCCGGGCCATGTCCTCCATCCAGTCTACCGTGTCTTTGCCAGTCCTGCCCTTGAGGGCCTCGTACAGGGGCTGCATGAGCAGTGCTGCCTTCGGCACGAAACGGTGGTAAAAGTTTACCATGCCTGGGAATTCCTGCAGGGCCTTAATGGTTTGCGGGCGTGGAAAGGATGTCACCGCCTCTACCTTCGTTTGTAAAGGACCCGCTCCCTCTGAAGTGATGCGATGCCCCAGGAAATCAATTTGCTGCGGGCCAAACTGACACTTGGCCGGGTTGATAATCAGGCCGTGTTGGCTGAGACGCCGAAAAAGGGTGCGTAGGTGACAGATGTGTTCTGCTTTGGTGGGACTGGCAATGAGGATGTCGTCTAAGTAGATAAAGAGGAACTTGAGGTCCCGCAGCACGGAGTCCATCAGGCGTTGGAAAGCCTGGGCGGCGTTCTTTAAGCCAAACGGTATTCTTAAGAACTGGAAAAGGCCGAATGGGGTGATGACTGCGGTCTTCTGAACATCTTGGGGATGAACGGGGACCTGGTGTTAGCCCTGGACGAGATCGACTTTCGAGAAGACAGTGTTCCCTGCCAAATGGGCGGAGAAATCCTGAATATGGGGGATCGGGTACCGATCAGGAGTGGTGGCGTCGTTTAGGCGTCGATAGTCGCCGCATGGCCGCCATCCGCCGCCAAGATTCGGGACGATGTGGAGGGGTGAAGACCAGGGACTATTCGACCAACGAATAATCCCTAACCGCTCCATGGTCGCGAACTCCGCTTTCACGACCACCAGCTTGCCAGGTTCCAGACGCCGGGCCCGTGCGTAGACCGGGGGGGGCGTTGGTGGTGATGTGGTGTTCCACACCATGTTTCGTGGCCGTGGAGGAGAAAGTGGGCCTTGTCAGGTCGGGGAATTCGCCGAGCAGGCGAGCGAACTCATCTGGAGCCGGAAAAGCACAAGCGACGGTGCGCGACGTAGTGTTACATAGATACATAGATACATAGAAGATAGGAGCAGGAGTAGGTCATTCGGCCCTTCGCGCCTGCTCCGCCATTCAATGAGATCATGGCTGATCATCCAAATTCAGTACCCGGTCCCTGCCTTCTCCCCATATCCCTTGATCCCTTTAGCCTTAAGAAATATATCCAACTCTTTCTTGAATATACTTAATGAACTGGCCTCCACCGCCCTCTGTGGCAGAGAATTCCACAGGTTCACCACTCTCTGGGTGAAGAAATTCCTCCTCATTTCAGTCCTAAATGGCTTACCCCTTATCCTTAGACTATGACCCCTGGTTCTGGACTCCCCGGCCATCAGAAACATCCTTCCTGCATCTAGCCTGTCCAGGCCTGACAGAATTTTATAGGTTTCGATGAGATCCCCTCTCAATCTTCTAAACTCCAGTGAGTATAAGCCCAATCGACACAATTGTTACTGCGGTAACAAGGGATAGAATGAAAAGTTGCCGCGTTGATCAACCATCGGTTCCTCACGTCAACCAGGAGGCTGTTGGCGCACAGGAAATCCACGCCGAGAATGGGTTGCGAAACCTTGGCCGTCACAAACTCCCAGTGGAAACGCTGGCCTCCGAAACACAACTGCACCCGTCGTCTGCCGAAGGTCCGAATTGCCGCGCCATTGGCCGCTTCAAGGGCGAGACTGTGAATCCCGGCCTGCACATCGAGGGTGGACGCGGGTAATATGCTGCACTGCGCCCCGGAGTCGCAGAGGAAACGACGACCGGAGAGAGTATCGGTGATAAACAGCAGCTTGCCTGCGTTGCCGATCGCCATCGCGGCCGCGGGGCGCCCATTAGACCCGGTCCTCGGTGGTCATAGTTGTTTTGTTTTTTGGGGGAAACTGCAGGGAGGATGGCAATCTCTCGCTTTCGCGCCGAACCGCGCGTGGTAGGGACACAGCTCAGCGGGCTGACGAGCTGGGGCGGCATCTGTGGGGGATGAGCGCCTCGTGGTGGCGCAGTACTGCTGAGTAACGGCGAATATTTTGTCTGCCTGTGCCGCGAGTGCTGCGCAGTCCTCAACTTCGGATCTGGCCAGGGCAGCTTGCACCTGTTCCGGTAGCTGGCTGAGGAATAATTCCCGGAATAGGAAGCATTCCGGTTCGGAGCCAAGGAGGGCGAGCATTTGGCTCATTAACTCCGAAGGCTTGGAGGCCCCGAGCCCGGGCATAGCGAGCAGTCGATGGGTGCGCTCCGATTTAGTGAGCCCGAAAACTTGCAGCAACCGCGCCTTGAGGGTTTCGTACTTGCGCTCTGTTGGAGGGTTCTCGAGGAGGCTGACGATCCGTGAGGCGGTAGAGCCATCGAGGGCAGAGACCACATAGAGATATCAGGTCTGATCCGCAATGATGTCCCTCAGTGTGAATTGTGCCTCGACCTGAATGAACCACGAGGTTACTTGCTGCTCCCAGAACTGCGGTAGCTTCAACGAAACGGTGTTGGCCTCCATGTTGTGTTCTTTTTGTGAAAAATGTACACAAAAGACGGGGTCACCAATGTAGGAATTGAAGAATTCCTAACTAAGAACTGAGGTCGACTCAGGCGATTAAACAAACAGGCTTTTAATGTAAAACTAAACGAGTTTAAACAGTTTGTTAAGATCGATACAGGAGAACCACGAAAACAGGTCTGTACAAGATGGAGCTTCCACGAGGACAGCCTGGGCAGTCACGTGGTTTGCGACATGACGTCATCGCGTTTACCCGCGTTTTCCAGCGCGCTTAAAGGGGCCACGCCCCGTGCATACAAACACTATATACAAAACGAAGTAATGTCTAACACAATGGTACAGACTTAGGCTGGTGTTAGAACATCGTTAAAGGGAATTATGTACAGTTGCCCAGAGTCACTCAGTGGCTCCGCCACAAAAGACTGCTCAATGCTGATTGTCGCACAATCTGCCATTTTTGACAATGCTGCTCCACTTACCGCTCTCACGACCAGCTGACCAAGCATTCAGCAGCTAGAAGGAGCCCCCAGCAGTGTTATTTAGAGGGATCATCAACAGAACTTGCAGCTGACATGGTTTTTCAGTCTTACTGGCTCTGTCTAAGTTTCTGCAACTCTTACAGCTTTCTAAACTTGTTCAATGTTGCTGAAGTCACAGGGAGCGTTGATGTAAGTGGAGAACACCTTCAATCTCATTTAAAGTCTTCTGATCACAACTCTTGCTCACAGTCATGGAGGCTCTACTTGCAGTCCCCCTCGCGCTCGAGCATCTTAGGAAGAGGGAGCAGAGGAAGTGGAGAAGAGGAGAAGATGTTCACAGAGAGAGGAGGAGGGGGGCCAGGAGGGCTCTCAGCAGGAGGCCTTACCCACCTCCGGTCTTCTGAGAGCACCTCTCCTACCTCTACTTAAGCAAGGAGCAGTGTATTATAAGGCTCCTCTTGACCAAGGTGGTGGTCCCAGAACTCTGCCACCTCTTGCAACCAGACATGCAGCCTCAAAGCAGGGTGACCACAGCTCTCCCAGTGGCCCTCAATTTCTTCACCAGCAGATTCTTCCAGTCTGCAACAGGAGACGTAGCTATCATCTTGCAGTTCGCCATCCATCACTGCATCCATGAGGTCACAGAGGCTCTCTACTCCAGGAGAAGGGACTTCATTGTCTTCTCTCTGAACAGAGAGAAGCAGGATGAGCGCACATGTGGCCTTGCCAGGATAGCGGGTTTCCCCATGGTGCAAGGCGCCATCAACTGCAGACACATGTCCTTGCGGGCATCTAGATAGAAAAACACAGAAACGGGGAGGGGAACAGAGAGAAAAACACAGAAAGGAGGAGAGCAATAGATATAAATGAAGAGAGTAATGGAGAGAAAGGGAGAGAGTAACTGATAAATGAAGAGAGCAACACTGGAAAGGGATTCAACAGAGAGAAAGAGAAAATCACTGAGAAAAGGGAAGGGTGATAGACTGAAAGGAAAGAGAGAGAGAGGGAAGGTGGAGCAACATGGAAGTGGGGCTGAATTTTCTGTCTTTGCGAGAGGAAATATTGCTTTATTATCTCTACTGTTTCTTCCTAAGGTTCGTGAACATTTCTGTTACAGCCACAAGGAAAGAGCAATAGAGAGAGAGAAGGATAAAGAGGGAGAGTAGCAGAGATTCGAGGATCGAGCAACAGACATAGCTATTTCCACTGACTTAAGTGAGCTGAGTGAACCATACATGAATAGAATTGGGAACCCCTTCATAATGTGTCAAGGTTGTGTCCCTGGAATTTAAAATAAAGAGGTTGATGAATAGAATAGGGAAATGCACCACAGATAGAACCATTTTGCAAGTCAAACTTCTACAATTTCCAGGACGATGCAAACTCACAACAGCATAGAATAGATGCCGGCCCTTGCGTGTTTGACTCCCACAGTTGAGGGGGAGTGGATTGGGAGGGAGGCACAGAACTTCTCTTCTTGGGGTCTCCAATCCTCTTGAGTCCATTTGTCTGGCTAGATTCAAAGACAGAAAGGGGGATGAAATTCGATAAGGTCCAAAAACGGGCGGTGGCACCGTGAGGTGAGATTTGCTCGCACCCATCTAGAAAGCACAAACAGCATGTTAATTTGGTGCTACCTGCAGATTTGAATGACTTTAGCGCACAGCCCAGTGAATCTGGCACTGCTTCAGGCTGTGCGCTCATCAGGAGGCCCAGTGTCGCAGCGCTGTAGCCTCCCTGGAGAAAGGCTGAATTCTCTTAAAGCAAGGCTGTTATGTTTGAAAGCAGTCTTGAGCCCTTAAAGGTGAGCTGCCTTCCGAAATAATATTAAAATCATCTAAAAATAGGCAGTCCCTAGCCCTTAAAGCTCAACTGCCTTCTGAAAGAAAAAACTTAAAAACCATTCCAAACTAACCAGTCTTCAGCTCTTAAAGCTTCTGCACGTAAAAATGGTAAAAGTGCTTCAGCACTAGCACAAATGACTCAACAGGCCAGGGAATGGGCACCCAGGGTCTCGCACACAGCACTCTAACTTTCTGCATGGGGTTCAACGCTGAAAGAGAGGTCCTCTACCCACAGAGGGCCAGGAGGCCCTCCAGAAAGAAGGATGTGGGACCAGGTCGCCGAGGCTTCAGCGCCCAAAAGGTTTCATGGCCTCAGACGAGTGGTCAAGGTCAGTGAATACATCTTCAAAAGCCATCTCCTATCAACTGCACCACTAGCCTCACTCACTGCTCAATGCACAACCCCCTCCCCCACCATCACTCACCTACCAACAATCTCTACCAAACACGAGGCACACCTCACATTCCTAGCTTCACCTTACCCTCTTGGAGGAGACGGTGCTGGCCATTCTTGGCAGGGGCATGGCTGAGCCATTGGCCAGTGGCAGGGCTGAAAGAATACAAGATGCCGGTATCCTCATATGTTATCTTCCTTCTCGCATCCCCCTCACCCCACAATACCTTCTGATATACAAGTTGCACATGGTGTAAGCATGCACCTCTTGCTTTCCCGCCTTCTCCTCACCACAACCCTACACTTGTGCCTTCCTCATTTCAGACACCCAAGAAATCCAGCCTGCCCAATCAGTGGTTGATGAAGAAGAGGGAGGGGAGAGTGAAGAAAAAGAAGAAACACCATAATTCGATTGGACACTCCCAGCCACTAGTGCCTCGAGGTTGTCCTGCAAGGCTATCTGCAGTGATGCCCACTGAAAGTCAGCAGCCTTCCACCATGCCATGCTACAGCCACTGGGGTAGCACTGCGTGACATCACTAGGATAGGCAAAGGCACACACAAGACAGTCACTAAGGGAATGAACAGGGTGATTAGTTGATTTTTTGATGTTATATTGGATGCATATATGGATAAAGTTGGATCGAAAAGTTTGCTTTGTGGTGGCTTTTATTTCAGGATTGTGGCCAAGAGGGCACTGTGATGGTCAGTAACAGAGGGAAGGTAAGGTGTGGGACAAATGTTGAAAGGGGAATTGGGGTTGTGGTCACTGGTACCACAGGCGGATGATCCGATCCCAGCCAGAAAGAGGCTGACTGGGTTGCCTCCTTCCCTCCCCTTTCCTCTTTTCTGTTTCCGCCTCTTCCCTCTGCGAGCAGCTTTTCCCCGTTGCTGCCTCTGCTTCATCTCCACATGATGTTGCAGCCTGTAAGGTTCAAAAATTTCTGCACAACCTCAGAACAGAAGGAAAATAATTTTGTTAAAGTGATTTTTGGAACATTACAGAACAGATCTGTAAAAAAAAAAGGATAATTGTGGTGGTTGGGCAAAACCAGCAGATTTCAAAGAGTTAATTTAAGGAAGAGAATTTTTGGACTGTTTAAAGAGTTATTGGGCAAAAGGAATTTAAAACAAAATCCCAGGAAGATTTGGCTGGTTTAAAAGACATGTTCAGGCTTGCAAAAGGCTGGAACAGCGGGGAGGTAGGGTGGGCCCCTGAGGTTTGGATATTGGACTGTCTGAGGAATGTCCAGGGCCGCCCCAGTTTTACATAAGGACAATGAAGCCTGTTTTCCCGCCCAGAAGTCACAGAGCCAGGTATCAAGTAAACAGGACATGTCCCCAGCCATACAAAAGAAAGAACATCAGCCCTACAGTTACCATAAACAAACCACAGTCAATTAAAAAGATTGACAAATGTTTTGCATTTTAAATTGGTTTCAAGGCAATCCCGAAACCAGTTAAAAGCTGATTAAGTTTGGGTGAGCCATCCCCTAAACTCGTTAAGTTTTGGATGGGCCATCCCCGAAGCTCATTAAAGTTTTAAAGGACATTAAAAATAACGAGCCCGCCAAATTTAACAAAGGAAACCGAGATTTGGCGGTCAGATAAGCCAGGCCCCAAATTAGTATAATTGAGGCCTGCCTTTTCAGTTCAACAGTTGAGACAACAGCGAGACAGTGAGACAGTTCAAATGGACAGCCAGTCCGAGTTCAAGTTCAGCCAACCAGCTCAAGAGAGAGATCATCATCGGAGACTCGAAGGAAGAAAGAAGAAACAGAGACCGCGGCAACCAGAGGCCTACAGAAACCAACACCAGCCAATATTACCACCAACCAGGTAATATTGGGCCACCGCGACCAACAAGGTACCAACCGCCGAAAAACTCACGAACCAAAGACTTGTTTCCACTCTACAGGCTAGTCTGACTTACCCCTGGGTAAGATTTGGACATAAAAGACCCTAAAACTAGCCCTAACCAAAGAAAATTGGCTACTTACCCGATAGATCCAACAGAGCGACTAACCGCATCAGCGGACAAACCCAAACTGAAGACCCAACGCAGGTGCAGTCTTCTACCACGTCCGAGGTACGGCAGGCCCCAACCGCCACAACTAAAGAGAACCCCGAAATCGCGAACCTCTACAACTGTCAAGAAAGTCGTTTTTGGTGAGCATTTCCTGGTCCTCTGGATTCCAGCCTAGCTAGTGTAGTGGGGTTGGGAGGGAAAGGGATTTGTATATTGTAATTCTCCCATGCTTATTCTGTGTGTTCCCCACCCTTTTAAATTATAAGTTTTATTGTATTGTATATTTTCCTGTCTCAAAAATAAAGATCTGAATTCTTTTGACTAACCCAGGTGTCTGTTGCAAGTTTATTACAACCCCTAAATAAGTCCAAAGTCTAGAACAAAAGGGAGTGGGAGTGATTCGAACCACTCAAAGGAGTCAGAGGTGAAGCTGACACACACCACCACCCCCTACAAGCCCAAGAGGGACTGCAACTAGAGCCTCCAAGACTGAGCAAGTGAACTTCTCGGAGGCCTTCCTTTAACATCCAAAGCCTTGCAAGCATCCTGAAGTACTCCCTACACTCTTTAACATCATTTTAAATGTATTGCACCAAGCCACTACTCCAATAAAATATAAGAAAAACTCCAAAAGCTGAAATCGAAATGTACCTGAAAGGTGTGTGTGGCCTTTAAGAAGCGCTGGCAGTGTCTCTGTAGTACTACTGCACCTTCTTCCGTGCGTTTTTAGGAGAGGGCCGTATGGAGCGCGGCGATGTCAAAAATCGCAGTCGTGTGCCAGTCAGACGTTGCACACCAATTGATGTCACGATTGGCATATTTACATGGGAGAGGTGAGCGTAGGCGACGGCAGCGCTGCCGAACTCTCCAAAATAGCTGCTGCCGTGTTCAGCACCAGAAGCGAGACAACTGCCATTTTTTCAACAAAACTGGCCTTAATGGCCAGTGTTACAGCTTCAAATTTCATGGCCTAGAACCGTTAACAGACTTGTTACTGCACACTCTGGGCTGGATTTTCATTGGGCCGTGGAGGTGAGATTGGAGGCGTGTGGGGGGTTAAAATTGCATAAACTGGCGGGCAGGCCCAAGCCCGCCTCCAAGCAATTTTAAATAATTTGTGTCTAGTGATCCCATCTCCGTCCCGCCTCCAAGAGGCAGGATAGGCCGTTAAGGCCCTTAACAACCACTAAATTGGTTCTATAATGCCATTTTAAAAGGCCTTTGTGAGTTTAACCCTTTTCCCATGTGAAACACACCTGTTCTGAAACATGACGGTGAAACCTGACAGCAGCACAAGTGGATTGCTGACTATCAGCTGCAGCGCAAACATTAAAGAGGAGATTTGATCAGCCATCATTTGCTAGTGGCAGGACTTAGTTGTCTCAGGTCTGGGGGAACTTTTAGAAGGTTTAACCACAGCTGTGGAAGTTTGGAGCCTGACAACCATCTCCAGTGCCACCTTCACTCAGCGCTTCCTCAACTGAGGCTTTTACCAGAAGCATGGGAGCCATTTCTTTCTTTCCCTTCTGGGCATTAGATGAGGAAGAAGAGCAGCTGCAGCACCAGCAGAACCAGGAACAACAGCAGCACCAACAACAACAGCAGCACCAACAATAGCAGCACCAACAGGAGCGCCAAACTGCTGCTCACCCACCTGACGCTGCACAGGCCAGAAGGGGCCAGCGCATGGAAGCCCATCGGCACAGGAGATACCCCCCAACAGGGTCTACAGACACAGGGTCAGCTAAATCAACATGTCCGAGCAGCAGTGCCAAAGGCGGCTCCGACTTTCGCGAGAGATAGTGGGTGACATCTGCGCAATGCTGCAACAAGACCTGCAGCCCAGAGGACCAGGTGGACAACCCTTACCAGTGGCCGTCAAAGTCACCACCGCACTCAACCTTTTTGCCTCAGGCTCATTCCAGGGATCAGCAGCAGACATCAGCGGCATCTCCCAGGCGGCTGCACACACTTGCATCATGCAGGTAACCGATGCCCTCTTTGCCATCGTGCACAATCACGTCCATTTCACCAAGGATCAAAAAGTGTCACGGCGCGTGCGGTTGGATTAGCTAATCTGGCAGGCTTTCCAAATGTGCAGGGTGTCGTTGACTGCACACACGTCGCCCTTAAGGCATCCCATCGCAATCCAGGTATTTTTGTCAACCGCAAGGGCTTCCACTCCCTTAACGTTCAGCTGGTGTGTGACCACAAGTAGGAAATTTTGCATGTTTGTGCTAAGTACCCTGGCAGTTTCCATGACTCATGGTAACTGCCAGGGTTACAATTCCTCATGGTAAGGTGCAGACCCTTCTACCTGCCTCGGGAATTCACGGCTGTTATCATCACTGCGGTCTACATCCCACCACACGCTAATGCCAAACTAGCACTGAAGGACCTCTACAGGGCCATCAGCGAACAACAAACTGCGCACCCAGACGGAGCTTTTATCGTCGCGGGGGACTTCAATCACATAAACCTAAAAACTGTACTACCGAAATTCCACCAGAATGTCTCCTGCCCCACAAGAGGGGAGAACACACTGGATCAAGTCTACACGAGCATTGTAGACGCTTATAAGGCCATTCCCTGCCCCCACCTTGGGAAGTCTGACCACCTCTCCCTGTTTCTAGCCCCGGCATACAAACCGCTCATCAAAAGAGGGAGAACATCAGTGAGAGCAGTGAAAGTATGGCCAGAGGGGGCAATATCGGAGCTTCAGGACTGCTTCGAACGCACTGATTGGGGCATGTTTGGCCATAATGACATCGAGGAATACGCATCCACAGTGCTATTCTACATCAACAGCTGCGTCGAGGTCGTCACGACCCATAAAAATATCAGGACATACCCCAACCAGAAACCCTGGATGAACGGAGAGGTCCGCTCACTGTTGAAAGCACGCGACACAGCATTTAAATCTGGCGACGTGGCGGCTTACAGTGCAGCTAGGACCAACCTAAAAAAGGGTATCAGGACTGCCAAAAGGAAACAGACACTGCGGATAGAGGATCACTTCCGCAACAACTCGGACCCCCGGCGCATGTGGCAAGGCATCCAGTCCATCACTGACTACAAGGGCAAAAACACCAGCCCCCCGGTTAGCGATGCCTCCCTTCCGGAGGAGCTTAACAACTTCTACGCTCACTTCGACAGGGACAACAGGGAGCCGGCTACCAAAGCCTTGCCACCCCCAGAAGACCAGCTGCTCACTCTGTCGACCTCCGACGTAAGGGGTGTTCTACGCGGAGTGAACACACAAAAGGCTGCTGGACCGGATAGCATCCCTGGACGGGTACTCAAGGAATGTGCTGATCAGCTGGCTGATGTCTTCACCGCCATCTTCAATCTGTCATTGGCCCAGGCAGTAGTCCCTACATGCTTCAAGACCGCTACCATTATTCCTGTGCCAAAACAAACAGCTGTGACGTGCCTGAACGACTATCGACCTGTCGCACTCACACCCATCATAATGAAGTGTTTCGAGAGACTGGTCTTAGCCCACATCAAAGCCAGTGTTCCTGCCTCTCTTGACCAACACCAGTTTGCCTATCATGCAAACAGATCAATGGAGGATGCAATCACAACTGCTCTACACTCGGCACTGAATCACCTAGATGGTAAGGAGACCTACATCAGAATGCTGTTCATAGACTACAGCTCAGCATTCAACACTATCGTCCCCAACAAGCTGGCCACCAAACTCCAAACTCTTGGCCTGAACACATCCCTCTGCAACTGGACCCTGGACTTCCTAACAAACAGACCCCAGTCTGTCAAATTAGGTAACCACACCTCCCCCCCCCTGACCCTGAACACGGGGGCCCCACAAGGATGTGTGCTGAGCCCCCTCCTCTACTCCCTCTTCACCCACGACTGTGTGGCTGTCAATGGTTCTAACACCGTCATCAAGTTTGCGGATGACACCACGGTAGTAGGCCAGATCACCAACAACGATGAGTCAGCCTACAGGGAGGAGGTCCAGCATCTCGTGAAGTGGTGCGCCGATAACAACCTGGCCCTTAACACCAAGAAAACCAAAGAAATCATTGTGGACTTCAGGAAGTCCAAAGGCGGAAGTCACACCCCCATCCACATCAATGGGGCTGTGGTGGAAAGGGTGGACAGCTTTAAATTCCTCGGAGTCCACATCACGGAAGACCTCTCCTGGTCCCTCAACTCCTCCTCTCTGGTGAAGAAGGCCCAGCAGCGCCTATATTTCCTAAGGAGACTGAAGGGATGTAACCTGTCACCCCTGATCCTCTCTAACTTTTACCGCTGCACTATAGAGAGCATCCTGACAAACTGTATCACGGTATGGTATGGCAGCTGTAGCTACTATGACCGGAAAGCCCTGCAGCGGGTAGTCAAAACTGCCCAACGCATTACCGGCACCCGGCTACCGACCATAGAGCACATATACCAGAAACGCTGTTTACGGAGGTCACGGTCCATCATCAAAGACCCTACCCACCCCAGCCACAGTCTGTTCACCCTCCTGCCATCTGGGAGATGCTACAGATGCATTCGCACCCGTACGACCAGATTTAGGAACAGCTTCTTTCCCAGGGCTGTCATCCTACTGAACTCCACAAATAAACTCTAAAGCCTGCACATCTGCCAATGCACTTTATTATGGTTATATTTATGTTAATATACTACAAGCCAAATGTATGTTGAATGTTTAAATGTCTTAATCCAAATGCACACTCTCGGGAGCCGCAAGCCTACATTTCGTTGTACTGCACTTGTGCACTAACAATGACAATAAAAGTTGATTTGATTTGATTTGATTTTGATTTGACTCCTTCATACTGTGCCAGTCTAGTGTGCCTCCGCTCTTCAGTCCGCCAGACCAACTTAACGGATAGCTACTTGGAGACAAGGGCATCCCCTGAGGATGTGGCTAATGATGCCGTTGAGGAGGCCAGCCAACGAAGCTGAGGAGCGCTACAACTCCAGTCACATTTCCACCAGATCCATTATCGAGCAAACTATCGGCTTGCTGAAGATGCGCTTCAAATGCCTGGATAGATCAGGTGGAGCCCTGCAGTGCTCAGCAGCCAGGGTCTCCAGAATTGTCATGGTTTGCTGTGCACTTTACAACATGGCACAGCGTCGTGGCTTGCAGGTTCCTGAGGACCAAGTGGCTCCTCACATATCCTCCTCAGATGAGTAGGAGGAGGAGGAGGAGAGCGAAAACGAACATCTTACAGAGGCCCATCAACCAGCGGCAGCAGTATGCGAGAACATAGCTGCCCGGGATGCAAGGAACGCACTCATTTTTTCCAGATTTGCTTAGCCTAGCCACTCAAGGACTTTTGCCTCGCATCTTCTTACCTGAGCATCGACAATGGCCAAGAACCAGCTGACTCCTAGCAATTTGACCACCATAATGACAATTCCAAGTAATCCTAAGCCCCTCAATGTGAAAGTCCCATTCTCGAAATGGCACACTCCACAACTACAGCAGTAACCATCAGATTTTTTATTAACATTATTCTTCTGATGTCTTTTTCACATAAAACATCAAATTTCACCCAAGTGACTACCCTTGTGACTATTTGTGCAGTATCTTTCTCTTACGTGTGCTCTTACATGGTGCTTCCCCTGTGGCTTCAGCAGATGTGGAGGCCCCTTGCTCACTTTCCTGCTGTTCCTGTCTCAACACCTTTGGCAGGCGTCCTCTGGGGTTGCGAACCTGTGAGGGCTCGGCAACAGTCTGCTGCTCCTGCGGCTGTGCAGGGGTTGAGACGCTGATCTCAGCTGGGTGTGGACTCTGGTGGGGCTCTGACCGAGGGCTCTGCAGTGGCATGGAAATGTGAACGCTTGGAGAGGAGCCCCCACTTCCTTGATGTCTGCCACCAACTTCCTTCTCATGGGTCAGGTCCCCCTCAGCGCTTGCAAGTGGCTTGAGAGCACCTTGCTGCACATCAGGGGGGCCATGGGGACCCGTATCTGCATTGGCAGTCCTACTCAGAAGGACTTCCATGAAGGTCTGGTTTCTCTGCTCAATAGATGCCCATCACTCCTCCAGAGATGTCATTCTATTCTGAGCACTCACCATGTTCTCTGCACTCTGGCGACTTATCACCTCCATGGAGGTTGCCATCCTTTCCATGGTGATGCGTTCATGCGCCAATGACTCCACAAAGGCTCTGCTCATGTTCGCTATCGACTCCTCCATTCGCTCCACACTCGCAGCGACCCTGGAGACAAAACCTGCCAGAGACTCCTGCATCTGTTCCTGGAGTTCCAGCACCGCTGATCTTGTGGATGGACCCAGAGGCTGAGGGTCGACATGCAGCTGAGCCGAGCTGGCAGAGTCCTGCGCCCTCCGACGAGGACTCTCCACTGCTGTCCCTGTCTCCACAATCTGCTGATGCTCACTTGTGAGCTGTGATAGAGCAGGTGACAACACTACCCTATGTCCTGAAGGTCCCACTGAGGTGTGAATGTCTGTGCTAGTGCTGGGTGCGGTGAATTCTGCTGGCGCTGCGCCCTCAGAGGCTGCAGCTTCCTCTGAGGAGTCTGGAAGCTCAGGCTCTTCCTCCTGGACAGTGGGGGCGGTGGCTCTAGATGGTCCTGTGGGGGAGTAAAGGAAAGAGTTAGACATGTGAGGTCAAGGTTACATGCACATTGCATATTGCAGATGATCATAAGTCCATCTGTTAGATCTTCAGAATTATTATCAGCGACTCATGCAATGTCAATGAGAGAGATGGAAAACTATTCTGTCACCAGCTTGCTGTGATGCACCCGTCTGTCCGTCCCCCATTTGCGCATCTTCTTCCGCCTCCTCCCAGGGGGTGAGCTGGGCTACTGAGGGTGGCCCTCCTCCTGTCTTGGCTCTTTCCTTTTTATTGTGAGCTCTCTTTTCCTGCAATGAGGGAGACAAGTGGAATTTTGAGTGAGAATGAAGGAGTGAGTGTAGAGATTCCATAGCATAGATACTTAGAAGGAGACAAAGATGGAGTGAGGTGGCAAGACCAAGGGCCCTCTCTGTGTGTTGTCAGTTGTTTTAATAGCATCACAGTGATAGGGAGTGTGAGGGCTGCATAGTCGAATAGTTATGTGAATGTGACCATAGAGAGAGGGAATGGGTAAGGTTGCATGGATGTCAGTGTCAAGTGGGATGTGGAGGAAGAGATTGCTAAAGCTGAGTGCTGGTGAGGAAAGGCAATGGGGATCAGATTGAGGGTGATGGGAGATGCATGCTCACTTTTCCAGTATGCAGAAGGTCATGAAATCTCTTCCTGCACTGAAGCCAGGTTCTGCAGGTAACCGTTAAGGAGTTGACCTTTTCTGCCACTTGCAGCCACACAGCCTTGGTCTGCTGGGGAGGCTTCTTCCTCCCTGATGAAGGGAAGAGCACCTCCTTATGAGCTCTTGCTCCCTCAACCAGAGCCTGCAGGGCAATGTCGTCGAACCTGGGAGCAGCCCTAGGTCTGTCGCTGGCCATTGTGACTCCAGGTCCCTCTAACAGTAAATGCCAAAAGGTTGGCAGCCTGCAGAAGAAGCAAGGCTTGTTGCAGACCTTAAATGCAGCAGCAATGATGACGTCATAAAATGCGACTTTCTGACTAGAGAAACTCATTTGCCAAGGGTTCCCACACGCTGGAACTTAATTGGACAATTAAGTTAAAAAAGCATCAATCTCCCACATCGATTTATATTCGTGTGGATAACGCGAAATGCGGATTTCACGACCACAACCCGCCCCTGAATGAAAATCCAGCCCCTTATCTCCAATGATAGATCAATGTTTGCTTAGTATTTCAGTGAAAATTCACCAGCAAAATCTTGACTTAAACGGCACCATAAGGAATGTTTCACAACTATCAACACAATTGATCACCTGTTATGCAACGCATTTTGAAACTAAACCCTGACAGAACATGTCAATGATTACAAAATACATTCCATAGCAGTAACCAAGAGGAAATTGTGCTTTTGGAAAATAAATATTTAAATGAATGGCAATTTTCACAGATAATGAGCATGTGTAGCACCTGTGGTCTGATTCCATCATTGCTCAGTAATCTGTGTCGTTCTCATGGTCTGAAATATATAAATAGCGAGTGCAGTGAGTAACAGACAGCAGCAAGGAGAACAAAAGAGAAGCATTGTCCACCTTCGTACACAGGCAGAATGAAAACCATCGTCGTCATCCTTGCTGCAGTCCAGATTCTCCACTGTTCTGGTAAGCATTGATGTGTCATTCCACATTCTTCCAAAATGATTTCAAACTAAATATTCATTTTACTTCATTCCTCGTGTATTTTTGTTTTTCCAAAAATGTTTAACAAAGTTGGATTTTGTTGCTCTGTTGCGATTACTGAACTCCGAGGGGGTCAGTTTAACTTTGGGCGATCGTGTAAAACGGGCGACTTCAGATTGGCCGCTCATTGTACGCCTCTCCCAATTAAAATTTTCCACTGACTTCAATGGAAACAAACATGGGGAGAGATTTACAACAGATGGCCAATCCGATATTGCCTGATTTACACAATCATCAGAAGTCAAAATTATCGCCCTGGTGTTCGACAGCATCTTGAAGACAATTTCTGGAAGAGGCCCAACCAAATTCTGGGGCATAAGAATCCTGATATTTTTAAATCTGCCCTCAATGTACTGAATATTTTTAAGGCTGGACTTTCCTCCACTATACTGCCTGAGCAAAGGAAAATTGGTCAAGGAGGCCAGCATTGTATTCTCGCCTCCAACTACATTCTCTTCCCTCGACCCAGCAGGAAACCAGGTCAGAGTCAGGCCAGTAGGCGGAAGTCATGGCAGGAGGAAGGAAATCGAATCCTGTATCTCCTAGTAAGTGGATCCTAAGCACTGAAAATACTGGATTTCCTCTTTTCAGATTAGACATTAAAATTAACCACTGCAAATTTTCCTCTCTCATTCTGCCTGATTTTGGACAGATCTGGCTGGTGGTAGAGGAAAATTGGGTGCAAATTCACTTAGCTCGGCGTCAAATTTTTTGTCTTACAATACTCCTGTGCAGCGCCTTGGGATGTTTTACTACATTAACAGCGCTATATAAATACAAGTTGTTGTTGTTGTTATCAGATCCATGCCACCAACTGTCAAAATGGAGGAGAGAAACTTAACAATGAGGACAAAATTTGATCAAAAAGGTAGTCAAAAGATACTAATAGTGCACCATTTTACTCTCTCATTCAGGACAATCTCTTAATGAAATAGCAGATGATTCCATTAAGAAGCTGAATGAAGACTCTAAATTCACTAATCTCCTTACCATGACCAGATATGAACTAACAGGAGTGAGTACCACCAAACTAATGAAATTCTACATTCTTTTCTCTCATTTAGTGAAATCCAATCTTTCAATACCTCAAGACTCTTGAATCTTTTCTGTTGATATCAAAACAATTTAAATCTTTTCTATATGCTGAGAATGAATTTTAAAAAATTAATCTAATATAATTTCATACTTCATTACAGTGCTGATGGAACAGCAAAGTAATCTTTCACCTACACCCATGTTTCCCATTGGTGGCTGTGGAATGTGTGCTCAATCTACTTCTTAATCTTAAACTGCTCCCTGAGTACGAGGAACAACTGTGATTGCAGGTAGACGTGAATTGCCATTAGCTTCCTAGGATGGCCATGGTAGTGATCCTCTGGGTCCAGGACCCATGTGTGACAACATTGTGGCTGCCAGCATCTACCCACTCTTGGGTACCTGTTCTATTTTTGAAGGGTTGGAGTGGAAGGATGTGCAGCCACCTTGAGAGGAAACTATCTCATTGGACCCATGTGCAATCATGCTGGTACTACATGCCACAACTGAGGCCCCGTGGACTGGAAGAAACGGTCCATAGGGTGGCTCCGGTGTAGGTGAAACCCCACTCCACTGCTTGCCACTGCTTGTTCCAAACTATCTCTTTTTTCTTTTCAAACCTACAGTGATTGACACTTGCAACTGGGGTGCCCGAGGTTTCCATGGGTCATAATGTTTGTGAGAAGAAAACTGTTCTGCAAATGGTCCCTCATTGCTTATGAGCTCCCGTGCAGATGGTTGTGAAGATAGCCCTCCTTCCGCAATACTCTGCCTTTGCCCACATTACTCCTTGCAGTGATGTGGCTCAGAAGCTATGGTGCTTCTGAATAGAAAACACGACTTTCACATTTAAAGAATGACTATTATCCCTTTAAATACTGCTGGCTGATCAGAATTTGTAACTAGTAGCCAGTCATCTTACAGGCCTGACTCCCTGTGCAAGCTTTCTGTGAGCAGCGAGCCCAGGCATAGAAGGGGTGTGACATAGATCAGAACATTTGGTGCAGCCTACCCACCAGTGACATCAGCACAGGCACACTCATGCTGCAGGTCTGTGCAGCACCAATTTTGCTGGGTTTTCAGGAGATCATGGAGTTTTACTTGGAGCTGGTGTGTTTGATCACATCCTTTGTCCCTTCTGGCCAGCACCCCGGGCAGCTCCAGGCACACGGTGGTCTGGATATCCCGGGAGCTGATGGTCGAGCGCTTGTTGTAATGGGCCAGGTGAGAGGCCTCACTCACGCTGTGCTCGAAAATATAGTTCTCAAAGGAGTTCATGGCCTAGGAGGAGATGCCGGTGTCACGGGGAACCTACTTCACTACTTTGTAGATATAGATCGAGTAACTCTCCTTCCTCCATTGGGATTGCAAGGACAGGGCTCATAACCTTTTATATTAAATTGAGCTGGAGCAACATTGGCAAATTCCAATTGGTTTCTGTTCCCAGTTTGTTGGATGATGTCTCTCTTTGCTTTTGTGTGTGGGGAGAGGGCTGAACGAATGCACATCTCATGTCTGATTTAGCACCCCAGCAGCCTTTAAACACCTCCTGGACCACTTGTAGGACAATGGATGTTTTATTTTGTACATTCCATCAGACAGGGATCAAAGAATACAAGCTTTCAGGTACAGTGTTGATCCCTAAATGACTGGGTCACCAACAAATAGCTTTTGTTTTGCAAAGAAACAAGCTGAGTGACTGATGCGGTAGAGAAGTTGATGGAATGGAGGGGCTACAGCAGGTCACCCTCTAAATATCTGGAAGATACAACTGATTAAAAACCTGTTGGGCAATGATCTGTCACTTCTTTAGAGCAGCTTGCTTAGCGAGGTAAAGAAAGATTATTTTGTTCTGAAGTAGCTGGACTCAGTATATATGAGTGACAGCTCGAGGTTCTTGAGTTAATTTGCTTGAACCACACCTCCAAATCATTACTGCTTTGCAGAATTCCATAGAATTTGAAGTGTCCATGTTGTGGATTTCTAAGACACAGTTATATGTTCTCTGCAAAAAGAATCTATAGGAATCTCAGAATGCTTTATACTCAATGCCTCAATTAATAAAGTCAAGGATCCCATATGTTGTTTTTAAACAGCCTTCTCAACTTTTCCTGGCATATTCAAAGATGTGTGTACATACAACCCCACGTCTCTCTGTTCCAGCACTCCCTTTAAAATCGGACCATTTAATTCATATTGCCTCTCCTCATTCTTCCTACCAAAATGTATCACTTCACACTTCTCCATGTTAAATTTAATTCACCATGTATTTGCCCATTTCACCAGTCTGTCTATGTCCACCTGAAGTCTGTTACTATCCTCCTCAATGTTTACTACATTTCTGAGTTTCATTTCATGCAAACTTTGAAATTATGTCCTGTATACCCAAGTCCAGTTCATTAATATATATCAAAAAGAGCATTGGTGTTAATATCAAGCCCTGGGGAACACCACTGTATACTTCCCTCCAGTCTGAAAACAATCGTTCACCACTACTCTCTGCTTTTTATCCCTTAGCCAATTTTGAATCCATGCTGTCACTGTCCCTTTAATCGCATGAGATTTAATTTTGCTAACAAGTCTATATAGTACTTTATCAAACGACTTCTGATAGCCCATATACACATCAACCTTATTACCCTCAACAACCCTCTCTGTTATTTCATCAAAGAACTCGATCAAGTTCGTCAAACACGATTTGCCTTTAACAAATCCCTGCTGACTTTCATTTATTAGCCTCTAATTTTCCAAATGCCAATTAATTTTATCCCAGATTATTGTCTTTAAAAGTTTCCCCACCACAGACATTAGGCTGGTTGGTCTATAATTGCTTCTCTCCATTTTTGAACAAGGGTGTGACATTTGCCATCCTCCAGTCCTCTGGCACCACACCCATATCCAAGGAGGATTGGAAAATTGTGGCCAGAGGCTCTGCAATTTACACCCTTACTTCCCTCAATCTAGGGTGCATTCCATCCAGACCAGGTGACTCTTCTACTTTGGAGAACTTCCAACCTTTTAAGTCCCTCCCCCTAGTCTATTTTTATCCTATTCAATCTCACTACTGCCTCCTCCTTTACTGTTACATTGGCAGCATCCTCTTCTCTAGTGAAGACAGAGGTAAAGTACTTATTTAGTACCTCAACCATGCCCTCTACCTCCACAAGAAGGTCTGCTTTTTTGTCCCTAATCAGCCCCACCCTTCCTTTGGCTATCCTTTTACTATTTATGTGTTTATTAAAAAGTTTTGAGTTCCCTTTTACATTTGCCGCTCATCTATTCTCATACTCTTTCTTTGCCCCTCTTATTCCGTTTTTATATCTCCTCTGTACTTTCTATACTGTATTTAGCTTGGTTCCCTGCTGTATTATGAATCTTACAATTGTCATAATCCTCTTTTTTCTGTCTCATTTTAACTTCATTGGGGGTGAAATTAGATTGGGCCTGAACAGGGGCGCGCGGAGCGCGAAGCGCGATCTGCCTGCACCCGTTCAAATTGGTGCAGGTAGCACGCAAAATCTGTGCTGCGTCCTTGTGTATATGATTGGAGTGCTGAGCTCAGCGCTAAACGTGCTGCTGGTTGGTTTAGCGCTCAAGAGGGGGGCCAATATCAGGTGCAGTCTACTGGCAAATAAAATGTTTCCTTCTTAAAGGGAAGGGGCTTTGTTGCAGAAACACCTCATTATCACTCTGCATGCAGCCATGGCTCAACAGGGAAGAGAAAGGGCAAGGGAAATTCTCTGCTGCAGCATTTGCGGCTTTGTTCTTGGGGGTACATAGAAGAAGACAGGTCCTCTACCTGCAGGGGGCAGGAGGCCTTCCAGGCAGAACACGAGAAAGCAGTGGGAACAGATAGCACAAGCTGTCAGTGCTGTTATGTTCATTAATAAATAGACATTCTTATTATGAACACAGCTAGCTTTTGCTAGCTACTTTTATTGAGCACATGTGGACTTGTACAGCATCTTGTAGAGGCTTCCCTCTTGACTGCTGCCTTGTGGGTAGCCTAGCCTCATGGGTAATGTAGTCTTAATATAATGTATGGCTGGGTAGTGTAGTCTTATACATACAGCTATATACAGCTCTACTGCTCCACCTAGTGTCCACCACAGAATGACATGTTATTGATCACTACACCCTCCTTTCTTTGAGGTTTAACAAAATCAATATCAATCAACTTTCAAGAAAACAATAAAGATAATATCAGTAACACTTTTGTTAGTGCTCTATAAACATAAACATTTTCAAAACAGTCAACACATTTTCAAAGCTTTACATTGTACTCAAAGATTAAGGCCTAGAAATTCAGTAGCGTTCGCCAGCCGTTAACGCCTTAAGAGGGGTAGATTTCCAGCGCTAGGCACTTAGCGCCCGGGCGCAGTCTGATCTGCGCCTACGCCCAACTTCAGTTGACATTTAGCGCCGGCGCAAAGTGTTTGCGCCCGCTCAGCTGCGCGCGCAGCTTATGACGTCATTTCGTCGTGCAACGCTGCTTGTGCGCCCCAAACCGGAAATTCAGTGGCGCCCGCCCAATGTGGGCGTGGCGCTGTTAAGAACTGTGAACTGGAACGCAGCAGAGGCCCTGCGGGCCTCGGGGAGCGCTAATTAAAGGGCACTTAGACTGAACTATAAAGGCCAGCCATTTTGCTGCAATGACTTTAGTGCTTTGGATTTCTGGACAGAGACCAAGGAACAGACCTTACTGATTTGGGACAACATAGGAGAGGTATTTTTGGCTTCTGGCCAGAGCTTGGAAATTAGACTCATTGTGATTTCACTGTTTGCAAGTTTATTATGGGGGCTGCATGGGGTTCCAACCCTCAGTTCCAGCATTATGTGCGAAGGGCTCGCAGACGCTGTGTGAGAGGGCCAGCCATGCCTAGACGCAGAGGGGCCATCAGGCGTCGGCAATGTAGGCCTTACCCACTCAGGGAATACCGGCAGCAGGTGTCCTATCTCACCATGACTGCCGCGCATTGTGTTAAGAGGCTGCGCTTCAGAAGGGAGGTGGTTGCAGAGATCTGCCAGCTGCTTCACAGAGATCTGCGTCCACAGCTGATGTGCAGGACGTCTCTGTCGGTGGAAGTGAAGGTCACGGTGGCTCTGAACTTTTATGCAAGCGGCTCCTTCCAAGCCGCTGCTGGGGACATAGCGAACATCTCCCAGTTCGCCGTGCATCGCTGCACCCGGCAGGTCACCGATGCCCTTTTCGCAAGGAGACACCAATTCATCTCCTTCCCCATGACCCTAGAGAGGCAGAAGCAGCGTGCAGTCGGATTTGCCAGGATCGCCGACTTCCCCATGGTGCAGGGCGCCATTGACTGCACGCATGTGGCTATGCGGGCACCTATCGACAATGCCGAGGATTACCGCAACCGGAAGGGCTACCATTCCCTCAATGTACAGCTGGTGTGTGACCACAGGCAGCGCATCCTAGCTGTCAATGTCCGCTTTCCAGGAAGCAGCCACGATGCATTTATCCTGCGCCAGACTACTGTGGCTGACATGTTCGAGGCACAGCCTCCACCAAGGGGATGGCTTATTGGGGACAAGGGCTACCCTTTGTGTACATGGCTCATGACCCCGCTCCGCGCGCCCAGGACCCCTGCGGAGGAGGCATACAACGAAAGCCATCAAGCCACAAGGAACATCATAGAGCAAACGATTGGCGTCCTCAAGCAACGGTTCCGCTGCCTGGATCATTCTGGTGGATCTCTACAGTATTCGCCGGATAGAGTCTCCCAGTTCGTCGTCGTTTGCTGCATGCTGCACAACCTGGCTATCCGCAGGACTCAGGCACTGCCACCTCACGTTGGACCACCACCTCAGGAGGACGAGCAGGAGGACCATGAGGAGGAGGAGGAGGAGGAGGAGGAGGAGTACCAGCCCAGGAGGGAGCCACAAGGTCCAAGGGCCGTCCGCCGGCGGCTTATTGAACGACACTTCTAGGCCCCCTGTCAGGGAATGGCTTGTGGCAATGAACGCACCTGAATGCAGCCGCTCCGCAAGCCCTCAGCCGGTTAACGCAACAACCACTTGAAACATGACACCTGGACAAGCTGAATAAATAAAAAGCTTTATTTAACAAACTCAGGGTCCTTCCCACATGAAACAGAAAAACAGACAAGACCCCCAAAAAACAGTCAAAAACATATCTCACTCCCACAACCTGGGGAGGAATAACAAAAATTGTCCTTCCAATTGGCCTTCATCCTCGGCCTTACCAAAATAAGCCCCCCCCCTCCAGAACACAAACACCCCCATATAAAAAAACATTTGCCTTCATCTTCGGCCTTACCAAAATAAGCCCCCCCCCTCCAGAACACAAACACCCCCATATAAAAAAAACAGTTGGCAACACACTCTACTTGGTGTGCCGAGAGGGCGAGTCCTTGTGCAGGCTTCTCCGGCCCCTGCCCGACCTGTTGCTCCGCCTCAACCTGGGCCCTGTGGGTGTTGCAAGGCTGGGGGAAGGCTCCTGAGGGGCACAATGCGTGATGGCAGATGCCCTTGGGGGTCGGCCTAGACGAGGTCCGGCCCTGGAGGGGCCGGCTGCTGACTGCTGCAGCTGTGGCTGGCCAGCATCAGTCTCTCCAGCAGCTCGTCGCACCTTGGCTGGGGGAGTGGCAGTGGCAGCTGTAGCAATGGGGGCAAGCTGGCTGATGCCAGGCGCTCGCTGGTCGCCAGAGACACTGGCACTCGGCCGGCCTGGCACTGCAGCAAGCGCAGCAATCTGGTGAAGGCCAGACCGTTGTGCTGCAGCAGGGCGGCGGGTGCCCTGGCGATGCTTCCGTGACACAGCGAGTGTGGCAGAAGTGAGTGCACGAGCTGCCCTGGTCTGTGCCCGCATCAGATCAGCCAGTGTCTGGACGGCACCACTCATGAACTCGCGACTCGCGTCCTGTGCTGCCGCGAGTTGGTCGACACCCCTGGCCTGTGCTGCCGCGAGTTGCTCGACACCCCTGGCCTGTGCTGCCGCGAGTTGCTCGACACCCCTGGCCTGTGAGTCCCCGAAATTGGCCACACTATGAGCCAGGGACTCAATGGCCTGAGGCAACTGTCCCACAACCCCCATGAACTCGTTGTGGCGCCGCTCCGAGGCCACGGACATTTCATCAAGGAGGCGCACCTCCTGGGCGAGGACCGTCTCCGGACTGGAGGGCGGACTCTCCCTCTGGGGAGAAGGCCGCCGAGCTGCCCGACCCTTCCCGCGTGCCTGGACGCCACTGGGCCCAGCAACTGCCCTCCCCTGCAACACTTCCCCCCTCTGGGGAGAAGGCAGCCGTGCTGCCCGACCCTTCCCGCGTGACTGGACGCCACTGGGCCCAGCAACTGCCCTCCCCTGCAACACTTCCCCCCTCTGGGGAGAAGGCAGCCGTGCTGCCCGACCCTTCCCGCGTGCCTGGACGCCACTGGGCCCAGGAGCTACACCCCCCTGCAACACTTCCCCCTGGCTCTCCTCCAGGCAAGACGTGTCCCCTCCATTGCCATCCCCTGGCGCGGATGAGGGTTCCCCCGATGTGCCGCCTTCCTCTTGGTCCTCATCGTCCTCCTCTTCCGAGGGACTGGCACTCTCAGCTTCAGGGACCTCCTCCTCACCAGCTGAAAGCAGGAAGGCACAAGAGTAGCTTTAGAGTGAGGACAGGGCGTCAGCGAGGGAGGCATGAGTGGGGCCATTATGCGCATTGGTGGGACAGTGGCAAAGGATGTAGATCTGAAGCGCAAGGGGAACCAGAGAGGTCCAAACGGTCATGTCCTTACCATTGGGTCCCAGCACAGGGTCGGCATCTCCAATAGCAACGGGGCCAGTCACCCGGCCACGCACGAGTCGAGCCACGCTCTCCTCCAGCTGACTGAGCTGCTGGAACTGGGGACGGCCTCCCCCGGTGACAGTCTGGCTCTTCAAATTCCACGCCAGCTTGGCCTGCAAGAGAAAGGACGGCCTCTAAGTACAGTGTGGTGCCCTGTTGTTGTGTGCACTGCCTCCCATGGTCGAATAGCTTGGCCAGTGTGTTAAGTGCAGAGAGTGCTATTGATGATCATGCCAGTGCCATAGCTGCGGGAGGAGGGCTGGCCATTAGGCCTTTGAGGTCCCTTTGCCCATAATGTGAGGTGCACATGCAAGGATGAGGAGGACACTGGAAAGGGTACTCACCCTGACCAACCGACTGAGGTCGTTGAACTTCTTGCGGCATTGGTCAGCAGTCCTGGGGACATCGCTGTTGGCTGACACCCTCAGGGCGATTTCCCTCCAGGCTCTCCTGTACTGCCTCCTGGGAGCCTTCTTGCCACTGTCCGGGCACAAGATCTCTCTGTTCTTTTCCAACCCCCTAAGCAGCACCCTCAAAGCATGCTCTGAGAAGCGCTGCGCTCGTTCACGGGCCTTCTGCATGGCTTCAGGCGCTATTTGGGTCCACCAGCAGTGTTCAGGCCTAGCTGCAGGGCTCCACTATCCAGGGCGTGGCTGCAGACAAAGTCGACCCTTCCCCCTTTAAGAGCTGGCCGGCGTCAGGGTGTCTGCTGTCAATCAAAACATGACCGCACCTGCGCTGCGCCCGGCCTCGGCGTTATCAGTCCGCACCGCCGGCTTAGCGCCTAAAGATAGGAGTGCAACGCAAGTTTCAGCGCTCGCCCAAACTCCTTGGCCAAAGCTACTGAATTTCGGTGAAGTGGCCTCCACTTTCCGGCGGGCGCTAACTTTAGCGCCCGCCCGACTTTACCGCCCCAAAAGTGGCTATACTGAATTTCTAGGCCTAAGCCTATCAGGCTCTTTTACTTCACGTGTGGATCTTCTCAACACGGGTAAGTCTGATGTGTCTTCATGAGATTGTTCTGGCGGTGAATGACAAGATGCAGTTGCGGCATTGTCATCAATCTGCTCTTGTATAGATCGAGGTCTCCTTGCGATCTTTGCTTGGAGAAGGTTTCAGTGTTTCCTTCACTCTTCATGCCATAACTCTCAATGTAGTCAATGCACTCTCAAAAAACTGCTGGCAGCTGGATCCCATCATAAAGCATAGTCCTCTCAGCAGCCTCGGCTAATGGAACACCAAAGATTGGCCTGAGGGAAGAAGGAGTATCCACCGGAACTGCTTCCTGCTCTGGTGCAGGCTTCTTCTTTTTCTTTTTCTCTTTCCACTGCTTAACAACATCTGCTGCGGTTATATCTTTGGACTTATTCTCCTTGTGTTTTTCCTCTTTGTGCTTTTCTTCCTTTGGCTTCTCTTTGACCTTGAAGTCTTTTTCTTTCTTCTTGGCTTCCAGGCTTTTTGAAGACGTGGATACCCTTTGGCCTTTTCATCCTTGATGGGCTCTCTGCTTCATCACCTGAGTCATCTGGTCTGCTTATGGCACAGTTTATACGGTAGACTCTCTTGACCAGTTCTAAGTCTTCACAAGCTTTGTCACCTAGTATCGAATCAAGTCTTTCAGCCACAACAGAAAACATGAGATGATGCACTTTGTCTTTGACTGTCACTTTAAGTCTGCATACACCTAAGCTATCTATTTTCTGTCCATTATAGTCCTTCAGTAGTATTGACTTTTTCTGTATTTTGGGCTTTTCTTTCATATTGTTAATGTCACTCATACTGATTAAGTTTGCTTTTGCCCAGTGTCCAGTTTCAATGTAACTAATGCTCCATTTATCTGCAGTGGGATCATCCATTTGTCCTCTTTTACTGCATTAACTTTATGTTCAGCATTGTCTATTTCTGAGGGCTGCACATTTTCTGTATCTTTTTTGATATCGTCACATGACACCATTCCTACAAAAAATGTCTCACTTAAATCAGTGTCCTCAATCACATTAACTCATTGCCCTTTCGTCGTTTTTACTTTTGAAAAGCATTGTTTGGCAAAGTGATTCTTTCCATTACACTTTGTGCACATTTTTCCAAACGCTGGGCATTGTCTTAACTGGTGTTTGTAACCACAGCGTTTACAATTAAAAATTTCATCCTCCGATTGCTTTTCATTTCTGTTCTGCTCATGTTTTTTCCCCTTGTAGGACACAGCACCGACAGCAGCATTATCACTCATTACATTCGCATCATTATTGATTTCACTGAAAGTCTTCGCGTGATTTCGAGCTAGCTCGTTGGCTTGGCATATTTTCATCGCATTTTCCAAATTTAGTTCGGTTTCTCTCAACAGACGTTCCCTGACTTTTTTATCATGAATACCAAACACAATCTGGTCACGAATCATGGATGCTTTGAGCTCAGAGAAATTACATGTCTGTGCTTTCAGTTTCAGATCAGCTATAAAGCTATCAAAAGTCTCAATTTGTTGCTGTGTCCGAGAACGGAAGATGTGTCTTTCATACGTCTCATTCTTTTTGGGAGAATAATATGCATCAAATTTTTTTAGCACATCTTCTAATTTTTCTCTGTTCTCCGCTGGATTAAATACAAATGTATTAAATACCTCTATCACCTGTGGGCCTGCAACCGTAAGCAGCAACGCTATCTTCCTTGCGTCTGGCTTCGTACCGAATCCGATGGCTGCAATGTAGAGTTCGAATTGCTGTTTAAAAGTCTGCCAGTTGTAGTCGATTTTTTCTGTGAGATTCAAATGCTCTGGTGGCTTCAAATTCTCCATGTCGCTTTTCACAATTTTCAGCAGATCTTCACCACCCTGGTACCATGTTATGTTCATTAATAAATAGACATTCTTATTATGAACACAGCTAGCTTTTGCTAGCTACTTTTATTGAGCACATGTGGACTTGTACAGCATCTTGTAGAGGCTTCCCTCTTGACTGCTGCCTTGTGGGTAGCCTAGCCTCATGGGTAATGTAGTCTTAATATAATGTATAGCTGGGTAGTGTAGTCTTATACATACAGCTATATACAGCTCTACTGCTCCACCTAGTGTCCACCACAGAATGACATGTTATTGATCACTACAAGTGCCACATGTGTTGCGCCCAGAACTTGGATCGAGTGCCGCAAGATGTTTAATGACCTCACACAAGTCGTCATGGTGAGTTAATGAATCTTCAAACGCCATATTCCACCAACTGCACCACTAGCCTCACACACTGTTCAATACACCAGAACCCCATCACTCACCTACCAACAATCTCTACCAAACACCACTCATATCTCACAATCATAACTTTACCTCACCCTTACTCACTTACCACTGCTGAAAACCTCACACCCACATCTCACACCTTGCTAACACTGCTAACTATTCAATCTTGACAGGCACATCACACAAACACATTGCACTACACTCACTGACACACTGCCCTTTCTCTTGCAGGCCAAGGTGGCTCACAACTGCCATGAGTAGCAGTAAATAGGCGTAGGTAAGAACACCTTCAAAACTTCACTGCGCTAGAGGAAATGGTGCTGGAGAAAACTGGAGTAGCCGTCACTGAGGCCGTGGTGAGCGGTGAGATTGAAAGCATTGCTGATGACGGTATGCTCATACCTAATCCTTCTTCTCACATCCCACTTCCCCCTCATCGCACAATCTCTTCTCACTTACAAGTTGCGGATGGTGTAAGCATGCTCATCTTGCTCTCACCCCCTCCCCTCATCACAACCCAACCCTTGTGCCTTTCTTCTTTCAGATACCCAAGAATTGGCAACAGCCCAGCCTGTCCCCAACCTACTAGAGAAGGAAAGTGAAGAAGAGGCACCGTCACTCAATCTGACATTCCCAGGCACCACCTCAGAAAAAGGCACTGCACGTACTTTAGAGGGTAGTAAAGAGGCGAGATCTGCATGGGGTGGGCCATCGGGCATAAGTGGGCTGCAGTCTGGCCATAGCGAAAGGGTACCTCGAGTGTCAGCTCCCAGAGGTTGAGTTTACACACGAGTTCTGCTACACAGGACTCAGATGATGCCTTTGATGGGGCGGCCTTCAGATAAAGGGTAATGGGCATGCACACGGAAATACTTGGTGCAATGGCAGGCCTCCCAGAGAGCCCCTTGTCAGTGTCAAGGAGCATGAAGGAGTCCGGCTCCAACATTGCACGGGGCTATTTGGGGAGCTTGGAGCCCATGATTTCCAAGATGGAAGTGATGGGCAACTCCATTAGAAGACTTGTGTACCCAACCATTATGCTGGATGTGATGGGCGATATTGTAGCTTCCATTGCAGCACAAGCAGAAGCCACGCAACTGGAAGCTCAGACTGCTCTCATGCAGTCTCAGCTTGCTGCCACGCAAACTCAGACTGATACTATCATGGCTGGATTTACGAGTGTGGAAAGGGGCTTGCAGGGTGTCACAGCAGTCCAGCAATCTGTGCTCTAACAGAAGCCTAGGAATGCTGAGGCGCCGCCCCGGGGGAGTAGCAGTGGCTCTGTGGAGCAAGAACCTGCTGTCCTCTCTCAGGATGACAGCATTCGTACTCCCAGCATTGCCACTTCACCAGTGCCCTTGCCTGCCCAGACAGCTGCCGCCCATGCCGAGGTGGTGCAGCCAGGCATTCTAGACTCAGAGCTGCTCGAGGTTGTTCTGCAAGGCCATCTGCAGTCTTCCCCACTGAAAGTCAGCAGCCTTCCACCAGCCATTCTGTAGCCACTGGGGTAGCACTGCGTAAGAGCACTGGATAGGTAAAGGAATACAAAAGACAGACAATAAAGGAATGCACAAGGGTGATTAGTTGACTTTATTATGTAGTTTTGGATTGATTAATTTATAAACTATGTTTGAAATATTTGTTTGGTGGTGGCTCTCATTTCAGCTTTGTGCTCAAGAGTACACTGTGATGTTTATGACAGAGGGATGGTAAGGTGGGGAAGTGTTGAGCAATGAGTATCTGGGGTTGAACTCAGGGGAACTGGATTCTGATGAAGCACTCACAGACAGCCCGTCCGGAACGGGGAACTGCTGCCTGCCTCCTTCTCCTCCTCTTGAGATGGTCGCGGAACCCGTGGTGGCAAGGGCTGCACCCTCATGATGGGCACATTGTGGAGGATGCAGCAGACCACCACAAAATGGGACACCAGCTCCGACGTGTACTGGAGGGCTCCTCTCGTCATCCAGAGAGCTCTTGCTTTGGATGCCCTTCCTTTCCCCCTCATAGGAACATGCCTACTCTGTACCCGAAAACGCTCCTCTTTGAAGGTCTGCCATTGCTTGATTACTGTTTTGCCTACCTATTTGATAAATGCTTCCACTTAATGACTATAATGTGTATGAAACGCATAACATTTCTGTCTGATATTCTTATTCTTAACATGCATTTTTTAAACACTCATCATTGTGTTTTCCCTTGTTATAATATTCCTTTGACCAGACTACTCTTACAGCCCAAGGCCTGCAGGTCAACTTAAAATTTGTTGCCCAGGAAACTAAGTGTGCTAAAAGACCTGGAGTAGCTTTGGCAGAATGTGCCCTGGTGCCTATACCATTGGCTGTAAGTATCACATTTATGAAGAACATACTCTCAGGTTTGCTTGTCTGGTTCAGAGTCTTTAGTCTTGAGCTTAGCATTATCGTAAATACAGGCTGCAGTGAGCTCCAACACAGTAACATGTCTCGGGTATGATGAAGTAGGGGAGAACTGAACATTTTATTCATATCGTCTGAACTTTGAGACATGTGAATCCCTTTGAACATATTCATGAGCCTGTTCTCTATAATAAAAAAAAGAGGGCCTAACTTCAACATCATTGCTCCTGATTTATGCAATGATATCCAATTTACAGGTAGTAGGGCAGAAGCCTATGCCCGATCTGCATGGGTGTTCGAGTTACTGAAAAATTGGTCAGGACCTTTTTGAAATATTAAAATAAAACTCCTGTGCTCATATCCAACTCAGATTCATAAATCCATTTAAACTAGTCAGGGTTTGCACATCAGAAGCTCTGACCGGTATTTCTGGGTCGTTAGTGGCTTACCCAGAGGTCCTTAAAAGCCCCAGAAATTGCAGAATCGGCATTTTTTGTTGGAAGGAGCAGGTGTTCCACAAAACACCCCTCCCCATCCCGATCATTCCCCCTCCCAATCACATCCCCTCCCGATCACGTCACCTCCCCCTCCCGATCACATCCCCTGCTCCTCCCAATCATTCACCCTCCTGATCACCCCCCTCCCGATCACTCCCCATCCTGATCACTCCCCCTCCCGATCACCTCCCCTCCCCCTCCCGATTACATCCCCTCGTCCTCCCGATCATCCCCCTCCCCCTCCCGATTACACCCCCTCATCCTCCCGATCACCTCCCTCCCCCTCCCGATCACCTCCCCTCCCCCTCCCGATCACATCCCCTCCCCCTCCCGATTACATCCCCTCCCCCTCCCGATTACATCCCCTCGTCCTCCCGATCACCCCCCTCCCCCTCCCGATTACATCCCCTCCCCCTCCCGATCACATCCCCTCCCCCTCCCGATTACATCCCCTCCCCCTCCCAATCACATCCATTCCCCCTCCCGTTCACATCCCCTCCCCCTCCCGATCACATCCCCTCCCCCTCCCGATCACACCCCCTCCCCCTCCCGATCACATCCCCTCCCCCTCCCGATCACCTCCCCTCCCCCTCTCGATCACCTCCCCTCCCCCTCCCGATCACCTCCCCTCCCGATCACCTCCCCTCCCCCTCCCGATCACATCCCCTCCCCCTCCCGATCACCTCCCCTCCCCCTCCCGATCACATCCCCTCCCCCTCCCGATCACATCCCCTCCCCATCCCGATCACATCCCCTCCCCCTCCCGATCACATCCCCTCCCCCTCCCGATCACATCCCCTCCCCCTCCCGATCACATCCCCTCCTCCTCCCGATTACATCCCCTCCCCATCCCGATCGCTCCCTCTCCTGATCACTCCCCCTCCCGATCACTCCCATTCCCGATCACCTCCCCTCCCCCTCCCGATCACATCCCCTCCCCCGCCCGATCACTCCCACTCCCGATCCCATCCCCTCCCTCTCCCGATCACATTCCCTCCCCCTCCCGATCACATTCCCTCCCCCTCCCGATCACCTCCCCTCCCCCTCCCGAATACATCCCCTCCCCCTTCCGATCTCATCCCCTCCCGATCTCATCCCCTCCCCCTCCCAATTGCTCCCATTCCCGATCACATCCCCTCCCTCTCCCGATCACAGCACCTCCCCTTCCCGATCACATCCCCTCTCTCTCCCGATCACCTCCCCTCCCCCGCCCGATCCCCTCCCCTCCCCATCCCGATTACATCCCCTCCCCCTCCTGATTACATCCCCTCCCCATCCCGATTACATCCCCTCCCCCTCCTGATTACATCCCCTCCCCCTCCAGATCACCTCCCCTCCCGAACCCGATTACATCCCCTCCCCCTCCTGATTACATCCCCTCCCCATCCCGATTACAGTCTTACTTCTAACCTGAGTCCTTCTCCACAGACTCAGTTAGAAATCTCTCCTGCACAGTAAGCTGAAGGCTGTCACTTTTGACAGTTCACAGCCATTCTGCTTTCTGTGCTGGTGAGATGAGGGACTCCCGGAACCTAAAGGAAGGAAGGCTGAAAAGGTATGTAAAACTTATTTAATCACTTTAGACACACCAAACACACTTACCTTTGCACTCATGCACACATCACTCACCTGAATACCGACATCTTGACCCCTCTAAGTCCTTCAACCCGACGGCCCGCCTCCTCTAACTTGGCGTGGTTTGGAGCCGTCGGGAATCCCACACTTCAACATCAAAAATAGGGATTAGGCTAAAAACTGCCTGTTATCTACCTGTTAACAGGCAGTTAATTGGCACTAATCCCTTCCCGCCTCGGGTAGGTGGGTCCCAGTGCGGGGCGGGTACCTGCCTCCTTTGAAACTGGCATGGAGGCGGGTTTGGGTGCGGGAAGGGGTCGGGACCCCTGATTTCAGGATTTTAACCACTGCCCCCCCGCCACGCCTCCAATCCCGACTCCACGGCACACTGAAAATCCTGCCCTAATCTTTTTCCCGCTGGTTTGATTGAGAGAGGAATGCTGGTCAGGATAGTACCCGAACTCCCTGCTGTTCTTCAAATCATATTATGGGATCCTTAACCTTCCACCTAAGCCACTGGAAAAGACAGGCAGGAGTTTGGTTTAAGGTCTCTTCTGACAATGTAACATTCCCTCAATCCTGCACTGAAGTGTCAGCCAATTTCATATGTTCACGGAAGAATTGTTTTTACTCTCTGAGGAACGCCATGGAAAGCCAAATATATGAATACTAGCTGGGGGGCCCGGCATTGCCTAGGCTTTTTTGAAGAACGGCTGTACACAGGGCCACGCGGTTGACGGCCGGCCGCTGCCGCTCCCCCGCTCTGTGTCTCGGGCCGAGCAGTTGTCAGGCCCGGCCCGGCCCGAGTGAGCCCAACTCACCTCCTGCTCTGGTGGGCCGGGAGCGGGATACTGTGCCGGAACCGCAATGTGGGGGTTTGTTGTGCTGGTGCTGTCGCTGAGGGTATTAAAAAAATGGCGGCGACGTTTCGGTAGGCTGCAGGATTAGGCCCGCCCACACACGGAATGAAACACTCCCCATGACGCACCGATTGGTCAACCATCAGGTCACTGAACTGTAGGATTGGTCAACCAACACGTCACTCAACGCTAATGAGCGGTAGGATTGGTCAACCGCTAATAAGCAGATTTTTGAACGTTTTTTGTATACTGTCCAAACAATTTTTGTCTGACCAAAAAGTAAATATGCCTATGACACTCCCCTGATCATCAGCTTTCTTTTGATATAACAAACGTGAAGGTACACTCTATAACTTTTGAGTGTATAGCGGACAGACAGACAGACATACATACAGACAGACAGACGGACAGACACCACTATCCTTTTATACTAGCTGGGGGGGCCTGGCGTTGCCAGGGCTTTTTTGGGCCATGCGGTTTACAGCCGAGGGTTTTTTGAGGGCATGTTGTGGTTGGAAGAGAGAGAGAGCGACTGGGGGGAAGAGAGAGTGACTGGGGGGGAAGAGAGAGAGCGACTGTGGGGAGAGAGAGCGACTGGGGGGGGAGAGAGACAGAGAGAGACTGGGGAGAGAGGGAGAGAGACTGGGGAGAGAGAAAGAGAGACCGGGGGGAGAGAGAGACTGGGGGAAGAGGGGGGAGGGGGGAGAGGGGAGAGAGACAGAGGGAAGGAGAGCGAGAGGGCGAGTGGCCCGCGGCCGCAAATGGAGCCAAGCCCCGGGAACGAGCGTGAGCCAGCTTGAGGATGTGAGAGACGGCCGGGCCCGGTTGCCGGGGTAACCCTTCCCCCCCTTCACGCCCTCCCGAGCCCCGGCCCGCTTCAAGACCGCCGATTGCGGCTGGAGCCAAGCCCCGGGAATGGGCATGAGCCGGCTTGAGGCTGTGAGGGCTGGGCCCGGTTGCTGGGGTAACCCTTCCCCCTTCCCGAGCCCCGCCTCCCCGAGCCCCGTGCGCCCGCCCCCCCGAGCCCCGCCCCCCGAGCCCCGCGCTCCCGCCCTCCCGAGCCCTGCTCTCCCGAGCACCGCCCCCCCGAGCCCTGCTCTCCCAAGCACAGGCCCCCCGCCCTCCCGAGCCCTGCCCTCCCGACCACCGGCCCCCCGCCCTCCCGAGTCCCGCCCTCCTGAGCACCGACCCCCCGCCCTCCCGAGTCCCGCCCTCCCGAGCACCGGAGAGACGGCCGGGCCCGGTTGCTGGGGTAACCCTTCCCGCCCTCCCGAGCCCCGCCCTCCCGAGCACCGGAGAGAGAGAGAGAGAGACTGGGGGGTGTTTGGCTTCGCGGCTCAGGGGGAAAAAAGGCGTGAACGGAGTGGGCTTCTAGTCATTGGCACCAGTCACTCACCGCAGCTTCCAGTCGTTGGCAGCAGCCCCGAGTCCCCCCTGCATGAGGAAGAGGAGGGGGAGGGCGGTGGTTAGAGCGGAGCACTGAACTCGAAGCCCAGGCTTCCCACGCTGCTAGGCCACGGCTCCGTGCATCCACTACAATAAAGAGAGATTCCTAAATATTAAAGTTCAGGTTTTTAAGCACCCCATAGCTAAGAAGACAACTGCACAAAAGAACCTAACGGGGTACACACAGAAAGTGGGAAAAAAAATCGTTAGGAATCAAGATGGCGGCCACTCAACTCAGCTCAGAAGGATTAGGCCCACCCACACACGCAGCGACTGGCCAACCATCAGGTCACTGAACTGTAGGATTGGTCAATCGTCACGTCACTCAACTCTAGGACGGCCCGCCCGCATGCGCAATGAACTCGCCCCCGTGACGCAGCGATTGGTCAACCGTCGGGTCGCTCGACTGTACGATTGGTCAACCTTCACGCCACTCAATGCTAATGAGCGGATAATGAACGGAATTATGAAAGTTTTTTGGATACCGTCGGCACAATTTTTGTCTCACCGAAAAGTAAATACGCTTATGACCGTTCCGGAATCGTAAGCTTTCTTTTGATGTAACACACGCGTAGGTACGCTCTATAACTTTTGAGTGTATAGAGGACAGACAGACAGACAGAAGAGCAATTACAGGTAGACTATCCTTTATCCAAAAACCTCGGGACCAGCCGTGTTTCGGTTTTCGGAAAATTTCGGATTTTGGAAGGTATTTTATAAGACTGGGAAATTTGTCGGGGGTGGGTCGGTGGGTGTCCGTGGGGGGTCGGGGGTGGGGGTCGTCGGGGTCGGCGGTGGGGGTCGGCGGGGGTCGGGGTTGGCGGGGGGGTCGGCGGGGGTCCGCGGGGGGGGTCAGCGGGGTTCAGGGGTGGGGTCGTCGGGGTCGTCGGTGGGGGTCGGTGGGGGTCGGCGGGGGGTCGGGGTCGGCGGGGGGGTCGGGGTTGGCGGGGTGTCGGGGGTGGGGGTCGTTGGGGTCAGCAGTGGGGGTCGGCGGGGGTCGGGGTCGGCGGGAGTTGGGGTCGGCGGGGGGGTCGGTGGGAGTCGGGGTCGGCGGGGGGTCCGCGGGGGGGGTCCGCGGGGGGGTCGGCGGGGGGGTCGGCGGGGGTCCACGGGGGGGGTCGGCGGGAGTCGGGGTCGGCGGGGGGTCCGCGGGGGGGTCCGCGGGGGGTCGTCGGCGGGGGTCGGGGTCGTGTGCACGACTTACGCTGACCCTCTGCTCAGCGTAAGTAGTGAGTCACTCTGGTCATGTCGTGCACACGACTTACGCGGAACGAAAAAACCTTCGGTTTTTAGAGGGTTTCGGTTTTCAGAAGTTCGGATAAAAGGTAGTCTACCTGTATATATATATAGATAGATAGATATTCAGCATTACATAACATAATATTCCTGTCATTATACAACAAGTAAGCTTCTGGCTTACTTTGGGCCATGGGAGAAGCTTGTCAGGATTTAATTTTACTGATTGGCACAGGGAACATAATGGCTAATGTATATTGCAGTCACGCAAAACTCTTTTGTTATAAAGGAATCTGATATGACCAAGCGTTATCGCGCATGAAATTATGTCTGAGAACATGCGCTGTTGTTTTATTTCTTGCCATTTCTATACCTGTAGATAATCGTCAACTGTACAAGCACTGCCAGATATGCAAATTGTGAGGTTCAGAATGTTGAGATAACCTGCCCTGATCACAAACCGCAAGATGTAAACATTTTCAATAGAGAAGAGGCATTGAATGCCATCCCCAAGCCGGCCATCACCAAGCCGGCCGCCCCCAAGCCGATCACCCCCAAGCCAGTCACCCCCAAGCCGGAGACCACCAAGCCGGCCGCCACCAAGCCGGCCGCCCCCAAGCCGGCCACCCCCAAGCCGGTCACTCCCAAGCCAGTCACCCCCAAGCCGGAGACCACCAAGCCGGCCGCCCCCAAGCCGGCCACCCCCAAGCCGGTCACTCCCAAGCCAGTCACCCCCAAGCCGGAGACCACCAAGCCGGCCGCCACCAAGCCGGCCACCCCCAAGCCGGCCACCCCCAAGCCGGCCACCCCCAAGCCGGCCACCCCCGAGCCGGCCACCCCCGAGCCGGCCACCCCCAAGCCGACCACCCCCAAGCCGACCACCCCCAAGCCGACCACCCCCAAGCCGACCACCCCCAAGCCGACCACCCCCAAGCCGACCACCCCCAAGCCGACCACCACCAGGCGAACCACCACCAGGCGAACCACCACCACCACCCGGAGCAGTGACAGTGGGGAGTCAGGCGATTCTGAAAGTGATAGCAATGAATCGTGACAAAAAGAAGCAAAGCAAGGTAATGTCACAAATTTTAATTATGGTTACTGCAGTTGTTTGATTGCCCCCTGAAAGACATATATTTTCTTTAATTCATCAATTTTAGTGAAAAGGTAGGTGCGAGTATAAAATAGGGACACCATTTTCGACTGATTTACCTTTTCATTAGAATGGAGGAAACTATAACACCAACAACGTGTATTTATATAGCAGCTTTAATGTAGATAAACACCACAAGATACTTCACAGAAGCATAATCAGACAAAAATTGACACTGAGCCAAAGAAGGAGATAATAGGAGTGGTGACTAATAGTTTGTTCAAAGAGGGTATTAAAGGAGAAGAGAGAGCTGGAGAGCTTTGGAGCGGGAATTGCACAGCTTGCAGAGCTGGAGAGTTGTGGAGAGGGCATTCCAGAACTGAGGACCTTGACAGTTCAAGGCATGGCTGCCAATGGTGGGGTAAAGGGAGTAAGGGATGCACAAGAGGCCAGAGTTGGAGGAACACAGAGTTCTTGGAGGACTGTAGGTCTGGTGGAGGTTAGAGAGATAGAGCAGGGGAGACAATGAAAGGATTTAAACATGAGGATGAGAATTTCTGATTGGAGGGGTGATGGGAGAGATATCAAAGGCGGAGGTCAGGGATAAATGAGCCGATCGCCAGCAAATCAGTAATCTTTTGTCTGCTTTTCTCCATTGGGACACAAGATAGATTCTGAAATAAAACTGACTGAATAATACAATCACCACACCAGTGATTTATTGTGCACTGGCCTTTGTGGTGAAACTGTTAACACACATAAACTTCTCCTCACTTTTGTATAATCACCATCATTACTGGACCTCGGACTCAACAATGGGAATAAAACTGAATGGAAACATCATTAACTGGAAATAATGCGGGTGAACTCGGTCTTCAGCGATAGCGCAAAATGAGCGATAGCGAATCAGTAGCCCATTTTACAGCTCGTCTGATTTTTTTTTCCATTGAAGTTCTTGGGAAAAAAAAGCGGGTGGGGTGTAAAACCATCAATTGATTTGCTGCCGCTCTTTTTGTGCCCTCACCAAAGAGCAATTGTAGATGTTGTAATTAAAAAAGGTTAATGGAGAAAATAATGAGACTAAAGATAGACAGATCACCAGAATCTGATGGTTTCCATCACAGGGTATTAAAAGAAATAAGTGAGGACATTGTAGATGCTCTAGTCATGATCATTCAAATCCATCTCGATTCAGGATTATCCCCTTGGATTTGAAAAAAGCCAATGTCACTTAATTATTTAAGACGGGTAAGAGAGATAAACTAGGAAATGATAGGCCTATTAGTCAAACGTCTGTTGTGGGGAAGTTATTAGAATCTGTTATTAAGGACAGTGACTGAGCATTTGGACAAATATGAACTGATCAGAGAGAGGCAACATGGATTGGTAAAGGGTAAGTCATGTCTAATGAACCTAGTTGAATTTTTTGAGAAGATAACTAAATGTGGTAGATAAGGGAGTGTCTAAGGATATTATTTATATGGATTTCCAGAAGGCATTCGATAAGGGTCCACATAAAAGGCTACTAACAAAAATGAGAGCACATGGAAATGCTGGTAACCTATTGACATGGGTAGGGGATTGCTTAGGAGGTAGGAGGCAGAGAGTAGGGATAATGGATATGTACTTCAATTGGCAGAATGTGACTAGTGGTGTCCCCCAGGGATCCGTACTGAGGCTTCAGCTTTTCACTATATTTATTAATGACTTAAATGAAGGAATAGAGAGCCATATTAAAAGTTTGTTTACAACACTAAGTTAGATGACTCAGATAATAGTATAGATGGGAGCAGAAAATTGCAAAGGGACATTGACAGATTAAGTGAGTGGGAAAAACTGTGGCAGATGGAGTTCAATATGAGGACATCCACTTTGGACCTAAAAAGGTAGATCAGAGTATTTTCTAAATGGCGAGAAGCTAGGAACTGTGGAGTATCGAAATTATGGAGTAGAGATTTAGTAGAAAAATCACTGACTGCTAGTGGACAGGTACAAGAGATAATTAAGGTGAATAGAATGTTGGCCTTTATCTCAAGAGGGCTGGAATACAAAGGGGTGGAAGTTATATAAAGCTTTGGTTAGTGCTGGATTCAGTTCTGGGCACTGCACCTCAGGAAAGATATATTGGCCTTAGAGGCAGTGCAGCTCAGATTCACCAGAATGATACCAGGGCTAAAAGGGTTAAATTGTAAGGACAGGTTGCATCGACTAGGCTTGTATTCCCTTAAGAGGTGATCTAATTGAGCTGTTTAAGATGATTCAAGGAGTTGATAGGTAGATAGAGAGAAACTATTTCCTCTGAAGGGGGGAGTCCAGAAGAAAGGGGCATAACCTTAAAATTAGAGCTAGGACGTTCAGAGGTGATGTCAGGAAGTGTTTCTTCACACAAGGGTAGTGGAAATCTAGAACTCTCTCTCCCATAAAGCTGTTAAGGCTGAGGGTCAATTGAAAATTTCAAAACTGAGATTGATAGATTTTTGTTAGACAAGGGTATTAAGGGTTATGGAACCCAAGGAGGCTAAATGGAGTTAAGGTACAAATCGGCCATGATCTAATTGAATGGCTCGAGGGACAGTGTGGCCTGCATCTGTTCCTACATCGACCGTTTTGCAACCCCACACAAATCAAATTTCACCCCCATCATCTATTAGGGCCATTGCCTCGGTTTTAGAAAGGTTCAAGTTATATCACAACATCTGAATGTTTCAAAGATCAGCATTATAGTGGGTAAATGGTTTTGCTCGAAGGACACCAAGGTTTACCAGTTGTGAATAAACTGAAAGGTTGTTGAATATTCAACTTTGTTTGGGCCAAAGTGATGCCCAGCTGCTGGCACCAGTATTTAACACACACAGAGCTGCTGGCAAAGGGGATTTCTGCCGTCCCCACTTTGTCATGTTGGCAAAAAGAAATACCAATTCAACCATTTTTCTATCAACGTCCCTCAGGATAGGAGATGGTGGCGCTTCCAGAATTGAACAATTAAAGATGATACTCAATCTCTGAGGAAACTAAATGTAATTTATCACAAGTTCATAATATGGAACCAAGTAAAACAATTGTCTTTTTTTGTTAAATGACATTTCAACTAGTAACCAAATATTGTTCATGAATAACCTGCTAAAATGTTTGAACTGAAATTCAGCTGAGACGGTTGGAAAATTTTAATTTATTCATTCTGTTCATTGAATTGCAGGATTAACAAGAAAAGTGGAATAGAAAGGCAAAACCAGGCAAGAAACATAGATGAAAACTCTGCAAGGCTTCAACACATCTCTGCACTCATTTAATTTTGCAATGTTGCTTTTAAAAATAAGAAAGTAATTTGCTGCTTAATAGAAAAAATATTCAAGATTTCATGAATATACCTTATCGTACTGGTGTTAAAGATTTATCACTTCTTTTAAAAAGGTGTTGCCTCTCCCTCATCTAATCCTTCAATAGTCAATGGGTTAATTTCTCACAAAGACAAGCCCCAAGTCTGCCCAGACTTATCATGGGTTTCTGTGATCTTGTGATGAAAGTTTTCAGCAACATGGAGCATGTTGGAATCCTTTACACCTGGGCCCACATTGCCTTCAACAGTAACGCATGCCCCCGCCCCTCCCCCCAGCCACCCTGGCATACCCTCTGCAGATCACAGCCTATCTCTCCCCACTGCCACGTCCAGCGACCGCCCCACCTCTAGATCCGATCTCTGGCTCCCTCTCGTGATTGCCGACCTCCCCATCCCCAACCCCAAACCCCAATCTTTTGCTCCCTTCTCCCGATTGCCGCACTCTTGCACACCCACCCTCCCCCTCCACCAAGCACCAATTTCTCCCTCCCTCCCTCCCGATTACCAGGGACCGTCCCCAAGGGTACATGGCTGCGGCCTCCTGCCGCTTGTTTTCTCACCCGGCAGCCGGCCAACCTGTCAATTTGGATGGCTGCTGTGCAGAAAACGGTAGAAAAAATTTACAATGCTATCTTGCTGTTATATTCGGCAGGACCTCCTCATCCCAGGCCTTGCCAGGTTTTTCCTCGCACTACCGTGTTTCCCCGCACTCTCCCCGCAAATATCGGGGCCTTCAACTCCTAAATCCTCACAAACCATAGCTGAAAAAGCCAGGGGTTCCAAGTCAGATGCTCTTAGTGTTGCAATTTAACATTTATTCTATCTTCTGAAGGCTATTTTAAAATAATTTATTTTAATTAGCTTTACTGTCCAAACAAATCAGTACTTTTCACTGTAAGCATGTCTTATAATTACACTTTCGTTCTTCGAACAGAGACTCACTTAGCAGGTAACAGCAAAAAAGTTAATGTTGCTACAATATAAAGATTAACCCTTTCATTACACTTACATGCACTCCCCTGGTAGTGGACCTGTGATTTACCGATAGCTGCCTGCTATGCAGTCAGTGGTGTAGCGGGGGGGGGAAAAATCACCCATTATAAAAATTTGGGGATCAGCAATGTAACTATCAAGTAGGTGCTGGTGCCTATACCCTGTTGTATCTCTGGATCACGTTGCAGAGGAGACAAACTTCCTTTGTTGGACTTGAAGGAACACTCCTGCTTCTCTTGCTCTACAAGGAAGGTAGAAAAAAAAGTTTTTAAAAAACTTACATTTTTGGGTGTCTTCTGGCCCCAATCTTCTTCCTTGCTAGGTTGGCCTGGCTGGATCCTCAGGGCGGCTTCCCACTCAGGCCGCTGTGTTAAAATTGCAGTTAACTCTGTAGGACGTCATCAGGTCCCAAAATGCATACAGGGAAAGGACCCTGCCAGATTTGGGTAACTGCTCTTGCTGCTTGCTGCTTGCTAAGCAGAGCAAGTTAAAATCAGGAACCATCAGCTCCTGGGAGAGTTAGGGTTAAAATTGCCCCGGACTCTGCATCAGTCACTAACTCTGGTAGTGCATTCCATGGCCTCATCACTCTCTATCAAAAAGCTTCTCCTGCTGTCTGTCCTATAATCGCTGTACTATACCCCTCAGTCTGTGAAGCGCTTTTTGAACATCCTGAGGTCATGATAGGCACTATATAAATGCAAGTTCTTTCTTTCAATGAGTTCTGCAATGGACATATTTCTCCCAGATCCAGCAACTCCTCTTCCTTCCAATAATGGTCACTCACACTGTGTGACAGGGGAGTGCATTTTGGATTTGAAATGCCCATGTTGACTTTGTGTACCAAATGCTTGGGCTAGCCAAGTCTGCCCAAGACCAGTAAGGGAAAACCTAGTAATTATTTCATGGCTTGCTATTATGTGTGGGAGATAACTGAGCTGATAGAGTAATCTCATCTACCACGGAACCTCATTCTGCTCTTGGATAAGAGATCTTTAATATTGCCACCATCTCTCTCCCCGGGTGGGACAATAATACACAGGACCAATTCCTAACAGCAGAGATAGAGCATTAACCTGTTCACATAGTACATCCACCACTTACACGAATAATTGAATATCTCAACTACATAATCTGGTCATTCCTTAAATACACGTTCTACTACATTTCTGTCCTTTTCAGTGATTACATAGTATTAACAACACAGAAACAGGCCATTCGGCCCAACAGGTCCATGCTGGTGTTTATGCTCCATAGGAGTTTCCTCCCACCCTTCCGCATCTAACCCCTCATCAACATATCCTTCCATTCCTTTCTCCTATATGTGTTTATCCATCTTCCCCTTAAGCTTGTACTATTCAGCTCAACCACTCCTTGTGGTAGCGAACTCCACATTCTAACCACTCGCTGGGTAAAGAAGTTTCTCCTGAATGTCCTATTGGATTTATTAGTGACTACCTTATATTTATGGCCCCTAGTTGGACCATAATTTGACCAAAATAATTTTGTTATCCCTTAAGAACACTTTCTACTACATTTCTGTCTTTTTCAGTGATCTTTCCTGCCTATGCTTCACTGATCAGTGTTAATAGACTATGACCGCGATCTTTATAGAGGAGGCAGGTTGATGGCGGGCCCGCTGCTCGGCAGCTTTCGGACCCGTTCCCGGATGCCGCCTCCCAGCAGTTACTATTTTCGCTTGATTGGCCTCATTATAGCCGACGGCGGGTCCCTCCAGGCAATTGGTTGCAGAGCGTCAGATTCTCGCCTCTGATGACGCGTTGTTTCAGGTAAAAATTTAAAGGGGCCATGTCCCTTTTGCAAAAGCATTAGGTTTTTCCTCTTAAAGGTGCTGGCTGCTGCAGGAATGGCAGCCCCAAAAATTAAGACTGCACCCAGGTTCAATGAGGGCTCCCTCCATGCTCTTGTGGAGGGAGTTAGAAGACGTCAAGAGGTCCTCTTCCCTGGAAACGCAAGGAGGAGGCCTCCTCAGCAAACCAAGGCAGCTTGGCTGCAAATTGCTGAGGAGGTGAGTTCGAGGTCTGCGTGCAGATACACATGGGTTCAGTGTGGAAAAAGGTTTAATGATCTGCTGAGATCACCTAAAGTGTTGCCTCTGTGTTCTGGGAAATGGAAGTTCAAGAGTGCGGGCTCAGGGAGAAGTCCATGTAGAATGTTCATGGCGACACTGAGCGCAAACAACCGTTTATTGGACAGATGATGCCTGGGGTTTTGAGAATGTTGGAATTCTATTCATCTCCATGTGCCAGCCACCTGTTGTTGAAGCGTAACCTTACGCGAATCTGGCATGGATAAACATAAGAACATAAGACATAAGAACATAAGACGTATGAGCAGGAGTAGGTCATTTGGCCCCTCGAGCCTGCTCCACCATTCAATAAGATCATGGCTGATCTGATTTTGGCCGCAACTCCACTTCCCTGTTCACTCCCCATAACCCTTGACTCCCTTATCATTCAAAAATCTCTTTATCTCCACCTTAAATATATTCAATGACCCAGCCTCCACAGCTCTCTGGGGAAGAGAATTCCAAAGATTCATGACCCTCTGAGAGAAGAAATTCCTCCTCATTTCCATTTTAAATGGGTGCCCCCTTATTCTGAAATTATGACCCTAGTTTTAGAATCCCCCACGAGGGGAAACATTCTCTCTGCATCTACTCTGTTAAGCCCCTTCAGAATCTTATGTGTTTCAATAAGATCCCCTCTCATTCTTCTAAACTCCAATGAGTATAGGCCCAACCTGCTCAACCTTTCTTCATAAGACAACCCCTTCATCTCTGGAATCAACCTCGTGAACCTTCTCTGAACTGCCTCCAATGCAATTATATCCTTCCTTAAATAAGGAGACCAAAACTGTACACAGTACTCCAGGTGTGGTCTCAACAACACCCTGTACAGTTGTAACAAGACTTCCCTACTTTTATACTCCATTCCCTTTGTAATAAAGGCCAACATTCCACTTGCCTCCCTAATTGCTTGCTGTACCTACATGCTAACCTCTTGTGATTCATGTACCAGGACCCCCAGATCCCTCTGTACCTCAGCATTTTGTAATCTCTCCCCATTTAATTAATAATTTGCTTTTTATTTTTCCTACCAAAGTGGATAACCTCGCATTTTCCCACATTGTACTCCATCTGCCAGATTTTTGCCCACTCAGTTAGCCTATCTATATCCCTTTGGAGATTCTATGCATCCTTCACACAATTTGCTTTCCCACCTATCTTTGTATCATCAGCAAACTTGGCTCAATTACACACGGTCCCTTCATCCAAGCCATTAATATAGATTGTAAATAGTTGAGGCCCCAGCACTGATCCCTGTGGCACCCCACTAGTTACAGTTTGCCAACCTGAAAATGACCCATTTATCCCGACTCTCTGTTTTCTGTAAGTTAGCCAATCCTCTATCCATTCTAATATATTACCCCTAATCCCGTGAGCTCTTGTGCAGTAACCTTTTATGTGGCACCTTATCGAATGCCTTCTGGAAATCCAAATACACGACATCTACTGGTTCCCCTTCATCCACCCTGCTCGTTACATCCTCAAAGAACTCTAGCAAATTTGTCAAACATGATTTCTCTTTCATAAAACCATGCTGTCTCTGCTTGACTATATTATGATTTTCAAAATGTCCTGCTACCACTTCCTTTATGATGGATTCCAGCATTTTCCCAATGACAGATGTTAGGCTAACTGGTCTATATTTGCCTGCTTTCTGTCTCCCTCCTTCCTTAAATAGGGGCGTTACATTTGCGGTTTTCCAGTCCGCTGGGACCTCTCCAGATTCCAGGGAATTTTGGTAGATTACTACCAATGCATCCACTATCTCTGCAGCCACCTCTTTTAAGACCCTAGAATGCAAGCCATCGGGTCATGGGGACTCGTCCACCTTTAGTCCCATTAGTTTTCTTCGTACTTTTTCTCTAGTGATACTGATTGTTTTAAGTTCCCACCCCCCACCCCAATAGCCCCTTGATTATCCATTAATGGGATGCATTTAGTGTCCTCTACTTTGAAGACCGATACAAAATATTTGTTCAAAGTCTCCACCATTTCCCTGTTTCCCATTATCAATTCTCCAGACTCATCCTCTAGGGGACCAACATTTACTTTAGCTACTCTCTTCCTTTTTATATACCTGTAGAAGCTCTTACCATCTGTTTTTATATTTCTTGCTATCTTCTCTCTCTTTATCATGAGTGCATCCATTGCCTGATGGCCAGCAATGTGGTCACCTGCTGCTGGATTGGCCACGTGTGGACCCACAAGGCATCGCTCCCTGCCCTCTTCCTCGTCCTCTTCTTCATCCTCTTCCTCTTCCTCATCCTCCGAGGCGGCTGTGTGCTGAGCCACTTGTGCATCTGGCAGCACTAAGCCGCACTGCTGTGCAATATTGTGCAGGGCACAGCACAGCACAATGATTCTGGACACCCTGGCTGGTGCATACTGCAAGGCTCCTCCAGATTTGTCTAGAAATCGGAAGTGCATTTTGAGCAAGCCGATGGTTTGCTCGATGATGCTTCTGTTGGATATGAGACTCACATTGTACTGCTCCTGTACCGCAACTACCAGGGTACTTTGCACAAACATGCATGATGATCTTCCTGTGGTTACACACCAACTGGACGTTCAGGGAATGGAATCCCTTGTGGTTGCAAAATACAACTGTGTTGTGATAGGGGGCCCTAATGGCTACAATGTGTGCAGTCTATGACACCCTGCACCATTGGCAAGCCAGCCATATTGGCAAAGCCAACTGCACGCCGTCACACTTGGGCCATCCGTGAAGAAGTGAATGTAATTGTGCGCCTTTGCAAAGAGGGCATCGGTGACCTGCGTGATGCAGATGTGTGTGGCCGACTGGGAGATGCCACTGATGTCTGCAGCTGATCCCTGGAATGAGCCTGAAGCAAAGAAGTTGAGTGTGGTGGTGACATTCACAGCAACTGGTAAGCAGTGTCCACACGATCTTCTGGGCTCCAGGTGTTGGTGCAGCATTGCGCAGATGTCAGCGACTACGTCTCTCAAAAGTCTCAGCCTCCTTTGGCACTGCTTCTCAGTCATGCTGAGGAAGCAGATCCTCTGCCTGTAAACCCTGTGTTGGAGGTATTTCCTGCAGCGAGGTGCAGCCCTGCACTGAGACCCTCCACCCTGTGCATCATCAGGTAGGTGAGGAGGAGGTTGGCGCTCTTGGTGCTGGTGGGACTATTGTGGCTGGTTGTGGTGCTGCCGCAGCTGCTCTTCCTCCAAATCTGATGACCAGGATGAAAGTATATAATTGGTCCCCATCCCATTGCTATAGATTTCAGTTGAGGCAAGAAGCTTGCAAGTGCTCAGTCGAAGTGGCCTGAAATGATTCCAATCAGGTAACACTGCAGATGGGTGTCAGCTTGACCAGTCACAAGGTCAGTAGAGTTGCAAAGTCTTATCCCAAACCTCCAACAACAAAGTTGTTGCATTTGAATGTCAGCCATGTTACAGGAGTGATTTTAAAGTGCTGCAACAATGACTATAAACCATGTCCTCCAGCAACTTGTCTCCTTGCTTCTGATAAGACAGGAAACAGGAGGCAGAGGCACGAAAATGGGAAACCATCTTAAAAATAGGATACGCAAGGCAGTTAACAGGCTGTTAATTGGCTTAACTACCTGTCCCACCGGTTCCAGTCAGGTCAGTTTGGGAGCGGCTGACCCGACACTCACGAAAATCGTGATGGAGGCGGGTTGGGTGTCTGAAGCCATTTTTTCCAATTTTTGCTGTCCACCCGGCTCCAAATCCACCTCCTCAGGGCTGTTAAAATCAAGCCCTATGTGTTCAGTATCAGTACAGAAATTCAAAAGATCACACCCTTTAGATTCCGGGGTATCTCTCTGTAAAGAATAGCAAACATGGTAATGTTTTATTGCAGTCCTCAGCGTTCTGCTCACCATATGAGCATAGCATAATAGTCAGTGTGCCATTAAATCTACCAGCCCGTTTGTCTGAGGATATAATGAGTTGGATCAAGATGTTTTTTGCTATAATTGAGTGATCAACTAAAATTAGACCCTTAATTGGATAAACCCAATTTGAATGAACATTTCTAGCAATGCACCGGGCATGATTGTTGCATCCATGGATCTGAGATGTATGTCTGAATATGCTAGATTTGTCGTCTACCATGGTTAATATGTACCATTTCTCATTAAATTCCATTCACGTATAGGACTACAATATTTATGACCACTTGTTTGACAGGTTTATTAATAATTGGTAGGCATCGCATTGAATAGATGCAGAGAAACTAGTCCCCTGGTGGGGACATCAATACAGCATAAAATTAGAGGAAGGCCTTTTAGGAGTGAAATCAGGAAGCACTTTTTCATACAAAGGTAGCAAAAATCTGGAATTCTCTCTGCCAAAAGGCTGTGGATGCTGGAATAATTGGAGCTTTCAAGACTGAGATTGATAGATTTTTGTTAGGTAAAGGTATCAAGAGATATGGAACTAAAGTGGGTAAGTGCAGTTGTGGTACAGATCAGCCATGATCTAATTGAATGGCGAAGTAGGCTTAAACTGCTGAATGGCCTACTCCTATATTCTTATCCATATATTGACATGGGTCACATACATTACAAAAGTTGGTTATATATTTCAAGATATTAGGCCAAAGAAAATGGTGTAGCAACCTCTCTTTTGTGCAGTTTACCCCTTTATAATGTTGTACTAAGTGACCAGCCTCATAACTATAACAAACTGTTGATTGTGTGTCCCTAACATCCTGGGTGCAAGGTTGGTTGTCTAAGCCTATTCTAGTTCTTGACGATCTAAACAATGCAAGTTCCCTTGTGATTGCTTCTTCTGGTATATTTTGCAGGAAAACCTTGGGTTTCTCATGTGCGCTTACATGGTACAGGGAAACCATTAAAATGCTTGCCCCAGAATTGGGCTGCTGCATCAGTTACTCTAGCTGTGGCCTAACTAGTGCTTTATACAGTTCAAGCATAACCTCCCTGCTCTTGTATTCTGTGCCTTGGCTAATAAAGTCAAATATTCCATATGCCTTCTTAATCACCTTATCTACCTGGCCTGCTACCTTCAGGGATCTGTGGACCTGCACTCCAACGTCCCTTTGTTCCCCTACACTTCTCAGTGTCCTACCATTTAATGTGTATTAGCTTGCCTTGTTAGCCCTCCCCAAATGCATTACCTCACACTTCTCTGGATTGAATTCCATTTGCCACTGTTCTGCCCACCTGACCAGTTCATTGATATATTCCTGCAGTCTACAGCTTTCTTCTTCATTATCAACCACACAGCTGATTTTAGTATCATCTGCAAACTTAATCATACCCACCTACATTCAAGTCTATATAATTCGCATATACCACAAAAAGCAAGGGACATAGTACTGAGTCCTGTGGAACCCCACTGGAAACAGCCTTCCAGTCACAAAAACACCCATCAACCATTACCCTTTGCTTCCTGCCTCTGAGCCAATTTTGGATCCAACTTGCCACTTTGCCCTGGATCTTTCATGACCAGTCTGCCATGTGGAACCTTATCAAAAGCCTTGCAAAAATCCATATACACTACATCAAATACACTACTCTCATCGACCCTCCTTGTTACCTCTTCAAAAAATTCAATCAAGTTAGTCAGACACGACCTTCCCTTAACGAATTCATGCTGACTGTCTTAATCCGTGTCTTTCTACATGAAGATTTATCCTGTCCCTCAGAACTTTTAATTTTCCCACCACCAAAGTTAGGCTGACTGGCCTGTAATTACTCGGTCTATTCCTTTCTTCCTTTTTAAAGACAGGTACAATGTTAGCTGTCCTCCAGTCCTCTGGCACCACACCTGTAGCCAGAGAGAATTGGAAAATGATGGTCAGAGCCACTGCTATTTTCTCTTTCGCTTCTCTTAACAGCCTGGGATACATTGTAGGGCTATTTCTTTATGGGGGTGATTTTCATTCAGAAGTCAGGAAGGAGGCGGGACTACAACTTTTGGGGTGGTAGTCCCGCCTCCATCAAGATGCGGCCAATCCACGCGATTTTAATTTGATTGACCTTGTTGAGCCCACCCAGCGGGCTCAGCAGGCCAATTAAGGGCCACCCGGCAACAGGTGATGTCACAGGCTGAAATTTCATCTGCCAAGACGTTTTGACAGATGAAATATCAGTGTTTCACAGCTGTTTGAAGCTGTCAAACACTGAGAGTCTTACTTCTAACCTGAGTCCTTCTTCACAGACTCAGTTAGAAATCTCTCCGGCACAGAAAGCTGCAGGCTGTCACTTTTGACAGATCGCAGCCATTCTGCTTTCTGTGCTGGTTAGATGATGGACTCCCAAAACCTAGAGGAAGGAAGGCTGAAAAGGTAAGTACAGGTAATTTAAACTTCTTTACACACTTTAGACACACCAAACACACTTACCTTTGCACTCATACACCCATCACTCACCTGAACACCAACATCTCGACCCCTCCAAGTCCTTCAACCCGACGGCCCGACTCTTCTAATTTGGCGTGGTTTGGAGCCGTCGGGAATCCCAGACTTCAAGCTTTAAAATAGGGATTAGGCTAAAAACTGCCTGTTAACTACCTGTTAACAAGCAGTTAATTGGCACTAATCCCTCCCCGCCTCGGGTAGGTGGGTCCCAGTGCGGGGCAGGTACCCGCCTCCTTTGAAACTTACAGGGAGGCGAGTTGGGGGCAGGATGGTGTCGGGACCCCCGAATTCAAGACTTTAACCCCCCGCACGCCTCCAATCCCGACTCCATGGGTCAATGAAAATCGACCCCTATATGTACTATATGGAGTTTTCCTTAATGTCTTATACATTTACGAAATGCTCAAGGCAATAACTCAAGCATTACATGAGAGAAGTCACAATTTCTTTACCATTAAAAAACAATTTCAGATATCCAGCTCAAATTTCTTTGTCCACTTATAATAGTTTGCTAATAATTAAAGAGTTCTAGTAAAATCCAAAACAGTTCCTTTAAAATTGATCAAACTAGATTCTAACATTAACAACATCCCAGTAGACGTATGTCCTATCCATCTGCATTATCAGCTACCTAACTCAGATCAGCTTCATAATGTCACTGTTTCTCCTTCTCATTCACATTAATTCAGCATCATCTTCCATCATCAATTCTGAGAAGCTGTTCTTGAAAATCTTGCTTTTTGGTTGCTTTCTCTTCAGCAGTTTTATGAGCTAACTCCAACTTGTGTTCGGTGTTTTTTTTTAATTGTTTTTTTCAAAAAAAAATTTGGGTCCGTGTGAGATCAATGCTGCCATCACTGTTGCATATTTAGGGTCTTCTCTGCCCTTCCTCCTCTATAAATATAATTTTCACCTAACCCATCTATCAGGAAACTGATGGGATCGGGTGAAACATTGGGCTCGATTTTAATAGCCCTGAGGAGGCGGGTTTGGAGGCGGGTCTACAGCAAAAATCGGAAAAAATGGCTTCAGACACCCAACCCGCCTCCATCCCGCCTCCACCCGATTTTTGCGAGTGTCTGTTCAGTCGCTCCCAAACTGACTCAACTGGAACCGGTGGGACAGGGAGTTAAGGCAGCTAAGAGCCTGTTAACTGTCTTGCTAATCCTATTTTGATAGTGGTTTCCCATTTTCATGCTTCTGACTCCTGCTTCCTGTCTTGTCAGAAACAGGCCAGGTTTAAGGAGACGAGTTGCTGGAGGTCATGATTTGTATTCATTGGTGGAGCACTTTTAAAGCACCCCTGAAACATGGTTGACATTCAAATGCAACAACTTTGCTGTTGTAGGTATGGGATAAGATTTTGCACATCTATTGACCTTGTGACTGTTCAAGCTGACACCCACCTGCAGTGTGACCTGAATGGAATAATTTCAGGCCAGTTCGACTGTGCGCTTGCAAGCTTCTTGCCTCAAATGAAATCTATAGCAAGGGGATGGGAAAAATTCTGGTCCTCATAATCGGAGGAGCAGCAGCCGCATTGTGAAGGAATAAGCCATATTTCAGAAAGATACATCATAATATGAACATAATTCTGATATTTATTAATACATGATATATTGGGTTTAAAAATCTGAAGCTTCGGAGGCAGAGGCTGCAAACAGAAATACAGGCTTCTGAGATAAAGATCAGTTGTTTAACAAAGTTGTAAACATAAAAGCTTTGAAATGGGAATTAGTTAAATATACTAAAACAATGACCCTATTGAAATGGCAGTTTGGCGCTTCCAGAGGGTCTGGGGTTTGCAACCAACACAATGAAAATACCCAGTTTAAAGTGTTATAAGCTAACACTCAGGGAAACAGGAACAGAATTTTAAAAACCATGTGCCTTTGAAAAGATGACATCAAGTAAAATAGTTTTGCTGGTCAAATAGTTTTTATGTTAAACTTGGAAGACAGGAAACATGATTAAATATGCAACCAACTAAGATAGCTAGAAAACAAGCAAACACTCTGGTTAAAGTGGTTTTAATTTACATATAGTAAATATGATACCTGCAGCACACTTTGAAGATATGACTTCAATAGATGCACCAAGCAATTACATTGTTTTTGCATTGAACTTGGAACACCATGGAGTCACAGGGCTGGATTTTGATACTGGAGGTGTATAGGAGGCGGGACTACAACTTTTGGGGTTGTCATCCCGCCTCCATCGAGTTGTGGCCAATCCACTCGATTTTTACTTGATTGATCTTGTTGAGCCCGCCCAGCAGGTTCAGCAGGCCAATTAAGGGCCACTCAGCAACAGGTGACGTCACAGATTGACATTTCATCTGTCAAGAGCTTTTGACAGATGAAATATCAGCGTTTGACAGCTGTTTGAAGCTGTCAAACACTGACAATCTGTACTCTAAGTTAATTCCTTCCTCTCAGGCTGATTTAGAGATCTCTCCAGAACAGAAAGCTGAATGCTGCAAAGCTTGACAGCTCACGGCCATTCTGCTTTCTGTGCCGGTGAGATGAGGGACTCCCGAGACCTGAAGGAAGGAAGGCTGTAAAGGTAAGTAAAACTTCTTTAAACACTTTACACACACCAAACACACTTACCTCTGCACTCAGTCCAAAGATGTGCGGGTTAGGTTGATTGGCCATGATAAAAATTGGCCCTTAGTGTTAGGGGGGATTAAATACGTAGGGTTATGGGGTTACGGGGATAGGGCTTGGGTGGGATGGCTGTCGGTGTAGGGACCGGGTGCTAGGGTTTCGATGATCAGCCATGATCTCGTTGAATGGCGGAGCAGGCTCGAAGGGCCGAATGGCCTACTCCTGCTCCTATCTTCTATGTTTCTATGTTTCTATGTTTCATGCACCCATCACTCACCTGAACACCGGACATCTCTGTAAAGTCTGTGAGTTGTTTAGTTAATTAATACACAGACTACCAGAGTAACTTAAAACAGGACTTCACTATTCGAAGGTCAGGGCGAATCTGCCAAATAAATCCTGACACAGCACTTATATACCGGTGTGGTCACCGTCGGTATTACAGTATACAGAAGCCAACAAAGTAGTGCCACACCTAAAATAGTTCTCTTAAAGGTGAACGGTTACATACAATGGTTTTCTTAAAGGTAGACGGATACATACACTACAATCCTCCCTTTTTAGCTTACAACATACTTAGTCCCCCATTAAACATAACATATATTCAACTTCATGTAAAACAATTCACAGGTATAATCTATGCGGGAAACAGTTTACAGATTCAGTCTCTGCGGGAACAGTTCACAGATTCAGTCTCTGGTCTTGACTCGGTCCGAACAACATCTCTGTGGTGTAGCCGGTTCACATTGCTAGCGTGACTCATCCAATAGCCTTTCCCTTGACTTAACAGCTTGAACTTCCGTCCTGCTGAACCAGCAGTGCTGACTTTTACAAACAGCTGGACTGCCTTGGTAATTTTTCCGACTTGCCAACTGATTTGGCTCCCTTCGTAGGGCCCACGTACATGATCTGGTAGAAGTGATAATGATTTAGATGGTTATCACCTTCTGCTTCGTCTTTTTCTTTTCTGCTTCTTGGAGACTCTCGGGGCTCCCTTATCAGCTGCCAGCTGTAGCGCCACCATCTCCCTATGTTCCTTAGACTTTAAGTGCTTCATCCTGATTTCTGCACTTTGGGAGTTTTCATCACAAGCTGGGCAGACCAAGTCCTCGTAATATTCCGTGTCACTCAACAGGTCATGGTAATATTCGGTGTCGTCCTGAACTAGTCTAGCGAGAGGGCCTGCTACTTCTTCCTTACCCAACTGGACGTTAGCCGACTGTTGTTCCCTCCCTAGACATCTTTCCTGAAGAGACTTCTTCATGCGTTCATATTCATCCCGCTCTTCCTGGGTTTCCTGCAAATCCTTCACTAATGACCTCATTTGTGATTTCAATACTTCCCCTTCCATCGGGGATTGATTGATCGGGCTATTCAATCCTTCTACTGGAGCAGCTGTTTCAACATTCTGTTGTTCACATAGACGTGATTCAGCGTACTTTTGGCATCCCAGTAAAATCTGTGTTGCAACCTCAGCTATTTCCATAACTTTTGAGAGCTCCGAACTCCTTTCCTTTGAAGATTGAAGCTCGTGTTCAGATTGTTCCCATTGCAGAGTCTTGTCCCTCAGCATATGAAGGAGTTGGCTGACCGTTAACTCTTCCACGGGAACACTGTGGATCAGAGTCTTCTCCATTTCATCCACCTTTTCCTCCAATGCTTTCACCTTCTTTTCCTCTTGTACTTTGGCTTTCAGCGCTCGGAGAAGTTGCGCCTTGATGCTCTCTAGCTCATGTTCAGGGGCCATTCTTACAGTCTCTGTGTTTCTTACAGTTTCCTTTTCTTCCACTGAAAGGATTCCCAGTTGAATCTGTTCTTCAAGTTGTTGAACCTCGGTCATTGCCGCCTCATATTTGTCTTGGGTTTCCTTCAATATTTTTATGAGTTCTTGGACATCTTGTCTTTCATGTTCTGCCATGTCTTTCACCTCTAATTTCTCATCTATGGATGGAACTTCTACCGATGAGTCTGTCTTGGCCTTGAGCTCATCAAGAATTTCCTGCAGCCTTTGGACTTGCTCATGTTCAAACTTTAGTTGCTCATATGCTTCTACTGAAACTAGCTTTTCGGAGGTTGCCGAGTTAATCCCCTCCAGGATTGTAGCCTGGGCCTATTCATACTGTTCCTTCAACTTCTCAAACTCTGCTTGTAAGGAGTCGTAGAGAAGAACGGGAATAAAATCCTGGCTTCCTGAAGATTCCTCTTCCTTTGCTCCTTCCTGCAAATATTCTAACTCCTGAACAGCATAAGGGAGATGTGATCGGTAATTGGTCACAATGGCTCTATGGTCGCTCTCTGCTTGAGCTAGCTGCTTCTGTTGTCTTTCCAGATTCTCCCATTCGGTGTCATAGAACTTTTTCATTGTTTTCATCTCTTGTTCGAGACGGTAACTCACTTGTTCTACTTGCTGTCGTAATTTGAAATAAAGTTGAGTCCGAGCTCGGCGTTCGTCAGTCATGGATATGTCCGTAAACTGAACAGACTCAGAATTCTCTGTCAAACTATGTTGTCGTTGTTCGGTGGAGTTCTGTTCTGAAACTTTGTTCTTCTCTGGAGCATAAGCCTTTATGCATGCCTTCGTTCTTCCAACCTTAGTCGGCAAGTCCATTTTAGCCTTGTCTTTCATATTTGGGTTGGTCTTATCGTCATCCGTTTCAGAATCTGAGCTGATTGTCTGCACCGAGTACTCACTCGTTATGGCTTTTAGATAGTGCCATTCCATGTCTATTTTCTTGATCCACTCCCGTCCCAGAAGTGGTGGTCCTCCCTCAGGTAGTACGTATAAGTTCATTCTTGGGTGTTCTTTACCCCCATCTCTCACCTTGACTCTTATCTTCCCCATGGGGTATACTTTATGCCCCGTGTATGTCTGCAATACGAACTTGGTATCTCTTAAGGGTATATGTGAGAATAGCCGGTGGTAATCCCTTCGATTTATGACTGATAGAGCTGATCCAGTGTCCAACTCCATTTTCACTTGGACTCCAGCTATTTTTAGCATGACCCAGATAGTTTGTAGGTCAGCTTCCTTACTCACATTGTGAATTCTCAGACTGCCCAGCTGCTGGCCGTTTGGGTCTGAGTCCGAATTCTGTTCGTCTGAACTCTTCTCAGCCACCTTGTGTACCTTGTTGTACTTTTCCTGTGATGGCTTCCTTTGGTTGTTGGTCTTCTTCCCTGACCGGCATACCTTAGCTATGTGACCCAGTTTGCCACATTTCCTACATTCCTGGTTCTTAAACCAGCATTGGTTCTGGTCGTGTGTTGTCTTCCCACAACGATAGCATTTTGTTGTACTCGAGGTAATTTGATCCACACTGAGTGCCGCTGCCTTGAGCTGCATTTCCGCAGTTCCCTTCGCTGCGGCTTCGTGCGATGCTGCAATAAGGACAGCCCTGTCAAGTGTAAGGTCGTTCTCTTCGAGTAGTCGCTTTTGCGTTCCTTCCTTTGACAACCCACACACGAACTTGTCTCGCAATGCCTCTCTCAGATTCCCTCCAAACTGGCAGTGTTTCGCTAGTCTACGCAGTTCGACCAAGTATTCTGCGTTGCTTTCGTCTTTCCTTTGCGTTCTCGCATAGAATTTGAATTGTTCCGCCAACATCAACGGTGTGGGGTTCAAGTGATCCTTCAGAACAGTCACAATATCATCGAAAGTCTGATCCGCCGGTTTAGCTGGTGCTAGTAGATGCTTCAAGAGCCTGTATGTCTTCGCGCCCATTGAGTTTAGCAAGGTTATAGCTTTGTCATCTTCTTCTATTTTATTGGCCTCACAATAGATCTCAATGCGTTCCACATACGTGGCCCAGTCTTCTACCTCAGAATTAAAATCGTTGATGTTACCATGCTTAGGCATCTTCCTCTCTTCCTGATAACACCATGAATTATTTCTTTAAATTTTCTTTTCTTTTTTTTTCCAAGATGGCGGTTCCCGCGAAAATGGCGGTTTCCCGCGCTTATCTTCTCTCCCCACCCACTTCAATGGCGGTTTCCCGCTTCTGTCTTCTTCCCCGCCTAATGGCGGCTTCCCGCGTTTCTTCCCTAGCGGGAGGGGTACACTTTCCCCACGGGCGACGGCCGCTGGCTTTCAGGTTCACAGCCTGCGCGTCGGCTTCAGGGCTTTCCCTTTTCTCGGCAGGGCAACCGGCGCTGGGTACACCCCGTTGACGGCGAACAGTTTCAGCCGCTGGGCTGGCTCTCGCTCGGTTCCCCCTTGGTCGGCTCTGCCTCTCCCGCTCACTCGGCTCCCAATCGCGCCTCCCAGCCCTCTCGCAGTCCGGTGCTTCCCTCCCCGGCTGCGGCTGAGTTTATCTCTTCCCGCGCCTACGCTCCCGGTCGCAGCGCTTCGTGGCTTCGGTCGCTGCCCGGCCTTTTTCGCCGGTCGCGGTCTAGCTGTCTCACGACGCCGTTGCGTCCCCCAGCCTGTCTGTACCGCGGCTTCCTTGCTCCACGCTGCCCCAGTCTCAGCGCCTCTGGACCCGACTTCTGTCCGGCTCCTTTCCCCCTCGACCATGGTCGAGTGCACCGCCCTTATCCTCCGGTTATTCTTTTTACTTTCCCTTACTCACAGTCACCGTGGCCGGCTTGCTTCTCGTGCTGATCGGCTCACTCCTCACCGTGGCAGAAGGGACAGTCAGTGCCTGTTGCTGATGGAATTCTTTGTCTCTAACTTCTTCTTCCTTTCTAGTTCTGCAGCCTCGAGTTTTCTCCCAGCAGAACGACGAGGGCGGTTGCCTCTTCTCGACGCTCGTTAACTGCTTCGGAAGTATTGTTGCCGCAGGGTACGATCGGACTCGTCGCCACTGTAAAGTCTGTGAGTTGTTTAGTTAATTAATACACAGACTACCAGAGTAACTTAAAACAGGACTTTACTATTCGAAGGTCAGGGCGAATCTGCCAAATAAATCCTGACACAGCACTTATATACCGGTGTGGTCACCGTCGGTATTACAGTATACAGAAGCCAACAAAGTAGTGCCACACCTAAAATAGTTCTCTTAAAGGTGAACGGTTACATACAATGGTTTTCTTAAAGGTAGATGGATACATACACTACAATCTCGAACCCTCCAAGCCCTTCAGCCCGATGGTCCACCTTGCCAGCTTGGCGTGGTTTGGAGCTGCCGGGAATCCCACACTTCAGGAATGAAAATAGGGATTAGGCTAAAAACTGCCTGTTAACTACCTGTTAACAGGCAGTTAATTGGCACTAATCCCCTTCCCGCCTCGGGGAGGCGGCTCCCAGCACAGGTCGGGTATCCGCCTCCTTTGAAACTGGCATGGAGGTGGGTTGGCGGCGGGATGGGTTCATGCCCCCCGATTTCAAGATTTTAACCCCCCCACATGCCTCCAATCCCACCTCCATGGCCCAATGAAAATCCTGCCCACAATGTCTGCTAAAAACCAGTTAAGCCAATGTTAAGAATTGAATGAAAGAATTTTGTAAGAATGGCATCAAACAGAAACCATTGCTGTCATATTGTTTTTATGATGGTTTTTGAAACACCTAAAGGTAGAGACATAATTATGCATGCAATAGTTAAATTGACAGTAAGATAGAAAGCATTCAACAGAGGTATCAATAAAGACAATTAGCTTACATCAGCAGAGAACTTTAAAGAATAAACCACTGCAAAAAGGGTATAAAAGATAGACCTTTTCAATCAGAAAGTCAGAACTCGCTGAACGGACCAAGCATTTCTTAACTTTACAAGCACCATCTGTAAGTTTTTAACTTTGAGTCTCGGGGATCAAACGGTACTATAATTTGATTTTGGTGGATCTTCTGGATTTAGAGATAAGTAAGAAATGTAACGAAGTAAAGATTTGAGAATAAGGATCTCTGAGAAATAAGAAATGTAAGCTATTTGTATTTTGAATTGTTAATGTTGCGACTGACTCAACAGCTGTTAAATGAATGTCAGCTCTTAAATAAAACTATATACTTTTAGAATTGTCTCAAAGAGTATTTCTGTATAAACTCGCGAACCCAATTTCTGTACACACTTTTGTAAGGAGTTGTAGAATTCTGGGGTGTATTCCGGACCCTCATAATATCCGGAAGGTTACAGTCTAGTTAAACTTATTAAAAGTGCTATCTGGAGGATGGTAACATCTTCAGTCATTCCTTTAGGGAGAGATGGCCTGAACCTTTAGACCTATTTAAGCGTCTTATAGAATTCGGCTATCTCTAACTTAAGTTGAAGGTGAACATCTGGGGAGTGCACCTGATCTGGGGTAGCCAGGAAGGGCTCGGACTTGTAATTATCCCTTCAGCATGGCTCAGCGCAGATCTTCCTGGGAAGAGGAGGAGGAGGGGGATGAGGGGTGCCTTGCATGCCCTGTTGTGACCAATGCAGCATCCCTCCAGTTCACTGCTGCCCGCCAAGCAGGGTATACACACTGCCATGTCACATTTGCATAAGCTTACTCTTCAACCATAGGTGGCTACAATATGGCTCTGTAATTGTAGGTGACATTAGTCCAACATCATACATCATCTCTGCTATACACGGTTATTTCCTATCACTTTCACCATCAACATTACAAAAGCAAGTCGCCATGAGCCCTCAATGTGCTTTTGCCATTTCCCAGAACACATAGGCCACACAATCAACTGTTTGCCATAATTTTTCTTTTACACATCACAAAAGGATCATAAACCAACAACAGTCAGATAAAAAGACAAAACACCCAAGTGAGTCCCCTTGTGACTATATGTGCTTAATCTTTCTCTTACACGTGCTTCTATGTGGTGCTTCAGCAGATGTAGAGGCACCTTGCTGACTAGGATGCTGCGCCTGCATAGACTCCTTTGGCAGGTGTCCTCTGGGTTTGGGAGCCAGGGAGGGCTCTTCAACAGTCTGTTCTTCTTGCGGCTGTGCAGGGGCTGAAACGGCCATCTCAGTTGTCCCCGCAAAGTGGGTCTCTGACCGAGGGCTCCGCAGTGGCATGGTCATGTGAGTGCTTTGAGAGGAGCCCACACTTCCTTGTGTCCTGCCAACAACATCCCTCTCATGGGTCAGCTGCACCTCAGTGCTGGCAAGTGGCTGGAGAGCACCTTGCTGCACATCAGGGGACCACGAGGACCCGTATCTGCACTGGTAGTCCTCATCACAAGGGCATCCATGAAGCTCTGGTCTCTCTGCTCAATAGCTGCCCATCGCTCCTCCAGAGATGACATTCTATTTTGAACAGTCACCATGTTTTCCTGACTCTGGCGGCTTATTTCCTCCATGGCCGTAGCCATCCTATCCACTGAGGTAGCCATCCTTTCCACAGAGGTTGCCATCTTATCCATGGAGGTGCATTCATGCGCCATTGCCTCCATCGGCAGTGCTGAGGTTAGAGCTGGACACCTCCATTCTATCCACACTCACACTAACCCTGGAGGCAAACCCTTCCAGAGACTCCTGCACTTTTTCCTGTATTTCCCGAGATGCTCTTTTTCTGGATGGCCCCAGAGACACAGCATCTGCATGCAGCTCAGCAGAGCTAGGAGATTGCTGCGACCTCCGCCGAGGACTCTCCACTGCTGTCGTTGTCTCCACCAGCTGCTGATGCTTACTTGTGCACTGTGATAGACCAGGTGGCAACATTACTCTAACTCGTGAGGGCCCCACCGAGGTGTGCATTGCTGCACTGGTGCTGGGTTCGCTGAGTCCTGGTGACGCTGCTCCCTCAGAGGCTTCAGGTTCCTCTGAGGAGTTGTCCAGCTCTTCGCCCTGGATCGTGGGGAGAGGGGCACTCGATGGTCCTGTGGGAGAGTAAAGGCATGATTTAGACATCTAATATTGATGTAGCAGACACATCCTTTTGAGCAGATGATACAACGCGATTCTCTATGATTACCATATGCCATTGCAGCCAATCACTAAATGTCAATGAGAGGGATGAAACTCTATTATGTCACCAGCTTCCTCTAGTGTGCCCATCTCTCCATCGCCCACTTCCAAGTCCTCGCCACCTCCAACAATTTTGTATGCAGCCTCCTCAACGCTTGTCAATGATTCTAGGGTAGGTGTACCTCCACCAGTCAGTGCTCTCTCCCTCTTATTGTGTGCTATCTTTTCCTGCAAGGAGGGACACAAGCTGTGTTTCAACTACAGTGATGGAGTGATTGTGAAGAATCCCTACCATAGAAGCTTTGAGGGAGACGAAGATGGGGCAAGGTGCCAAGAGGAAGCTAGCCCCCTGTGCGCCGTTAGTTGTTGTCACTGCATGACAGTGAGAGCGAGTCTAAGGTGTGTATAGGCAGGATGCTGAAGTGAATCAGCACAGAGACAGTGCTGTATAGGTAAGGGTGCAAGGGAAGTAAAGGTAAGTTGGTTTTGGAGATGCAGGCTTAGAACGCAGAGTGCTGGTGATGAGAAGAGAATGGAAGCAGATTCAAGGTAAGTGTGATGGGATACTCACTTTTGATGCTTGCACAAGATCATGAAACCGTTTTTGGCACTGGATCCATGAGCGTGAACATAAGGACCTTGCGCTGAACTCCTCAGCAATGCGCTGCCAGGCTGCCTTGGTCTGCTGAGGAGGCTTCCTCCGGCCATCCGGAGGGAAGATAATCTCCCTGCGCCCTCTGACAGCATCCACAAGAGCTTGGAGAGACTCATCATTAAATCAAGAAGCTGCCTTGCCTCTGAAAGAAGTCATTGTGGATGGAGCAATCTCACTGAGTATCAGAATGCAGAAGAGAAAGGCTTAGGCTGAATGGCAGCTTTAAAACCAGCTGCTATGATGACATCATCAGAGGCGGCCAGCCGACCCGATCGCACTCATTGGACCGGCCAGCGTGCCTCATTGAAATCAGCAAGCTGATTAAATCAAAATTGGACATCAGCAGCTGATCCCGCCGGAAGCGGCTTCGGAACCCGCCCACCACGCAACCCGACTCCAACCCGCCTCGGAAATAAAAATTGAGTCTATTTGTTTTACACCGAGCGTGATTTTAATCGACAAAGTAAAGTAATATTGGGCTGGGTGTAAAACTGACATACCATCTGATCCCGTGAGCTTCCAGCCTGGCACGTTGGGTTAAAATTAACCCCGACATGTCTGTTCAGCTGCCTTGTTTTTGATCACTCTTATAGGTGAGTCCCAACTCCCTGTGCCTTTGAGAGTGCCTTCACTGACCTGAATATTTAGATAATCTTTCAGTGATGTGTCCAGGATAATGAGTGAAACATCCTTTCCATTAAAAACATTTTAACTATGGAATTATACACTGCCTCCCTAGGATCCTTCTCCCATTTTAACTATGGAATTATACACTGCCTCCCTAGGATCCTTCTCCCATTTTAACTATGGAATTATACACTGCCTCCCTAGAATCCTTCTCCCATTTTAACTATGGAATTATACACTGCCTCCCTAGGATCCTTCTCCCATTTTAATAATGATCATAGAAACTACTAGATGTAAAAAGACCAAGGTCCATCTAGCTCACCTTCTACCATCCTGGTAACAAAAACCACAAGAACTTGCATTTATAAAGCACCTTTTGTAATGATATCAGCAAATAGTGATGGTATTTGCCTGTTTGATTATGATGCCTTACCAGCATATTTGCCTGTTTGATTATTTATGCCTTACCAGCAGAGGGCATGTGAGAGAGGGAGTTTAGTTTTAGTTTCGGTTTTGGATGTATCTCTAAGATGGTGTCTCCTGTAATGCTGTTAACTGAGTTGAACAAACTTTAGATTAAAAGACATTCTCTTTCATGAATGTGTCGTCATTGAACCCACATAGAAATCAATACATGATGTCAGAAGTGATTGAAAGAGATGAAGAGGAAAAATCTGAAGTTAGCAACTCGACGAGATAGTGGCAAGCAAGCTATCCAGCGAAATCAGCTCTCCACATATTAGCAAGCCAAAAGAGAACATCGTTACTTACCATTGGAGAATAGCTAACGAAGTGAAAAATGGAAGGTTTACACCCACCGGCGAAGCTTCAGTTGACAGGTAATGTGGCTGAAAATTGGAGGAGGTTCAAACAACGTTTGGAGTTGTATTTAGCGGCAATCGGAGCTGACGAGAAAAGTGATAAAATGAAAGCGTCAGTGTTCTTGCATGTCATGGGTGATGAAGCGTTGGAGGTGTATAATAACTTCACATTCGCTGCTGATGGAGACAAAATGAAGCTGGATAAAATAATGGAACAGTTTGAGGCCTACCGCATACCTAAACGTAACGTGACGTTTGAGAGGCACAGATTTTTCACATGTGTACAGAAAACGGGAGAGACTATTGAACTGAGAAACTGAAGCAAAACATGTGAATTTGGGGGACTGACAGACTCGCTGATAAAAGGCAGACTGGTGTGTGGTATTCCAGATAATGGTCTAAGGGAAAGACTGCTAAGAGAGCAAAATCTAGACCTGGGAAAAGCCATAACACTGTGTAGGGTTACAGAGACTGTGAAGTCGCAGGCAAAAGAGCTGTTCAGTGACAGTAGCTGCAACGTGGATGCAGTGAGAAAGAACGGATACAAACCGTTTAACAAAAAGGGCGCCAATGTGAAAAAAGAGGTGTGGCCAGCGAACAAAAATGAAAGGGGCAATCGAAAGTCACGTAGTCGATGCGGTACACAGCATCCACCAAAAAAGTGTCCAGCATATGGTAAAACATGCAATAGTTGCAACAAAAACAACCATTATGCCCGTTGCTGTAAGAACCAAGCGCAACAAAGCAAGGTCCATGCAGTAGATGAAAGCGGGATAGAGGAGTTCTATGTGGATGTTGTGTCTGAAAACAAAAAAGAAAAAAGAGACTGGATGTTGACACTAAAAGTGAATGACATACATATTCCATTTAAATTGGATACTGGAGCACAAGTTAATGTGATATCAGAGACTGATTTTAAGAAAATTAGACCCAGGCCAAAGATACATGGAATAAAAGTGAAAGTGACAGGATACTCAGGTACTAATATACCAGTGAAAGGAAGATGCATTGTCAAAGTGACACACAAGGACAGAGAGCACACGCTAGCATTAATTGTGGTGCCGAAGGATGTGCAAGCCATACTAGGTTTAATAGCCTGTGAGAGACTGAACCTGGTAAAGAGAGTCCTCGTTGTGGAAAGCGAAGGAGAGACAGTCTATGATGAACTCATGAAAGAGTACAATGACCTATTTCAGGGTCTAGGCTGCCTTCCAGGAGAACACACGATCAGAGTAGATAAAAGTATGCCAACGGTCATACATCCATGCAGAAAAGTTCCGTTTGCTCTTCAAAAGCAACTGAAGGCAGAGTTGGACAGGGTGGAAAGCCTGAACGTGATTCAGAAGATAGATGAGCCAACTGAGTGGGTGAGTTCCCTCGTCGTTGTGGACAAAAAGAATGGAAAGCTAAGAATTTGCCTGGATCCAAGAGATCTAAACAGAGCAATAAAGAGAAAGCACTTCAAGCTTCCTACATGTGAGGAAATCATGTCACAGTTTGCAAATGCAAAGTATTTCAGCAAGTTAGATGCATCATCAGGATTTTGGCAGATGAAACTGGACGAGGCAAGTTCAAGACTGTACACCACCACTGCAGATGCTGTGATAACATGTATGAAAGCCATATTCTCCAGACATGGCGTGGCAAGCGAGGTCTTCACAGACAACGGACCCCAGTTTTACAATGCAAGTTTCCGACACTTTGCCAAAGAGTGGGACTTTGTCCACACAACATCAAGTCCTCACTTTCCACAGTCCAATGGACTAGTGGAAAAATCGGTCCAGACAGTGAAAAGACTGATGTACAAGGCAAAAGACAGTGGAACTGACTTCTACCAGAGCATGCTTGTATACCGCACAACGCCACTCGAGTGTGGTATGTCACCAGCCCAACTCCTTATGGGACGTCTGCTAAGGTCAAACCTACCCATCCCGGAGAACCTCCTGAAAACAAAAGAGGGGGAGAAAGTGAGGAAGTTCAAAGAACAACAGAAAGAAAAGCAAAAGTACTACTATGACAGAGGAACACAAAACCTACCTGAACTCCACACTGGTGACCAAGTAAGGTTGAAAGACAAAACAAACACATGGACTCAGAAGGGAACTGTCCTGAGTGAAGTTCAACCAAGATCATACACCATTCAGACAGATGAGGGTGCTGTTCTGCGAAGAAATCGTCGGGATCTTCTCATGGGACCAGCCACAGCAGGTCAAAAGACTGATACTGTTGAACAACCTGATCACACAGCAGGTCAAAAGACTGATACTGTTGAACAACCTGATCACACAGCTGAGAAACCATCATCTGAGGCAACAACTCAGATTCAATGACAATCAATCAGAAAATCCTCAAGACACGTGAAGCCTCCTGAGAGACTCATTGAGCAAATTTAAGGACTCTTGTTATAGAAGGAAGTAATGTTATCTTATTCTCTCTTCAAGTTCTAGTGTATTTACATATTTCATGTGAACACACAAAGCAAGGTTAAAAAACCTTGATAACGATAATGATAATGTAAGTTCATTAAGTGTCACAGTTAAAATGCAGAGTAATACAAAGAAAACATGTTGTTAGATAAAAGTAAAATACTTTTGTTTTAAGAAAGGGAGATGTAATGATATCAGCAAATAGTGATGGTATTTGCCTGTTTTATTATGATGCCTTACAAGCATATTTGCCTGTTTGATTATTTATGCCTTACCAGCAGAGGGCATGTGAGAGAGGGAGTTTAGTTTTAGTTTCGGTTTTGGATGTATCTCTAAGATGGTGTCTCCTGTAATGCTGTTAACTGAGTTGAACATACTTTAGATTAAAAGACATTCTCTTTCATGAATGTGTCGTCATTGAACCCACATATAAATCAACTAGCTGGGGGGAGCCCGGCGTTGCCAGGGCTGTTTTGGGGCAGGTGGTTTAAATCGAGTGCCAGGCTTTGGGGCCCTGTCTGTGTCCCTTTGTGAATCTGGTGCTGGGCAACATTTTAAATCGAGTCCCAGGCTTTAGGGCCCTGTCTGTGTCCCTGTCTGTCTACCTTTTAAAAGCTTGAAAAATGAAAGTGAAAGTACTTATAAAACGTTTTTGGTAAATCTTATGTTATTTTTAAAAGAGATACTAACTTTCAAAGTAGTTTTAGCTGGAAGCTGAAGTCATTTGAGCTGGAAGCTGAAGTCAGAGCTGGTAGTGAAACAATGGCTGCCACATCCCCGAGATGAAAACGAATAGTCCCGCCCACACACACACCGATTGGCCAACCATCAGGGGACCATACTGTAGGATTGGTCAATCGTGACAGAACAGGATTGGTGGAACCTTGACGTCAGTCAATCAATGCTAGCAGATAATGAGTTTAATTTTGAAGGTTTTTTGCATAAGGCGCGAACAATTTTCGTCCGACCGAAAAGTAAATACGCTTAAAACCGTCTCGGAAGCGTAAGCTTTCTTTGGAGGTAACGCGCGCGTAGGTACACCCTGTAACTTTCGAGCGCATAGCCCGACAGACGCACACGCGATGACAGACAGACAGAAGGACAGAAGTACCGATTTATATAAATCAATACACCTTTAACATAGTAAAATGTCCCAAGGTGCTTCACAGGGGAGTTATCAAATAAATTTGACATCCAGCCACATAAGATGATATTAGGACAGACGACTAAAAGCTTGGTCAAAGAGGTAGGTTTTAAGAAGCATCAGAAGGAAGAGAGGGAGAGAGATTTAAGGAGGGAAATCCAGAACTTAGGATCTAGACAGCTGAAAACACGGCCACCAAATGTGGAGCGATTAAAATCGGGGATGTGCAAGAGGCCAGAATTGGAGAAGCACAGAGGTCTCGGAGGATTGTAGGGCTGGAGGAGGTTAGAGAGATCGGGAGGGACGAGGCCATGGAGTGATTTGAAAACAAAATGAGAATTTTAAAATTGAGGCATTAACAAACCAGGAGCCAATGTAGTTCAGCAAGCACAGAGGTGATGGGAGAACAGGTAGTCTCATGATACAATGATAATGGAGTTGTTGTCTAATCATAGCAATCAGTATCTAACAATTAATCTATAACAGGCACAGACAAGATATAAGCAATAAATCATTACAATTTTAGACCTTGTTTTAGATTTAAGCTATTAAGTAAATGTAATCAACAAAAGATGAACCACCTAATAAATAGTAGTCATACAATATAGGTACATCTTTATTGTGTAAATCCATCTACCTAGCTCCTTAACAGGAAAATAATACAATTCTTTCATAAGTAACTTTTTATAAACAGTTTCTTTTATTTCTTACCACTGTAGGAGCTTATACTAAACTATGCCTTGGAATATTTCAAATCCATCTTTCCATTTTGAAGATTTAAACAGACTGATTCAAACAACTATCACCCCCTAAATATAGAGAACAAAGTTACTGAGACTTCCTATATTTTGAATAGCTGCCGAATTAAATTTAAAGAGGAACTGCCATTCATATACATTTTGAACCAATCACGCAGAATTGCTAAAGTCTCAATTCAATGGCTTGATTTCTAACTCAAGACCATTAGAATAGAAATAAACTGACACATGTTGCAACATCTGCATCAATTAGCTAGAACAAAACAGCTGGATTTTAAACTCTTGTTGTATTATGATTGGATTTAAAGGGACAGCCACCAAGTTAAAAGTGCTTCTTCAGTCACAATGTTGTTTTTAAAAGACAAAATTAGTTTGCTACCCAGATTTGGACCTGAATTTGTTTTTAACATCAGTTAGCTTAAGGCATTGAGGATTAAAATAGCTTAAAGGCACATCCATCATAACTTTCTGTTGTGGCAGAACCACTGAATGACTCTGGCTAACTGTATATAATTCTCTTTAACGATGTTCTAACACCAGCCTAAACCTGTACCATTGTGTTAGCATTACTGTGTTTTGTACAAAGAGTTTGCATATACGGGGCGTGGCCCCTTTAAGAGCGCGGGAAAACACGGGCAAACGCGATGACGGCACGTCGCAAACCACGGGCAGCCCTCGTGGCATCCTCGTTGAGTAAAGACCTGTTTGATTGTTCTCTTGTGTCGATCTCTGTTATTCGTAGGAATTCGTTAATTCCTACATTGGTGACCCCGTTTTTGTGAACGTTTTCACAAAAGAAGAGCACAGCATGGAGGCAAACGTTGTTTCGCTAAAGCTACCGCAGTTCTGCGAGCTGCAAGCGCCCTCGTGGTTTATTCAGGTCGAGGCCCAGTTCGCCCTGAGGAACATCGATGCGGATCAGACCAAGTATCGTTACGTGGTCTCCGCACTCGACAGCTCTGCCGCCTCTTGGATCGTCAGCCTCCTCGAAAAACCCCCAATGGAGCACAAGTATGAAACCCTCAAAGTGCGGTTACTGCAGGTTTTCAGGCTCACAAAATCGGAGCGCGCCCGTCGATTACTCGCTATGCCCGGGCTCGGGGACTCCAAGCCTTCAGAGTTGATGAGCCAAATGCTCACACTCCTGGGCTCAGAACAGGAATGTTTCCTATTCTGCGAGATTTTCCTCAGCCAACTGCCTGAACAGGTACAAGCTGCCCTGGCCAGATCTGAAACTGAAGACTGCGCAACACTCGCTGCGGAGGCTGACAAAATTTTCACTGTAACTCGGCAGTACTGCACCGCCACGAGGCACTCATCCCCCGCAGACACCGCCCCAGCTCGTCAGCCTGCTGGGCTGTGTTTCTACCACGCGCAGTTCGGCGCGAAAGCGAAGCATTGCCGCCCTCCCTGCAGTTTAACCCAAAAAAACCAACGACTGACACTGCAACCACCGAGGAACGGGTCTAACGGGCACCCTGTGGCCGTGATGGCGATCGGCAACGTGGGAAAATTGCTCTTCATCACTGATACTCTCTCCGGTTGTTGTTTTCTGTGCGACACCGGAGCGCAGTGCAGCATTTTACCCGCGTCCGCCCTCGATGTGCAGACGGGGACTCACGGCCCCGCCCTTGAAGCGGCCAATGGCGGAACAATTCGGACCTTCGGCAGACGGCGAGTGGAGTTGTGCCTCGGGGGGCAATGTTTTCACTGGGAGTTTGTTACGGCCAAAGTTTCCCAGCCCCTCCTCGGCGCAGATTTCCTGTGCGCCAACAGCCTCCTGGTCGACGTTAGGAACCGGCGGCTGATCAATGCAGCAACTTTTAATTCTCTTCCGTGTTACCGCAGTAACACTACGTCACACACCATCTCCTGTGCGTTCCCGACTCCTGATGAGTTCGCTCACCTGCTCAGCGAATCCCCCAACCTGACAAGACCCACGTTCTCCTCCACAGCCACGAAACATGGTGTGGAACACCACATTACCACCAACGGCCCCCCGGTCTACGCGTGGGCCCAGCGCCTAGAACCTGGCAAGCTGGCGGTCGCAAAGGCGGAGTTCGCAACCATGGAATGGTTAGGGATTATTCGCCGGTCGAATAGTCCCTGGCCTTCACCCCTCCATATCGTCCCGAAGCCTGGCGGCGGATGGCGGCCATGCGGCGACTATTGACGACTAAAAGACGCCACCACTCCTGATCGGTACCCGATTCCCCATATCCAGGATTTCTCTACCCATTTGCAGGGAACACCGTGTTCTCAAAAGTTGACCTCATCCGGGGCTACCACCAGGTCCCAGTTCAGCCACAAGACATCCAGAAGACCGCAGTCATCACCCCATTCAGCCTCTTCGAGTTTTTACGGATGCCGTTTGGGTTAAAGAACGCCGCCCAGGCTTTCCAACGCCTGATGGACTCCGTGCTGCGAGACCTCAAGTTCCTCTTCGTCTATCTGGATGATATCCTAATTGCCAGTCCTACTAAGGAAGAACATACCTGTCGCCTACGCACTCTTTTTCGACGCCTCAGCCAACACGGCCTGATTATCAACCCGGCCAAGTGTCAGTTAGGCCTGCACCAAATAGACTTCCTGGCGCATCGCATCCCCTCAGAGGGAACGGTTCCTTTACCTTTGAAGGTAGAGGCGGTGACATCTTTTCCACGCCCGCAGAACATAAAGGCCCTGCAGGAATTCCTAGGCATGGTAAACTTTTACCACCATTTCGTGCCTAAGGCGGCACTACTCACGCAGCCCCTGTACGAGGCCCTCAAGGGAAAGACTGGCAAGAACCCGGTAGACTGGACGGATGACATGGCCCGAGCGTTCGCAGACACCAAAAGCGCCTTAGCCAACACGACTATTCTGGCGCACCCGCTGCCAGGAGCCACCATCGCCCTCACCACCGACGCGTTGGACTATGCAGTCGTTGCCGTGCAACAGCAGTGGGTGACCAGGACGTGGCAGCCGTCGGCATTCTTCAGCCGTCAACTACGGCAGAACGAGAGAGCGTACAGCACGTTCGACCGGGAGTTGCTCGCCCTTTTTCTGGCCATCCGCCATTTTCAGTTTCTTCTGGAAGGACGTCCTTTCACCGCCTTTGTGGACCATAAGCCGTTAACCTTTGCAATGGCCAAGACCGCCAAAACGTGGTCAGCCTGACAGCAGCGTCAACTGACCTACATATCTGAATTCACCATGGATATACGGCACGTGGCTGGTAAGGACAACCTGGCGGCAGACTGCCTCTCCCGCGCAATCGTCAATACGATTCATTTGGGCATCGACTATGCCCTCATGGCAGCGGACCAAGCCTCAGACCCGGAGGTCCAAACTTTCAGAACGGCCATCACTGGCCTCCAGTTGGCCGACGTCAACTTCCATTCGGCAGGTACCACGCTGTTGTGTGACATCTCCGTGCAGGATCCTCGCCCTGTCGTGCCGGTCATCTGGCGCCGCAAAGTGTTCGATGCCATACATGGGTTGTCACACCCAGGAATGAAGGCCTCTCAGAAACTGATGTCAGCGAAATTGGTATGGCATGGCATGCATAAAGATGTCCGTGACTGGGCCAACACCTGCGTGGTCTGCCAAAAGGCCAAGGTACAACGCCACATCAAAGCTCCGTTGGCCACCTCCACAGTTCCGGAGCGCCGTTTTGACCATGTCAACGTGGACCTGGTAGGACCACTCCCACCCTCCCATGGTTTTTCACATATCCTGACCATGGTTGACCGCACCACCAGATGGCCAGAAGCGGTTCCCCTGTCATCCACTACTTCGGCAGACGTGGCCAGGACGTCCATTTCCTCCTGGATCGCCCGTTTCGGAGTGCCCGCGGATATTTCGTCAGACAGGGGACTGCAGTTTTCCTCCGAACTCTGGAATGCAGTGGCCCAAGGGCTCGGTGTCAAATTGCACCGCACCACAGCCTACCACCCACAGGCTAATGTGAACGCTTCCACCAGTCACTGAAAGCCGCCCTGAGGGCCAGCCTCCAGGACGCTGGATGGGCAGACAAGCTACCGTGGGTCCTGTTGGGCCTTCGCACAGCCCCCAAAGAAGACCTTCACTCTTCATCAGCGGAGCATGTGTATGGTCAGCCGCTGCGAGTCCCACGGGACTTCCTACCAACATCGACGGAGCAATGGTCCGCATCTTCCCAGCTTGCTAGTCACCAAGAGGCGGCCAGATGTTTCGCACCGGTGCCCACTTCGCACCACGGGCTGCAGAGGTCATACGTTCCCACGGAGCTTCACAAGGCTGAATACGTTTTTATTTGCCATGACGCACATAGGGATCTGCTCAAGGCCCCATATACCGGTCCCTTCCGCGTGTTGGAAGCAGGGGACAAAACCTTCACGGTCGATGTCGGTGGTAAACCGGACCACATTTCGGTCGACCGCTTAAAGCCAGCACATTTGGACCTCGACCGCCCCGTCAAGACAGCACAACTGCCGAGATGGGGTCGGCCACCCATCGTCGTTACGGCAGACCAAGTTCAACCGCCCGCCAGACCGCCAGCCGCCCAGCAGCATCCGCCTCGAGAGTACAAGAGTCGTTCTGACAGGCTCGTCAAACCCCCTCACCGTTTGACTTTGTCCGTTAAAGCGAATTCTGGGGGGGCGCATGTGGCAGAACCTCTGAATGACTCTGGCTAACTGTATATAATTCTCTTTAACGATGTTCTAACACCATCCTAAACCTGTACCATTGTGTTAGGCATTACTGTGTTTTGTATATAGAGTTTGCATGTACGGGGCGTGGCCCCTTTAAAAGCGCGGGCAAACGCGATGACGTCACATCGCAAACCATGGGGCTGCCCAGGCAGTCCTCATGGCATCCTCGTTGAGTAAAGACCTGTTTGATTGTTCTCTTGTGTCGATCTCCGTTATTCGTAGGAATTCGTTAATTCCTACACTGCTCCATTTCTCAAACTGGTCATGAGTTCTAATTTTGCCATTTACTATTGGAATTTATGTCCCTTTGCCCTACCATCATGGTTCAGTTTGAATTAGTGTTCATGCCTTTCTTTTGTCAGCTGTGGCTCAGTGGGTAGCACACTCGCCAGAGTGGGTTCAAGTCCCACTCAAGGGACTTGAGGACATAAATCTAGGTTGACACTCCAGTGCAGTGCTGAGGGTGTGCTGCACTGTCGGAGGTGCCTTCTTTCGGATGAGACGTTAAACCGAGGCCCCGTCTGCTCTCTCAGGTGGACGTAAAACATCCCATGGCATTATTTTGAAGAGGAGCAGGGGAGTTGTTCCTGGTGTCCCGGCCAATATGTATCCCTCCATCAACATAACAAAAAAACAGATTATCTGGTCATTATCACATTGCAGTTTGTGGGAGCTTGCTGTGCACAAATTGGCTGCTACGTTTCCCTCATTACAACAGTGACTACACTCCAAAAGTACTTCTTTGGCTGAAAAGCGCTTTGAGACATCTGATGGTTGTGAAAGGCGCTAGATAAATTTAAGTCTTTCTTTTTCTTTTTTGTGCCATTTATTATCTTATCTGTGCAATCTCTCCTCAATGACAAACAGCCTAAGTTTCTCCCAGTATTTCCTCATTACTCAACCCTCTAATGATAGGGATCGATCTTGTGGCTCTTTTCTGAACCGTCTGCAAGGTTTGAATGTTGCACTTTTGTTTCGGTGACCAGAACTGGATGCAGTACTCCAGAGCACTGGTCTGACCAGAGCACGATAGAGTCTGAGCATGACTTCCTTCAACTTCGACTCTGCTCTTTTGACCAGCTAGTTCAGCGTCCTGTTTTCTTTGTTGATCACTGCTGTACAATGCTTGGACATGTTGGAGGCTGAAATTGGTCTTGGGCGGTAGTGCAAAACAGGTGATAGTGAATTGGCCACTCGTTTTACAACCCACACGGTTTTCTTATCCGTTAAAGTCAATGGAAAATAAAATTGGGCGGAGTGTAAAACTGGCTGCTGATTTGCTATTGTCTGTTTTGCGCGACTGCCCAAGACCAATTTCACCCCAATTGGGAGTCAATTCTACTAAGACATCTAGGTTTCTTTCAACTCCATCCTTAGCTATTGCACCCCATTCATGGAGAACGTATGTTGCCCATTTTACTTCCAATTAAATTTCATGTACTATTGTTCTGTCTGGAATGTGCCTTGGCTCAGTGGTAGCATTCTGCCTCTGAGTCAGAAAATTATAGGTTCGAGCCCCACTCCAGGCAGCCCTGGCGATCTGAGACGAGAGTTCTAGACTCTGAATAATGGATTGACATCCAGCGGGTTACTCAGCTCCGATGGGAGTGGAGTGGAGTGGAGTGGCGAAACCCCCATTGGATCTAGCCTGTTCTCCCGGTAGGGAGTTGTGAGTCAGGGTAACAACCTGTTCAAATAAAAAGGTATTTACTGTAGTTACAGAAACAACCCTGTTCTCCCGGTAGGGAGTTGTGAGTCAGGGTAACAACCTGTTCAAATAAAAAGGTATTTACTGTAGTTACAGAAACAACCCGGCGCACAATCTGCTGTATGTAGAAGCAGTGGAAGCAATGGTTACCTCATGTGCCGCTGGACACAGAAGGGAAGAATAATTGTTTTGTTCTATTCATTTTGTTGCTCCCAAGCTGACTCCACAGATTCAACTGCCCCTCAGTTTGGTATTGTTTAAGAGTTAGATCAATCTGTATTGAGATTTTCAAGTCAAGCCATTGATTTAAATTACAAATAGTAGTGGACCCAACACCCATTCCTGAGGCACCCAATGCCACCTTGTCATAACTCCTCAAACAAGTACCCCACTGTTTTCTACCCTTCAGACAATTTCTTCTCCATTCCCAAGTTTTCCTGTGATTTCTCAAAGTTTTAAGTTAATGTAGCAGCCTTTTGCGCATAATTTGATCAAATGCTTTCAGAAAGTCTGGGTGCACCACATTGTAGGGCTTTCTGCAGTCCACTTGGGATGTCCCTTTCTCAAAATAGTGATAGAGGTTGGTTAGGCAGGATCTTCCCTCTCTGAACCCACATTGACTAAATGATTAATTGTTTTTTAGCCATACACAAGTTTGCTCATAATAATTAATTTCATTATTTTGCCTGATATTAAGATAAGACTAATAGGTCTTTAGCTTTCTGGGTCTGATTTGTGATGCTTTTTGGAAATGGGCATCATGTCAGCCTGTTTCCAATGTGCTGGGACTGTCCCAATGTTACTGACTCCCTCATACTGACAGTCAATGCACTAAGATCCCATCCTATGTTTCACTGAGTATGGTAGGAGAAATAACTTCCATTCTTGGGGATTAATTTGTTTTAAGTTTAGTTATAAAAGTAAACAAAGTCCCCTTAATACTCATAACAGGCAGTAGGCAACAATTTCCAGCTCATCTGCTTAGGCTGGTATCAAAGGCAGAAGCCAAAGCCATTACGCAGCTGGGAGTACAAACTGCACCAGCCAGTGGTCTCCTGATGACCATAAATCAGTTTTTCTTATTATCTCAGTCAAACTTCAGCAACCCACTTGTTCCTTAAAGGTCACCACAAGGCATATGTCAAACCTATCAGCACAATTAATAACCTTGTAAGATTTGCAAAAATGGGCAGATCCCCCAAACCAAGAAGATTACCCCAAAAGAAGAGGTTTTTGGACTGTTTAAAGAATATTGGGCCTAAAAGGGGCTTAAAGTCAAAACCCCAGGATTTTGGTTATTTTAAAAGGCATGTCCAAACCTGTGAAAGGCTGCGACAAAAGGGGTTGGGATGGGTCGCTGTAAAACGAGCAGTTTGGATGTTGGCATAAGCCAAGCTGTCTGGGGACTATCTGGACTGTTTCAGTCATTTTACATAATGACAATAGGCCTACAGAAGAGCAGTTCCCACCCAAAATTACAGAGCCATCCAAAGTATGGATAATGCAGAACATGCCACTGACCAACAAAAGGGGCCCTGACCCCAGCAGGAAAAGACAAATCTTACTAATCGAACCAGAGATTAAACAGTCTTTTAAAGCCAATTTAGGTTTCGATGGACCATCCCAAAACTAATTCACACCAACTTAAACCAATTAAGATAGATGGGACCAGCTCAAAACCCGTTAAAGAATTCAAAAACTATTACTGTTAACGAGCCCGCCAAAAATGACAATGGGCCAGAGAAGATTTGGCGGGCAAATAAGCAAGGTCTCAAACAGTAGAATTGGGGCCTGCTTTTTCAGTTGAAAGGGTGAGTTGGTTTCGTTCGGCCAAGGAGTTCAGTTCAGTACAGTCCGGAAGAAGAGAGCAGTTCGGTTTCGGCCCGTTCGATACAGCATGGCTTGTGTAGAAGAGAAGAAGAAGGAGACTTCAAAATCTACGTCAAGTCACAAAAGTATCCGAGCCAGGAGAAGACATCATCGAATGCCTCGCAGCAACCAAAGGCCCCAAGAAACAAACAACCAAAAATATTATCAGCAACTAGGTAATATTGGGCCACCACGACCGACAAGAAACCAACCTGAAAGAAACCGAAGATTCCCAAGTTTGTTTCCACTCTACAAACTATTCTGACTTATCCCTGGGTAAGATTTGATGAAAAGACTCTAGACCCTATTTCTGACCAAAAGAAATTGGGTACTTACCCGATAGATCCAATACGCACCCGGCCGCATCAGCGGACATGCGGAGACTGAAACAGCAACGCAGGTGAAGTCTTCTACCGCATCCGGGGTATGGCAGGCCCCAGCTGCCACACCTAGAGAACCCCAAAATCGTGAACCTCTACAACTGTCAAAAGAAGTCGTTTGGTGAGCATTATCCCATGTCCTCTGGAGTCCAACTTAGTTAGTGTAATGGGATTGGGAGGGGTGAAGTATTCTGTCTATTGTTATTCTCCCTCATATATTCTGAAGAGTTGCCCCCTTTTAGAGTGATAAGATTGTTGTGTTGTGTATATTTTCTTGTCTCAAATAAAATCCAAGTTTTTTTCACCAACTCAGTTGTCTGCTGCAATTTCATTACAAGCCCCAAATAAGTCCAAGGTCTAGAACCAAGGGAGTGGGAGTGATTCGAACCACTCACGAGTCAGAGGCAAAGCTGACCACACACACACAACCCCCTACAGAAAATGGCGACCGCGGCAGGACCTTGGCAAAAGGGATGTAATGCAGTAGACCCTGTGTTTGACGAAAGAACGAAGATGGAAGAGGATTTCCTCTTATGTGCTTGAGAAGGTGAATAGCACCAAGAAATGGGTTACCAGTCTGTTGTGCACTGAGCATCCCATGGACACTGCAGGCAAATGGACTGAGAGCAAGGATCATAAAAAGTCGGTGGAAAAGGCCATCTGGTTGGCCTGCGCCCTGCGACAGATCCAGCTTTTAGATCAGCACATTAAGATGTTAACAGAAGAGCTGCGGGAGGCAGCCAAACTGTCTCAAGCAAGAGCTATAGCAGGGGAGGGATTACTGCATGAATTACAGGCCCAAAGTCAGGAGAAGTTACAGATAGCGGAGAAACACAGGAAAAGACATGAGTATTTTCGGTGTCAAGTCACCGAGGCTAAAAGCAATCAGTTAGTGTTACGAGAAGAGAACGCCCGCCTAACCAGACAGTTAAAAGAACAGGAAGAGAGGTTAAGAGACGTGCAGGCAGCTTATAAGGTAGCAAGCACTAGGGATTTTGAAGCGGGAGATCACGGCCCCTGCCAAAAGCAGATCGACAGTTTAAAACTTGCTCTGTCCAGGGCAAAATGCATGGTATGCCTAGTGAGCCCGGGTGCAGCCCGGGTGGACATGGAAGTAGAAGGAGAAACTGTTCAGATATCACCTGTGACGCTGGAGAATGACCCGGTTGGGCAGCAGGAGAGACAAGCAATCTGTAAGGAAGGCAGGGAGGAGTGCACACCACCACCACCTGTGGCGTCGGGTTTTAACTTGGTTTGGCAGCAGGCAGCAGGGGGAAAGCCAATGCAGGAAGGGTCGGAGCCGGGGCCGATGTGCCTGGCTCGGCAGCAAAAGTTTGGCCCGCCCGGCGGTGGTGGGGGCCAGCGGCTCCTTGAAAGCCAATTTGTGATTCCCCACGCTACCCAACAGTTTCGGGCTATGGTAAGCCACCTGAACAAACTCACCCACAAGGGAGACCCCTCAGTCCACTTTATGGAAGTGGAACAAGCAGCAGGCATCAACGAGTGCGACAACTCGGAGATGGCCAAAATGCTTCTGTTCTCTTTGGATGGCAAGCTGTACCAGTCCCTCTCTGCTGAGAGCAAGAAGGGACAGAGCGTGTATGCTGCCATCCGGGAGCAAGTTCTGGAGTCGATGGGGATGAACAATGGTAGTCCTTTCTCCCGGGTGGAGAAGACTACACAATTAGCAGGGGAGACCCCACAGGCTTTCGCAGACAGGCTGTGGCCTGTGTATAAGAGTGCCTGTAATGGGGATCTCAACCGGACTAACTTGAACCAGGACGAGCTGGCCCACTGGCTCTGGAGTCTGGTGGCAAACAGCTTGCCATGGATCAGGGCCAAGGCCGAGCTGTGGTTTGACCCAAAGGGCCCCCAAGTCACCGAGGAGAGTGGTTAGGCAACAGACCCTGGCTTACCGCAATGGTAGAGGGGTAAAAGAAACACAAACAAAAGGAAAGGTTCACGAATTAAAACCAAGCCAAAGTAAGAAAGAATGGCACCAGGAAGGGGGTAACCCTTCCGATATGAGGTGTAACAGCTTTGGGTGCGGGAAAAGTGGGCACTGGAGAAGGGACTGTAGAAATCCTTGGAAGGATAATGTAGGGAAAAACTTCCCAGCTCCTGCCCCAAAGACAGAAACACCGACCTCTCCCTCCCCGGTTGATTCATTCATAGCTGCACTTCGAGTTTTGTTAGCTGGCCCAGGGAAGGTAGTCACAGCCATGGGTGCTTTAAAACCATCTGCCCCACCTAACACAGACTTATGACTGGAGCCAGCGCAGCCTGTCTAGCTGTGTCCCTTTGAGTACGATGTATGGAAGAGACCACTTGTTAAGATGGAGATGGAAAAGGTGAAAGGGACCTATCTGTTGGACACGGGAGCATCAAGCACTATCGTCTATTCAGATAACCCCGCTGCCTCACCTCTGTCTAACGGGGTCCCGTACAGCTAAGTGGGGTTTACAGGTAATGAGCAGGCTGGCTTGTTCTCCATCCCACTGTCCATTCATTTAGGAGCACTGCACACCAAGTGGACTTGTGTTTTAATGAAATGGGAGCAGGAAGGGAAAGGGATCCTGGGGGCTGATTTTGTTATAGGCCATAGGATTCTAGTGGATCTTAGGAACCACTGCCTGTGGTGAGCATGCACCGACAAAGAGAGTGAAGTGGCAGTTATCCCAGAGAAACAGGGCAAGGGGATCTTGTGTACCCTAAAACCAAAGGAGGGTTACGACCTCGAACAAATGGTCAGTAACACTCCAGTGGAGTACCAGGCATTTGTGCGAGCACACCTCGGCTCATTTGCCACTCATAAACACAATTGTGGAAGGGTAAACAGGGTCGAAGTTAGTGTAGACGGGGACCCCATGACCCGACCACAAAAGCAATACAATTTCCCCAAGGAGGCGGAGGCAGACATGGAAATGGCCATGACCTCTCTGGTCAAACAGCGGGTATTGAGACCGATAGCCACCCACGTAAACTCTCCACTGTGGCCGGTTAGGGAACCGGACAACTCCTGGAGGGCCACAGTGGACTATCGGGTACTCAATCGAAACATCCCCGCCTGTGCACCCACGGTCGCAGCTGTCGCCGACCTCATTGGAAGTATCCCAGCCTCTGCAACCACCTTCACGGTGCTGGATATTTCCAATGGGTTTTGGTCCATCCCTCTACGGAGAGAGGACCAGTACAAGTTCGCCTTCACTTTTAAAGGCCAACAATACACTGCCTACCTCAGGGCTTCCACAACAGCCCTAGAATTTTTCACCAGTGCATGGCTAATTGTTTAAAGGGCTTCAGCCGGCCTCGGCATTTAGTTCAGTATGTGGATGATCTGCTCCTATTCACTGATGAAGGAGAGGAACACGGTCAACTACTGGCTGAACTGCTGGAGTTGCTCAGGCAAGAAGGCTTTAAAGTAAACCCTAAGAAAGTACAGATCGGCCAACAGGAAGTAAAATTCCTAGGGCTGGCTGTGCACGCAGGGGAAAGGGCCATAGATAAAGCCAGAAGGGAAGCAGTGCAGGAGTTACCAGCCCCCAATACAGAGACAGGAGTGAGATCTTTTCTAGGGCTAACCGAGTACTGCAGAGATTTTATTGAGGATTACGCAGCCACAGAAGCCCCTCTGCTCTGACTCCTACACAAGGGAGTGTGTAATGATGAGTAACATGTCATTCTAGAATGGTACACTAGGTGGAGCTGTATGTTTAGTAAGGGGCTACCCAGAAGGCGTTAGTCAAGATGGATGCCTGTACACTAGTCCACATGGCTGAATAAATGACTAGCTCAAGCTAGCTGTTCCTAATGAAAACGTCTATTTATTTATGAACATAACATGGTACCAGGATTGGTAATATCTGCTGAATATTGTGAAACGCGACATGGAGAATTTGAAGCCACCAGAGGCTTTGAAACTCATGGGGAATGTCGACTGCAATTGGTGGACTTTCAAACAACAATTCGAACTCTACATTGCTGCCATCGGGTTCGGTACGATGCCAGACACAAGGAAAATAGCATTACTGCTCATGGTTGCAGGCCCGCAGGCGATAGAGGTATTTAATATGTTTGTATTTGATCAAGAGGAGGACAGAGAAAAAATGGACGATGTGCTAAAGAAGTTTGATACACATTGTTCTCCCAAAAAGAACGAGACCTATGAGAGGTACGTGTTCCGTTCATGGACACAGTAGCAAAATGAGACTTTTGATAGCTTTGTGACCGATCTGAAACTGAAAGCACAGACATGTAATTTCTCTGAACTGAAATCATCCATGATTCGTGACCAGATTGTGTTTGGTGTAAGATTCGCAAAATTGGGCTTTGTATTAATAAGGGTCAAATGGCAGGAGAGGCCGTGATTTTAAAGACAGTTTTAAAAGAAGCCCAGAAAAAGGGGCATACAAAATGGCCACCAGACCATGTGACCAGCTTATTGGGACACTTTAAAATGGTTCCTGTGCAACCTCAGAAAGCTTTGTGGATTCAACCCACAGTAAGTTCTGTAAGCCGTTTCTGAGAGAACGAAACCAGACCCACACGTATGCATATGGATTAGATGCAGATCCAGTCAAGATCGGCCTGGAGACAGAGGCCATCTAAATGTTGACCCAGACAAAAGGGGACAATTTCATATTCATGAGAACAGCACCCAGGACTAGATAACGAGATCAGCAGGACATTAAAAACAATGAAGGTAATTCCAGACCAGAGATGGGCCTTTACCGGCCATTTAAGACATTTAAAAATATAATAACTACCCCGCTGTGCTCCCAGCCCGCCAAAAGTTAAACAAAGATTAGCCTGATTTTGGGCGGGAACTGGAAGCTTCTGGGGGAAAAGTATAACTGGAGGAGTTGGAGTTGTACGAGACACACTCACACACACACATGACTCGAGTTGCAGTGGGTCACGGTTGCAGTTGTCGAACAGTTGAACTCAGGGAGGAATTCAGTCAGTTGGTTGGCTTTCCAACTTTCCAGCTTGCAGGCCTGCCCAGCTTTTGAGCTGGGTGAAGGGGAGTCGCTTCAGGAGAAGATCAGCGAACTCCTCTCCACCATCGGAGGAAGACGAAGAAGACTAAGCTGCCATCAAGAAGACCACTCGAGCTGGCGTCCCGCCCCGGGGTCACACATCAGGAGATCATTGACCAACCCTGGGCCGTTGACGAAGGCGAGAGGCCTTCTCCCAACTTGGGAGAAGAGAAAAAATAAACAAAACAAATGACGGGAGCCAGCCCAAGGCTCCTCTGACCGGGGTCGAGCTGACGATCCCCGACCCCACTGACATCCAGAACCAGCCGGTGTCCAGCCGCCCCCGACCCCCACCTCAGGAGAGTGGTGTGGCGCAGCTCGCTGGGGTTCCACGATCCACGTGGAGACGGAACGCCTGAAAGGATCAAACGCAGACTGGTTCAAAACCTTGCACTTCCTAGTTGGATTGGTGAGCATGTTTCTGGCCCTTCACAATCAGATCCAGATAGGTTTAATAAGGGGGTGGATTTAAGGGTACAATTAACATGAGTTGTTGTCCCTCGATGTTCCGTGTGTTTCCTTATTTCACGATGATCTTTGTAGAGTATAAGATGCCTGTATTTGCCTTAGTTAGTACTGTGTCGTTATGATTTGTTTTGTGTTTTTCCCTCCCATGTACTCTCTTATCTGTTTGCATTTGATTTGATATTTTTCCTTATGCAATAAAATTTCATTTTGTTTCATCAAACTTGGTCTACAAGAGTTTTCTCTACATTGTAGTTCCTGCCCCTAATTCCAGAGTATAGAATCTAAGGGGCGAGTGGGTCGAACCACTCAAGGTTTTACTGTGCAAGAGAGAGAGAGGCCTCTAGAGAGAGAAACCCCAGGGAAATCTCTCAGGAAAACCCCTTACAGAAAATGGTGACCGCGGCAGGACTCTGGCAGCAGGATTGCAATGTAGTAGATCCAAGTTTGAATGGTCAAAATGCAATGGATGAGAGGATAGCGGATTATGTCTTTGGCAAGGTAAATCTCACTAAACAGTGGATTTCTGATCTCTTGCTGGATGGGCGTCCGGTGGACGCAGCCATCAGGTGGACAGAGAGCAAAGAGCATAAGAAGTCAGTGGAGAAGGCAGTGTGGCTGATGTGTTACAAGAAGCAGGTCCAGATTTTGGACCGGGTCATTGCAGCACTGGCAGCCAAGATCAAAACCCAGGCAGCAGAGATAGAGGAAAAGGCCATGGGAGGGGAAAAACTCATCACAGCGCTTCACGCGTTGAATCAGGAACGCCAAGTGGTAGTTAGTCAACATCAGGCTAGGATAGAGTACCTGGAGTACCAGGTTACTGAGGCAAAGATCAGTGAAACGAGGATACGGGAGAAAAACGGCCGCCTCGCACAAAAGCTAAGAGCGCAGGAGGAGAGAGTAGTGGAGGTTAAGGCAGCTTACAAGCTAGCCCTCGAGCACGGGTTTGAGAGCACAGACCACGGCCCCTGCCAAAAGACCATAGAGGACCTAAGAATGGCCCTGGTTAAGGCAAGAGGCATGGTGTGTCTCGTCAGCCCGAAAGTTAGCCACATAGACTTTTTAAAGGAATCAAAGCAGCCGATTCCAGCTGAGGTAATTGTCGTACCAGCCACCGAGCCCTCAGTACCGCCGAGCTATAGTGAGACTTGGCCGAAAAAGGAGGGATGGTGAATGAGGAGGTAGCCGAGGTGGAGTGTGAGGAAGAACCACAGGTAGCAAAGCCGGGAACGGCACCAATGTGCCCCGCTCGGCACCAGAGGTTCGGTCCCAATGCTGCCGATGGCAGTATCGGACCCCACCAGAACCAGCTCGTGGTGCCCTACGCTGGCCCGCAATTAAGGTCCATGGTGAGCCACCTCGCATGACTCACATTAAAGGGAGATCCCTCGATTCACTTCAGGGAGATAGAGGAAACAGCAGCCATTAATGACTGTGATGATCAGGAACAGGTCAAACTGTTGCTTTTCTCCCTGGATTCCACAATCCTTCAGTGCCTCTCAGAGGATGGTAAGAGGGGACGGAAAGGGTATGCGGATCTCAGGGAGGAAATTTTAGAAGTAATGGGAGTGGACGACGGTAGTCCATTCGACCACGTAGAAGGGACCGTGCAGTTATCTGGAGAACCCCCACGGGTTTTCGCAGAAAGGCTGTGGCCAGTGTATCGACGTAGCTGTCCGGGTATGCCTGAACGGGCTTTAATGAGCAATGAACAGTGGGTTGATTGGCTCTGTTGCTTGGTTACCAACAGCTTGCCAGAGATACGGGCCCTAGCCAGATCTTGGTTTGATCCCCAAGGTCCCGGTGTCACGGAGGAGACGGTACTCCGTAAGCTAAATATGGCGTACAAGAATTGTAGAGGTCAGGAAACACCTCCCTAGAAGGGAAAGGTGCATGGGGCAAAACCCACAGCCCCAAGCAAGAAGGAGTGGCGTCAGGAGGGGAATCGCCCTGTCCAAGCCAAGCTCAATTGTTACGGGTGTGGGAAGGATGGACATTGGCGCAAGGACTGTAGAAATCCGTGGAAGGATTGTAAAGGGAGATTTCACGCAGCCCAAGCCCAAGCCCAGACGGCCGCCCCAGCACCAACCCAAACCCAAGCCATAGCTCCTGCCCCAGCACAAGGAGCTGGTGCAGTTATGAATCCCGCTGCGATTGAATCAATCATAGAGACAATGCGGTCTCTGATGACTTCGCAGGGGAAAATAGCTGTCACCACCGGTCTTGTCGCTCCCGATACCCCGATCGCTGTACCCAAGTGACTAGAGTCGGCGCAGCCCATCTACCTGTGTGCGCTGCGATATGATGAATGGAGACGACCCCTCGTGGAGATGGAGGTGGAGGAGGTGAAGGGAACCTATCTGTTGGACACGGGAGCATCGTGCACCATGATCAACGCAGATAACCCCACCGCCTCGCCTCTGTCCACCGGGGTCCCATACCTTCTGTCGGGCTTCATGGGCGAAGAACAGGCTGGCGCACATTCCCTTCCCCTCTCCATTCATTTAGGACCACTCCGCACCACGTGGAAGTGTACCCTGATGAAGTGGGAGGTGGGAGGTGGAACGGGAGTCCTGGGGTCTGATTTTTTGGTAGCCCACGGGATCCACGTGGACATAAGAAATCATTGTCTCTGGGGAGCAGGTACGAGTGTGAAGGAGATAGAGAGTGTCAAGGAAAACCCTACGAAGGCGCGGGTTTGCCGGCGAGAAGTAAAATTCTTGGGTCTAACCCTATGCGCTGGCGAGAGAGCCATAGACGAGGAGGATAGACCGGAATCAGTGGAAAATCCACTGGTCTACGCCACTCGCACAGTGGAGGTGTCCCGACGCAACAAGTGGTTTCGCATGAAGCGGTGCTGTTGTATCCGTGTGTTAATGAAGACACGGAATGCAGGAGTTGGTTTACAGGTGTTTACTGGACAAAGTCTGGAGGTGAACTAAAAGATACAAAACACTATACAGGCTTATATAGCCCGAGTGGCCATTACCAGCATTACAGTACACAGGGGCTCTTAAAGGCACATACACCACAATTCCTCCCCTTTTAGACAACGAGTACATAACATTTTAAGTAATTGTTATTTAACATGTTTACAAGAACAATAATATACATATTGCTGCAGTTAATCAATTATAAGTCAGTCTCTCTGGAGGCTCCCTGACCCGGTCCGGATAACGCCTCGGTGGTGTAGTAGTTTTCGGTGGTGTCGTAGGTTCTTTTGGCAAGGTCGATTCGGCTGGAATGCTAGTGTCGGGTTCATCTGGTTCTAGCATCACTGGATCGGAGGTAGATACTATGGGTATCTCTGCTTCATTATCAGGTGTATAGAGTTGTGGTGTAGGTTGTCCCTTTTCGGATGACTCTATGATCTGGTCAGCATGGCACCTTATTATGCTTTCTCCAATGTCCACGGTATACATCAGCAGTCCTAGTCGTGTGCAAATAGTTCCAGGCTGCCATTTCTCGGTACGGTAGTCCCGGGCCAAAACTTGTTGACCTATCTGGAAGGTTCTAGTTGGCCTTTCATTCATGCCTTGAAATTGCCGGTTCTCTACGTCCCTTCTGATGTTTGGCTTGATCAAATCCAGCCAGCATCTTAGTCTTCTATTGAAAAACATCATGGCGGGAGTCTGGTTTGTAACCATATGTGTTGAATTCCTGTATGCAAACAAGAAGTTATCTACCTTATGCTGTAGATTTATGTCTTCATTACCCATGGCCTTTATGGCCTTCTTGAAGGTCTGGACAAACCTTTCAGCCAATCCATTGGTGGCGGGATGGTATGGGGCGGACGTGTAGTGCTTAACCCCATTGTTTTTTAAGAACTTCCTGAATTCTTCGGACACGAATTGTGGTCCATTATCAGAACAGATCTGTCCAGGCAGCCCACTCCTGGCAAATATGGTCCTTAATACTGTGATGGTTTTTTCCGTGGTGGTGGAGGACATCTTTATTACCTCCGGCCACTTGGAGTGTGCATCAACCGCGATTAAGAACATTGAGTCCATAAATGGACCAGCAAAGTCAATGTGTACCCTTTGCCATGGAGATGAGGGCCACTCCCATGGATGTAGAGGGGCTTGTGGTGGGGCGCTTTGGACCTTCTGGCATCCTAGACAGCCCTTGGTCATTTCTTTGATGTCTCCATCGATACCTGGCCACCACACAAACGCTCTGGCTAGGTTCTTCATTTTCACTTCACCCAGATGCCCCTCGTGAAGCTCCTTTAGCACTTTATCCTGGAGTTTGGGTAGAATCACCACTCTGGATCCACACATCAAGGTTCCTCGGCACACTGACAGCTGTTCCCTTCTTTGCGAGAATGCTGGCAACAGTGGTTCGCCATGTGCTGGCCATCCCTTCACCGTTAAATCGTAGACTCATGAGAGAGTCGGGTCATTTCTCGTTTCCTTTTCAATGGCAGAATTTGTTACTGGTAGACATTCTACTATGGTAGAGTGGAACATTTCCACTGGGTCCACTGTAGGTGCCTCTTCTACCATTGGCAACGGTAGACGTGATAAACCGTCAGCATTTCCATGCTGTTTTGATCCTTTGTATTCTATGTCATATTGGTGTGCCCCTAGGAAAAGGGACCACCTCTGTAGCCTTTGTGCTGTCATAATGGGAACGCCCTTTTTAGGGTTGAATATGAAGATGAGGCGTTGATGGTCAGTCAACAAGGTAAATTTTTGTCCGTGTAGGTAATGGTTGAATTTCTTCACTCCCCATACCAGGCTGAGTGCTTCCCTGTCGATCTGGGCATAGTTTCGCTCAGCTGAGATCAATGAGCATGACGTAAAAGCTATCGGCCGTTCTGAGCCATCAGGGAATCTATGTGATAATACCGCTCCTACGCCATAAGGGGATGCATCGCATGCCAGCCTGATTGGCAGTGATGGGTTGTAATGAGCCAAAACTTCCTTGGACGTGATCAAGCCTTTACATTTATGGTAGGCACGTTTACAGTCCTCGCTCCATTCCCAAATTACTCCCGTTTGTAGCAGTTCGTTAAGAGGGTGCAGAACAGTTGACAAGTTCGGTAAAAATTTATGGTAGTAATTTATCAATCCCAGGAACGACCTTAATTGTGAGACATTTTCAGGTGCTGGTGCTTTTATGACCGCTTCAATTTTCTCAGGGGACTTATGCAACCCTTCTTCATTAATTATGTGGCCACAATATGATATTTGTTTCTGGAAAAATTCGCACTTGGGGCGGTTTGCTCGTAGGTTCTCTCAGCCTAGTGAGCACCTTCTCCAAATTGGCAAGGTGTTCGTTGTCGTTTTCTCCTGTTACAAGGATGTCGTCTAGGTAGCATTGAGTCCCAGGAATCCCTTGCAGGACTTGTTCCATAGCTCTTTGCCAGATAGCTGGAGCTGATGCTATTCCGAAAACCAGTCGATTGTACTGGTACAGGCCTTCATGTGTGTTTATTGTGAGATAATTTTTAGAGGCCTCCTCAACCTCCATCTGTAGATATGCCTGTGCCAAGTCAATTTTTGTGAAACGTTTCCCTCCGGATAGTGAGGCGAAAATATCTTCTATCCTCGGAAGAGGATACTGTACCGTGTGAAGGACCGGGTTTACAGTCACCTTGAAGTCCCCACAGATGCGAATTTTTCTCTGTTCTTCAGATTTATCATTATTTAACGTTTTCTTCATGACCGGGACGATGGGTGTTGCCCACTCGCTCCAATCTATCTTGGATAACACGCCTGTCTTTTCCAAATTCTCCAGCTCTGCCTCGACTGCTGGGCGAATTGCGTATGGCACCGGCCTTGCCTTAAAAAACTTGGGAATTGCCGCATCTTCCACCTTTATTGAGGCGGTGATGCCTTTCAAGGTTCCTAGTTCCTGTTGGAACACTTCTTTGGCTTTGGCCAAGATGTCTTTTAATCATTCAGGTATGATGTCATCATCATTTTTTTTCTTACTGGTCACCGTCAGTGCCTGAATGGAGTGCCAGTCCAAACGTATCTTCCTGATCCATTCACGTCCCAACAGCGGTGGACCACCATCTTGCAGAACGTATAAATACAACTTCTGTATTTCCTTGCCGTTGTATACAACAGGCACCTTTATTTTCCCTTTGGGGTATACTTTCTGCCCCGTATATGTTTTCAAGATAATGGATGTGTCTTTCAAAGGTATATGCGGAAATAGCCGCTCGTAATCCCATCTACCTATGACAGTCAGAGCTGATCCTGTATCTAGCTCCATTTTAACTGGGGACCCCGCTATCGTGAGGGTAACCCAAATGGTCTGGTAATCTTCTTTGGCAATTACATTATGTAATTTGAGACAGCTTAGTCTCTTGTTTCCGGAGTCGCTATCGCTCTTCTGGTCTTCGGAGTTACTGTCCGTCACCATTTGTACCTTTCTGTACTTTTCCTTATTGATTTTCTTTCTGTCAGTGGATTTTTTGTTTCCAGATCGGCATACACGTGTAATGTGTCCCATCTTTCCGCATTGCCTGCATGCTTTGTCCTTGAACCAGCAGTCCCTCTGGTCATGGGTGGATCTGCCGCAGCGATAACATCTCTCGAAACCCCGTGTCATTTCATGGGTGCCGAAGTCCTGTGGCTTTTGCTGTATCTCTGCAGCTCCTCTTGCTGCTGCTTCGTATGATACAGCTACACTGAAAGCCTTGTCCAGTGTCAAATCTTTCTCAGAAAGTAGCCTTTTTTGTGTTCCTTCACTTAGGAGACCGCAGACGAATTTGTCTCGTAGAGAATCTGCCAGTCCTGCCCCGAATTGGCAGTGTAGGGTATCAACAATCTCCTTAAAATTCTTGTCCATCGGTTTGGCTGGAGTGATTAAGTTTCGTAACAGCCTGTATGTCCTTGCGCCCATTAGATTTAGAAGTACCGATGCCTTTTTATCATCCTTTATTTCATTCGCTGTGCAATATACTTCCACTCTTTCCACATATGTGGCCCAATCTTCTACATCACTATCGAAAGTAGTAATGTTGCCAGTCTTAGGCATTCTTAAAAAAATGGCGCCTCCCGCGCTTTCCTTTCTTCCTTGCTGAAAAACAAAATGGCGCCTCCCGCGCTTTCCCGCCGCTGTTGCTGCTGACAGCGCTGTTCTCCGCGGTTTTTATTTATACAAATATTTTTAATAGTCGGAGACTTGTTCCCGCCGGACTCTCTGGGACTTTCCCCGCCCTCTGCGTGGTCCGAACGCCGACTTGCTTTGCAGAGCTGGCCGTCTCCCGAGTGCTCCACCCTTGGTATTTGTTTGCCTGCGCCTTCACTGCTTGGCCCCACTGTACAGCCAGCCGATCGAGCCCCAGCCCGCCGCCCAGAAAGGATTATTGCAGTACCTGCCACCAGCCTGGCTAGCTGGTGAAACCACAGTTTTTTTTCTTTTTTTCTTCTTCCTTCGTCTGAGGAATCGATCTCCTTGAGGTGCTGCCGAATTGCAGGTAAGTCCGTTTCCAATTCGTCGCCACTGTTGTATCCGTGTGTTAATGAAGACACGGAATGCAGGAGTTGGTTTACAGGTGTTTACTGGACAAAGTCTGGAGGTGAACTAAATGATACAAAACACTATACAGGCTTATATAGCCCGAGTGGCCATTACCGGCATTACAGTACACAGGGGCTCTTAAAGGCACATACACCACAGGTGCAAACTGTTTAAACCGGGTGCAAGAGCATCAGCAACCGAAGCCAGGTCTGAGGGTAAAGATCCTCAGCCTGAGGCGTGCGATGAGTCACAGACCACACAAGCTGGAACAGCAGCCTGCTTGATGGGAGAAACTGTCCCGCCCACCTGGGGGGAGGCTTCCCCTATGGCCTGGGACTCGGACGAGGAGGAGCCCGAACAGCAAGGCCCCGCCTTCGACACAATTCTGGAGGAGGTGGAGTCGGAGGACGGAGGTCCCGCCCTCGACTCAAGCGTGGGGGAGGTAGAAATTGGGGGCGGAGATCCTCCACCTGTAGGGACAGGTGAGGAGGAGTCGTCTGCCACAGACCCAAATCCCGAACGGGCGGAGCCTGAGGGGAGGGAGCCGAAGCCTACAGTCGTGGAAGAGCCATGGACTGTGAGAGCTAATGTCCCACCCGAAGGTCCACTCGCCAAGGGAGCCTGCCCGAATCCTAAAGGGGCGGAGCCTGAGGGGATGGAGCCGAAGCCCACAGTCATGGACGAGCCACGGGCTGTGAGAGCTAAAGTCCCACCCGAAGGTCCGCTCGCTAAGGGAGCCACGCCCAAAGTACCTTTTTGCAGGTCGACTCGAACGCCTCAGCCAGTAAAACCTTGGCCCGAGTCCCCCATTCCCAGTAAACGCCGACTTGAGAAATCCTTGACAAAATGCAGTCCCCGATTAACAGCAAAAGGCTGCGGGGAACCCGAGCCACAGGTCACTGCAGCCCCACCGCAGGGAGCGGCGAGCTGCAGTCCAATCAGGGATTAGGCAAGCCGCCCGCGGACGGGCGGCGCTGTACATAAGTTAAATTTAGGTTTAAGTTTAAGGTGTGGAAATATATTAAGGGGATTAGAGTTTAAGTAGTTTTAAATCTGCCCAGTATGTGTGTTGTTTTGGATCGAGGTTGAAAGACCTGATTACGCCGTCACCTAAGCCAGAATCTCTCGGGAGCCTGGCTATATTGTTTGATTTATTGCAGGAACCAGAAGAAAGATGAGAGGGATCCTCGTCGCGTTCGTGATGATCGGATGGAGCTGGGCCTATCGGGGCCGCACCAAGGACTCCACGATTTATGGGTGCTCTGGAAATAGAGGCCCCATCGCAACTGACAGAACCGGCTCACGGGACACTGAAGAGACTGCTGACTACTTCCATGAAGGGAGATGGCCAGGCTGGCTGGGGTCGAACTCTACTGAATACTCCAGCCAGACGGGGTTTGTATACAGAGAAACGTCTCTGATGTGCCCCAGGGTGCGGATCATTGCACCCAGGATCAGCGTCACCGTGGGCAAGAAGATTTACTTGAACTGTTTGGGACATGTACCTTTGGACCGCTGGTGGTGGCTGCGTAAGTTGAGCAGCACCATGAAGAATTCCACAGTGGAATGGGAGAGATTGGGTAATAACACCCATCGGACAATTACGGGAACTCATGGGGGGTTGAGTGTCTGTTGGGACAAATGGTGGGAACCAGATGAGGGGATCTACATCTGTATGTGGGGTTCAGAACGCGCTTGCCCCACAGGCGTCTTCATCTTTTTCCAAAGACAGTGGCAGGATGCCGGACAAGGAATGAGGTGGGACGTCAGCACACGGGCGTGCGGAGTCCCTTACTCTCAGATACCAGTAAACGCCACGGAGCTCATCACCCGACCCCGCAAGCCCCTGCCACAGTTCCAGTAGCTAAAGCCCTCAAGGAAGGGTGCCCCACCACGACAAAGGGACCCGGGAACAGATTGGTATTGGTACCCACAGGTCAGGTACTGTACCAAAGGGTGCAGTACGTGGAGGCTTCGGTGATTTTAAACCTCACTGAGGTAAGATTGCCAGCGTGGTGCCCCAAGGAAACGAAGCAATTATACCAGGTCCTGTTAACAAACATGTTTAACCAGTTTTACGAATTCGACTTTGCCAATGTCGACAGAGCCGAATTGTACACCACACCACATGAGGTCTTGGACAGAGTAGGGAGACAAAGAAGGGGTGCAGTAAATGATATTTTCACAGCTTTTAACACAGGAACTTCCGTCATCAACACACTGGATGACGTGGAGCTGCAAACCCAGATCAATGGTTTAAAAACACAGTCAAGAAAGATACTGACTGATGAGAATAAGGTAGTGGGTTCTGAGTTACATGAGGACCAGGCCATGACACTACACTTAAAAGAGATTATAGCTGAGCTGGAGAAACACGCCAGAACGGTAAATGCTCTCATCAGGGAGGATCGGAATGCGTCCGACCAGGCTGCGTAGAACGAAGCTTGTGTGCTATATGGGGCGTGGTTACTGGGCGAGGGCCGCAGTAATCTGGAGGATTTAAAGCAAGGTTTAGTCCCCTCCTGGATCAGCAACAAGCACCTTGCAGCCCTCCACCCTTTTGAGAATACATTGAGTCCGTGCCAGCTCAGACTAGCTTCAGAGGCCTACCCAGTCCCAGTGGACTGTGGACGGTCTAATCACACCATTATGGGTATAGTGGTAAGAATGCCGGTGATGGGAAAGACAGTTAAACCCGCCCCGGTATACAGGGTGGAGAACATTGGAGTCATTCAGGGGGTTGCGCACATTCGCTACACAGGGGTCCCACCTTACGTCATTTGATGGGAGCATGCAATGACGGGTACCGACCTCTCGGGGTGCCGGAGCCGGGGAGCACACATCATCCTGTGTCCCCTCTCTAGAGAGAGAAACCTCAGGGAAATCTCTCAGGAAAACCCCTTACATTGGTATTCATGATAAAAAGGTCAGGGAACATTTGTTGAGAGAAACCGAACTAACATTGGAGGATGCTGTGAAAATATGCCATGCCAGTGAGCTAGCTCAACAGCACGCAAAGACTTTCAGTGAAATTAATAATGATGCAACTGTAATGAGTGACTGTGCTGCTGTCGGTGCTGTGTCCTACAAAGGGAACAAACATGGGCAGAACAGAAATGCAAAGCAATCGGAGGATGGAATTTTTAATTGTAAACGCTGTGGTTACCAGCACCAGTCAAGACAATGCCCAATGTTTGGGAAAATGTAATGGAAAGAATCACTTTGCCAAACAATGCTTTTCAAAAGTAAAAACAAAGAAAGGGCAACAAGTCAATGTGATTGAGGACACTGATTTAAGTGAGACATTTTTTGTAGGAATGGTGTCATATGACAATATCGAAAAGGATACAGAAAATGTGCAGCCCTCAGGAATAGACAATGCTGAACATAAAGTTAATGCAGTAAAAGAGGACAAATGGATGATGCCACTGCAGGTAAATGGAGCATTAGTTACATTGAAACTAGACACTGGGGCAAAAGCAAACTTAATCAGTATGAGTGACATTAAAAATATGAAAGAAAAGCCCAAAATACAGAAAAAGTCAGTACTATTGAAGAACTATAATGGACAGAAAATAGATAGCTTAGGTGTATGCACAATTAAAGTGACAGTCAAAGACAAAGTGCATCATCTCATGTTTTCTGTTGTGTCTGAAGGACTTGATTCACTACTAGGTGACAAAGCTTGTGAGGACTTAGAACTGGTCAAGAGAGTCTACCGTATAAACTGTGCCATAAGCAGACCAGATGACTCAGTGGATTCTGTAGTGAGTAATTTCCAGGATGTGTTCAAAGGATTTGGAGTTCTACCATTCACTTACAAGATCCAGCTAAAGGAGGATGCTCAGCCAGTGGTACATGCTCCATGGAGACTTCCAGCACCCCTGCGTGACCGTCTCAAGAAAGAACTGGACAGAATGACCACACTAGGAGTCATCAGTAAAGTCGAAGAGCCAACAGACTGGGTTAACTCCATGGTATGTGTAAAGAAAAAGAACAATGATCTAAGAGTATGCATGGATCCAAAGGACTTAAATGCAAACATAAAACGTGAACACTACCAGATTCCCAAGCGAGAAGAAATCACCAGTGAAATGTCAGGTGCCAGATACTTCACAAAGCTCGATGCCTCACAAGGATTTTGGCAACTAAAACTGGATGAAGAGAGCACCAAATACTGTACCTTCAACACATCATTTGGCAGGTATTGTTTCCTCAGAATGCCTTTCGGGATAATATCTGCATCTGAAATCTTTCATAGAGTGATGGAAAACATAATTGAAGGTCTGGAAGGAGTTCGGGTTTATGTTGATGACATCATCATCTGGGGCTCCACACTGAAAGAACACAATGAGAGACTGACTAAAGTGCTACAGAGCATACGCCAAAATGGACTGAAGCACAACAAAGCCAAGTGTCAGTTTGGCGTCCAGGAAGTCACTTTCCTAGGAGACAATCTATCTGGTAAAGGAATAGAGCCAGATATGGAAAAAATAAACGCCATACTCTACATGCCGCAACCCACTGACAAAAAAGGAGTGCTACGCATCATGGGGATGATAAACTTCATTGGAAAGTTCATTCCTAACTTGTCAGCCAAGACAGCCTGTCTGCGAGACCTGCTACATAAAACAAATGAGTTCGCATGGACAGAAAGACATGAACAAGAGTGGATGAACCTCAAAACAATGCTGACAACCACACCTGTACTCACCTTCTTTGACCCAACAAAGAGAATCAAAGTGTCAATGGATGCATCAAAAGATGGCCTAGGCGCGGTCTTGCTACAAGCAGAGGGTGAAGATTGGAAGCCTGTTGCCTATGCCTCCAGGTCTATGACTGATTCTGAGTGTCGATACGCCCAGATTGAAAAGGAATGTCTAGGCTTGGTAGTTGGACTAGAAAAGTTCCATGGCTACATATATGGACTTCCCACCTTCACAGTTGAGACAGACCACTGCCCACTGGTTGCCATCATAAAAAAAAACCTGAATGAGATGTCTCCAAGGATTCAACGACTCATGATGAAGCTGCAAAGATATGACTTTGAACTGATCTACACATCAGGCAAACACATAGTCATGTGAGCTCTACTGAGGAAGACGTGGATGTTCATGTGAGTATGGTCACTGCTGCGCTGCCCATGTCAGACACAAAATCAAAGCAAATAGCAGAAGAAACAGTAAAAGATACAGTGTTACAAACAGTAATAGAGAACATTCATCATGGCTGGCCAAAAGGTTCCTGTCCAAAGTACTATCACATCAGGTCAGAGTTAAGTGTCACAAGCGGACTATTACTAAAACAGAACAGAATAGTCATTCCACAGGCTCTATGTCAAGACATGCTCAAAAGGATTCATGAGGGACACCTCGGAATTGAAAAATGCAAAAGGAGAGCAAGAGACACTGTTTATTGGCCTGGCATAAATAAGGACATTGAGAACATGATAGGCACATGTGAGACATGTCAGAAACACCAAAACAAACAAGCAAAGGAACCAATGATAGTAGCTGACTTACCAACAGCACCATGGCAAACGGTTGGTATGGACCTCTTTCATTTGAATGGTAAAGACTATCTAATAGTGATTGACTACTATTCTAACTATCCTGAGATGGCGCTGCTCTCAAGCACATCAGCAAGCAGTGTCATAATGCATGTTAAATCCATCTTCGCCAGACATGGAATTCCCAGGATTGCCGTTAGCGACAATGGTCCGTGCTTCAACTGTAAGGTGTGGCAACAGTTTGCAGCACATTATGACATTCAGCACATCACATCCAGTCCTCTGTATGTTCAGTCGAATGGTAAGGCAGAGAAAGGTGTTCAAGTTCTCAAACAGCTACTGAAGAAAGCAACAGGAAGCAAGTCTGACCCTTATCTCGCCCTGCTGAGCCACCGAGCCTCCCCTTTAGACTCTGGTTCTTTAACTGCTGAACACCTAATGGGTCGCAAGTTGCGCACCACGCTACCCTGCTGTGCAAAAGAAAAGCAGAGTAAGGAACTGAGACAGAGACTTCAACTGTTAAAGCTGAAACAGAAATCACACTATGACAAGTCATCCAAAACTCTGAAACCATTGACAAGGGATGATGTTGTCAGGATTGAGGATCCAGATGCATGGAACAGGGAAGCTACAGTTCTTGAGGAAGTAGGACCAAGGTCATACACTGTTAGAACTGAGGAAGGACAGATTCTCAGGAGGAACCGCCGTTCCCTCCTGAAAACACAAGAAACTATCCAAGAGCAAATCGATGACAATGCCGCAACTGAATCTTGTCACTCACCACCAGAACAATCTAACACAAACACACATACAGGCTCTCATGAAAACACAACAGACTTACCTGTGCTGAGAAGACCCACATGTGAAGTAAAAAAGCCTGATAGACTTAATCTTTGAGTACAAAGAAAACTATAATAAAAGAATGAAAAGCTTAGAGTTCATAAAGTAAAGCTTTGAAAATGTGTTGACTGTTGTGAAGATGTTTATGTCGTTATGATTGATTGATATTGATTTTGTTTAACCTCTAAGGAAGGGGGATGTAGTGATTAGTAACATGTCATTCTAGAATGGTACACTAGGTGGAGCTGTATGTTTAGTAAGGGCTACCCAGAAGGCGGTAGTCAAGATGGATGCCTGTACCTAGTCCACATGGCTGAATAAATGACTAGCTCAAGCTAGCTGTTCATAATGAAAACATTTATTTATTTATGAACATAACAGAGTGGAGTGGGTTTGGGATGAGGGTTGCAAGGCTGCATTTGTAAAACTCAAACAAGATCTGCAGAACGCGTCGGCTCTAGGGGCTATTGATGGGGGAAAAGAGTTTTTCCTGGAGGTAGCAGCCAGTGGGGGACAGTCTGAGTGCAGTGCTGCTCCAGGAGCGGCACGGCCAGCTGAGACCAGTGGATTACTCCTCCAGGATACTTACAGATGTGGAGAAGGGCTACTCCAACTGTGAGAGGCACCTCCTCGCCACTCACTGGGCTGTGAAAAGATCATTGATCTTCACAGGCACCTCGCCCATCACTCTCCTTACTCATCACACGCCCACCGAAATGCTCCTAGATGGGAGAATTGCTCGCTGGACCCTGCTTCTCTCCCAGATGGACCTAAGGGTGAAAGGTCTCTGCGAGCCAAAGCTCGCAGCCAACACGATTTATCCAGGGACAGCCCACCGGTGTTCCATTGAAGGAGTATGGGAAGTCAACATAGGTTTTCGGGCCGAGATACACCCCACAGGCCGCGAAATCTATGTAGACAGTTCGAGCACAGTATCTGCTGGGGAACGACTTACAGGGTGTGGAGTTTATGACCCAGGGGCAGACATTGCCCTGGCAATTAAACTCCCCAGCACCATGAGCGCCCAGCATGCTGAACTGTCTGTGGTAGTGTACGTGGTTACACACCCCAAGAAATTCCCTACCCCGTACACGATTTGCTTGGATAGCATGTTCACATGCAATTTGTGTACAGAATACCTGGCCATTTGGTCCCATCATCGATACACCTCCGCTAACGGGAGACCCCTGGCAATCAAGCCACTGCTGGAGAAAATCATGACAGCCGTAGGGGAGGAAGGGAAGGTCTATATCCATAAAGTTAAAGCCCATTCAAAGACAGAACCCATGCGGGAGGGCAACCAAAACGCAGATGAATTGGCCAAGCAGGGAGCCAGGGAAGGATAGTTTTGGGACCCCTACCAGACAGATTTGGAGGCCGCAATCCGGGACAAGGGAGGGACACAAGGGTTAGCTTTGGTCCCAGACCTAAAGCAGGCCCAGGTACGGGATCCCGTCCTTAGAGCCGTCCTGAACGCGCTCACAAAAGGGGAGAAGGTCGAGGGCCCGTACGGTACAGCAGCCATCACCGTCAAGGAAGGCATGCTGTTCGGGGGGAGCAATGGGTAGTGCCGCAGCAGCACCAAAGGGAATTCCTCCAACTGGCCCATGAGGGTCCAGGAGCGGGGCATCCCGGGCCTGAGACCACCTGGCAGTGGGTGGAACAGGCAGGATGGTGGCCAGGACTGAGGGAACAGGTCCGCGAGTTCTGTGCCGGCTTTCTGGTGTGTGCTGCCAATAACCCTGACCCCCAGAAAAGGCAGGTATCTTTGGGACACATCAGGAGGGTAGAGGGACCATGGCAGTCAATCCAGATCAATTACATTGGGCTACAAGTATTGCGTAGTTCTGGTGGATGTGGTTTCAAAGTGGGTGGAAGCTTTTCCCTGCCGAACAGCTACTGCATTGGGTACAGCTAAGATCCTGGTCAGGGAAGTGTTGTCACGATGGGGACTACCGCAGTATGTGAAGTCAGATCAAGGGAGTCACTTTACCAGACAGGTCATGCAAGAGACCCTCATGGTACTTGGCATCCAGGGGAATGGCACGTCGCCTACATCCAGGGGAATAGGTAGGCGTTTCTGCTGCCATAAATGTGATTCCAGGATGGTGTGTTGCCTCCCTGGTGCAAGGGTCAAGGATGTCTCAGAGCGGCTGCAGAACATTTTGGAAAGGGAGGGTGAACAGCCAGTTGTAGTGGTGCATATAGGTACCAAAGATATAGGTAAAAACCGGGATGAGGTCCTAAAAGCTGAATATAGGGAGTTAGGAAGTAAATTAAAAAATAGGGCCTCAAAGGTAGTAATCTCAGGATTGCTACCAGTGCCATGTGCTAGTCAGAGTAGAAATAGAAGGATATTTCAGATGAATACATGGCTAGAGGAATGGTGCAAGGGGGAGGGATTCAAATTCCTGGGACATTGGAACCAGTTCTGGGGGAGGTGGGACCAGTACAAACCGAATGGTTTGCACCTGGGCAGGGCTGGGGCCGATGTCCTAGGGGGAGTGTTTGCTAGTGCTCTGGGGGAGGGTTTAAACTGAAATGGCAGGGGGTTCAGAACCTGAGCAGGGAGACAGAGGAAAGGGAAACAAGGATAAAAGCAAAAGCTAGGAAGGAGAAAAACAAAACTGGCAGTCAGAGAAATCAACGGTTTAAATCAAACATGGCCACAGTAAATAATAATTCTAATAGATCTAAGAGCATTAAAAAAACAAGCCTGAAGGCTTTGTCTCTTAATGCGAGGAACATTCTTAATAAGGTGGATGAATTAGCTGCGCAAATAGAGGTAAACGAATATGATTTGATTGGGATTACGGAAACATGGCTCCAGGATGGCCAAGGCTGGGAACTCAACATCCAGGGATATTCAATATTCAGGAATGATAGGCAAAAAGGAAAGGGAGGTCGTGTAGCATTGCTGGTTAAAGAAGGGATTAACACAATTGTAAGGAATGATATTAGCTCTGATGATGTGGAATCTGTATGGGTAGAACTGAGAAATACCAAGAGGCAGAAAGCGTTAGTGGGAGTGGTATATAGACCTCCAAACAGTAATGCGGAGGTTGGGGATGGCATTAAAAGGGAAATTAGAGAAGCGAGCAATAAGGGCACCATAGTCATCATGGGTGAAGTTCATCTACATATAGATTCGGCTAACCAAATTAGTAACAATACTGTGGAGGAGGAATTCCTGGAGTGTTTACGGGATGGTTTCCTGGACCAATATGTCGAGGAACCAACCAGAGATCAGGCCATCTTAGACTGGGTATTATGTAATGAGAAAGGATTAATTAGCAATCTTGTTGTACGAGGCCCCTTGGGTCGGAGCGATCATAAAATGATAGAATTCTGCATTAAGATGGAGAATGAAGTAGTTGACTCAGAGACGAGGGTCCTGAATTTAAATAAAGGAAACTATGATGGTCTGAGGCGCGAGTTGGATAGGATTGATTGGGGAATGTCACTCACAGGGTTGATGGTGGATAGGCAATGGCAAACATTCAAAGACTGAATGGATGAACTACAGAATTTGTTCATCCCAGTTTGGCATAAAAATAAAACAAAAAAGGTGACTCAACCGTGGCTAACAAGGGAAATTAGGGATTGCACAAGATCCAAGGAGAGGACATATAAATTGGCCAGAAAAAGCAGTAAACCTGAGGATTGGGAGCAGTTTAGGATTCAACAAAGGAGGACAAAGGGATTAATTAAGAAGGGGAAAATAGAATATGAGAGTAAGATTGCGAGGAACATAAAAACTGACTGTAAAAGTTTTTATAGATATGTGAAGAGAAAAAGATTGGTGAAGTCAAGCGTAGGTCCCTTGCAGTCAGAATCAGGGGAATTTATAATGGGGAACAAAGAAATGGCTACCAATTAAATACATATTTTGGCTCTGTCTTCACAAAGGAGGACACAAATAACCTCCCAGAGATGTCAGGGAACCTAGGGTCTGATGAAAGGGAGTAACTGAAAGAAATCAGTATTTGTAGAGAAATGGTGTAAGGGAAATTGATGGGATTGAAGGCCAATAAATACCCATGGCCTGATAATCTACATCCTAGGGTACTTAAGGAAGTGGCCCTACAAATAGTAGATGCATTGCTGATCATCTTCCAACATTCGATGGAATCTGGAACAGTACCCATGGATTGGAGGGTAGCTAATGTTACCCCACTATTCAAAAAAGGTGGTAGAGAGAAAACGGGGAATTATAGCCCAGTAAACCTAACATTGGTACTGGGGAAAATGCTAGAGTCCATTATAAAAGATGTAATAGCAGAGCACTTGGAAAACAGTGACAGGATCAGACAAAGTCAACATGGATTTACAAAAGGTAAATCATGCTTGACTAATCTACTGGAACTTTTTGAGGATGTAACTAGTAAAATAGATTAGGGAGAAGCAGTGGATGTGGTGCATTTGGACTTTCAAAAGACATTTGATAAGGTCCCGCATAAGAGATTAGTGTGTAAAGTTAAGGCACATGGGATTGGGGGCAAGGTATTGACTTGGATAGAGAACTGGTTGGCAGACAGAAAGCAAAGAGTTGGAATAAACGGCTTTTTTTCCGAGTGGCAGGCAGTGACTAGTGGGGTACCGCAGGGATCGGTCCTTGGACCCCAGCTATTCACAATATATATTAATGATCTAGACAAGGGAACTAGATGTAATATCTCCAAGTTTGCAGATGACACAAAGCTGGGTGGGCGTGTGTGCTGTGAGGAGCATGCCGAGAAATTCCAGGATGATTTGAACAGGTTGGGTGATTGGGCAGAAGCATGGCAGATGTAATATAACGTGGATAAATTCGAGGTTATCCACTTTGGTGTCAAAAACAGGTAGGCAGATTATTATCTGAATGGCAATAGATTGGGAGAAGGGGAAGTGCAACGAGACCTGGGTGTCCTTGTGCACCAGTCGCTGAAGGTAAGCATGCAGGTGCAGCAGGCGGTTAAGAAGGCAAATGGTATGTTGGCCTTCGTAGCGAGAGGGTTTGAGTACAGGAACAAGGATGTCTTGCTGCAGTTGTACAGGGCCTTGGTGAGACCACATCTTGAGTATTGTGTGCAGTTTTGGTCGCCTTATCTGAGGAAGGATGTTCTTGCCATGGAGGAAGTTCAGCGAAGATTCACTAGGCTGATATCTAGGGTGGCAGGAATGACGTATGAGGAGAGATTGGGTCGATTGGGCTTATACTCGCTGGAATTTAGAAGAATGAGAGGGGATCTCATTGAAACTTATAACATTCTGACAGGACTGGACAGACTAGATGCAGGAAGAACATAAGAACATAAGAACAAAAGAAATATGAGCAGGAGTAGGCCAATCGGCCCCTCGAGCCTGCTCCGCCATTCAATAAGATCATGGCTGATCTGATCCTAACTGCCAATCTACTATCACAGAACCATCTCCTGAATCTAACAGAATTAGACACACAAAATAGGAGCAGGATCAGGCTACACGGCCCCTGGGCCCACTCCGCTACCCACAGGGCCATGTCGGATCCGAACCTAGACTCATGTCCAAGTTCCTGCCTGCACCCCGTAACCCTTAATTCCCTTTATTTCTAGGAAACTTTCTTTTTCTGTTTTAAATTTATGTAATGATGTAGCTTCTACAGCTTTTTGGGGCAGCATATTCCATGGATCTACCACCCTCTGAGTGAAGTAGTTCCTCCTCATCTCAGTTTTGGAAGAGCAGCCCCTTATTCTAAGACTATGCCCCCTAGTTCTAGTTTCACCCATCATCGGGAACATCATCCCCGCATCCACCTGATCCAACCCCTTCACAATCTTATATGTTTCAATAAGATCGCCTCTCATTCTTCTGAACTCCAATGAGTAGAGTCCCAATCTACTCAACCTCTCCTCATATGTCCATCCCCTCATCCCCGGGATTAACCGAGTGAACCTTCTTTGTACTGACTCGCGAGCAAGTATGTCTTTTCTTAAGTATGGACACCAAAACTGTATGCAGTATTCCAGGTGCGGTCTCACCAATACCTTGTACAACTGAAGCAATACCTCCCTATTTTTATATTCTATCCCCCTAGCAATGAAAGCCAACATTCCATTGGCCTTCTTAATCACTAGCTGCACCTGCATACTAACCTTTTGAGTTTCGTGCACCAGGACCCCCAGATCCCTTTGTACTACAGTACTTTCCAGTTTCTTGCCATTAAGATAATGGGGCAGAAATTCGTGTCGGCGGCTTGCCGCGCGTGCAAGGCCCCGATATGCACTTACCCGACGCGCCGGCCATTCACCTCCAGGGACGCCTGGAATTCCAGTTTGAAAGAGAAGAATCCCGGGCAGCGTCTGATGTCACGCCGCCCAGGAGTGCAGCCAACGCGAAGCCTGTAGCGCGCTGTGCAAGTGAGACACGCCCCTTGAGGTCTCAGTTTAATAGGACACGCCCCCAATGTTTCTCACAAGCTGCTAAGCATTTTTACATGCAAAGCAGCATTTTAAATAGGTTTTTGGTACTTTTATGAAGCTTTTGGTAACTTTTATAAACTTTTAAAAACGTTTACATTATTTTGAAGAATCTGAAGTAGTTTTAAACAGAATTAAAGCAATTTAAAGACTTTTAAAAGCCCTAAAAGAATTTTGTTTATTCCATTTATTTATTTAGCAATGTCGTCGTCATACGTGTCTTCACACTGTTCCCTTTGGGGAACCGTATGAAGTGGTGGAAGGATTTATGGCCGTGATTAACGCTCATTCCGTGACCGTAACCATCTTTGAACCAGCCATTAGGGTGGCTAGTCCTATGACAGGAGGGTTTTACGGGCTCCCACAAGCTATACAAGGAGGGGGGGCCACCCACACCCACGGACGCAAATATCCCACTGGATGTGAACCGAGAATTTAGAGCCGGAGCTCCGACTCAACTTGCCGGGACTGTCTGGAGCGGGGTTCGAAACCCTACCCCATCTGGCTCAGCGGTGGGGATCCTACCGCTACGCCAAAGGCCCAATCCGATTAGCAACGTGAAATGGCTGGAATGAGCACAATTCACTGCATTAAAAGAACTCACAATTGAACTGATGATGACCTCAGCAATCTCCTCAACGAGGTGGAGGCGCAGCGCCTGCTCATCATTGGTAATGAGAAGTCAAAGGCGCCGCAAAAAGGACAGATGATAGCTTGGTCTTTCAAGTGGCAGCATAGGGCTCCAGGCACGGGGAGGGAAAAGGCGCAGGAAACGTATGGGTGTCACCTTTTGCGCGGAGTGGGCCTTTTGCGTGGAGTGGGCCTTTTGCGTAGCGGTAAGCATCCCCGCCGCTGGGCCAGAAGGAGTAGGGTTTCGAACCCCGCTCCAGACAGTCCCGGCAAGTGGAGTCGGATCTCCAACTATAAATTCTGGGTGGACATCCATTGGGATACTTGCGTCCGCAGGTGTGGGTGCCCCCCCCCCTCAGATGGGTTGTGGGAGCCCGTAAAACCCTCACGCCATAGGACTAACCACCCTAATGGCTGGTATGAAGATGGTTATGGTCACGGAAGGAGTGTTAACGTGGCCAGAAATCCTTCCACCACTTCATACAGTTCCCGAAAGGGAACAGTGTGAGGATACGTACGACAATGACCTCTTGCGCAATGCACCTCCTTGGACCCTCAGTCGCAGATGCGAGGGGGCAAATCGTGCAATTGTTAAATTTTTCATTTTATTGACATGTAAAATGTTGGCCCAGTAATTCCCTTCCAAACGCGCGAGTACGGTCGGGGTACTTACGCGTCTGGCCAGAGGAAATGCCGGTTTTCAGCATGCACAGCGCATGCGGGGAAAACCGGCATTTCCTGTCCTCTGAACGAAGGGGTTCAGAGGCAGAACGCTTGCGACTGTACAGGCAGCGCGTGCGCAGTAAAATTCGCCGCTTTCATTCATCCTTTCAGTGAGGTCAAGTCCTTACAACTTACACATGAAAAAAGCATGGGTACAGTTGCTCCAGAGGCTGCGGAGGAAGATATTTCTTATCGTGGAGCTTCTGAAAGTATGTATGTCTGTATATATTCCTTTGCGTGTTATGTATATATTCCTTTACTTATGTGTATGAATGTATTATTTAATTATGACTTTCAGAGAAAGTAACTTATTGGAAAATCATAATTAAAAACATACATTCATACACATAAGTAAAGGAATATAAAACATACATACATATACGTAAAGGAATATATGCGGACATACATACATAATTACTTATTACTGATGAAAAGTTTCTTTCTTAAAAGTGCTGGAAATGTTACATTACTCATTTTAGAACACTCATTTTCACATTCAATTCACACAGCCACAATTGCTCCTTCTACCTACCGTACTGAAAACCCGTTTAAAAAAAACAATTTAAACTTTAAAACTTAATTAAAATTTCTTAAAATAACTTTCCTCCCTTTCCCAAACAACAATATTGCCTTTCAGAAGCTCTACGATGAAATATATCTTCCTCCGCAGCCTTGGAACAACTTTACACATGCTTTTTTCAAGTGTAACTTGTAAGGACTTACCCTCACTGAATCCATGAATGAAATCGACGAAGTTCACTGCGCAAGCGCTGCCTGTGCAATCGCACGCGCTGTGCCTCTGAACCCCTTCGTTCAGAGGACTGGAAATGCCGGCATTCCCCGCATGCGCTGTGCATGCTGAATGCCGGCATTTCCACCGGCCAGATGCATGAGTACCCTAACCGTACTCACGCGTTCAGAGATGAATTTCTGGGCCAATAACTTGCTCTACGATTTTTCCTGCCAAAGTGCATAACCTCACACTTTCCAGTATTGTATTCCATCTGCCAAATCTCTGCCCACTTACTTAGCCTGTCTATGTCCCCTTGAAGGTTTTTTATGTCCTCCTCACTCACTACTTTCCCTCCCATCTTAGTATCATCTGCAAACTTTGATATGTTACACTCGGTCCCCTCCTCCAAATCGTTAATATAGATTGTAAAGAGTTGGGGACCCAGCACTGACCCCTGCGGAACACCACTAGTTGCTGATTGCCAGTCTGAGAATGAACCATTTATCCCAACTCTCTGCCTTCTGTTAGATAGCCAATCCGCTATCCATGCCAGAATATTACCCCCAATCCCGTGATTTTTTATCTTAAGCAATAATCTTTTGTGTGGCACCTTGTCAAATGCCTTTTGGAAGTCTAAATACACTACGTCCACTGGTTCCCCTTTATCCACCCTATATGTTACTTCCTCAAAGAACTCCAGCAAATTTGTCAAACATGACTTCCCCTTCATAAAACCATGCTGACTTTGTCCTATTAAATTATGATTATCCAAATGTCCTGTTACTGTCTCCTTAATAATGGACTCCAAAATTTTACCTACCACAGATGTTAGGCTAACTGGTCTATAGTTTCCAGCCTTCTGTCTACTGCCCTTTTTAAATAAGGGTGTTACATTAGCAGTTTTCCAGTCTGCCGGGACCTTTGCTGAGTCCAGGGAGTTTTGGAAAATTATTACTAATGCATCCACAATCCCTACCGCCACTTCCCTCAAGACCCTAGGATGTAAGCCATAAGGTCCAGGTGTTTTATCCACCTTGAGTCCCATTATTTTACCGAGTACCACTTCCTTAGTGATTTTGATCGTGTTTAGCTCCTCCCCCCTTATAGCCCCCTGTTTGTCCAGTGTTGGGATATACTTAGTGTCCTCTACTGTAAAGACTGATACAAAATATTCATTCAGTGTTTTTGCCATCTCCATGTTTCCCACCATTAATTTCCCGGTCTCATCCTCTAAGGGACCAACATTTACTTTAGCCACCCTTTTTCTTTTTATATAACTATAAAAACTCTTACTATCTGTTTTTATATTTTTTGCTAATTTACTTTCATAATCTATCTTCCCTTTCTTAATCAATCTTTTTGTTATTTATTGCTGTCTTTTAAAGTTTTCCCAATCCTCTATCCTCCCTCTAGATTTGGCTACCTTATATGCCCTTGTTTTTAGTCGAATACTATCCTTAATTTCTTTACTTAGCCACGGATGGCTGTCTTTTCTTTTACACCCTTTTCTTCTCAGTGGAATATATTTTTTTGGAAGTTGTAAAATAACTCCTTAAATGTACACCACTGATCATGTATCGTCTTACCCTTTAATCTATTTTCCCAATCCACTCTACTCAATTCCGCTCTCATACCTTCATAGTCTCCTTTATTCAAGCTTAGCATGCTTGTTTGAGATCCAACCTTCTCACCCTCTAATTGAATATGGAATTCAACCATGTTATGGTCACTCATTCCAAGGGGATCCTTTACTAGGACATTTTTAATTAATCCTGTCTCGTTACACAGGACCAGATCTAAGGTTGCTTGCCCCCTGGTCAGTTCAGTTACATACTGCTCAAGAAACCCATCCCTAATACACTCAATGAACTCATCCTCAAGGCAGCCCTGCCCAATTTGATTTGTCCAATTAATATGATAGTTAAAATTCCCCATAATTATAGACGTTCCCTCAACTATTTCCTGATTGATACTCCATCCAACAGAGTTGCAACTGTTCGGAGGCCTATAGACTATGCCCACTAGTGTTTTTTTCCCCTTATTATTCCTTATCTCCACCCAAACTGTTTCATTATCCTGATCTTTTGACCCAATATCATTTCTCTGTATTACAGTGATTCCTTCCTTTATTAACATAGCCACCCCACCTCTCCTTCCTTCCTGCCTGTCCTTCCTGATCGTTAAATAACCTGGTATGTTTAATTCCCAGGCATTGTCACCCTGCAGCCATGTTTCTGTAATGGCCACAAGATCATACCTTGTGGCCATTACAGAATAAACAGGATGTTCCCGATGGTCGGGGAGTCCAGAACCAGGTGCCACAGTCTAAGGATAAGGGGTAAGCCATTTACGACAGAAGTGAGGAGGAATTTCTTCACCCAGAGAGTGGTGAACCTGTGGAATTCTCTACCACAGAAGGCAGTAGAGGCCAATTCTTTAAATATATTCAAGCAGGTGTTGGATATATTTCTTGAAGCTAAAGGGATCAAGGGGTATGGGGAGAAAGCAGGGACAGGGTACTGAATTTGGATGATCAGCCATGATTGAATTGAATGGCGGAGCAGGCTCGAGGGGCCGAATGGCCTACTCCTGCTCCTATCTTCTATGTTCTATGTTAACCCACAGTCATCGGGTCCTGTAGAGCGTTTAACCCGTACTATAAAAGAAAGGCTGCGCAAGGAGACAGGAGACTCACCCAAGAAGTGGGTAGAAGTCCTACTGTTGGTCCTAATTGGGATCCAAGCTAGCCAGTCAAAAAGCACGGGGTATTCCCCGCATGAGCTGATGTCTGGCAGGGTTATGCGGACCCACACCCATGTGCTAGCCCCGGTGCTCACGGAAGGTCAGCTCAGAGAGGTGAACCGGGACAGCTTCGTCAGGAATCTGTTTGAACACCTTAAAGAGATTCACTGGCAGGCTGCTAGCAACATGGGAAAACAGCACCGGAGTAACCGACTGCTGCTAGAACCCAACAGGCACCACGAGTGGGAGCTAGGGGATCAGGTCACGGTGAGGAACTTTGCCCAGTTGGGAAGTTTCGAACCATTGTATATGGGGCCGTACAGCATTGTGGATAAGGCAAGCCCCATGGTCTATGTAGTGTATGTACATTTAAGAGAGAACTACTTTTACAGCTCCTGTATACTGTAGTACCGGCAATGACCACACCTGTATATAAGCCTTGAGCATGCCTCTGTGCTGTCAGTCTTTAGACTACCCTACTCCAGTAAACACCTGTTGATTGTTAAGTTACAGCCTTTGTGTAGTTATTGGAAAACATCATACTCTAAGAATCATGGATTCAACAGTGGCGACGAGGTCAATTTGAATCTGCCTGCAACTCTGCATTTCCCTTCAAGGATTCGCTCCGGGAGGGCGGTGGAAGAAAGTCGAGGCCAGAAGCACGGGCATTGACCACGAGCAACCGCCCAGTCATCCGGCAGAGAGTGAACATCGCAGGGGAGGCTGTTGAGAGCCGGGCTTGGTTCCCCAGCCACGACGATCCAGCAACAGGCTGGCAACAGGTACAGCGCAGACCCCCCTTCCTGGACAGCGGCGGCTGGAGCCGACCGACGGCATAGAAAAAGCCGAGCAGCGTCGACGGGGTAAGAGAGAGGGTGAAGCACACAGGGTGCGGTCGGGGGTTGAAAACCGAGCGGCGTCGAGGAAAAACAAACAGAGAGAGAGAAAGGGTAAAGCGGCAGCCGGGTTCAGGACCGAGCAACGGCAACGGGAAAGGCGCACAGGAGAACGCGCAGAGCACAGCCAGGGCTCAAGGGCTGAACCGCATCCGCGGGGAGAAGAAGGGAGAGTGCGGGAGACGCCATTGAGCTGCGGAGAAGAAGGGAGAGCGCGGGAGATGCCATTTTTAGAAGCCGCAGCGGAGAAGAAGGGCGAGCGCGGGAAGATAGGAAAGCGCGGGAGACGCCATTTTCTGCCAGCGGAGAAGAAGGGAGAGCGTGGGAGATGCCATTTTAGACAGTTAAATCACACCCAGGGATGCCGAAGAGTGGCAGTATCACTGCGTTCGACAATGAAGTCGAAGATTGGGCGACATATGTGGAACGCATTGAGGTGTACTGCAGGGTGAATGAAGTGCCAGATGCTAGGAAAGCACTGGTTTTGTTAAATTCCATGGGTGGAAAAATGTATGGCTTACTGCGAAACCTAATAACCCCAGAGAAGCCCGTGGATAAGAATTTCGAAAGCATAGTAGAAATCCTACAGGACCACTTAAACCCCACACCGCTGCTGATAGCAGAAAGATTTCAGTTCCACAAAAGGAACCAGCATAAAGATGAAAGTAATGCTGAGTACTTAACGGAACTGCGCAAGCTATCGAAACACTGCCAGTTTCGAGTGGGACTAGCAGATACGCTAAGGGACAAGTTTGTGTGTGGGCTTCAAAGTGAAGGAACCCAGAAATGGCTTCTATCAGAAAAGGATCTTACGCTGGACAAGGCTTTCAGCATGGCAGTATCACATGAAGCAGCCGCACGGGGCGCTGCAGAGATGCAACGGAGACCGCAAGAATATGGCACCAATGAAATGTCATATGGAGCAGGGAAGTGTTATCGCTGCGGCAGACCAACACACGACCAGAAGGATTGTTGGTTCAAGGACCAAGTGTGCAGACAGTGTGGAAAAGCAGGACGCATAGCAAGAGTCTGCAGGTCAGGGAAGAAAACCAGCAGCAAGAAATCTCCACAGGAGAAGTACAAAAAGGTACATAAGGTGATGGACAGTAGTTCAGACAAACAGAAAAGTGATAAAGACTCCGGAAGCAAGGAGCTGGGTTGCCTGAAACTACATAAGGTAATCAAAATGGAGGATCACCAGACTATCCGGGTCACACTCAAGATAGACGGAGTTCAAGTGAAAATGGAATTGGGCACTGGATCAGCCCTAACAGTCATAAACTAAAGGGAATACAAGCGACTATTTTCACATATACCCTTGAAAGCTACAGAGATTGTCTTGAAGACGTACACGGGGCAAAAAGTCTACCCCAAAGGGAAAATAAGGGTGAAAGTGATATACAAAGGCCAGGAAATACCTAAAATGGACCTATATGTATTGCCAGATGGAGGACCACCACTACTAGGACGTGAATGGATCCAGAAGATACAATTAGATTGGCATTCCATACAGGCACTGAAGGTTGAGGCCAAAAAGGATGACGACGTCACACCTGGACAACTGTCAAAAATGCTAACTGACGCACAAGAAGTGTTCCAGGAGGGACTCGGAACACTAAAAGGCATAACAGCAATGATTAAAATAGAGGAAAATGCAAGCCCAAAGTTTTGTAACGCCAGACCAGTGCCTTTTGCGATCCGACCAGCCGTCGAAGCAGAGCTGGAAGGGTTCGAACGTTCAGGAGTACTGTCCAAAGTAGACTGGAGCGAGTGGGCAACACCCATCATTCCTGTAATGAAGAGATCATTGAGTAATACACCTGGGGATCCAAAGAAGGTCCGCATCTGTGGGGATTTTAAGGTGACAGTGAACCCAGTCCTTCACACGGTACAATATCCGCTTCCACGGATTGAGGATATTTTCGCCTCGCTATCTGGAGGTAAGCGCTTCACCAAAATTGATCTGGCCCAGGCGTACTTGCAAATGGAGGTAGAAGAAGCCTCGAAACAATACCTCACGATCAACACTCATCAAGATCTCTATCAATACAACCGGCTAGTGTTCGGTGTAGCATCGGCTCCGGCTATTTGGAAAAGGGCAATGGATCAAGTCCTGCAAGTGATTCCAGGGACCCAGTATTATTTGGATGACATCCTGGTCACGGGCGAAAATGACAGTGATCACCTCGCCAACCTGGAGAAGGTACTCACTAGATTAAAGGAATATGAGCTACGAGCTAATCGCCACAAGTGCGAGTTTTTCCAGAAGCAGATCTCGTATTGTGGCCACATTATTGATGAAGAGGGGTTACATAAGTCCCCTGAAAAGATTGAGGCAGTAGTCAAGGCTCCAGCTCCAGAAAATGTGTCACAACTGAGGTCGTTCCTCGGGCTGGTGAACTACTACCATAAGTTCTTACCAAATTTGTCTACGGTATTACACCCACTGAACACCCTACTGCAAACGGGGGTACCATGGAAGTGGAATGACGAATGTAAACGAGCTTTCCAGAAGTGCAAAGAATTGATCACATCAAAGGAGGTGTTGGCCCATTTCAACCCAGCACTACCAATTCGGTTGGCATGTGATGCATCACCCTATGGTATTGGAGTGGTGCTGTCGCACAAATTCCCAGATGGGTTGGAGAGGCCAGCAGCCTTTGCGTCTCGGTCACTAACCTCAGCCGAGCGCAACTACGCCCAGATCGACAGGGAGGCCCTCAGCCTAGTATGGGGAGTAAAAAAATTCAACCACTATCTGCATGGGCAGAAGTTCACCTTGCTGACTGACCACCAACCACTTGTCTCCATCTTTAATCCAAAGAAGGGCGTTCCGGTGATGACTGCACAACGGTTACAAAGATGGTCTCTTTTTCTAGGGGTGAACCAATATGAAATAGAATATAAAGACATGAAACAGCATGGAAACGCTGATGGGCTATCACGATTGCCACTGCCTACTGTGGAGGAAGCCCCAGCAGTGGACCCTATCGAGATATTTTATTCGTCAATAATTGAACGTTTGCCAGTAACTAACGTGGATATAGAGAAGGAGACCCGCAATGATCCGACACTGTCTCAGGTATATGATTTGACGGTGAGGGGATGGCCAACACATGGCGACTCACTGTTGCCAGCATTCTCATCCAGAAGAGAACAGCTGTCAGTATGCCATGGGACAGTGATGTGTGGATCCCGAGTGGTAATTCCACCCAAGTTAAGGGAGAGAGTGCTCAATGAGCTTCACGAAGGTCATCTGGGAGGGGTGAAAATGAAAAGCCTTGCTAGGGCTTATGTGTGGTGGCCGGGGATTGATCAACAAATCAAGGACCTAACCAAGAGCTGCTCAGGATGCCAGAAGGTCCAAAATGCACCACCACATGCCCATCTACACCCATGGGAGTGGCCCTCCTCTCCATGGCAGCGGGTGCATATTGATTTTGCTGGTCCATTCATGGACTCAATATTCTTAATAGCAGTGGATGCGCACTCGAAATGGCCTGAGGTGATAAAAATGTCCTCAACCACTACAGAGAAAACGATTGCAGTCCTACAGACCATACTTGCCAGGAACCGCTTGCCAGAGCAGATTTGCTCTGATAATGGACCACAGTTTGTGTCCGAAGAGTTTCGGAAATTTATGAGAAGGAATGGGGTAAGGCATTACACATCCGCCCCGTATCATCCAGCCACAAATGGATTGGCTGAGAGGTTCGTACAAGCCTTTAAGAAGGCGATAAAGGCCATGTGCGATGATGAAATTCCACTACAGCATAAGGTGGACAATTTCCTGTTAGCCTACAGAAATGCGACACATGCAGTTACCAACCAGACCCCGGCCATGATGTTCTTTAACCGAAGGTTGAGATCTCGTCTGGATTTGCTCAGACCAAATGTGCGAAGAAATGTTGAGGATAAACAATTCCAGCACATCAATGAGAAGCCGACAAGGAGCTTCAATGTAGGACAACCAGTCTTGGCCCATGACTACCAAACAGAGAAATGGCAACCCGGTATGATATGCACACGGCAGGGGCCATTAATGTACACAGTGGATGTCGGGGAGAACATTGTGAGACGCCACGTCGATCAGATCTTAGCGTCACAGGAATGAGTCAACCCCATGGCTCGCGTACCTGGGGATGAACCCGACATACCGGTCGCGTCTACCTCAGAAACAGTAGCAGTGGAAACTGATGAACTACTGACGAAAGGGGGCCAGAATCGCCTCCACACCAAGAACAAGAACCTCAGGAAAGGCGCTATCCAGAAAGGATCAGGAAGCCGCCCCAAATACTGAATCTATAAATGGACTATTTCTGTTTAATTTGCATGTTAAAGTGTTAATTGTTATTTGAATATTATGGGTACTGCTAATCTAAAAGGGGAGGAATTGTAGTGTATGTACCTTTAAGAGAGAACTACTTTTACAGCTCCTGTATACTGTAGTACCGGCAGTGACCACACCTGTATATAAGCCTTGAGCATGCCTCTGTGCTGTCAGTCTTAAGACTGCCCTACTCCAGTAAACACCTGTTGATTGTTAAGTTAGAGCCTCCGTGTAGTTATTGGAAAACATCATACTCTAAGAATCACGGATTCAACAGTCTATGCCATAAAGATGCCCCACCGCACAAAGTAGTTCCACGTTAACCAGTGCAAGCTGTTCAAAACTGAGAGTGGGGAACGGCCAGCAAGGGCGAACCGTGTTAAAGCTAGAGGTCATCAGCCTGCAGCTGTGGCATACTCACAGACCGTAAAGGTGGGGGCAGTGACTTGTGTGACTGGCGAGGCCCTCCCACCGATTATGTGGGACTCAGGCACACCCCCAGTAGCTGGAGCCTTAAGAAGGTCACCTCGCATACCACAGCCAAAACTACCATGGACACCCGAGTATCAGTTTAAACGGTCCAGACCCAGGAAAGCCCTTACCAGAAAGGGAAAAACCAAGGTCAGGGACAAGTTTAAGGACGCAGATCCCCAGCCTGCTGCCTCCAAAGTTGAGGGATTCACAGGAGAGGTAGCATTGGGCAGAGAGTGAGAGAAGGGTCCCCAGCCTGCGGCATCAGGCTGCACGGAACCTGCAGGACAGGTTAGGGTCTCGGTAGCCACACAGAAGGGGGTAGTGTGCTGCAGCACAGGAGGGCACTCTCCCCCGGTCAGTTGGGAAACGGAAAACCCCCCAGTTCTTTTAAGAAGGACTCTCCGGGTCCGGTGGCACAGGTCACCTTACGCCCAGGCGTACAAGCTGCCCAGATTCCACAAAAGGCAGAGGCCAAACAGGAATTAGCCTGGCTGTCCGGAGACGGGCGGCGGATGTATATAGCTTTTAGTTTAGGAGTGTTTTACAGTTTCTTAGGTTTTGGAATTTTAATAGTCTAATTTCTAGTATAAAAGTTTAAGGTTTTGAAAATTTTGGTAACTTTGTCAGGCCAGAGAACCTTCTCGGGACATGGCTATCTGTTTTGTGCGCCCCTACAGAAAGGAAATCGACATGAGAAAGGTTCTGCCCCTGCTCGCCCTGGTAGGGGTGAACATCGGTGACCGAGGAGACGCGGAGGACTCCCACATCTATGGGTGCTCGGGAGAGAGAGCACCGATCGTTACTGCTGGGGGAGGCGAACGGGGTGTGGAGGAGCTCGCTATTTACTTCCATGAGGAAAGGTGGCCAGGGTGGCTGGGGTCTAACTCCACACAGTACTCCAGCTAGACCGGGTACACATACAGGGAGGCCTCCATCCCGTGCCCCAGGGTGCAGATCGTTGCTACAAGGGTCAGCATCACCGAGGGGAAACGTGTGTATTTGACATGTAAGGGACAGATTCCTTTGGATAGGTGGTGGTGGCTCAGAAAGCTGAGCAGGGACATAGGAAACCCCGCAGTCGAGTGGGAACGATTGGGAAACAATACCCATCTGATGATTACAGGGACCCGAGGTGTGTGCTGGGACAAGTGGTGTGAGCCACATCAGTTTGAATGTGGGGGTCAGAGAAAGCCTGCCCCACAGGCGTTTCCATCATCTTCCACAGACAATGGCAAGATGCCGGGGAGAGGATGGGGTGGGATTCTAGCCTGCATGCGTGCACAGTCCCACACTCCCCAATACCAGTCAACGCCACCGAACTTGTAACCCGCCCCCGGAAGCCCCTGCCCACGACCACGACATCACGGACTATAGTACAGAGGTGTCCTACCACCACCAAGGGACCAGGGAATGGGTTAGTATTAGTGCCAACCGACAAGTTGCTGTACCCGGGCTCCGGCACCCAGAGAGGTCTGTACCTGTCATAGCATGCTCCCACTTTATGACATAAGGTGGGACCTCTGCGAAACGGATGTGTGCACCCCCTTGAATGATCCCAATGTTCTCCACCCTGTATACCGGTGCGGGTCGGGCTGTCCCACCCATGACCGGCATCCTCACTACTATCCCCATGATAGTGTGATTGGAATGCCCGCAATCTACTGGGACAGGGTAGGCTTCAGATGCAGTGGCCTCGGTGATCCTGAACCTTACCAAGGTACACTTACCTGAATGGTGTCCTAAGGAGACAGAACAGCTATACCAGGCCCTGCTGAAGGAAATGTTTAGGAAGTTTTATGAATTTGACTTTGCCAATGTAGACAAAGCAAAACTGTACAGTTTACATCCTGAGCATAATATGGGCACGGGGAGACAAAGGAGGGGAACCTGGAATTATATTTTCACTGCCTATAATACAGGATCCTCAGTAGTAAATAGCCTAGATGATATAGAGCTACAAACCCAGATAAATGGTTAAAAGACCCAATTAAGAAAAATCCTAACAGAGGAGAACACAGTGGTAGGCTCAGAGCTACACGAGGACCAAGCTATGATGGTCCATTTAAAAGAGATCATTGCTGAGCTGGAGAGACACGCTAAAACAGTAAATGCACTCATACGGGAAGACAGGATCAGGCTGCACAGAATGAGGTGTGCGTGCTATATGGGGCATGGTTGCTGGGCGAGGGCCGCAGCAACCTGGAGGATTTAAAACAAGGTTTAGTCCCCTCCTGGATTAGCAACAAGCACCTCGCAGCCCTCCACCTGTTTAGTAATTCGCTGAGCCCGTGTCAACTCCGCCTAGCATCTGAAGCCTACCCTGTCCCAATAGATTGCGGGCATTCCAATCACACTATCATGGGGATAGTAGTGAGGATGCCAGTCATGGGTGGGACAGCCCGACCCGCACCGGTATACAGGGTGAAGAATATTGGGATCATTCAAGGGGGTGCACACATCCGTTTTGCAGAGGTCCCACCTTATGTCATAAAGTGGGAGCATGCTATGACAGGTGCAGACCTCTCTGGGTGCCGGAGCCGGGGTGCACACTTAATACTGTGTCCCCAGCACTTGAATGCCTATTCTAGACCACAGTGCGGGTTTAAAGCTGCTGGCGCACAACCTGTGAACTGTACCATGGAGGTAATGGCACAAGGCCATGTTCCCCCACAGGTAGCATTCATAGGAGGTGGGACATATTGTGTCACCACAAGTGCGCCCCACTACCAGCATGGACAGCACATCTGGTGTCTGGTGAGTGACAGCAGTTTCTGCTTTAAACCCGAGGCAGAAGTTCAAGTGGCCCAGGAATGGATTGTCCCCATTCCCGAACTCTCCACTGTTCACCTCACTGTCAGGGAAAACATCACCAACCTGCAAAATTACGTAACACATTTCAGCTACGAAATTCCCCCTCTACCCGAACATCTTACCACCCTATTAAAAGCAGTGGTCACCTCACAGAAACATTTCTATACATTAGAACAGAAGACAGTCGAGATAGGGGCCAAGGTCTTGGATATTGTAGTTCCACCCTGGTGGGATATTTTTGAAAATATAGAGGTCCCTTCTTGGATCAGACAGGCTTCCCACATTTTAGTGGTCTGCCAGTTCGGTATAGTTTTCTACATATTGTGCACAAAGTGCAAGGGGAGGGATAAGATGCTCCAGTCTCAACATGAGAGAGCATGGGGCCAGCATAAAAATAAAGTCTATGACCAGGTATAAAACAAACCTTAACCGTTATTAAAATAAAGTTTCGTGACTGTGTGTGTCATTATTTTTCCTATGTGTGTGTAATTTTTTTTTCCCAAGTGGTGCAGGGGTGTTGGACCCCTCCATGCTTGGATGTGAATGTGACCTTGCCTTGTATGTATATCTGTTAAACCCTACACCTAAAGGGGAATGGGAGAGTGTTTTGTTTGGGGTTTTAGTTTAGATAATACAGGGGAAGGTTGGCTCCCAGGGATCAGAAATTTTTGCTCACCCAGGATGATACTATAGTGGATAAAGTATCACAGGAGGGAATGTCAGATTCACAAAATTCTGCAGATCCCCCAAACCAAGCAGATTACCCCAAAAGAACAGGTTTTTGGAGTGTTTAAAGAATATTGGGCCTAAAAGGGGCTTAAAGTCAAAACCCCAGGATTTTGGCTATTTTAAAAGGCATGTCCAGGCCTGTGAAAGGCTGTGACAAAGGGGTTGGGATGGGTCTCTGTAAAACAAGCAGTTTGGATATTGGCATAAGCCAAGCTGTCTGGGGACTATCTGGACTGTCTCAGTCATTTTACATAATGACAATAGGCCTACAGAAGAGCAGTTCCCGCCCAAAAACTACAGAGCCATCCAAAGTATGGATAATGCAGAACATGCCACTGACCAACAAAAGGGGCCCTGACCCCAGCAGGAAAAGACAAATCTTACTAATCGAACCAGAGATTAAACAGTCATTTAAAGCCAATTTAGGTTTCGATGGACCATCCTGAAACGAATTCACACCAACTTAAACCAATTAAGATAGATGGGACCAGCTCGAAACCCGTTAAAGAATTCAAAAACAATTACAGTTAACGAGCCCGCCAAAAATGACAATGGGCCAGAGAAGATTTGGTGGGCAGATAAGCAAGGCCTCAAATGGTATAATTGGAGCCTGCTTTTTCAGTTGAAAGGGTGAGTCGGTTTTGTTCGGTCAAGGAGTTCGGTTCAGTACAGTCCGGAAGAAGAGAGCAGTTCGGTTTCGGCCCGTTTGATATAGCACGGCTCATGTAGAAGAGAAGAAGAAGGAGACTTCAAAATCTACGTCAAGTCACAAAAGTATCCGAGCCAGGAGAAGACATCATCGAACGCCTCGCGGCAACTAAAGGCCCCAAGAAACAAACAACCAAAAATATTACCAGCAACTAGGTAATATTGGGCCACCGCGACCGACAAGAAACCAACCTGGAAGAAACCGAAGATTCCCAAGTTTGTTTCCACTCTACAAACTATTCTGACTTACCCCTGGGTAAGATTTGATGAAAAGACTCTAGACTCTATTTCTGACCAAAAGAAATTGGGTACTTACCCGATAGATCCAATACGCACCCGACTGCATCAGTGGACATGCGGAGACTGAAACAGCAATGCAGGTGAAGTCTTCTACCACGCCCGGGGTATGGCAGGCCCCAAACGCCACAACTAGAGAACCCTGAAATCACGAACCTCTACAACTGTCAAAAGAAGTCGTTTGGTGAGCATTATCCCTGGTCCTCTGGAGTCCAACTTAGTTAGTGTAGTGGGATTGGGAGGGGTGAAGTATTCTGCCTATTGTTATTCTCCCTCGTATATTCCAAAGTGTTCCCCCCTTTTAGAGTGATAAGATTGTTGTGTTGTGTATATTTTCTTGTCTCAAATAAAATCCAAGTTTTTTTCACCAACTCAGTTGTCTGTTGCAATTTCATTACAACCCCCAAATAAGTCCAAGGTCTAGAACCAAGGGAGTGGGAGTGATTCGAACCACTCACGAGTCAGAGGCACACACACCACCCCCTACAACCTGCACTACAAAGTGTTATGAAACTGGATCATGACAGCACATGTCAGTATTTACAATAGTAAATGGTATTTTAGGAAAACAAATAATAATTAAATGAATGGTAAAATTTGCAGGTCCTCATGGTGCAGTAGATGTGGTCTTATTCCATCATTGCTCAGCACCAAAGGCAGCCTTGAGGACAAGTTCATAGATTGTATTCGGGACCATTTCTGGAACAATACGTTGTGGAACTGGCCAGGGAACAGGCTATTTTAGATCTGGTAACGTGTAATGAAACAGGATTAATTAATGATCTCATAGTAAAGGATCCTCCAGGGAAAAGTGATCATAACATGATAGAATTCCACATTCAGTTTATAGGTGAGAAACGTGGGTCTGAAACTAAAGTATTAAACTTAAATAAAGGAAATTACAAAGGTATGAGGTGAGAGTTGGCTAAAGTGGACTGGGAAAATAGATTAGAATGTAAGATGGTAGAAAAGCAGTGGCAGACGTTTAAAGAGATATTTCATGACTCTCAACAAAGATATATTTCAGTGAGAAAGAAAGACTCAAAGAAAAGGATGAACCAACCATGGTTAACCAAGGAGGTTAAGGATGGTATCAAATTGAAAGAAAGGGCATACAATGTTGCAAAGATTAGTGGTAGTCCAGAAGATTGGGAACATTTTAGAAACCAGCAAATGATGACTAAAAAAAAATAGAGGGAGTAAATAGATTATGGGAGTAAACTAGCAAGAAGTATAAAAACTGACAGTAAGAGCTTCCACAAGTACATAAAAAGGAAGAGAGTAGCTAAAGTAAACGTTGGTCCCTTAGAGGACGAGACTGGGGAAATAATAATGGTAAACAAGGAAATGACTGAGGCATTGAACAAATATTTTGTATCTGTCTTCACAGTAGAGGACACTAAAAACATCCCAGTAATAGTAGAAACTCTAGGGGCAAAAGGGAGGGAGGAACTTAAATCAATCACTATCACTAGAGAAAAAGTGCTAGGCAAACTTATGGGGCTAAAGGCTGACAAGTCCCCTGGACCTGATGGCCTGCACCCTAGGGTCTTAAAAGAAGTGGCTACAGAGATAGTGGATGCATTGGTTGTAATCTTCCAAAATTCCCTTGACTCTGGAAAAGTCCCAGCGGATTGGAAAACCACAAATATAACACCCTTATTCAAAAAAGGAGGGTGACAGAAAGCAGGAAACTATAGGCCAGTTAGCCGAACATCTGTCATTGGCAAAATGCTCGAATCCATTATTAAGGAAGTAGTAGCAGGTCATTCAGAAAATCATAATACAATCAAACAGAGTCAACATGGTTTTATGAAAGGCAAATCATGTTTGACAAATCTATTAGAGTTCTTTGAGGAGGTAACGAGCAGGGTGGATAAAGGGTAACCAGTAGATGTAGTGTATTTGGATTTCCAAAAGGCTTTCGACAAGGTGCCACATAAAAGGTTACTGCATAAGATAAGAGCTCATGGTGTTGGGGGTAATATATTAGATTGGATAGAGGATTGGCTAACTAACAGAAAACAGAGAGTCAGGATAAATGGGTCATTTTCAGGATGACAATCTGTTGCTAGTGGAGTGCCACAGGGATCAGTGCTGGGTCTCAACTATTTTCAATCTATATTAATGACTTAGATGAAGGAAGCGAGTGTATTGTAGCCAAATTTGCAGACGATACAAAGATAGGTGGGAAAGCAAGTTGTGAGGAGGACATAAAGGGCTCAATTTTGCCAGGCCCGAGGAGGCGGGATTGGAGGCGTGTGAGGTGTTAAAATCGCAAAAACTGGCGGGCAGGCCCCATCCCGCTTCCATCCTGCCTCCGAGCAATTTTTCCACATGCGTGTTTTCTGACCCCGCCTCCATCTCACCTCCAAGAGGCGGGCTAGGCCCGTAAGGCCCTTAACAACCAGTTAAGTGCCTCTATAATCCCATTTTGAGAGGCCTTTCTGATTTTAACAGTTTTCCCACGTGCTGCACGCCTCCTCTGAAACACGCCAGTGAAACCTGGCGGCAGCACGAGTGGATTGCTTACTAACAGCTGCAGGTCCACCATTTAAAAGGAGTTTTCACCAATCATCATTTGCAGGTGGCAGAACCTTGTTGTCTCAGGTCTGCGGGAACTTTTAACAGGCCTACTCATTGTTGTGGAAGTTTGGAGCCTGACACCTGTAGTGTATGTGCTTTAAGTCAGAACTACTTTTTACAGCTCCTGTATACTGTAGTACCGGCAGTAACCACACCGGTATATAAGCTGTGCGCATGCCTCTGTACTCCAGTCTAGAGATTGCCCTCCTCCAGTAAAGTCTTGTTATTTGTTATGTACAGCATCCGTGTAATTATTTATCCACTAAACCACGGATCTAACAGTGGCGATGAGTGTTGATGCGAATCTACCTGCAACATTAAACAAAACAAAAAAATAGTCGAGTCCAGGAACACGGGCGTCGACCGCGAGCAATCGCCCAGCAGTCAGGCAGAGATCCAACTTCACTGGGGAAGCTGTGGAGAGACGGGCTTGGTTCCCCAGCCACAACGAGCAGTAAGAGACCGACGACAGGTCCAGAGCATAAGAACATAAGAACATAAGAAATAGGAGCAGGGGTAGGCCAATCGGCTCCTCGAGCCTGCTCCGCCATTCAATAAGATCATGGCTGATCTGATCCTAACTGCCAATCCACTATCACAGAACCATCTCCTGTATCTAACAGAATTAGACACATGAAATAGGAGCAGGATCAGGCTACACGGCCCCTGGGCCCGCTCCGCTATCCACAGGGCCATGACCGATCCGAACCTAGACTCATGTCCAAATTCCTGCCTGCTCCCCGTAACCCTTAATTCCCTTTACTTCTAGGAAACTGTCTATTTCTGTTTTAAATTTATGTAATGATGTAGCTTCTACAGCTTTTTGGGGCAGCATATTCCATGGACCTACCACCCTCTGAGTGAAGTAGTTCCTCCTCATCTCAGTTTTGAAAGAGCAGCCCCTTATTCTAAGACTATGCCCCCTAGTTCTAGTTTCACCCATCATCGGGAACATCTTCCCTGCATCCACCCGATCCAACCCCTTCACAATCTTATATGTTTCAATAAGATCGCCTCTCATTCTTCTGAACTCCAATGAGTAGAGTCCCAATCTACTCAACCTCTCCTCATATGTCCATCCCCTCATCCCCGGGATTAACCGAGTGAACCTTCTTTGTACTGACTCGAGAGCAAGTATGTCCTTTCTTAAGTATGGACACCAAAACTGTACGCAGCATTCCAGGTGCAGTCTCACCAATACCTTGTACAACTGAAGCAATACCTCCCTATTTTTATATTCTATCCCCCTAGCAATGAAAGCCAACATTCCACTGGCCTTCTTAATCACTTGCTGCACCTGCATACTAAACTTTTGAGTTTCGTGCACCAGGACACCCAGATCCCTTTGTACTTCAGTACTTTCCAGTTTCTTGCCAATAAGATAATAACTTGCTCTACGATTTTTCCTGCCAAAGTGCATAACCTCACACTTTCCAGTATTGTATTCCATCTGCCAAATCTCTGCCCACTTACTTAGCCTGTCTATGTCCCCTTGAAGGTTTTTTATGTCCTCCTCACTCACTACTTTCCCACCCATCTTAGTATCATCTGCAAGCTTTGATATGTTACACTCGGTCCCCTCCTCCAAATCGTTAATATAGATTGTAAAGAGTTGGGGACCCAGCACTGACCCCTGCGGAACACCACTAGTTACTGATTGCCAGTCTGAGAATGAACCATTTATCCCAACTCTCTGCCTTCTGTTAGATAGCCAATTCTCTATCCATGCCAGAATATTACCCCCAATCCCGTGATTTTTTATCTTAAGCAATAATCTTTTGTGTGGCACCTTGTTAAATGCCTTTTGGAAGTCTAAATACACTACGTCCACTGGTTCCCCTTTATCCACCCTATATGTTACTTCCTCAAAGAACTCCAGCAAATTTGTCAGACATGACTTCCCCTTCATAAAACCATGCTGACTTTGTCCTATTAAATTATGATTATCCAAATGTCCTGTTACTGTCTCCTTAATAATGGACTCCAAAATTTTACCTACCACAGATGTTAAGCTAACCGGTCTATAGTTTCCAGCCTTCTGTCTACTGCCCTTCTTAAATAAGGGTGTTACATTAGCAGTTTTCCAGTCTGCCGGGACCATTGCCGATTCCAGGGAGTTTTGGAAAATTATTACCAATGCATCCACAATCCCTACCGTCACTTCCCTCAAGACCCTAGGATGTAAGCCATCAGGTCCAGGTGATTTATCTGCCTTGAGTCCCATTATTTTACCGAGTACCACTTCCTTTGTGATTTTGATCGTGTTTAGCTCCTCCCCCCCCTTTAGCCCCCTGTTTGTCCAATGTTGGGATATTCTTAGTGTCTTCTACTGTAAAGACTGATATAAAATATTCATTCAGTGTTTTTGCCATCTCCATATTTCCCACCATTAATTTCCCGGTCTCATCCTCTAAGGGACCAACATTTACTTTAGCCACCCTTTTTCTTTTTATATAACTATAAAAACTCTTACTATCTGTTTTTATATTTTTTGCTAATTCACTTTCATAATCTATCTTCCCTTTCTTAATCAATCTTTTTGTTATTTTTTGCTGTCTTTTAAAGTTTTCCCAATCCTCTATCCTCCCACTAGATTTGGCTACCTTATATGCCCTTGTTTTTGTCGAATACTATCCTTAATTTCTTTACTTAGCCACGGATGGCTGTCTTTTCTTTTACACCCTTTTCTTCTCAGTGGAATATATATTTTTTGGAAGTTGTAAAATAACTCCTTAAATGTACACCACTGATCATGTATCGTCTTACCCTTTAATCTATTTTCCCAATCCACTCTACTCAATTCCGCTCTCATACCTTCATAGTCTCCTTTATTCAAGCTTAGCACGCTTGTTTGAGATCCAACCTTTTCACCCTCTAATTGAATATGGAATTCAACCATGTTATGGTCACTCATTCCAAGGGGATCCTTTACTAGGACATTTTTAATTAATCCTGTCTCGTTACACAGGACCAGATCTAAGGTTGCTTGCCCCCTGGTCGGTCCAGTTACATACTGCTCAAGAAACCCATCCCTAATACACTCAATGAACTCATCCTCAAGGCAGCCCTGCTCAATTTGATTTGTCCAATTAATATGATAGTTAAAATCCCCCATAATTACAGATGTTCCCTTATTACAAGCCTCAACTATTTCCTGATTGATACTCTGTCCAACAGAGTTGCCACAGTTCGGAGGCCTATAGACTACGCCCACTAGTGTTTTATTCCCCTTATTATTCCTTACCTCCACCCAAACTGTTTCATTGTCCTGATCTTTTGACCCAATATCATTTCTCTGTATTACAGTGATTCCTTCCTTTATTAACATAGCCACCCCAACTCCCCTTCCTTCCTGCCTATCCTTCCTGATCATTAAATAACCTGGTATGTTTAATTCCCAGGCATTGTCATCCTGCAGCCATGTTTCTGTAATGGCCACAAAATCATACCCATATGTAGTTATTTGTGCCATTAACTCATCTATTTTGTTACGAATGCTACGTGCATTCAGATAGAGAACTTTCAAAGATGTTTTGTGACACTTAGTTCCTGCTTTTGCCCTTTTTATTACTTTACCTTTTACTCCATACCTTCTGCCCCTTCCTGACATGCTCTGGTTTTTAATTTCCCCACTGCTACCTAAGTCTATGACCTTCTCTGTTGTCATTTGTATTATTTGCTCTCTAGGAACCTCCCCCCCACTAGTTAGTTTAAAGCCCTCTCTACAGCCCTAGTTATATGATCCGCCAGGACTCTAGTCCCAGCACTGGCCAAGTGAAGCCCGTCCCAACGGAACAGCTCCCTCCTGCCCCAGTACTGGTGCCAGTGTCCCAGGAAGCAAAACCCATTTCTCCCACACCAGTCTTTGAGCCACGCATTTAACTCTCTAATTTTATTTGTCCTAGCCAAATTCGCTCGTGGCTCAGGTAATAATCCAGAGATTATTACCCTTGTGGTTCTGCTTTTTAATTTGGCCCCTAGCTGCTCAAACTCCCTCAGCAGAACCTCCTTCCTTGTCCTATCTATGTCGTTGGTACCAACATGGACCACGACAACTGGATCCTCCCCCTCCCACTCCAAGTTTCTCTACAGTCCAGAGGAGATGTCCTTAACCCTGGCACCGGGCAGGCAACACAGCCTTCGGGACTCTCGCTCTCGGCTGCAGAGAACTCTATCTATCCCCCAAACGATACTATCCCCTACCACTACAACATTTCTTTTAACTCCCCCCACTTGAATGGCCCCCCGCTCCACGGTGCTGTGGCCAGGTTGCTCATCCTCCCCGCAGTCCCTGTTCCCATCCTCACAGGGAGTAAGAGCCTCGAACCTGTTGGACAAGTGCAAGGGCTGCGGCTCCTCCAACACTACCTCCTGGATCCCCGTAGCTGCCGCACTTCTAGTCACACCATCCTGACCCTGGCCACGGACTACATCTGAATTAATTAATCTAATTGGTGTGACTGCCTCCTGATACACAGAGCCCAGGTAACTCTCCCCCTCCCTGATGTGTCTCAGTGTTTGAAGCTCGGACTCCAGCTCTTCAACACGGAGCCGGAATTCCTCGAGCAGCCAACACTTACTGCAAATGTGATCACCGTGAGCATCAATGATGTCCACCAGCTCCCACACATTGCAGCAGCAACACATCGCCTGCAGACCCTTCCCGAGCAGCGGCGGCTGGAGCCGACCGACGGCAGAGAGAGAGAGCCGGGCAGCGTCGACGGGGTAAGAAAAAGGGTGAAGAGAGCAGGGCGCAGCCAGGGGTTGATCACCAAGCGGCGTCGAGGAAAAATACTGCAAAACCGGAGAGAGAGAGGGTAAGAAACAGCCGGGTTCTAGACTGAGCGGCATCGACAAATATCAAGAGAAGAACGCGCAGAGCACAGCCAGGGATCACGGGCTGATCAGGGTCCGCGGGGCAAAGCAAGGGGAGATGCCATTGAGCCGCGGAGAAGCAGGGAGAGCGCGGGAGACACCATTGAGCCGCGGAGAAGCAGGGAGAGCACGGGAGGTGCCATTGAGCCGCGGAGAAGAAGGAAGAGCGCGGGAGACGCCATTTTGCGAAGTCGCAGCGGAGAAGACGGGCGAGCGCGGGAAGGAAGGAAAGCGTGGGAGATGCCATTTTGTGCCAGCTGAGAAGAAGGGGAAGCGCGGGAGGCGCCATTGGTGATAGTTAACGCACAACCAAGGATGCCGAAGAGTGGCAGTATCTCTACGTTCGACAATGAAGTCGAAGATTGGGCTACATATGTGGAATGTATTGAGGTGTACTGCAGGGCAAATGAAGTGCCAGATGCTAATAAAGCACTGGTTCTGTTAAATTCCATGGGAGCAAAAACTTATGGGTTACTGCAAAATCTAATAACCCCAGAGAAGCCGGTAAACAAGAAATTTGAAAGCATAGTAGAAATCCTACAGGACCACTTAAACCCCACACTGCTGCTGATAGCAGAATGATTTAAGTTCCATAAAAGGAACCAACACAAAGACGAAAGCAATGCTGAGTACCTAACGGAACTGCGCAAGCTATCGAAATACTGCCAGTTTGGAGCGGGACTAGCAGACACGTTAAGGGACAAGTTTGTGTGTGGGCTACAAAGTGAAGGAACCCAGAAACGGCTTCTATCAGAAAAGGACCTTACGCTGGACAAAGCTTTCAGTATGGCAGTATCTCACGAAGCAGCTGCAAGGGGCGCTGCAGAGATACAACGGAGACCGCAAGAATATGGCACCAATGAAATGATCTATGGAACAGGGAAGTGCTATCGCTGCGGCAGAACAGCACATGACCAGAAAGATTGTTGGTTCAAGGACCAAGTGTGCAGACAGTGTGGGAAAGCAGGACACATAGCAAGAGTCTGCAGGTCTGGGAAAAAAAACAGCAGTAAGAAATCTCCACAGGAGAAGTACAAAAAGGTACACCAGGTGATGGACAGTGGTTCAGATGAACAGAAAAGTGACACAGACTCCGGAAGCAAGGAGCTGGGTTGTCTGAAACTACATAATGTAACCGAAATGGAGGATCACCAGGCTATCTGGGTTACACTCAAGATAGACGGAGTCCAAGTGGAAATGAAATTGGACACAGGGTCAGCTCTAACAGTCATAAATCAAAGAGACTACAAGCGGCTATTTTCACACATACCCTTGAAAGCTACAGAGATTGTCTTGAAGATGTATACGGGGCAAAAAGTCTACCTCAAAGGAAAAATAAGGGTGAAAGTGACATATAAAGGTCAGGAAATACCTAAAATGGATATATATGTATTGCCAAATGGAGGACCACCACTGCTAGGACGTGAATGGATCCGGAAGATACATTTAGATTGGCATTCCATACAGGCACTGAAGGTGGAGGCAAAAAAGGATGACGATGTCACACCTGGACGACTGTCAAAAATGCTAACTGACGCAAAAGAAGTGTTCCAGGAGGGACTAGGAACACTAAAAGGAATAACAGCAACAATTAAAATAGAGGATAATGCAAGCCCAAAGTTTCTGAAGGCCAGACCAGTGCCTTATGCGATCAGACCAGCGGTTGAAGCAGAGCTGGAAGGGTTGGAACGTTCAGGAGTACTGTCCAAAGTGGACTGGAGCGAGTGGGCTACACCCATCATTCCTGTAATGAAGAGGTCATTGAGTAATACACCTGGGGAACCAAAGAAGATCTGCATCTGTGGGGGTTTTAAGGTGACAGTGAACCCAGTCCTTCACACGGTGCAATATCCACTTCCACGAATTGAGGATATTTTCGCCTCGCTATCTGGTGGTAAACGCTTCACAAAAATTGATCTAGCGCAGGCGTAATTGCAAATGGAGGTAGAAGAAGCTTCGAAACATTACCTTACGATCAACACCCATAAAGGTCTCTATCAATACAATCGGCTGGTGTTTGGAGTAGCCTCGGCTCCGGCTATCTGGCAAAGGGCAATGGATCAGGTCCTGCAAGGGATTCCAGGGACCCAGTGTTATTTGGACGACATCTTGGTCACGGGCGAAAATGACGGTGATCACCTCGCTAACTTGGGGAAGGTGCTCGCCAGATTAAAGGAATATGGGCTACGAGCTAATCGCCACAAGTGCAAGTTTTTCCAGAAACAGATCTCGTATTGCGGCCACGTCATCGATGAAGAGGGGTTACATAAGTCCCCTGACAAGATAGAGGCAGTAGTCAAGGCTCCAGCACCGGAAAATGTGTCACAACTGAGGTCGTTCCTCGGGCTGGTAAACTATTACCACAAGTTCTTACCAAATTTGTCTGTGGTATTACACCCGATGAACACCCTACTGCAAACAGGGGTACCATGGAAGTGGGATGACGAACGTAGATGAGCTTTCCAGAAGTGTAAAGAATTGATCACATCAAAAGAGGTGTTGGCCCATTTCAACTCAGCACTACCAATTCGTTTGGCATGTGATGCATCACCCTACGGCATTGGAGCGGTGCTGTCGCACAAATTCCCGGACGGTTTGGAGAGGCCAGTAGCCTTTGCGTCTCGGTCACTAACCTCAGCCGAGCGCAGCTACGCCAGATTGACAGGGAGGCCCTCAGCCTAGTATGGGGAGTAAAAAAATTCAACCACTATCTGCATGGACAGAAGTTCACCTTGCTGACTGACCACCAACCACTTGTCTCCATCTTTAATCCTAAGAAGGGCGTGCCAGTAATGACTGCACAGCAGTTACAAAGATGGTCCCTGTTTCTAGGGGCGAATCAATATGAAATAGAATATAAAGGCACAAGACAGCATGGGAACGCTGATGATCTATCGTGCCTGCCACTGCCTACTGTGGAGGAAGCACCAGCAGTGGACCCTATCGAGATATTTTATTTGTCGATAATTGAACGATTGCCGGTAACAAACGTGGATATAGAGAAGGAGACCCGCAATGATCCGACGCTGTCACGGGTATATGAATTGACGGTGAGGGGATGGCCAACACATGGCGACTCACTGTTGCCAGCATTCTCATCCAGAAGAGAACAGCTGTCAGTATGCCAGGGGACAGTGATGTGTGGATCCAGAGTGGTGATTCCACCCAAGTTAAGGGAGAGAGTGCTAAATGAGCTACATGAATGTCATCTGGGGGGAGTGAAAATGAAAAGCCTAGCTAGGGCTTATGTGTGGTGGCCGGGAATCGATCAACAAATCGAAGACCTAACTAAGAGCTGCTTAGGATGCCAGAAGGTCCAAAATGCACCACCACATGCCCCTCTACACCCATGGGAGTGGCCCTCCTCTCCATGGCAACGGGTGCACATTAATTTCGCTGGTCCATTCATGGACTCAATGTTCTTAATAGCAGTGGATGCTCATTCAAAGTGGCCTGAGGTGATAAAGATGTCTTCAACCACTACAGAGAAAACGATTGCAGTCCTACGGACCATATTTGCCAGAAACGGGTTGCCAGAGCAGATCTGCTCTGATAATGGACCACAGTTTGTGTCCAATGAGTTCCAAAAATTCATGAAAAGGAATGGGGTAAGGCATTATACATCTGCCCCGTATCATCCAGGCACAAATGTATTGGCTGAGAGGTTCATACAAACCTTTAAGAAGGCGATAAAGGCCATGTGCGACGAGAAAATTCCACTACAGCATAAGATGGACAATTTCTTATTAGCCTACCGAAACGCGACACATGCAGTTACCAACCAGACCCCGGCCATGATGTTCTTTAACCGAAGGTTGAGATCTCGTCTGGACTTGCTCAGACCAAATGTGCGAAGAAATGTTGAGGACAAACTATTCCAGCACATCAACGAGAAGCCAACAAGGAGCTTCAATGTAGGGCAACCAGTCTTGGCCCGGGACTATCGAACAGAGAAGTGGCAACCCGGAACCATATGTACAAGGCAGGGGCCATTAATGTACACAGTGGATGTCGGGGAGAACATTGTGAGACGCCACGTCGATCAGATCTTAGCATCACAGGAATGCGCCAACCCCATGTCTCGAGTACCTGGGGATGAACCCGACATACCGGTAGTATCTACTTCAGACCCAATAGCAGTGGAACCCGATGAACTACCCGATGAAAGGGGGTCAGAATCGCCTCTGCACCAAGAACAAGAACCTCCGGAAAGGCGCTATCCCGAAAGGGTCAGGAGGCCGCCCCAAAGACTGAATCTATATATGGACATTTGTTATTGAATATACATGTAAAAATGTAATTGTTATTTGAATATTAAGGGGGTATTATTAATCTAAAAAGAGAGGAATTGTAGTGTGTGTGCTTTAAGTCAGGACTACTTTTTACAGCTCCGGTATACTGTAGTACCGGCAGTAACCACACCGGTATATAAGCTGTGCGCATGCCTCTGTACTCCAGTCTAGAGATTGCCCTCCTCCAGTAAAGACCTGTTATTTGTTATGTACAGCATCAGTGTAATTATTTATCCACTAAACCACGGATCTAACAACACCCATCTCCAGTGTGACCTCCTGGGAAACCCTTCTCCCCACCTTGAATGAGCACTTCCTCAACTGAGGTATACACCAGAAGAATGGGAACCATTTATTTCCTTTCCTCCTGGATGTCAGATTCAGACGAAGACAGGCCATGGCAGCAGCAGAACCCTGAACAACAGCAGCACCAACTGCAGGAGCAACAGCAGGAGCTCCAAGCTGCTGCTCACCCACCTGAAGCTGCACAGGACAGAGCATGGAAGCCCATCGGCACAGGAGATACCCCCCAAACAGGGTCTACAGACAGAGGATCAGCTACCTCAACATGACTGAGCAGCAGTGCCAAAGGAGGCTCTGACTTTCGCGAGAGGTAGTGGGTGACATCTGCGCAACGCTGCAGCAAGACCTGGAGCTCAGAGGAGCAGGTGGACACCCCTTATCAGTGGCCATCAAAGCCACCACCGCACTCAACTTTTTTGCTTCAGGCTCATTGCAGTGATCAGCAGCAGACATCAGCGGTGCCTCCCAGGCGGCCGCACACACTTGCATCACGCAGGTAACCGATGTCCTCTTTGCCATCGTGCACAATCACATCCCTTTCTCCAAGGATCAAGCCAGTGTAACTGCGCGTTCAGTTGGGTTTGACAATCTGGCAGGTTTTCCAAGAGTGCAGGGCGTCGTTGACTGCACACATGTGGCCCTTAAGGCACCTATCACAATCCAGGTATTTTTGTCAACCGCAAGGGCTTCTACTCCCTCAACATACAGCTGGTGTGTGACCACAAGAAGGACATTTTGTATGTTTGTGCAAAGTACCCTGGCAGTTGCCATGACTCCTTCATCCTGCGCCAGTCTAGTGTGCCTCCGCTCTTCAGTCCGCCAGGCCAACTTAATGGATGGCTACTTGGAGACAAGGGCTATCCCCTGAAGACATGGCTAATGATGCTGTTGAGGAGCCCATCCAACGAAGCTAAGGAGCACTACAACTCGAGCCACAATTCCACCAGACCCATAATTGAGAAAACCATCAGCTTGCTGAAGATGCGCTTCAGATGCCTGGATAGATCAGGTGGAGCCCTGCAGTACTCAGCAGCCAGGGTCTCCAGAATCCTTGTGGTTTGCTGTGCACTTCACAACATGGCACAGCATCGTGGCTTGCAGATGCCTGAGGAACAAGTGGCTCATCACATAGCCTCCTCAGATGAGGAGGACAAGGAGGAGAGTGACAATGACCAGCTTGCAGAGGCACATCAACCAGCGGCAGCAACATGCGAGCACATTGCTGGCCGGGATGCAAGGTACGCACTCATCTTGGCCAGATTTGCTTAGCCTAGCCAATCAAGCACTTTTGCCTCGCAGCTTCTTACCAGAGCATTGACAATGGCCAAGAACCTATGGTTCCCACCACTCTGACCACCACACTGACAATTGCAAGTCATCCCAAGCCCTCAATGTGGAATATCAGAATTTTTAATGACAATAACCAACTGATGGCTTTTCAACATTAAACATAACATTTCACCCAAGTGACTACCCTTGTGACTACTTGTGCATTATCTTCCTCTTACGTGTGCTCCTACATGGTGCTTCCCTTGTGGCTTCAGCAGATGTGTAGGCCCCTTGCTCATTTTCTTGTTGCTCCTGTATCGACACCTTTGGTGGGCGTCCTCTGGGGTTGCGAACCTGTGAGGGCTCGGCAACAGTCTGCTGCTCCTGCGGCTGTGCAGAGGTTGAGATGCCGATCTCAGTTGGGTGGGGACTCTGTTGGGGCTCTGACCGAGGGCTCTGCAGTGGCATGGTCATGTGAGCACTTGGAGAGGAGCCCCCACTTCCTTGTTGCATGCCACCACAGAAGATAGGAGCAGGAGTAGGCCATTCGGCCCCTCTAGCCTGCTCCGCCATTCAATGCGATCATGGCTGATCATCCAAGTTCAGTACCCGGTCCCTGCTTTCTCCCCATACCCCTTGATTCCTTTAGCCTTAAGAAATATATCCAACTCCTTCTTGAATATATTTAATGAATTGGCCTCTACTGCCTTCTGTGGTAGAGAATTCCACAGGTTCACCACCCTCTGGGTGAAGAAATTCCTCCTCATTTCTGTCCTAAAAGGACTACCCCTTATCCTTAGACTGTGACCCCTGGTTCTGGATTCCCCGACCATCGGGAACATCCTCCCTGCATCTAGTCTGTCCAGTCCTGCCAGAATTTTATAAGTTTCAATGAGATCCCCTCTCATTCTTCCAAACTCCAGTGAGTACAAGCCCAATCAATCCAATCTCTCCTCATACGTCATTCCTGCCATCCGAGATATCAGCCTGGTGAATCTTCGCTGAACTCCTTCCATGGCAAGAATATCCTTCCTCAGATAAGGCGACCAAAACTGCACACAATACTCAAGATGTGGTCTCACCAAGGCCCTGTACAACTGCAGCAAGACATCCTTGTTCTTGTATTCAAACCCTCTCTCTATGAAGGCCAACATACCATTTGCCTTCTTAACCGCCTGCTGCACCTGCATGCTTACCTTCAGCAACTGGTGCACAAGGACACCCGGGTCTCGTTGCACTTCCCCTTCTCCCAATCTATTGCCATTCAGATAATAATCTGCCTTCCTGTGTTTGACACCAAAGTGGATATCTCACATTTATCCACGTTATATTGCATCTGCCATGCTTCTGCCCAATCACCCAACCTGTCCAAATCATCCTGTAGTTTCTCGGCATCCTCCTCACAGCACACACGCCCACCCAGCTTTGTGTCGTCTGCAAATTTGGAGATATTACATCTAGTCCCCTTGTCTAGATCATTAATATATATTGTGAATAGCTGGGGTCCAAGGACCGATCCCTGCGGTACCCAACTAGTCACTGCCTGCCACTCGGAAAAAGAGCCGTTTATTCCAACTCTTTCCTTTCTATCTGCCAACCAGTTCTCTATCCAAGTCAATACCTTGCCCCCAATCCCATTTGGCTTAATTTTACATGCTAATCTCTTATGTGGGACCTTATCGAAAGCCTTCTGAAAGTCCAAATACACCACATCCACTGGTTCTCCCTAATCTATTTTACTATTTACATCCTCAAAAAATTCCAGTATATTAGTCAAGCACGATTTACCTTTTGTAAATCCATGTTGACTTTGTCCGATCCTGTCACTGTTTTCCAAGTGCTCTGCTATTACATCTTTTATAATGGACTCTAACATTTTCCCCACTACCGATGTCCGGCTTACCGGTCTGTAATTCCCCGTTTTCTCTCTAACACCTTTTTTGAATAGTGGGATAACATTAGCTACCCTCCAATCCATGGGTACTGTTCCAGATTCCATCGAATGTTGGAAGATGATCAGCAATGCATCTACTATTTCTAGGGCCACTTCCTTAAGTACCCTAGGATGTAGATTATCAGGCCTTTCGGATTTATCGGCCTTCAAACCCATCAATTTCCCGAACACCATTTCCCTACAAATACGGATTTCTTTCAGTTCCTCCCTTTCATCAGACCCTATGTTCCCCGACATTTCTGGGAAGTTATTTGTGTCCTTCTTTGTGAAGACAGAACCAAAATATGTATTTGATTGGTCTGCCATTTCTTTGTTCCCCATTATAAATTCCCCTGATTCTGACTGCAAGGGACCTACACTTGACTTCACTAATCTTTTTCTCTTCACATATCTATAAAAGCTTTTACAGTCAGTTTTTATGTTCCCTGCAAGCTTACTCTCATTTTCTATTTTCCCTTTCTTAATTAATCCCTTTATCCTCCTTTGTTGAATCCTAAACTGCTCCCAATCCTCTGGATTACTGCTTTTTTGGCCAATCTATATGTCCTCTCGTTGGATCTTATGCTATCCCTAATTTCCCTCGTTAGCCACGGTTGAGTCACCTTTTTTGTTTTATTTTTATGCCAAACTGGGATGAACAAATTCTGTAGTTCATCCGTGCGGTCTTTGAATGTTTGCCATTGCCTATTCACTGTTAACCCTTTGAGTGACATTCCCTAATCAATCCTACCCAATTCGCGCCTCAGACCATCGTAATTTCCTTTATTTAAATTCAGGACCCTAGTCTCTGAGTCAACTATTTCATTCTCCATCTTAATGAAGAATTCTATAATTTTATGATCGCTCCGACCCAAGGGGCCTCATACAACAAGATTGCTAATTAATCCTTTCTCGTTACATAATACCCAGTCTAAGATGGCCTGATCTCTGGTTGGTTCCTCGACATATTGGTCCAGGAAACCATCCCGTAAACACTCCAGGAATTCCTCCTTCACAGTATTATTACTAATTTGGTTAGCCCAATCTATATGTAGATTAAAGTCACCCATGATGACTGCTGTGCCCTTTTTGCACGCTTCTCTAATTTCCCTTTTAATGCCATCCCCAACCTCCGCATTACTGTTTGGAGGTCTATATACCACTCCCACAAACGTTTTCTGCCCCTTGGTATTTCTCAGTTCTACCCATACAGATTCCACAGCATCAGAGCACCAACATCCCTCTCATGGGTCAGCCCCACTTCAGAGCTAGCAAGTGGTTTGACAGCACCTTGCTGCAATTCAGAGGAGCCATGAGGACCCATTTCTGTACTGGAAGTCCTACTCCCGAGGACTTGCCTGAAGGTCTGGTTTGTTTGCTAAAGAGCTGACCATCGCTCCTCAAGAGATGTCAGTCTATTCTGAACAAATACCATGTTTTCCCTGCCCTGGCAAATAAGCTCCTCCATGGACGTAGCCATCCTCTCCTCTACCGTAGCCATCCTCTCCTCTACGGTAGCCAGCCTTACCATGGAGGTAGCCATCCTTACCACGGAGGTTGCCATCCTTACCATGGTGATGCATTCATGGGCCAACGCCTCCACAAAGGCTCTGCTATTGTTCGCGATGGACTCCTCCATTCGCTCCACACTTGCAGCGACCCTGGAGACAAAACCTGCCAGAGACTTCTGCACCTCTTCCTGGAGTTCCAGCACCGCTCTTCTTCTGGATGGACCCAGAGGCAGAGGGCCAAGATGCAGCTGAGCCGAGCTGGCAGAGTCCTGCGCTCTCCGACTAGGACTCTCCACTGCTGTCCCTGTCTCCACCATCTGCTGATGCTCATTTGTGAGCTGAGATACACCAGGTGACAACACTACACTATCTCGCGAAGGTACCACCGAGGTGTGAGTGTCTGCGCTGGTGCTGGGTGCTCAGAGGTTGCAGCTTCCTCTGAGGAGTCTGGAGCTCAGGCTGTTCCTCCTGGATATTGGGGACAGGGGCTTTCGATGGTCCTGTGGGGGAGTAAAGGAAAGAGTCAGAGATGTGAGGCCAAGGTTACATGCACATTGAATATTGCAGATGATCAAAAGTCAATCTGTTAGATCATCAGAATCATTATCAGTGACTCATGCAATGCCAATGAGAGAGATGATAAACTATTCTGTCACCAGCTTGCTCTGATGCACCCGTCTGTCCATCACCCACTTGCGCATCCTCCTCCACTCCCACGATCTCCAGGACCGCCTCCTCTCAGGGGGTGAGCTGGGCTACTGAGGGTGGCCCTCCTCCTGTCCTTGCTCTTTCCCTCTTATTGTGAGCTCTCTTTTCCTGCAGTGAGGGAGACAAGTGGAGTTTGAGTGAGAATGAAGGAGTGAGTGTAGAGAATCCATATCATTGATGGTTAGAAGGGGACAAAGATGGAGTGAGGTGGCAAGACCAAGGGCCCTCCCTGTTGTTTTCATAGCATCACAGCAATAGGGACTATGAGGGCTGCATAGTCGAATAGTTAGGTGAATGTGACCATAGAGAGAGAGGGAATGGGTAAGGGTGCAGGGATGTTAGCGTCAAGTGGGATGTGGAGGAAGAGGTTGTCAAAGCTGAGTGCTGGTGAGGAGAGGAAATGGGGATCAGATTGAGGGTGATGGGAAAGTCATACTCACTTTTCCAGTGCACAGAAGGTCATGAAACCTATTCCTGCACTGCAGCCAGGTTCTGTGGCACATAGACAAAGAGTTGACGTCCTGGGCCACTTGCATCCACACAGCTTTCGTCTGCTGGGGAGGCTTCTTCCTCCCTGAGGAAGGGAAGAGCACCTCCTTATTTCCTCTTGCTCCCTCCACCAGAGCTTGCAGGGCGGCATCATCGAACCTTGGTGCAGACTTTGGCCTACTGCTGGGCATATTGGTTGGAGGAATCTATCACAGCAAAGGGCATAAGGTTTGCAGTCTGCAGAAGAAGCAAGGCTGCTTGCAGGCCTTAAACCCACCAGCACTGATGACGTAATTGGAGGCGACTTTCAGGATGGAAAGACTAAGTGGGCCAGGGGTTCCCACACGCTGGAAATCAATTGCCCAATTAGGGGAAAATCACATATTTTTCCCACATCAATTTGGAGTCAGGTGGCTAACAGGAAAAGTGTCTGACACGCCCCAGCCCAATGGCAAAATCGAGCCCCAGTCTGCAAAGGGATATAGATAGGTTAAGTGAGTGGGCAAGAATTTGGCAGATGGAATATAATGTGGGAAAATGTGAAGTTATCCACTTTGGTAAAAGAATAGAAAAGAAAACTATTATTTAAATGGAGAAAAACTACAGAATGCGGCGGTACAGAGGGATTTGAGTGTCCTCGTACATGAAACACAAAACGTTAACATGCAGGTGCAGCAAGTAATTAGGAAGGCAATTGGAATGTGTAGAATTCGCAAAATTAATATTGTATTATAAGGGTCCTCTGGCAGAAGAGGCCTTGATTTTAAAAGACTGTTTTAAAAGAAGCCCAGAAAAGGGGCACATAAAATGGCCACCAGACCCCGTGACTAGCTTATTGGGACACTTTAAAATGGTTCCTGCAATCCCCAGACAGCATTTGTGGAGTCAACCCACAGTAAGTTCTGGAAGCCGTTTCTGAGAAAACGAAACCAGACTTTAACACATACATTGTGGCGACACGCCACCATTGGACATAATCCGCTCACGGCGGCACGTACAGTTTGCGCAGGCGCACTGCCGGCAGCAGCCGCCCCCAGCCGGGGGACCTTTCCTCCGGCAACTTGTTTCCCACAGGGACAGGCTGCCGGGAGCACTTCCAGTCTGGGGAGTATTTAAGTGGTTGCGCGGGCTTTTCAAGCTCTCTTTTTGCTATGATGTAGATTAAAGCAGTTGTGTTTCACCAACTCTGGTCTCGACTCCCACGTTTGCCACGGTATCACAACACTGGTGACCCCGATGCTCAGGACGAATCCTAAGCTAGCATGGCGGATACAAACGCAGTCACGGTTAAACGACCGGACTTTTGGGAGAACCTGGCCGAGGCCTGGTTCGTTCAAGCCGAGTCCAGATTCCGGCTGAGAAGCATTACAGTCGACGCCACGAAGTACGACTACCTTGTTGCCTCTCTCACCTACGCCACAGTTCCCAAGGTTTGGGCAGCGCTGCAGGATCCACTAGTGGAAGGCAAGTACGAACATCTGAAGGCCGCGCTTCTTAAAAAATTTCAGGCGCCCCCTTACCAGCGCAACTGCCAACTCCTCGAACTCCCAGGCCTTGGTGATGCTTCACCGTCGGACCTGCTTTCCCACATGCTGTCCCTCTCGGACGACAAAAACCCCGGCGCCCTCTTTCACACGCTTTTCATTCTGCAGCTCCCCGCCAGCATCCGCCCGCTCATTGTGGAGTCTGGCTCCACGGACCTGAATGAGATAGCTGAAAAGGCCGACCGGCTGCTCTCGCACAGACCGCCCGCGACGTCGCGCCCGACCTCACGGCAACGACCACGCGGTCTCCCCGGCCCACTAGGCCCGACCGCCCTTCCACTCCGGGTCACTGCTACTACCACACCCGTTTTGGCACTAGGGCCCAACGCTGCACGCCACCGTGCACTTTCAAACCTCCCGCCGCACCGGCCCCCACGATGGCCGCGGGGCAAAAGGGGCCCCTACTGTATGTCACCGACGACAGCACCAACCGCCAATTTCTGTGCGACACAGGAGCCCAGTACAGCATCACCCCCGCCTCCGCCCTCGAAATCCAACGCGGCGCACGGGGTATCACGCTGGCTGCAGCCAATGGCTCTGACATCCGCACATACGGCACCCGCATGGTCACGCTCGACCTCGCAGGCCGCTGCTACCGCTGGGAGTTCCTCACAGCCAAGGTCCTCTGCCCACTCCTCGGCGCCGACTTCCTACGCGCCCACGGCCTCCTTGTCGACATTCCGAGGCACCGCCTCGTCGACATCAACACTATGGCCCCCATCCCTGGCGCATTCGCCCCAGCCCGTTCGGCCGGCATGACGACCTACTGCCTCGCCAGAGCCACGGACGACTACTCGGCACTTCTAGCCGAGTTTCCCGCCCTCACCAACCCGACCTTTTCGGCCAAAGCTGCCAAACACGGTGTGGAGCACTATATCCCCACAACCGGCGCCCCCGGTCTCTGCCCACGCCCGCAGACTCAACCCGGCCAAGCTGGAAATCGTGCAGGCCGAGTTCACCAACATGGAGCAACTCGGCATCATCCGCCGCTCCAGCAGCCCTTTGGCCTCGCCCCTCCACATCGCCCCCAAGCCCGGCGGAGGCTGGCACCCCTGCGGGGACTACCGCCGCCTCAACGACGCCACCACCCCCGACCGATACCCGGTGCTGCACATCCAGGACTTCTCAGCCCGACTGGCCGGACGAATCGTCTTTTCCAAGGTCGACCTGGTGTGCGGTTACCACCAAGTCCCCGTACACCCCGCGGACATCCCCAAAACAGCCGTCATCACCCCATTCGGCCTGTTCGAGTTCCTGAGAATGCCCTTCGGCCTCAAGAATGCAACCCAGGCTTTCCAGCACCTTATGGACTCAGTCCTCCGGGACCTGAACTTCCTATTCATCTATCTAGACGACATTCTCGTGGCCAGCTCCTCCCAACAGGAACACCTCGAACACCTTCGCATCCTGTTCGGGCGCCTAGCCCAACACGGGCTCATCCTCAGCCCGGCGAAGTGCCAATTCGGCCTAGCCGAGATCGATTTTCTCGGCCACCACATCACCCCTGCTGGGGCCGTCCCCCTGCCCAACAAGGTGCAGGCCGTCCAGCAATTCCCCCACCCCAAAACCATCAAGGGCCTCCAGGAGTTCCTCGGGATGGTGAACTTCTACAACAGGTTCATCCCCAGAGCTGCAGCCCTCATGAAGCCCCTATGCGACTCCCTCCGAGGTAAATCCGGCAAGATGGCCGTAGCCTGGACCACTGACACGTCAGCCGCCTTCGACGCCACCAAAAACGCGCTCGCCGACGCCACCCTGCTCGCGCACCCGAGGGCCGATGCCCGGGTCGCGCTCACCACCGACGCCTCCGACCACGCGGTCGGAGCCGTGTTCGAGCAGTGGGTCAATGGCGCGTGGCAGCCACTTGCCTTCTACAGCCGCCAACTGCGCCCCCCGGAGGTCAAATACTCTACTTTCGACCGCGAGCTCCTCGCGCTCCACCTGTCGGTCCGCCATTTCAGATTCCTCCTGGAGGGCCGTCCCTTTACCGCGTATGTGGACCACAAGCCGCTCACATACGCGATGGCCAAGCACACCGAACCCTGGTCCGCTAGGCAGCAACGCCAGCTCGCGGCCGTGTCCGAGTTTACCACAGACATCCAGCACGTCTCCGGTAGAGACAACGTTGTCGCCGACTGCCTTTCCCGTCCCGCCATCTGTGCGAATCACCTCGCGGTCAACTACGCGCAACTAGCAGCGGCCCAGCTCACGGACCCAGACCTCCTCTCGGCGGCCACCAGCCTGCCAGGGCTACGCCTAGCCAAGGTCGCGCACGGGCCCGAAGCCATGGCAGTCACTTGCGACGTCTCACTCGGCCAACCCAGGCCGGTCGTCCCTGCAACCTGGCGCCGCCGCATCTTCGACGCGCTCCATGGGCTCTCACATCCGGGTTCCCGCGCATCTGTCAAACTCCTCTCCCAGCGCCTCAGCAAAGATGTTCAGACTTGGGCCACCTCCTGCCTCGCCTGCCAACTGGCTAAGGTACAGCTGCACACAAAAGCACCCCTGGGAGAATTCGAGGTACCCAGCCGCCGCTTCGACCACGTACACGTCGACATCGTCGGTCCTCTGCCGCCATTGCAAGGCCAAACTTATCTCCTCACGATGGTCGACCGCTACACACGCTGGCCTGAGGCAGTGCCGCTGACCTCCACCACCACAGCCGACATCGCCAGGGCGTTCGTCAACACCTGGGTCGCGAGGTTCGGCGTACCGGCCGACATAACCTCCGACAGAGGCGCCCAGTTCACCTCCGAACTCTGGACGGCCACAGCACGCAACCTTGGGGTGACGCTCCACCGAACCACGGCATACCACCCGCAGGCCAACGGGCTTTGTGAACGCTTCCACAGGTCACTCAAGGCCTCACTCCGCGCCGGACTGACCGCCTACCGTGGGTGCTACTAGGCCTACGCACCACGGTCCAGGAAGACCTCCAGTCCTCAGCAGCGGAGTTAGTCTACGGACAACCGCTGCGCGTACCAGGCGAATTCCTCCCGGAGGCTACCACGCCTTGGTCGGCCGAATAGCAGCGGCTCAACTCTTTCTCTTCCGCTCAACAGTTCGCCCCACTTCCGGTCAACCGACACGGCGAACTCGCACCTCACGTCCCGCCAAACTTACAGCAGGCACACTTCGTCTTCGTGCGACACAACGCGCACCGCGGACCCCTGCGACCCCCGTACGACGGACCGTACGAGGTACTACAAACCGGGGACAAGGTCTTCAAGCTGCAACTGGGCAACAGGGTCGAAACAGTCTCCATCGACCGGCTCAAACCAGCACACACAGAACCAGGAGAACAGGTCCCCGTGGCCCGACCTCCAACTAGAGGCCGTCCCGCCAGCAAGCCAGCACAGCCGGTGGTGAACCGCCTGGCCCCACCAACTAGACCGGCGACCACTCAGAGCCACTCCGGCAGAACCATTAGACCACCGTCACGACTCGTCCACTCCTCCTAAGCGGATTCTGGGGGGAGCTCTGTGGCGACACGCCACCATTGGACATAATCCGCTCACGGCGGCACGGACAGTTTACGCAGGCGCACTGCCAGCAGCAGCCGCCCCCAGCCGGGGACCCTTTCCTCCTGCAACTTGTTTCCCACAGGGACAGGCTGCCGGGAGCACTTCCTGTCTGGGGAGTATTTAAGTGGTTGCGCGGGCTTTTCAAGCTCTCTTTTTGCCATGATGTAGATTAAAGCAGTTGTGTTTCACCAACTCTGGTCTCGACTCCCACGTTTGCCGCGGTATCACAACAACATAAAGATTGGATGCAGATCCAGTCAGATCGGCCTGTAGATAAAGGCCATCTAAATGTTTACCCAGACAAAGGGGAACAGTTCCATATTCATAAAGGATGCATCAAGGACCCGTTAAAGACATCAAGAAGACATTAAAACATTACCAAGTCATTCCAGACCAGAGATGGCCATCACCGGCCATCCTGAAAGCAGTTTAAATATAATAACTACCCCGCTGTGCTCTAAGCCCGCCAAAAGTTAAACAAAGACTAACCTTGATTTGGCAGGAGATAGAGGCTTCTTCTGAGAAGTATAATTGGAGACACCCGGGGGGTAGCGATATGTGTGGTAGCCATCGTAGCGAGTAGCCATCGTAGTGATCATAAGCCATCAGAGCCATCACAGAAGGCCATCGTGGCCATCGTGGCGATTCGAATAAGAAGAAGACAGTTCGAGTTGACATCTCGCCCCGGGGTAATCATCGGGAGATCATCGACAAACCCCGGGCCGTTTGATGAGACAAAACTACCGAAGAAACCTACATGAAAGCCGGCTCGAGGCTTCCAACCGTGGTCAAGCAGATGGTCTCTGTCCCGCTGACATCCAGGCCTGCTGAGATCCAGTCTGTCCGTGACCTTCACCTCAAGGAAGAGAAGGCGTGTCGCAGCTCGCAGCCCGCAGCGCTGACCACGAGGAGACAGGACGCCTAAAAGGATCAAAACGCAGACCTGTTTCAAAACCTTGCAATTCCTAGTTGGATTGGTGAGCATGTTTCTGGCCCTTCATAATCGGATCTAGATAGAGTAAAGGGGGTGGTCATTTTGGTATAATTAACATGAGTTGTTGTCCCTCGATGTTCCGTGTGTCTCCCCATTTCATAATGACTGTTGTAAGGTATAATATGCCTGTATCTATTTTAGCTAGTACTGTATTGTTATGATTTGTTTTTCCCTCCCATGTATCCTCTTATTTGCTTGCATTTGATTTGTTTTTCCATATGCAATAAAATTCCATTTTGATTCATTAAACTTGGTCTATAAGAGTCTTCTCTGCATTGTAGTTCCTGCACCTAAGTCCAGTGTCTAGAACCTAAGGGGCGAGTGTGTCGAACCACTCAAGGTTTTACAGTGCAAATAAGAGAGAGAGGCCTCTGGCGAGAGAAACCTCTGCGATCTCAGAGAGGAAACCCCTTACAAATGTTGACCTTTATTTCAGAGCATAAAAGCAGGGAAGTCTTGCTACAACTGTACAGGGCGCTGGTGAGACCACATCTAGAGTACTGCGTACAGTTTTGGTCCCCTTATTTAAGGAGGGATATACTTGCATTGGAGGCAGTTCAGAGAAGGTTCACTAGGTTGATTCCTGGGATGGAAGGGTTGTCTTATGAGGAAAGGTTGAGCAGGTTGGGCCTATACTCATTGGAGATTAAAAGAAGGAGAGGTGATTTTATTGAAACATATAAGATTCTGAGGGGGTTGGACAGTGTAGTGTATGTGCCTTTAAGTCAGAACTACTTTTACAGCTCCTGTAGTACCGGCAGTGACCACACCGGTATATAAGCTTTGCGCATGCCTCTGTACCCCCAGTTTTGAGACTACCCTCCTCCAGTAAAGAGCTGTTTACCATTAATGTACAGCATCTGTGTGATTATTTAATAATAGCATATCCACTGAACCACGGATCCAACAGTGGCGCCGAGTGTCGATTTGAATCTAACTGCAACATAAAAAAAATAAAAAAAATAGTCGAGGCCAGGAACACGGGCGTCGACCACGAGCAACCGCCCAGCAGTCAGGCAGAGATTGAACTTCGCAGGGGAGGCTGTGGAGAGCCGGGCTTGGTTCCCCAGCCACGACGAGCAGCAAGAGACCGATGACAGGTCCAGCGCAGACCCTTCCCGAGCAGCGGCGGCTGGAGCCGACCGACGGCGGAGAGAAAGCCGAGCAGCATCGATGGGGTATGACAGAGGGTGAAGAGTGCAGGGCGCAGCCGGGGGTTGAACACTGAACGGCGTCGAGAAAAAGAAAACAAACCGGAGAGAGAGAGGGTAAAGAAACAGCCGGGTTCTAGACTGAGCGGCGTCGAAAAATATAAAAAGAAGAACGCGCAGAGCACAGCCAGGGCACACGGGCTGAACAGGGTCCACGGGGCGAAGAAAGGGGAGCGCGGGAGACGCCACTGAGCCGCGGAGAAAAAGGAAGAGTGCGGGAGACACCACTTTTAGAAGCCGCAGCGGAGAAGAAGGGTGAGCGCGGGAAGGAAGGAAAGCATGGGAGCCGCCATTTTGTGCCAGTGGAGAAGAAGGGGAAGCGCGGGAGGCGCCATTTTTGACAGTTAACTCACACCCAAGGATGCCAAAGAGTGGCAGTATCTCTATGTTCGACAATGAAGTCGAAGATTGGGCGACATATGTGGAACGTATTGAGGTGTAATGCAGGGTGAATGAAGTGCCAGATGCTAATAAAGCACTGGTTCTGTTAAATTCCATGGGTGCAAAAACTTCTGGGTTACTGCGAAATCTAATAACCCCAGAGAAGCCGGTAAACAAGAATTTTGAAAGCATAGTAGAAATCCTACAGGACCACTTAAACCCCACACTGCTGCTGATAGCAGAACGATTTAAGTTCCATAAAAGGGACCAACACAAAGACGAAAGCAATGCTGAGTACGTAACGGAACTGCGCAAGCTATCAAAACACTGCCAGTTTGGAGTGGGACTAGCAGATACGTTAAGGCACAAGTTTGTGTGTGGGCTACAAAGTGAAGGAACCCAGAAACGGCTTCTATCAGAAAAGGATCTTACGCTGGACAAGGCTTTCAGTATGGCAGTATCACACGAAGCAGCTGCAAGGGGCGCTGCAGAGATACAACGGAGACCACAAGAATATGGCACCAATGAAATGTCCTATGGAACAGGGAAGTGCTATCACTGCGGCAGAACAACACATGACCAGAAAGATTGTTGGTTCAAGGACCAAGTGTGCAGACAGTGTGGGAAAGCAGGACACATAGCAAGAGTCTGCAGGTCTGGGAAGAAAGCCAACAGTAAGAAATCTCCACAGGTGAAGTACAAAAAGGTACACCAGGTGATGGACAGTGGTTCAGACGAACAGAAATGTGACACAGACTCCGGAAGCAAGGAGCTGGGTTGTCTGAAATTACATAAGGTAACAGAAATGGAGGATCACCAGACTATCTGGGTTACACTCAAGATAGGCGGAGTCCAAGTGAAAATGGAATTGGACACAAGGTCAGCTCTAACAGTCATAAATCAAAGAGACTACAAGCGGCTATTTTCACACATACCCTTGAAAGCTACAGAGATTGTCTTGAAGACGTATACGGGGCAAAAAGTCTACCCCAAAGGAAAAATAAGGGTGAAAGTGACATATAAAGGCCAGGAAATACCTAAAATGGATATATATGTATTGCCAAATGGAGGACCACCACTGCTAGGACGTGAATGGACCCGGAAGATACAATTAGATTGGCATTCCATACAGGCACTGAAGGTTGAGGCCAAAAAGGATGACGACGTCACACCTGGACGACTGTCAAAAATGCTAACTAACGCAAAAGAAGTGTTCCAGGAGGGACTAGGAACACTAAAAGGAATAACAGCTACGATTAAAATAGAGGAAAATGCAATCCCAAAGTTTCTGAAGGCCAGACCAGTGCCTTATGCGATCAGACCAGCTGTTGAAGCAGAGCTGGAAGGGTTGGAACGTTCAGGAGTACTGTCCAAAGTGGACTGGAGCAAGTGGGCTACACCCATCATTTCTGTAATGAAGAGGTCGTTGAGTAATACGCCTGGGGAAACAAAGAATATCCGCATCTGTGGGGATTTTAAGGTGACAGTGAACCCAGTCCTTCACACGGTACAATATCCACTTCCACGAATTGAGGATATTTTCGCCTCGCTATCTGGAGTTAAACGCTTCACCAAAATTGATCTAGCCCAGGTGTACTTGCAAATGGAGGTAGAAGAAGCTTCGAAACATTACCTTACGATCAACACTCATAAAGGTCTCTATCAATAAAACCGGCTGGTGTTTGGAGTAGCCTCAGCTCCAGCTATCTGGCAAAGGGCGATGGATCAGGTCCTGCAAGGGATTCCAGGGACCCAGTGTTATTTGGACTACATCTTGGTCACGGGCGAAAATGACAGTGATCACCTCGCCAACTTGGAGAAGGTGCTCACCAGATTAAAGGAGTATGGGCTACGAGCTAATCGCCACAAGTGCGAGTTTTTCCAGAAACAGATCTCGTATTGTGGCCATGTCATCGATGAAGAGGGGTTACATAAGTCCCCTGACAAGATTGAGGCAGTAGTCAAGGCTCCAGCACCGGAAAATGTGTCACAACTGAGGTCGTTCCTCAGGCTGGTAAACTACTACCAGAAGTTCTTACCAAATTTGTCTATGGTATTACACCCACTGAACACCATACTGCAAACAGGGGTACCATGGAAATGGGATGACGAACGTAGACGAGCTTTCCAGAAGTGTAAAGAATTGATCACATCAAAAGAGGTGTTGGCCCATTTCAACCCAGCACTAGCAATTCGTTTGGCATGTGATGCATCACCTTATGGTATTGGAGCGGTGCTGTCGCACAAATTCCCAGATGGGTTGGAGAGGCCAGCAGCCTTTGCGTCTCGGTCACTAACCTCAGCCGAGCGCAACTATGCCCAGATTGTCAGGGAGGCCCTCTGCCTAGTATGGAGAGTAAAAAAATTCAACCACTATCTGCATGGGCAGAAGTTCACCTTGCTGACTGACCACCAACCACTTGTCTCCATCTTTAATCCTAAGAAGGGCGTTCCAGTGATGACTGCACAGCGGTTACAAAGATGGTCCCTGTTTCTAGGGGCGAATCAATATAAAATAGAATGTAAAGGCACGAAACAGCATGGGAACGCTGATGGGCTATCGCGCCTGCCACTGCCTACTGTGGAGGAAGCACCAGCAGTGGACCCTATCGAGATATTTTATTCGTCAATAATTGAACGATTGCCAGTAACAAACGCGGATATAGAGAAGGAGACCCGCAATGATCCGACGCTGTCGCGGGTATATGAATTGACGGTGAGGGGAGGGCCAACACATGGTGACTCACTGTTGCCAGCATTCTCATCCAGAAGAGAACAGCTGTCAGTATGCCAGGGGACAGTGATGTGTGGATCCAGAGTGGTGATTCCACCCAAGTTAAGGGAGAGAGTGCTAAATGAAGGTCATCTGGGGGGAGTGAAAATGAAAAGCCTTGCTAGGGCTTATGTGTGGTGGCCGGGAATCGATCAACAAATCGAAGACCTAACTAAAAGCTGCTTAGGATGCCAGAAGGTCTAAAATGCACCACCACATGCCCCTCTACACCCATGGGAGTGGCCCTCCTCTCCATGGCAACGGGTGCATATTGATTTTGCTGGTCCATTCATGGACTCAATGTTCTTAATAGCAGTGGATACTCATTCAAAGTGGCCTGAGGTGATAAAAAAGCCTTCAACCACTACAGAGAAAACGATTGCAGTCCTACGGACCATATTTGCCAGAAACGGTTTGCCAGAGCATGTTTGCTCTGATAATGGACCACAGTTTGTGTCCGACGAGTTCCAAATATTTATGAGAAGGAATGGGGTAAGGCATTACACATCCGCCCCGTATCATCCAGCCACAAATGGATTGGCTGAGAGGTTCGTACAAACCTTTAAGAAGGCGATAAAGGCCATGTGCGACGATGAAATTCCACTACAGCATAAGATGGACAATTTCTTATTAGCCTACCGAAACGCGACACATGCAGTTACCAACCAGACCCCGGCCATGATGTTCTTTAACCGAAGGTTGAGATCTCGTCTGGACTTGCTCAGACCAAATGTGCGAAGAAATGTTGAGGACAAACTATTCCAGCACATCAATGAGAAGCCGACAAGGAGCTTCAATGTAGGGCAACCAGTCTTGGCCCATGACTATCGAACAGAGAAATGGCAACCCGAAACGATACGTGCAAGGCAGGGGCCATTAATGTACACAGTGGATGTCGGGGAGAACATTGTGAGATGCCACGTCGATCAGATCTTAGCGTCACAGGAACGCGTCAACCCCATGTCTCGAGTACCTGGGGATGAACCCGACATACTGGTAGCATCTACTTCAGACCCCAGTAGCAGTGGAACCCGATGAACTACCCGATAAAAAGGGGTCAGAATCGCCTCTGCACCAAGAACAAGAACCTCCGGAAAGGCGCTATCCTGAAAGGGTCAGGAAGCCGCCCCAAAGAGTGAATTTATAAATGGACTTTTGTTGTTTATTGTACATGTTGAAATGTTAATTGCTATTTGAATATTAGGGGTACTACTGATCTAAAAGGGGAGGAATTGTAGTGTATGTGCCTTTAAGTCAGAACTACTTTTGCAGCTCCTGTATACTGTAGTACCAGCAGTGACCACACCGGTATATAAGCTTTGCGCATGCCTCTGTACCCCAGTCTTGAGTCTACCCTCCTCCAGTAAAGACCTGTTTACCATTAATGTACAGCATCCGTGTGATTATTTAATAATAGCATATCCACTGAACCACAGATCCAACAGACAGGGTAGATGCTGAGAGGATGTTTCCCCTCGTGGGGGAATCTAGAACAAGGGGGCATAGTCTCAGAATAAGGGGTTGCTCATTTAAGACGGAGAGGAGGAGATATTTCTTCTCTCAGAGGGTCGTGAATCTTTGGAGTTCTTTTCCCCAGAGTATTGTGGAAGCTGAGTCATTGAATATATTCAAGGCTGAGATAGACAGATTTTTGAGCAACAAGGGAGTCAAGGGTTATGGGGAACGGGCAGGAAAGTGGAGTTGAGGCCAAAATCGGATCAGCCATGATCTCATTAAATGGTGGAGCAGGCTTGAGGGGCCAAAAGGCCTGCTCCTTATTACGTCCGTGAATGATTGAGACACGGACAGCAGGAGTTGAACAAAACAAGTCTTTACTGATGGAAGTCAATAGTGAAAACTGAAAACAACAGAGGCTCACTAGCGCCTTTTATACAGGGGTGGTCACTGCCGGTACTGCAGTCTGAGACCAGTTATTCTCTTAAAGGTACATACAAAACAATTCCTCCCCTTTTAGATAAACAGTACATAACATTCATTTAACAATTAATGATAACCAATTACAATCACAATTACGGTTGCTAGATACATTGGTTAAGTTTAAGCAATTATTAGTTCAGTCTTTGAGGAGGCTTCCTGATTCTGTCTGGATAACGCCTCTTTGGGGTATCAGGTTCTTCTAGCAATGTTGAGTCGGAATCAATGTCGTTGTTTGGTTCATCTGCTTCCAATATTACCGGTTCTGCGGTAGCTGCAATTGGAACGTTGATTTCATTACCAGGTGTATCAGATCGTGGTGTGGAGTTGACCTTTTCCAGTGACTCTAGAATCTGGTCAGCATGGCGTCTTACAATGCTCTCCCCAACGTCCACGGTATACATGAGAGGTCCTTGTCGTGTACAAATCATTCCTGGCTGCCATTTCTCAGTGCGGTAGTCCTGGGCCAAAACTGGTTGACCTATCTTAAAACTCCTGGTCGGCCTTTCATTCATATTCTGAAACTGCCTGTTCTCCACATCTCTTCGGACGTTTGGCTTAACCAAATCCAAGCAGCATCGTAGTCTTCAATTGAAGAACATCATGGCTGGAGTTTAGTTGGTAACCGCATGTGTCGCATTCCGGTAGGCAAACAAGAAGTTGTCCACCTTGTGTTGTAGGGGTATATCTTCATTACACATTGCCTTGATAGCCTTCTTGAATGTTTGGACAAACCTCTCGGCCAATCCATTAGTGGCTGGATGATATGGGGCAGATGTGTAATGCTTAACACCATTGTTCTTTAAGAACCTCCGGAACTCTTCAGACACAAACTGTGGTCCATTGTCAGAGCAAATCTGTTCAGGCAGCCCATTCCTGGCGAATATGGTTCGTAAAACTGTGATAGTTTTTTCCGTGGTGGTTGAGGACATTTTTATTACCTCTGGCCACTTTGAATGTGCATCCACCGCAATTAAAAACATCGAGTCCATGAAGGGACCAGCAAAATCAAAGTGCACCCTTTGCCATGGAGATGAGGGCCACTCCCATGGATGCAGAGGAGCTTGTGGTGGGGCGTATTGGACCTTCTGGCATCCTGCACAGCTCTTGGTCATCTCTTCGATTTCTCTATCGATTCCCGGCCACCACACAAATGCTCTGGCTAAGTTTTTCATTTTTACCCCACCCAGATGACCCTCATGAAGCTCATTGAGCACTCTATCCGTCAACTGAGGTGGAATTACTACTCAGGATCCACACATCAAGGTTCCTCTGCACACTGACAGCTGTTCTCTTCTCGGCGAGAATGCTGGCAGCAGTGGTTCGCCATGTGCTGGCCATCCCTTCACCGTTAAATCATAGGCCCGTGATAGTGTCGGGTCATTCCGTGTTTCCTTTTCTATGTTTGCATTCGTCACAGGGAGACATTCGACTATGGTCGAGTGGAATAACTCCATTGGATCCACTGCAAGGTCTTCCTCTTCCACCGTCAGCAACGGTAGGCGTGACAATCCATCAGCATTTCCATGCTGTTTAGTTCCTTTGTACTCGATGTCATATTGGTGTACCCCTAGGAAAAGGGACCACCTCTGCAGCCGTTGTGCTGTCATTATCGGTACGCCCTTCTGAGGGTTGAAAATGGAGACAAGAGGTTGATGATCGGTTAGTAGAGTACATTTTTGACCGTGCAGGTAGTGATTGAACTTCTTCACCCCCCACAGTAGGCTGAGGGCCTCTCTGTCAATCTGGGCGTAGTTACGCTCGGCAGAAGTTGACGAGCGTGACGCAAAAGCTATCGGCCTCTCTAAACCATCAAGGAATTTATGTGACAGTACCGCCCCAACGCCGTAGGGAGACGCATCACACGCCAGTCTGATCGGCAGTGCTGGGTTGTAGTGAGCCAATACGTCCCTTGAAGTGATTAAGTCCTTACTCTTCTGAAAAGCCCGCTTACAATCATCGCTCCATTCCCATGCTACCCCCGTTCGTAGCAGGGCGTTCAGTGGGTGCAGAATTGTCAACAAATTCAGCAAAAACTTATGGTAGTAATTCACCAATCCGAGGAATGACCTCAGTTGCGACACATTTTCAGGCGCTGGGGCCTTAACAACCGCTTCAATTTTGTCAAGGGACTTATGTAACCCCTCTTCATCAATCACGTGGCCACAATACGATATCTGTTTCTTTAAAAATTCGCACTTGGGGCGGTTGGCTCGCAGCCCATGTTCCCGTAGTCTAGTGAGCACCTGTTCTAGGTTGTTAAGGTGTTCACTGTCATCTTCACCTGTCACAAGGATGTCGTCCAAGTAACACTGAGTCCCCGGAGTCTCTTGCAGGACTTGTTCCATCGCTCTTTGCCATATCGCCGGAGCCGATGCTACTCCGAATACCAATCGATGATACTGGTAAAGACCTTTGTGAGTGTTTATCGTGAGATACTTCCTAGAGGACTCTTCAACCTCCGTCTGCATATATGCTTGTGCTAGGTCAATTTTTGTAAAACGCTTCCCTCCAGGCAGTGAGGCGAAGATGTCTTCTATCCTTGGAAGAGGATATTGTACTGTGTGAAGGATTGGGTTCACCGTCACCTTGAAATCCCCACAGATGCGAATCTTCCTTGGCTCCCCGGACTTATTGCTTAACGTTTTCTTCATGACAGGAACGATGGGTGTCGCCCACTCGCTCCAGTCGACCTTAGACAACACGCCTGCCTTCTCCAGATTCTCCAGCTCTGCCTCGACGGCTGGGCGAATTGCATATGGTACCGGTCTTGCTTTGAAAAACTTGGGAACTGCATTCTCTTCTATTTTTATCGAGGCGGTTACGCCTTTAAGCGTGCCCAGTTCTTGTTGAAATACCTCTTTGGCATTAGCTAAGATTTTTGACAATCGTCCAGGAGTGACGTCTTCATCTTTTTTACCGTCCACCGTCATTGCATGAATGGAGTGCCAATCTAAGTTTATCTTCCTGATCCATTCCCGTCCCAATAACGGTGGTCCACCATTTGGCAGTATGTAGAGATACAATTTCCGTATTTTCTTGCCGTTGTATTCGACAGGCACCCTTATTTTCCCTCTGGGGTACACTTTTTGCCCCGTATACGTCGTCAAAACGATGGATGTCTCTCTCAAGGGTATGTGTGAAAATAGCCGCTCGTAGTCTCGTCGATTCATGACGGTTAGCGCTGATCCTGTATCCAATTCCATTTTAATTTGGGACCCTGCTATCGTGAGGGTGACCCAAATGGTTCGGTGATCCTCTTTTGCGATTACATTGTGAAGTTTGAGACAGCTTAGTTTCCTGTTCCCGGATTCACTGTCGCTCATCTGGTCTTCGGAACTACTGTCCGTCATCTTTTGTACTTTCTTGTACGGTTCCTTAGTAGCCTTTTTGTTGTCGCTGGTCTTCTTCCCAGACCTGCAAACTCGTGCAATGTGTCCCATCTTCCTGCATTGCCTGCATATTTTGTCTTTGGACCAGCAGTCCTTCTGGTCATGGTTAGTTCCGCCGCAGCGATAACATTTTGCAAATCCCCGTGTCATTTCATGGGTGCCGTATTCCTGTGGTTTTTGTTGAATTTCTGCAGCTCCCCTGGCTGCTGCTTCATCTGATACTGCCACGCTGAAAGCCTTATCTAGCGTCAGCTCTTTCTCTGAGAGTAACTTCTTCTGTGTTCCTTCACTCAGGAGTCCACAGACAAATTTGTCCCGTAGGGTATCTGCCAGTCCTGCTCTGAACTGGCAGTGCTTTGATAGCTTGCGTAGTTCCGTAAGGTACTCAGCATTGCTCTCATCTTTATGCTGAGTTCTCCTGTGGAATTTAAGTCTTTCTGTTATCAACAGCAGTGCAGGGTTTAGGTGTTCCTGTTGGACAGCAACAATTTCGTTAAAACTCTTCGCCTTCGGTTTGGCTGGAGTAATCAGGTCCCGCAATAGGCCGTACGTTCTAGCGCCCATTAAGTTTAGCAATATCGATGCCTTTTTCTCCTCCGCTATTTCGTTTGCCTCGAAATATACCTCGACTCTTTCCACATACGTGGTCCAGTCCTCTATTGTATTATCAAAAGCAGTGATACAGCCAGTCTTCGGCATCTTGCAAATCTAAAATGCCGCCTTCCGCGCTTTGCCTTCTTCCCCGATTTAACAAAATGGCGCCTCCCGCGCTTTGCCTTCTTCCCCGCTGTTGTTAGCGCTGCTTTCCGCAGATCCCGTTGCAACCTGCAGCTCCTCACGGTTTCTTGCGCGTTTAATATTTCTTTTTTTTATTATTTTCCCGTCGTGGAACAACCCTGTGGGACTCTTGCCTCCCTCTTCGCGGGTCTATATGCAGCCCGGCTTCGTAGCACCGGCCACGCCCTGTGTGCGCCACCCTCTCTCTCTCTTCTTCCCGACAATGCTGCTCGGCCCCGTTGCAAACCACCCGCTCGAGTTCGCGACCGCCGCAGCCCAGGAAGGATCAGTGCACTACCTGCCACCAGCCCGATTAGCTGAAGCACCGTCGACAGGAACCAGGCCCCGCTTCCGACAGCTTCTCCAGCAATCTTCAACTCCGCAAACACAGGGGCGGATGCCCACGGTCGACGCCCGTTTCTACTGCCTCTTACTTTCTTTTCTTTCTGGCCTCGACCTCTGCTCACTTCGCTGTAGGAATGGATCCCAGGAGGTGGTGCAGACTGTAGGTAGGTTCGTATCTGCTCGTCGCCAGTATTACGTCCGTGAATGATTGAGACACGGACAGCAGGAGTTGAACAAAACAAGTCTTTACTGATGGAAGTCAATAGTGAAAACTGAAAACAACAGAGGCTCACTAGCGCCTTTTATACAGGGGTGGTCACTGCCGGTACTGCAGTCTGAGACCAGTTATTCTCTTAAAGGTACATACACCACACTCCTGCTCCTATTTCTTATGTTCTTATGTAATCTGTGTCCCTCTCATTGTCTGAAGTATGTAAAGACTGAGTGCAGCGAGTAAGAGACAGCAGGAAGGAGAACAAAAGAGTAATATTGTCCACCATCGTACATGGGCAGAATGGAAATATCTGGCGGTGAATTTCCTCGGTGTTTTTGTCAGATATGCCATATATGTGCTACTTTTGAGCCAAAAAGTTCAAGGAAATTTGCGTTTAGGGTAATCCTCTGCAAATGCGCGGTTTAAGCGCAAAATGCAAGTTTCCTCGTTAGTTTTAGCAGCTTTCACTCTCCGCCCGCTGTGTAAGGGATGGTGTGTGTGGTCAGCTTCACCTCTGACTCCCTGAGCGGTTTGAATCACTCCCATTCCCTTGGTTCTAGACTTTAGACTTATTTGGGGGTTGTAATGAAATTGCAACAGACACCTGAGTTGGTCAAAAAGAATTTAGATTTTAATTTTGAGACAGGAAAATTTATATTACAATAAATCTTATACTCTAAAAGGGGGAACACTTTGGAATATGCGAGGGAGAATGACAATAGACAAAATACCTTACCCCTCCCAATCCCACTACACTAACTAGGTTGAATTCCAGAGGACCAGGAAATGCTCACCAAACGACTTTCTTGACAGATTGTAGAGGTTCGTGATTTCGGGATTCTCTTTAGTTGTGGTGGTTGGGGCCTGCCGTACCCCGGATGTGGTGGAAGACTGCACCTGCATTGGGTTTTCAGTCTTCGCGAGTCCGCTGATGCGGTCGGGTGCGTAGTTGGATTTATCGGGTAAGTACCCAATTTCCTTTGGTTAGGTATAGTTTTTAGAGTCTTTTGTGTCAAATCTTACCCAGGGGTAAGCCAGGCTAGCTTGTAGAGTGGAAACAAACTTGTTGCGAATTTTCGACTTCTTGTTGGTTGGTTTCTTGTTGGCCGCGATGGCCCAATATTACCTAGTTGGTGGTAATATTGTTAGTTGTTGGTTTCTTGAGGCCTTTGGTTGCCGCGATTCCTTTTTCTTTTCATTTCATTCTTCTTTCCTCAAGTCTCTGATCCTCCGACTATGTACGGTGATGATGATGATGAGTAGTACCCTTTCTGAACCGTACTTTCTCTCTCCTGTACTGAACTTGAACCTTCTCAACTGTGTGTTGTGTTGAACTGTCTTCTCAACTGACTCAACTGAACAAGCAGGCCTCAATTATACTGTGTTGAGGCCTGGCTTATCTGACCGCCAAATCTCCTCTGGCCCATTGTTAATTTTGGCGGGCTCGTTAATTTTAATAGGTTTAAATTCTCATCGAGTTTCGGGACTGGTCCCATCTATTTTTAAGTGGCCTTTAACTGGTTTCGGGATTGCTTCAAAATCAGTTTTAAGTTTGCAAAGTGGTTTTGGAAATCTTTCTGAGTGGTTTAAACTGTTGTTTGATTGTCTTCTCCTGCTGGGGCCAGGGTCTCTTTTGTTGGTTGTTGGCATGTATTGTATTATTCATGTACTTGATGGCCCTGTAGGTTTTCGGCGGGAACTGTCCTTCCGTGGGCCTATTGTCTTTATGTAGATTGACTGGGACAGTCCAGAACATTCTCAGACAATCTGGCCTTTTCCAATACTCAAACTGTCTGTCCCACAGTGGCCCAACCCAGTCCCTTTGTTGCAGCTTTTCCACAGGCCTGAACATGCCTTTTAAAATAGCCAAAAATCCTGGGGTTATAATTTTAAGTCCCTTTTGGCCCAAAATTCTTTCAAACAGTTCAATATCTCTTCTTTTCTTGGTTTGGCGGGGGAGGGGGAATCTGTATAATTTTGCGAGCCTCACAGCTGCAAGTCCTGCGGGGCTCATTTGCATATGTGCGCCAGTCACACGGTGGTACTGTGGACAGGAACGTCCTCCTTTTATGCCACTTGAGCACGCTGGGTAACTTACCTGCTTATAAAACAGGCACAGTGCCTCCCTAGTCACCTGTTTCAGGCAGAAGTGAGTAGTTGAGAGGCTTGAAGAGTCCCCAAACTTTGCTTGTGGATTTCTGACTTCACAGAAGCTTTCTTCAATCCGTTTTTGTGAATTGTGCTCACCGAGACTCACACTTTACCCTCCCCACCCCCCACAGTCTCACCCTGCCCCTTCACTTTTGGACCCCCACTGGAGAAGGTATGGCATTCCCCATAGGCATATTCCCCTATACCATCCTTATGGAAGAGAAGGGGAACCAACAGCATGTGGAGGCAAGATGAATAAGGCAGTATGACAGAAGACAGCAGCTCTACCCTCACGTTATATTTATAGGCTGCAAAGGTCCTTCAAGGATCTCTCAGAGGAGCTTTGTGTTAGGTTACGAATCTCTAAAGCTGCTATTGCATACCTTCTATGTGAAGATCTGCAGCTTCGCTGCACTGCTAGAACTGCTTTAACTGTGGCTATGAAAGTGGCCACTACCCTGAATTTTTTCACTCCAGATTATTCCAAGCTGCCACAGGGGAAGCTGTGTAACATCAGCTAGGGATGCTCATGGCAGCCACTTGACAGGTCACGGGCATTCTCTTCAACAGTGCAGCAGTGTTTATCAATTTCAGCACCACACCCAGGTAGCAGAGGGGGAGAGCCAAGGAGTTCTACCAGCTTGCTGGATTCCCCACAGATGGCACACAAATATTACTGAAGGTGATAACAAAACAGCCTTTGCCATATGTGAACAGGAAGAGATTCCATTCACTCAATGTGCAGATTGCCTGTGATGCAAACCAGACGATCCTGCTTGTCAATGCCCAGCATACAGCCAGCTGACACAATGCATTTCAACACTCGGCATTCCCTGACCTCAACCATGTGATTGGATGGATCCTGCAGACCAGGCATAACCCTACTGCCATGGCTCATAATACCACTCTCACAAGCCAGATATGGGTTAGGGTTAGGGTAACACCAGGCCCACACAGCAGCAAGTCCCATTCACCCATCACTCCAGTGGTCGTTGATTTACATTGGCTCCCGGTCCGGCAATGCCTCAATTTTAAAATTCTCATCATTGTTTTCAAAGTCCCTCCATGGCCTCACCCTTCCCTATCTCTGTGACCTCCTGATCCCTACAACCCTCCAAGATATCTGCGATCCTCCAATTCTGGCCTCTTGCATATCCATGATTTTCATCGCCACACCATTGGTGGCTGTGCCTTCGACTGCCTAGGCCCTAATTCTTGAATTCCCTCCCTAAACCTTTCTGCCTCTCTACCTCTCTTCCTTTCAGATGCTCCTTAAAAGATATCTGTTTGACCAAGCTTTTGGGCACCTGACCTAAAGTCTCCTTATTTTTTTTCATTTGTTTATGGGATGTGGGTGTCGCTGGCAAGACCAGCATTTATTGCCCATCCCTAGCTGCCCTTGAGAAGGTGGTGGTGAGCCGTCTTCTTGAACCGCTGCAGTCCTTGTGGTGAACGTACTCCCACAGTGCTGTTAGGGAGGGAGTTCCAGGATTTTGACCCAGTGACGATGAAGGAACGGCGATATACTTCCAAGTCAGGATGATGTGTGACTTGGAGGGGAACTTGGAGGTGGTGGTGTTCCCATGCGCCTGCTGCCCTTGTCCTTCTAGGTGGAAGAGGTCGCGGGTTTGGGAGGCTCTGCCGAAGAAGCTTTGGCGAGTTGCTGCAGTGCATCTTGTAGATGGTACAAAGTACAGCCACAGTACGCCGGTGGTGGAGGGAATGAATGTTTAAGGTGGTGGATGGGGTGCCAATCAAGCGGGTGCTTTGTCTTAGATGGTGTCGAGCTTCTTGAGTGTTGCTGGCGCTGCACTCATCCAGGCAAGTGGAGAGTATTCCACCACACTCCTGACTTGTGCCTTGTAGGTGGTGGCAAGGCTTTAGGGAGTCAGGAGGTGAGGCACTCGCTGCAGAATGACCTGCTCTTGTTACCACAGTATTTATGTGGCTGGTCCAGTTAAGTTTCTGGTCAATGGTAACTGCCGGGATATTGATGGTGAGGGATTCAGCGATGGTAATGCCGTTGAATGTCAAGTGGCGGTGGTTAGATGCTCGCTTGGCGGAGATAGTCATTGCCTGGCACTTGTGCGGCGCGAATGTTACCTGCCACTTTTCAACCCAATCTTGGTCTTGCTACATGCGGGCATCGACTGTTTCATTATCTGAGGAGTTGTGAATGGCACGGAACACTGTGCAGTCATCAGCGAACATCCCCACTTCTGACCTTATGATGGAGGGAAGGTCATTGATGAAGCAGCTGAAGATGGTTGGGCCTTATATGGATCGGTATCATAGTTTGTTTGGTTATGCTCCTGCAAAGCACCTCGGGATGTTTTGCTACTTTAAAGGTGCTATATAATTGCAAATTGTTGTTATTGTGTTGGTGATGGAGAGGACCATAGGAACCTTAAAGACAGGTTTTGTTGCATGGAGAAATCTGGTGAAATCCTGCAGTACACAGTACAAAAGGTAGCGAGGATCCCAATTGCATGCTGTGCCCCACACAATTTTGCACTCCATGAAGGCCTATAGCTCAACATGGATGACAAGGAGCCATTTGCAAGGGAAGGGAAGGGCGGTGGAGGCTTCAGCACATAAGGAGGATGACCACTCAGAGAAATCAGCCTTCATTGCTGCAAAGGCCATCCAAAGTTGGATAATACAGGAGGTGTTTACACAATGATCACTTTCAGCAGCGCCCTGCACCCTCACCTCCTTCTATGCCAGTTGGCAGGAAAGTGATCCTCCTTGAAACCACACCCAGCCTTACCTCATCGGTGCTCAGCAGCCCTTGGTGTCCCAACAGGACTTTGCCAATATTCATCACCCGAGTCTAGAAGTTCATGCTAAATGAGCGCTCCCTCTTCTGATTGACATTAATGCCCATGGATAACAAAGTATAATATGGGGGTCATTTTTACTTGTGCGATAATGTAAATTGGCCAATCTCCTGATTTTTATTTCCATTGGCCAGCGCACAAAGTTAAAGAGGCAAGAGCCCTTTTAGCAACAGAGGGGGGCCCCAGGAATTGTGGGCCTTTCATCTTCCCAATCAGTGTGAGCTGGTAAGAATATTTTTTATCGGTGGTACAAGTTACATCATTTTCCAGAATTTAGTAAATTTTCAACTGTGACGATCTCTTTTTCAAGAACATTTCCAAGGTATTGACTGAAGGCTGTCCTTATGGAGGAGTAAGTCAACCCAGTAACATCAATTATTAAACAGGGTTTGCTGCTCATTTACCCAAGCATGTTACCAAAACCTTTCCTATATTTCAAGGTGAGGATGGATGCTGTCGAAGGTTTGGGAAGTTGGGAACTCACCCATATGGGTGATCTGAAACACGGGAGCTGAAAAAATACATTACAGCTTATAAATTTCCGTAGAAGTTGTCCAGTGGAAGATGGGCAGAAGTCCTTGGAGAAATGTTGTAGACTTTTAAAAAGGCCCATTTATGCATTTCTCCAAAATTTCCACCAAAGTTGCAACGGGAGATTGGGAGAACCCCGTGGAAATTCTCCCAACCATGAGTTACTCATCTATCTACCTATCTACCTATCTATCTATATATAAATCGGTCGATCTGTCTGTCCTTCTGTCCTTCTGTCCTTCTGTCTGTCTGTCTGCACGTGTGCGTCTGGGCGGCTATGTGCTCGAAAGTTATAGAGCGTACCTACGCGTGCGTTACGTCGAAAGAAAGCTTACCTTTCCAAAACGGTCTTAAGCGTATTTACGTTTCGGCCGGACAAAAATTGCGCCCGCGGTATCCGAAAAACCTTCAACATTCCGCTCATTAGCATCTCATTATCCGCTCATTAGCGACAGAGTGACCTCGAGGTCGACCAATCGTACGCCGGCTTGCTGCCGCATGCGGCCGGGCCCTCCTGCGGTCGAGTGACGGGACGATTGACCAATCCTACGCTTTGGTCACCTGACGGTCGACCAATCGGTGCGTGTGTGGGCGGGCCTTATCGTTCTGAACCGAGGTGAGTAGCCGCCATCTTGCTTCCATTCTTTTTCCTGCTTTCTGCGTCTTTCTTTTCAAATATACATTTCCAGCAAAATAAAATTGAATTTATTAAATTGTTTTTAAAAAAATCACTCATTTGTAAATATTTTCTCTAACCTGAAGATTCTTTTTCCTACCTTTCCCTGTTTTTTTCTTAGGCCTGAAAGCCTGGGCCTTTCTTGCCCAGCCAGGCCCGAGCTAGGTAATTGGGCTTCTGCTAAGCTCCTCACCCCCCACCCCCCCCGTGTCACATTACCCGGGGCAACGGCGTCAGCCACGAGGGTCAGGGTGCGCACGCAGCAGGAGCAGGTGAGACGCGGCGTCTCTCTCTGTTCCGCGCTTGGCTCGGGCGGGGCTCTCGAGAGTGCGGATCTCGGCCTTGGTGAGCGGGACTCTCGGGAGTGCGGGGCGGGGCAGCTGGGGCTTGGAGAGCGGGGCTCTCGGGAGTGCGGGGCGGGGCGGCGCAGCAGGGTTACCCCGGCAACCGGTCGTGGCCATGGCCGTCTCTCAGCCTCAAGCCCTCCCTTCCTCCCTTCCCCCCCCACCCTTCCCCTCCCCCTCCCCCTTCCCCTCCCCCTCGCCCCTTCCCCTCCCCCTCCTTCCCCTCTCCCCTCCCCCCTTCCCCTTCCCCCCTCCCTTCCCCCTCCCTTCCCCCCGCCCCCCGCCCTCCCTTCGCCCCCCTTTCCCCCCTGCCCTCCCTTCCCCCCCGCCCTCCTTTCCCCCCTCCCCCCCGCCCTCCCCCCCACCCGCCCCCCCAAGACGCCCGCCCTCCCTTCCCCCCGCCCTCCCCCCCGCCCCCCCCGCCCTCACTTCCCCCCCACCCTCCCTTCCCCCCCCGCCCGCACTCTCTTCCCCCCAGTCTCTCTCTCTCTTCCCCCCAGTCGCTCTCTCTCTTCCCCCCCAGTCACTCTCTCTCTCTCTCTTCCAACAACAACATGCCCTCGAAAAAGCCTCGGCACCGCCGGGCACTTCAGCTAGTCTATATATATAAATCGGTCGATCTGTCTGTCCTTCTGTCCTTCTGTCCTTCTGTCTTTCTGTCCTTCTGTCTGTCTGTCTGCACGTGTGCGTCTGTGCGGCTATGTGCTCGAAAGTTATAGAGCGTACCTACGCGTGCGTTACGTCGAAAGAAAGCTTACCTTTCCAAAACGGTCTGAAGCGTATTTACGTTTCGGCCGGACAAAAATTGCGCCCGCGGTATCTGAAAAACCTTCAACATTCCGCTCATTAGCATCTCATTATCCGCTCATTAACGACAGAGTGACCTCGAGGTCGACCAATCGTACGCCGGCTTACTGCCGCGTGCGGCCGGGCCCTCCTACGGTCGAGTGACGGGACGATTGACCAATCCTACGCTTTGGTCACCTGACGGTCGACCAATCGGTGCGTGTGTGGGCGGGCCTTATCGTTCTGAATCGAGGTGAGTAGCCGCCATCTTGCTTCCATTCTTTTTCCTGCTTTCTGCGTCTTTCTTTTCAAATATACATTTCCAGCAAAATAAAATTGAATTTATTAAATTGTTTTAAAAAAAATCACTCATTTGTAAATATTTTCTCTAACCTGAAGATTCTTTTTCCTACCTTTCCCCGTTTTTTTCTTAGGCCTGAAAGCCTGGGCCTTTCTTGCCCAGCCAGGCCCGAGCTAGGTAATTGGGCTTCTGCTAAGCTCCTCACGCCCCCCCCCCCGTGTCACGTTACCCGGGGCAACGGCATCAGCCACGAGGGTCAGGGTGCGCGTGCAGCAGGAGCAGGTGAGACGCGGCGTCTCTCTCTGTTCCGCGCTCGGCTCGGGCGGGGCTCTCGAGAGTGCGGATCTCGGCCTTGGTGAGCGGAAGGGTTACCCCAGCAACCGGGCCCGCCGGCCGTCTCTCAGAGCCGCAATCGGCGGACTTCAAGCCGGCTCGGCCGGGGGGGCAGGGCTCGGAGAGCGGGGCTCTCGGGAGTGCGGGGCGGGGCGGCTGGGGCTTGTAGAGCGGGGCTCTCGGCCGGGGGGGCGGGGCTCAGAGAGCGGGGCTCTCAGGAGTGCGGGGCGGGGCGGCTGGGGCTTGGAGAGCGGGGCTCTCAGCCGGGGGGGCGGGGGCTCGGAGAGCGGGGCTCTCGGGAGTGCGGGGCGGCTGGGGCTTGGAGAGCGGGGCTCTCGGGAGTGCGGGGCTCGGAGAGCGGGGCACTCGGGAGTGCGGGACGGGGCGGCGCGGCAGGGTTACCCCGGCAACCGGGCGTGGCCGTGGCCGTCTCTCAGCCTCAAGCCCTCCCTTCCTCCCTCCCCCCCGCCCTCCCTCCCCCCCTTCCCCTCCCTCCCCCCTTCCCCTCCCTCTTCCCCTTCCCTCCTCCCCTCCCCACCCCTCCTTCCCCCCACTTCCTTCCCCCCCGCCCCCCTCCACCCGCCCTCCCTTCCCCCTCCCTTCCCCCTCCCCCCGCCCTCCCTTCTCCCCCCCACGCCCCCCCGCCCTCCCTTCTCCCCCCCGCCCCCCCGCCCTCCCCTCCCCCCCGCCCTCCCTTCCACCCCTGCCCTCCCTTCCCCCCCGCCCTCCCTTCCCCCCTCCCTTCCCCCCCGCCCTCCCTTCCCCCCGCCCTCCCTTCCCCCCCCACCCACCCTCTCTTCCCCCCACCCACGCTCTCTCTCTTCCCCCCAGTCTCTCTCTCTCTTCCCCCCAGTCGCTCTCTCTCTACCCCTCAGTTGCTCTCTCTCTACCCCCCAGTCGCTCTCTCTCTTCCCCCCCAGTCGTGCTCTCTCTCTCTCTCTTCCCCCCCCCCCCCAGTCGCTCTCTCTCTCTCTCTTCCAACAACAACATGCCCTCGAAAAAGCCTCGGCACCGCCGGGCACTTCAGCTAGTCTATATATATATAAACGAATCGACCTGTCTGTCTGTCCTTCTGTCTGTCCTCGGGTGTGCGTCTGTCGGCTATGCGCTCGAAAGTTATACGGCGTACCTACGCGCGCGTTACCTCCGAAGAAAGCTTACGCTTCCGGGACACTTGTAAGCATATTTACTTTTCGGTCGGACGAAAATTGTTCGCGCCTTATGCAAAAAACCTTCAAAATTAAACTCATTATCTGCTACTTAGCATTGATTGACTGACGTCAAGGTTCGACCAATCCTGTGCCGTCATGATTGACCAATCCTACAGTACGGTCCCCTGATGGTTGGCCAATCGGTGTGTGTGTGTGTGGGCGGGACTAATCGTTTTCATCTCGGGGATCTGGCAGCCATTGTTTCACTGCCATGACTTCAGCTTCCAGCTCAAACTACTTTGAAAGTTAGTATCTCTTTTAAAAATAACATAAGATTTACCAAAAACCTTTTATAAGTACTTTCACTTTCATCTTTCAAGGTATTAAAAGGTAGAAATGTTGCCCGGCAGCAGATTCACAAAGGGACACAGACAGGGCCCTAAAGCCTGGGACTCGATTTAAAATGTTGCCCGGCAGCAGATTCACAGAGGGACACAGAGAGGCCCCAAAGCCTCGCACTCGATTTAAACCGCCCGGCCCAAAACAGCCCTGGCAAAGCCGGGCTCCCCCAGCTAGCTGTAGATAAACTAGAAGATTGTTGAACATTGAAGTTTGTTATTATTTGGGTCAATCTGAGCACAGCTGCTTGTACCAATACTTAACTGTCATACAGACAGATCTGAGGGTAAAGGGGGTGTTATAAATCTCATCATCATAAAGAAACTACTCATAAAATAATGCTGGACAGCCAGCTGGTGGCGCCATCCAAGGAGTATAAATACTCGGGCGTGGGCCCAGCTTCCCCAGGGACATTTTGTAAGACAGGAACTAGTGAAGTACAACTAGACCTCCATGTTCTGAAACAAGTTGATCAAAGCCTTGCTTTATAATCAAACCAAGTGCGTAGTGAGTTTTAATACGTCAGGGGGTTTATGCCTTTGTCAATTTGTCTTATTATCAAGGGGGTTGGAGTGAAAGAGTAGGGAAGTCTTGCTACAATTGTACATGGCCTTGGTTAGACAACACCTGGAGTACTGTGCACAGTTTTGGTCTCCTTATCTAAGGAAGGATATACTTGCCTTGGAGCCAGAGCAACGAAGATTCACTAGATTGATTCCTGGGATGAGAGGGCTGTCCCATGATGAGAGATTGTGTAGAATGGGCTTGTACTCTCTGGAGTTTAGAAGAATGAGAGGTGATCTCATTGAAACATATAAGATTCTGAAGGGGGTTTACAGGGTAGATGCTGAGAGTTGTTTCCCCTGGCTGGAGAGTCGAGAACTAGGGGGCATAGTCTCAGGATAAGGGGTAGGCCATTTAAGACTGAGATGAGGAAGAATGTCTTCACTCAGAGGGTTGTGAATCTTTGGAATTCTCTGCCCCAGATGGCTGTGAATGCTGAGTCTTTGAGTATATTCAAGGCTGAGATAGATAGATTTTTGGACTCTTGGGGAATCAAGGGATATGGAGATCAGGTGGGAATGTGGAGTTGAGGTCAATGATCATCCATGATCTTCTTGAATGGCAGAGCAGGCTCAAGGGGTCATATGGCCTACTCCTGCTTGTAATGTATATATAGAATGTATATACCTTTAAGGGGGGAACTACTTTTACAGCTCATGTATACTGCAGTAACGGCAGTGACCACACCTGTATATGGCACTGAGTAGTAATCTGTACAGTTCAGTTCCAGAGTGAGCCACGTTGAGTAAACACCTGTTGTACCGTTCTCCTGCAGTCTTGTGTCTTATTACTGACGGACACAACATTGGCGATGAGAAAAATTCGATCCTACCTGCTACTCTGCATCACCTCCCAGGGATTCGTTCCTGGAGACCAGAAGATTGGAGGTCAAGGCCAGAGACACGGGCGTCAACCACGGGCAACCGCCCAGTCATCCATCAGAGCAGCAGAGACTCGAGAATTGCGGGGGAGGCTGTTGATAGCCAGGCTTGGCTTTCCAGTCATGGTGGACCAGCAAAACGGGCTGGCAACAGGTAGTGCGCAAACCCTTCCCGGACAGCGGCGGGCTAGAGCCCAACTGAGCGGCACAGCAAAGGGCCGAGCAGCGTCGACGGGGGAGAGAGAGAGAGGGCAGAGCCCACAGGGCACAGCCGGTGTTCAGGGGCCGAGCAGCGTAGAGGAGAGAGAGAGAGACACGCAGAAACTCGTGAGGCGCCGCCATTGCCACGAGGACCGCCAAGAGCGACGTTGGCAGCAGCGTAGGAAGGCCTGCGGAAAACTCGTTGGCAGCAGCGGGGGAGGAAGGAAAGCGCGAGAGACGCCATTTTAAGCCATTTTAAACCACACCCAAAATGCCGAAGAGTGGCAGTATCACCACATTTGACAATGAAGTCGAAGATTCGACTACATATGTCAAACGAATAGAGGTATACTGCAAGGCAAATGAGGTGCCAGATGACAAGAAAGCGCTGGTATTGTTAAACTTAATGGGTGCAAAGGCGTATGGTTTATTATGAAATCTAGTAACCCCAGCGAAGCCAGTGGAAAAGAGTTTTGGAGACATAGTGACGATACTACAGGAACATTTAAACCCCACACCGCTGCTGATAGCAGAAAGATTCAAGTTTCACAAACGGAACCAGCATAAGGATGAAAGCAATGCTGAATATTTAACAGAACTGCGCAAACTATCGAAACACTGCCAGTTTGGAACGGGACTGGCAGATAACTTAAGGGACAAGTTTGTGTGTGGGCTTCAAAGTGAAGGAACCCAGAAACGGCTTTTATCTGAAAAGGACCTTACGCTGGACAAGGCTTTCAGCATTGCGGTATCATATGAAGCAGCAGCACGGGGCGCTGCAGAGATACAACAGAGACCGCAAGAATATGGCACAAACGAAATGTCATACAGAACAGAGAAGTGCTATCGCTGCGGCAGAACAACACACGACCACAATGATTGCTGGTTCAAAGACAAAGTGTGCAGACAGTGTGGAAAAGTAGGACACATAGCACGAGTCTGCAGGTCGGGAAAGAAAACCAGCAATAAGAAATCTCCAAAAGAAAAGTACAAGAAGGTGCATAAGGTGATGGAGAATAGTTCAGACGAACAAAAGAGTGATACCGACTCCGAAAGCAGGGAGCTGAGTTGTCTGAAACTACATAATGTGATCAAAACGGAGTATCACCGAACCATTTGGGTCACTCTCAAGATAGCAGGAGTCCAGGTAAAAATGGAATTGGACACAGGATCAGCCCTAACAGTCATAAACTGATGGGGCTACGAGCGGCTATTCTCACACATACCCTTGAGAGACACAAAAATTATTTTGAAGACGTACACGGGGCAAAAAGTCTACCCCAAAGGAAAAATAAGGGTGACCGTTATATATAACGGTAAGGAAACACCAAAACTAGACCAGTATGTATTGCAAGATGGAGGACCACCATTACTGGGACGGGAATGGATCCGGAAAATACAGATAGATTGGCATTCCATACAAGCACTGACTGTGGCTGCCAAAAAGGATGACGACGTCACACCTGGGCGACTGTCATAGATCCTAACCGACGCGCAAGAAGTGTTCCAGCAAGGACTCGGAACACTAAAAGGCATGACAGCAACAAGTAAAATCGAAGAAAACGCAAGCCCAAAATTTTTTAAGGCCGGACCGGTACCTTATGCGATCCGCCCAGCCGTCGAAGCAGAGCTGGAGAGTTTGGAACGTTCAGGAGTACTGTCCAAGGTAGACTGGAGAAAGTGGGCTACGCCCATCGTCCCTGTGATGAAAAAGTCGTTGAGCAGCACGCCTGGGGAACCAAGGAAGGTTCGCATCCGTGGGGACTTTAAGGTAACAGTGAACCCAGTCCTTCACACCGTACAACATCCACTTCCGCGGATTGAAGATATTTTCGCCTCGCTATCTGGAGGGAAACGCTTTACTAAGATTGATCTGGCCCAGGCGTATCTGCAAATGGAGGTAGAAGAAGCATCAAAAAAAACCTCACAATCAACACCCATAAAGGTCTCTACCAATACAACCGGCTGGTACTCGGGGTAGCATCAGCTCCGGCTATTTGGCAAAGGGCAATGGAACAAGTCCTGCAAGGGATCCCAGGGACCCAGTGTTATTTGGACAACATCCTGGTCACGGGCGAAAATGACAGTGATCACCTCGCCAACCTGGAGCAGGTGCTCACTAGATTGAAGGAATATGGGCTCCGAGCTAACCGCCACAAATGCGAGTTTTTAAAAAACAGGTCTCGTATTGTGGCCACGTTATCGATAAAGAGGGGTTACATAAGTCCCCAGAAAAGATTGAGGCAGTAGTCAAGGCTCCAGCACCGGAAAACATGTCACAACTGAGGCCGTTCCTCGGGCTGGTAAACTACTACCATAAGTTCTTGCTAAATTTGTCTACAATACTACACCCACTGAACAACCTACTGCAAACTGGGGTGCCATGGAAATGGAGTGACGAATGTAAACGAGCTTTCTAGAAGAGCAAAACACGAATCACATCGAAAGAGGTATTGGCCCATTTCAACCCAGCACTACCAATTCGGTTGACATGTGATGCGTCACCCTACGGCATTGGAGCAGAGCTGTCGCACAAATTCTTGGACGGCTCAGGGAGGCCAATAGCCTTTGCGTCACGATCACTAACCTCAGCCGAGCGTAACTACACCCAGATTGACAGGGAGGCCCTCAGCCTAGTGTGGGGAGTGAAAAAGTTCAATCACTATCTGCACGGGCAGAAGTTCACCTTGCTGACTGACCACCAGCCCCTTGTCTCCATTTTTTATCCGAAGAAGGGCGTTCCGGTGATGACTGCGCAACGACTACAAAGATGGTCACTCTTTCTAGGGGCGCACCACTATGAGATTGAATATAAGGGCACGAAACAGCATGGAAATGCTGATGGGCTATCACGCTTGCCACTGCCTACTGCGGAGGAAGCACCAGCAGTGGATCCTGTCGAAATATTTAATTCGACTATAGTTGAATACCTACCGGTAACTAACGCTCGTATAGAAAAGGAGACCCGAAATGACCCGACACTGTCTCGGGTATATGATTTGACGGTGAAGGGATGGCCAGCGCATGGCGACTCACTGTTGACAGCATTCTCGTCAAGAAGAGAACAGCTGTCAGTGTGTCGGGGGACCTTGATGTGTGGATCCCGAGTGGTAATTCCACCCAAGTTAAGGGATAGAGTGCTCAATGAGCTTCATGAGTGTCATCTGGGAGGGGTAAAAATGAAAAGCCTTGCCAGGGCTTATGTGTGGTGGCCAGGAATTGATAAACAAATCGAGGACCTGACCAAGAGCTGCTCAGGATGCCGGAAAGCCCAAAATGCACCACCACATGCCCCTCTACACCCATGGGAGTGGCCCTCATCTCCATGGCAACGGGTGCATATTGATTTTGCTGGTCCATTCATGGACTCAATGTTTTTAATAGCCGTGGATGCGCACTCGAAATGGCCTGAGGTCATCAAAATGTCCTCCACCACCACGGAGAAAACTATTGCAGTCCTACGGACCATTTTTACCAGGAACGGCTTGCCAGAACAGATTTGCTCCGATAACGGACCACAGTTTGTGTCCGAAGAGTTCCAAAGGTTTATGAAGAAGAATGGGGTAAGGCATTACACATCCGCCCCGTATCATCCAGCCACAAATGTATTGGCTGAGAGGTTCATACAAACCTTTAAGAAGGCAATAAAGGCTATGTACAATGACAACATTCCGCTGCAGCATAAGGTGGACAATTTCACCAACCAGGCCCCAGCCATGATGTTCTTTAACCGAAGGTTAAGATCTCGCCTGGATTTGCTCAGACCAAACGTACGAAGGGATGTTGAGAGTAAGCAATTCCAGCACATCCATGAGAAGCCAGCAAGGAGCTTTAATGTAGGGCAACCAGTCTTGGCCCGCGACTACCGAACAGAAAAATGGCAGCCAGGAACGATATGCACACGGCAGGGCCCACTAATGTACACAGTGGACGTTGGGGAGAACATCGTGAGACGCCATGCTGACCAGATCCTAGAGTCACAGGAACAAGTCAACCCCATGTCTCGCCCATACGTACCCGGTGAGGAACCCGATGTACAGGTCGCATCTACCTCAAAAACAGTAGCATCGGAAGCTGATGACCCAACCGACGACAGGGTGCCAGAATCGCCTCCACACCAAGAGCGAGACACTCGGGAAAGGCATTATCCATAAAGGATCAGGAAGCCTCCCCAAAGACTGAATATATAAATGGACTATTTTCAGATAATGTTAATTGTTAAAAAATGTTATGGTATTGTTAATCTAAAAGGGGAGGAATTGTAATGTATATATAGAATGTATATACCTTTAAGGGGGAAACTACTTTTACAGCTCATGTATACTGCAGTACCGGCAGTGACCACACCTGTATATAGCACTGAGTAGTAATCTGTACAGTTCAGTTCCAGAGTGAGCCACGTTGAGTAAACACCTGTTGTACCATTCTCCTGCAGTCTTGTGTCTTATTACTGACGGACACAACACTGCTCTTATTTCTTATATTCTTATGCTCTTATCAAAGAGAAATACCAGGGAAATGCATCCATATTACAAAATCTGGTCAACTATTTACCCAATTTCTTTTATACTACAAAGTATCACTCACACAATCACACAGCAATAAAATTACAAGCATTCTAAGTATAACATACTTTGTTTTTGGAATAATTGGCACCAGCACTTCCAGAACTGAATTATGGTGGCACCATAAATATCCTGAGGGAGATGCAGATCATTTATGAAATGTGACAATTGAAACATTATGGAAGTCAAAAAAGCATTTATATTTTGCTTAATATTTAAACCAATATTCACTTGAAACATTTGGAAAATCTCATTTTAATCATTCTGATCATTGAATCGCGGCTTTGTAAAAAAAAACTAAAAACCTGCAAAGGACACTGAGATTCACACAGTAAAAGTGGATGAAAGTTCAACAAGGCCTGAATATAGCTCCACCGTGGCTTATTTTCACAATGGCCCAGAAATTCGGGTCGGGGGCTTCCCGCGGGTGCAAGCCCCCAACCTGCACTTACCTAGCACGCCGGCCGTTGAGCTGTGGGCCTGCATGTGATTCTGATCCTGGGCCTCCTCCAACTGCCGGTGCGCAGTGCTTGCATATCCCAGGGGCGCAGTTAGTTTGATGCGTCCCCTGGGATCACGTGGGCCATGGAGAGCCAATGGTAGCAGGGAAAGCTTCATTCATAAGTTTGACAGGAAGAGCTGTCAAACCTATAAATACTATAAGCCCCAAAACATCACTAAAACTTCAAATAATTTTTTTTTTAAATCACATTTTTAAAATAACTATAAATTACATGAAATAACTATTTTAAACAATAATTTAAATTTTTGAAAAAATTAATTACATTTTCTAATGGGGCTAAAAATAAACTTACCTTTCTTTAAAGTATTTAAAAATAATAAACCTGTGGAAAAACTGTTTTAATTTTACAGGAAACTCTTTGGTATCCGGCACCGACGGGACCGGTGTGATGCCGGTTTATCAAAAAGTCCGGATTAAAGAGAGGTATAGTTAAAAGGTATGAGAGCTCCGTACACAGCAAATCCAGGCTTCCCTGTTGCTTAGCAACATGTGCAGGAACTCCGGCCACAGACCAAGCATCCCTGTTGCTTAGCAACAAGTGTAGGAGCCCCAGTTACACAGCCACCGATCCAGGAACTGCCACTAATATGAAGTAAAACTTACTGAACCTACTCCTGAATTTTGCCGGTTAACAGAGATTTCCGGTTATTTAGGTGCCGGTAAATCAAGAGTTTCCTGTAATTAACTCACCACTTACCTTGTTAAAAGCAGGCCTTGCGCCTGCTTTTTAAAAGTGTAACTGCTGGAGACTTACCCTCCCGGAGAAACCTGAGAAAAAACGTAAGTTCGATGCGCACGCGCTGCCTCTCCGGCGCACACATTCGACCTCTGGACCCCTTCTTTCAGGGGAACGGAAGTGCCGGTTTCCTGCGCATGCGCAGTACATGCATGAAACCAGCACTTTCGTTGCGCCTACGCGTGAGTACCCCGTGCGTACTCACGCATTGGGACCCGAATTTCTGAGCCATTAATATTGCTTTTCAAATTTGGGAATTTGGGAAACTAATTAGCTGGATTGCCATTATTTCATGAGTATATTTTATTATACTGGAGCTTATGATATTGTCAATTTTTAACTAATTCAGTAAATGCAATAACTGATATCAACTGAAACATCCTAACCACATGTCAAATGTGGTTGACAGATTGTTGTTTGTACATTTATGGGGGCTCTTCCAATTGATCGTTTTTTTTCCAATTTACGGGTGTGCTTCCATTTTCCCCCTGATCCCCACTCCTTGGTGCCGCACTTGGTCAAATGCTGCCTTGATGTCAAGGGCAGTCACTCTCACCTCACCTCTGGAATTCAGCTCTTTTGTCCATGTTTGGACCAAGACTATAATGAGCTCTGGAGCTGAGTGGTCTTGGTGGAACCCAAACTGAGCATCAGTGAGCAGTTTATTGGTGAGTCAGTGCCGCTTGATAGCACTGTCGACAACACCTTCCATCACTTTGCTGATGATTGAGAGTAGACTGATGGGTTGGTAATCGATGTTCCCTTTAATTTTTTTTGGATGCGCAGCCCATTCAAAATATCATGCATGTGCAGTTTTTCCCATTTAAAAGCCAGTAAGCCGGCTCCATGGGAGCTCCAGAGCACTGCACGGTTGCTCAGCCGTGTAGCTTAAAGGGAGCATTGGTGGTAATTGCCCAGTTTGGATTTGTCCTGCATTTTGTGTACAGGACATAACTGGGCAATTTTCCACTTTGTTGGGTAGATACTAGTGTTGTACCTGTACTGGAACAGCTTGGGTCAAGACGCAGCTAGTTCTGGAGCACAAGTCTTCAGCACTATAGCCGGGATGCTGTCAGGGGGCATAGCCTTTGTTGTATCCAATGTGATAAGCCATTTCTTGATATCTCATGGCGTGAATCGAATTGGCTGAAGACTGGCATCTGTGATGGTGGGCACCTCAGGAGGAGGCAGAGATGGATCATCCACTCAGCATTTCTGGCTGAAGATGGTTGCGAATACTTCAGCCTTGTCTTTTGCACTCACGTGCTGGGCTCCACCATCTTTGAGGATGTGGTTGTTCATGGAGCCTTCTCCTCTCATTAGTTGTTTAATTATCCAATGCCACTCATGACTAGATGTAGCAGCACAGCAGAGCTTTGATCTGATCTGTTGGTTGTGGGATCGCTTAGCTCTGTCTATAGCATGCTGCTCCGCTGTTTAGCATGCATGTAATCCTGTGTTGTGGCTTCACCAGGTTGGCACCTTATTTTCAGTTACATAAGAACATAAGAATTAGGAGCAGGAGCAGGAGCAGGCCATAAGGCCCCTCGGGCCTGCTCTGCCATTCATTAAGATCATGGCTGATATTCAACCTCAACCGCACCATTCCATCCTATCCCCATACCCCTTAATTCCTCTGGAGTCCAGAAATCTATCTATCTCAGCCTTGAATATACTCAATGACTGAGCATCCAGAGCACTTTGAGGCAGAGAATTGCAAAGATTCACAACCCTCTGAGTGAAGAAATTCCTCCTCATCTCAGTCTTAAAAGGCTGTCCCCTTATCCTGAGACTATGTCAACTTCTAGACTCTCCAGCCCAGGGAAACAATCTCTCAGCATTTACCCTGTCAATCCACCTCAAAATCTTATATGTTTCAATGAGATCACCTTTCATTCTTCTAAACTCCAGAGCGTATAGGCCCAATCTCCTCAATCTATCCTCATGACAACCCTCTCATCCCAGGGATCAAACTAGTGAACTTTCGTTGCACCGCCTCTAAAGCAAGTCTCTCCTTCTTTAAATAAGGAGCTCAAAACTGTGCACAGTACTCCAGGTGTGGTCTCACCAAAGCCCTGTACAATTGTAGCAAGACTTCCTTACTCTTATACTCCAACCCTCTAGCAATAAATGCTATTTGCCTTCCTTATTGCTTGCTGTACCTGCATGCTAACTCTCTGTGTTTCTAAATCTTTCTGAACACCAACATTTAATAGTTTCTCACCATTTAAAAAATATTCTGTTTTTCTATTCTTCCTACCAAAGTGAATAACCTCACATTTCCTCACATTATCCTCCATCTGCCACCTTATTGCCCACTCACTTAACCTATCTAGATCCCTTTGTAGGCTCTTTGTGTCTTCCTCACTTCTTACTTTTCCACCTAGCTTTGTATCATCAGCAAACTGGATACATTGCACTCAGTCCCTTCATCTAAGTCATTAATATAGATTGTAAATAGCTGAGGCCCAAGCATTGATCCTTGTGGCACCCCACTAGTTACAGCCTGCCAATCTGAAAATGACCTGTTTATCCCTAATCTCTGTTTCCTTTCTCTTAATCAATCCTTTATCCACGCTAATACTGTAGTGTATGTACCTTGAAGAAGGAACTATATTCTGCAGCCCCTGTATACTGCAGTACCAGTAGTGACCACCCCTGTATATAAGCCTGTGTAGTAACTTTGTATAGTAGTTCCAGTTTTGTCTCCATTCAGTAAACACCTGTTATAACCAACTTCTGCAGTCCGTGTCTCAATTACACACGGACGTTATATTGACGACGAACAGATCCGAACTTACCTACAGTTCTGCACCACCCCACGGGGATCCATCCCTGAAGCGAAGTTGTTCGAGGTCGAGGCCAGAAGGAAGAAATCCAAAAAGAAAAAAAAACAAACAGAAGAAACGGGAGTCGACCGTGGGCAACCGCCTCTGATTCATCAAATTCGAAGATTTGCAGGAGAGGCTGTCGAGAGCGGGGCTTGGTTATCCAGTCTATGGTGTTCCAGCTAATCGGGCTGGTGGCAGGTAGTACACTGATCCTTCCTGGGCTGCGGCGGTCTAGAGCTCGATCGGGTGGCTTTTCAACGGGGCCGAGCAGCGTTGTCGGGAAGAGGAGAGAGAGAGAGAGGGTGGAGCACACAGGGCGCGGCCGGTGCTATGAAGCCGGGCAGCGTACAGATCCAAGAAGAGGGAGGGAAGTGTCCCATAGGGTCTGCTCTGACGGTGGGAACAGTAATTAAAATAAAAGAAATTAGAAGCGCAGAAAGCCGCGAGGAGCTGCAGTTTGCCACGGGGACCACGGAGAGCGGCGTTGGCAGCAGCGCGGGGGGAAGTGCGCGAAGACCATAGGGCGTCACCATCAAGGCATAAAAACGCCAGCAACAGCGCTGGCAGCAGCGAAAAAGGCAGAAAGCGCGGGAGGCGCCATCTTAATCCAGTGGGGAAGAAGGCAAAGTGCGGGAGGAGCCATTTTGTTCAATCGGGGAAGAAGGCAAAGCACGGGAGGCACCATCTTAGATCTCCAAGATGCCGAAGACTGGCAATATCACTGCCTTCGATAATGCAATAGAAGACTGGACCACATATGTGGAAAGAGTCGAAGTATATTGCAAGGCAAATGAAGTAGCCGATGAGAAAAAGGCATCGGTACTACTAAACTTAATGGGCGCAAGAACGTACGGCCTATTGCGGAACCTGATCACGCCAGTCAAACCGATGGAGAAGAGTTTTAACGAAATTGTTGATATCCTACAGGAACACCTAAATCCTACACCGCTGCTGATAGCAGAAAGATTTAAATTTCACAGGAGAAATCAGCATAAAGATGAGAGCAATGCTGATTACCTTAAGGAGCTACGCAAGCTATCAAAGCACTGCCAGTTCAGAGCAGGACTGGCAGATACCCTACGGGACAAATTTGTCTGTGGACTCCTGAGTGAAGGAACCCAGAAGAGGTTACTCTCAGAGAAAGAGCTGACGCTAGATAAGGCTTTCAGCGTGGCAGTATCGTACGAAGCAGCAGCAAGGGGAGCTGCGGAAATACAGCAAAAGCCACAGGAATACAGCACCCATGAAATGACACGGGGATTTGAAAAATGTTATCGCTGCGGCAGAACAACCCATGACCAGAAGGACTGCTGGTCCAAGGACAAAACATGCAGGCAATGCGGAAAGATGGGACACATTGCATGAGTTTGCAGGTCCGGGAAGAAGACTAACAACAACAAAAAGACTATTAAGGAAAAGTACAGGAAAGTACAAAAGATGACGGACAGTAGTTCCGAAGACCAGAAGAGCGATAGTGAATCCGGGAACAAGAGACTAAGCTGTCTCAAACTACACAACGTAATCACAAAAGAGGATCACCGAACCATTTGGGTCACCCTCACAATAGCAGGGTCCCAAGTCAAAATGGAATTGGATACAGGATCAGCTCTGACCGTCATGAATCGACGAGACTACGAGCGGCTATTCTCACACATACCCTTGAAAGACACATCCACTGTCTTGAAGACATATATGGGGCAGAAAGTATACCCCAGAGGGAAAATAAGGGTGCCTGTCGAATACAACGGCAAGGAAATACAGAAATTGTATCTGTACATACTGCAAGATGGTGGACCACCGTTATTGGGACGTGAATGGATCAGAAAGATAAGTTTAGACTGGCACTCCATTCAGGCACTGACGGTGGCTGGTAAAAAGGATGATGACGTCAGACTTGGACGATTGTCAAAAAATCTTGGCTAACGTTAAAGAGGTATTTCAACAAGAACTGGGAACTCTTAAAGGCGTAACCGCCTCGATAAAAATAGAAGAGAATCCAATTCCCAAGTTTTTCAAAGCAAGACCGGTACCGTATGCATTTCGCCCAGCCATCGAGGCAGAGCTGGAGAATCTGGAGAATGCAGGCGTGTTAACTAAGGTAGACTGGAGCGAGTGGGTGACACCCATCATTCCTGTCATGAAGAAAACGTTAAACAATAAGTCTGAGGAGCCAAGGAAGGTTTGCATCTGTGGGGACTTCAAGGTGACTGTGAACCCAGTCCTTCACACAGTACAGTACAGATAGAAGATATTTTCACCTCACTATCTGGAGGGAAACGTTTTACAAAAATTGACCTAGCGCAAGCATATTTGCAGATGGAGGTTGAAGAATCCTCTGGGAAATATCTCACGATAAACACTCACAAAGGTCTTTACCAGTATAATCGACTGGTATTCGGAGTTGCATCAGCTCCGGCTATATGGCAAAGGGCGATGGAACAAGTCCTGCAAGGGATTCCAGGGACTCAGTGTTACTTGGACGACATCCTAGTGACAGGTGAAAATGACAGTGAACACCTTGCCAACCTAGAGCAGGTGCTCACTAGACTAAGAGAACATGGGCTACGAGCCAATCGCAACAAGTGCGAGTTTTTTAAGAAACAGATATCGTATTGTGGCCACGTGATTGATGAAGAGGGGTTACATAAGTCCCCTGACAAAATTGAAGCGGTAGTTGAGGCTCCAGCGCCTGGAAATGTGTCGCAACTGAGGTCATTCCTCGGATTGGTGAATTACTACCATAAGTTTTTGCCGAATTTGTCCACAATTCTGCACCCACTGAACGCCCTGCTACAAACTGGAGTAGCATGGAAATGGAGCGATGAATGTAAGCGGGCCTTTCAGAAGTGTAAAGGCCTGATCACTTCAAGAGAAGTATCGGGTCACTACGACCCATCACAACCGATAAGACTGGCGTGTGATGCGTCTCCCTACGGCGTTGGAGCGGTACTGTCACATAAATCCCTTGATGGTTCAGAGAGGCCGATAGCTTTTGCGTCACGCTCGTTAACTGCGGCCGAGCGTAACTATGCCCAGTTTGACAGAGAGGCCCTCAGCCTGGTGTGGGGGGTGAAGAAGTTCAATCACTACCTGCATGGACAGAAATTTACTCTACTAACTGATCATCAACCTCTTGTCTCCATTTTCAACCCTAAGAAGGGCGTCCCGATAATGACAGCACAACGGCTACAGAGGTGGTCCCTTTTCCTAGGGGCACACCAATATGACATCGAGTACAAAGGAACTAAACAGCATGGGAATGCTGATGGATTGTCGCGCCTACCGTTGCCGATGGTGGAAGAAGCACCTGCAGTGGATCCTGTGGAGATATTCCACTCGACCATAGTCAAATGTCTACCTGTGACGAATGCAAACATAGAAAAGGAAAAACGAAATGACCCGACTCTCTCCAGGGTCTATGATTTAACGGTGAAGGGATGGCCAGCACATGGCGAACCACTGTTGCCAGCATTCTCGCCGAGATGAGTACAGCTGTCAGTGTGCCGAGGGACCTTGATGTGTGGATCCAGAGTAGTAATTCCACCCAAATTGAAGGATAGAGTGCTCAATGAGCTTCATGGGGGTCATCTGGGAGGGGTAAAAATGAAGCATTTAGCCAGAGCGTTTGTGTGGTGGCCGGGAATCGATAGAGAAATCGAAGAGATGACCAAGAGCTTTACAGGATGCCAGAAGGTCCAAAACGCCCCACCACAAGCCCCTCTACATCCATGGGAGTGGCCCTCATCTCCATGGCAAAGGGTACACATTGATTTTGCTGGTCCATTTATGGACTCGATGTTTTTAATTGCGGTGGATGCACATTCAAAGTGGCCAGAGGTAATAAAAATGTCCTCAACCACCACAGAAAAAACTATCACAGTCTTACAAACCATATTCGCCAGAAATGGGCTGCCTGAACAGATTTGCTCCGACAATGGACCACAGTTTGTGTCTGAAGAGTTCCGGAGGTTCTTAAAGAACAATGGTGTTAAGCATTACACATCCGCCCCATATCATCCAGCTACCAATAGATTGGCTGAGAGGTTCGTTCAAACATTCAAGAAGGCTATCAAGGCAATGTGTAATGAAGACATACCCCTACAACACAAGGTGGATAACTTCTTGTTTGCCGACCGGAATGCGACACATGCTATTATGTCCGTGTATAATTGAGACATGGACTGCAGAAGTTGGTTATAACAGGTCTTTACTGAGTGGAGACAACCTGGAACTACTATGCAAAAGTTACTACACAGGCTTATATACAGGGGTGGTCACTACTGGTACTGCAGTATACAGGGGCTGCAGAATATAGTTCCTTCTGCAAAAAATTTTCTTGTAATTTTTCCACTCCTTTCCCCACCCCCCTTTCCTTTTGTTTCGCTCTCACACCTGGCAGCTATCCCTTGCCCTGACAGTACACTTTACACCCAATCTTAGCCTATTACCATCTCGTCTAGCTTCTAACACCTTTTATTGTCTCTTTTTTACTTCTTTTGTTTCTTTTATTCTTTTGTCCGATCGCAGCCCTGCCTCCGATCTATCTTTTCTTTCCAGTTTTGAAGAAGGGGTCGACCCGAAACGTCAACTCAAATTTCTGTCCATGGATGTTGCCTGACCTGCTGAGTTTTTCCAGCATTTTCTGTTGTTATTTCGGATTTCCAACATCCGCAGTATTTTGCTATCATACACTACAATTCCTCCCCTTTTAGCTAAACAGTACATAACATTCGATTAATAATTAAATAACATATTTACAATTACAGTTGCTAGATACATTAGTTGAAGTTAAGCAATTATAAGTTCAGTCTTTGAGGAGCCTTCCTGATTCTGTCTGGATAACACCTCTTTGGGGTATAAGGTTCTTCTGGCAAAGTTGATTCGGGATCAACATCGTTGTTTGGTTCGTCTGCTTCCAATGTCACCGATTCTGAGGTAGATGCAATTGGTACTTCGGTTTCATCACCAGGTATATCGGGTCGTGGTGTGGAATTGACGTTTTCCAGTAACTCTAGAATCTGGTCAGCATGGCGTCTTACAATGCTCTCTCCAACGTCCATGGTATACATTAGAGGTCCTTGCCGTGTTCAGATCGTTCCTGGCTGCCATTTCTCTGTGCGGTAGTCCCGGGCCAAAACTGGTTGACCTATCTTAAAACTCCTGGTCGTCCTTTCATTCATATTCTGAAACTGCCTGTTCTCCACATCTCTTCTGATGTTTGGCTTAACCAAATCCAAGCGGCATCGTAGTCTTCGATTGAAGAACATCATGGCTGGAGTTTGGTTGGTAACCGCATGTGTCGCATTCCGGTAGGCAAACAAGATGTTGTCCACTTTGTGTTGTAGGGGTATGTCTTCATTACACATTGCCTTGATAGCCTTCTTGAATGTTTGAACGAACCTCTCAGCCTATCCATTGGTGGCTGGATGATATGGGGCGGATGTGTAATGTTTAGCACCATTGTGCTTTAAGAACCTCCGGAACTCTTCAGACACAAACTGTGGTCCATTTTCAGAGCAAATCTGTTCAGGCAGCCCATTTCTGGCGAATATAGTTCGTAAGACAGTGATAGTTTTTTCTGTGGTGGTTGAGGACATTTTTATTACCTCTGGCCACTTTGAATGTGCATCCACCGCAATTAAAAACATCGAGTCCATAAATGGACCAGCAAAATCAATGTGCACCCTTTGCCATGGAGATGAGGGCCACTCCCATGGATGTAGAGGGGCTTGTGGTGGGGCGTTTTGGACCTTCTGGCATCCTGTACAGCTCTTGGTCATCTCTTCAATTTCTCTATCGATTCCCGGCCACCACACAAACGCTCTGGCTATGTTCTTCATTTTTACCCCTCCCAGATGACCCTCATGAAGCTCATTGAGCACTCTATCCTTCAATTTGGGTGGAATTACTACTCTGGATCCACACATCAAGGTTCCTCTGCACACTGACAGCTGTTCTCTTCTCGCCGAGAATGCTGGCAGCAGTGGTTCGCCATGTGCTGGCCATCCCTTCACCGTTAAATCATATACCCAGGAGAGTGTCGGGTCATTTCGTGTTTCCTTTTCTATGTTTGCATTCGTCACAGGGAGACATTCGACTATGGTCGAGTGGAATATCTCCACTGGATCCACTGCAGGTGCTTCTTCCACCGTCGGCAACGGTAGGCGCGACAATCCATCAGCATTCCCATGCTGTTTAGTTCCTTTGTACTCGATGTCATATTGGTGTGCCCCTAGGAAAAGGGACCATCTCTGCAGCCGTTGTGCTGTCATTATCGGTACGCCCTTCTGAGGGTTGAAAATGGAGACAAGAGGTTGATGATCAGTTAGTAGAGTAATTTTCTGACCGTGCAGGTAGTGATTGAACTTCTTCACCCCCCACACCAGGCTGAGGGCCTCTCTGTCAATCTGGGTGTAGTTACGCTTGGCTGAAGTTAACGAGCGTGACGCAAAAGCTATCGGCCTCTCTGAACCATCAAGGAATTTGTGTGACAGTACCGCTCCAATGACGTAGGGAGACGCATCACATGCCAGTCTTATCGGTAGTGATGGGTTGTAGTGAGCCAATATTTCTCTTGAAGTGATGAGGTCCTTACTCTTCTGAAAGGCTCGCATACAATCATCGCTCCACTTCCGTGCTACTCCAGTTTGTAGTAGGGCGTTCAGTGGGTACAGAGTTGTGGACAAATTCGGCAAAAACTTATGGTAGTAATTCACCAATCCGAGGAATGACCTCAGTTGCGACACATTTTCAGGTGCTGGAGCCTTAAGTACCGCTTCAATTTTGTCAGGGGACTTATGTAACCCCTCTTCATCAATCACGTGGCCACAATACGATATCTGTTTCTTAAAAAACTCGCACTTAGGGCGATTGGCTCGTAGCCCATGTTCTCTTAGTCTAGTGAGCACCTGCTCTAGGTTGGCAAGGTGTTCACTGTTATCTTCACCTGTCACTAGGATGTCGTCCAAGTAACACTGAGTCCCTGGAGTCCCTTGCAGGAGTTGTTCCATCGCTCTTTGCCATATCGCCGGAGCTGATGCTACTCCGAATACCAGTCGATTATACTGATAAAGACCTTTGTGAGTGTTTATCGTGAGATACTTCCTAGAGGATTCTTCAACCTCCATCTGCAAATATGCTTGTGCTAGGTCAATTTTTGTAAAACGCTTCCCTCCAGATAGTGAGGCAAAAATATCTTCTATCCTCGGAAGAGGATATTGTACTGTGTGAAGGATTGGGTTCACCGTCACCTTGAAGCCCCCACAGATGCGAACCTTCCTTGGCTCCTCAGACTTATTGTTTAACGTTTTCTTCATGACAGGAACGATGGGTGTCGCCCACTCGCTCCAGTCTACCTTGGGTAACATGCCTGCATTCTCCAGATTCTCCACCTCTGCCTCGACGGCTGGGCATATTGCTTTGAAAAACTTGGGAATTGCATTCTCTTCTATTTTCATTGAGGCGGTTACGCCTTTAAGAGTTCCCAGTTCATGTTGAAATACCTCTTTGGCATTAGCTAAGATTGTTGACAATCATCCAGGAGTGACGTCGTCATCCTTTTTACCAGCCACCGTCAGTGCCTGAATGGAGTGCCAGTCTAAACTTATCTTTCTGATCCATTCACGTCCCAATAATTGTGGTCCACCATCTTGCAGTATGTACAGATACAATTTCTGTATTTCCTTGCCGTTGTAGTCGACAGGCACCCTTATTTTTCCTCTGTGGTATACTTTTTGCCCCGTATACGTCTTCAAGACAATGGATGTCTCTTTCAAGGGTATGTGTGAGAATAGCCGCTCATAGTCTCGTCGATTCATGACGGTCAGAGCTGATCCTGTATCCAATTCCATTTTGACTTGGGACCCTGCTATCGTGAGGGTGACCCAAATGGTTCGGTGATCCTCTTTTGCGATTACGTTGTGAAGCTTGAGACAGCTTAGTCTCTTGTTCCCGGATTCACTCTCGCTCATCTGGTCTTCGGAACTACTGTCCGTCATCTTTTGTACTTTCCTGTACTGTTCCTTAGTAGCCTTTTTGTTGTCATTAGTCTTCTTCCCAGACCAGCAAACTCGTGCAATGTGTCCCATCTTTCCGCATTGCCTGCATATTTTGTCCTTGGACCAGCAGTCCTTCTGGTCATGGGTTGTTCTGCCGCAGCGATAACATTTTTCAAATCCCGTGTCATTTCGTGGGTGCCGTATTCCTGTGGCTTTTGCTGAATTTCCGCAGCTCCCCTTGCTGCTGCTTCGTACGACACTGCCACGCTGAAAGCCTTAGCTAGCGTCAGCTCTTTCTCTGAGAGTAACCTCTTCTGGGTTCCTTCACTCAGGAGTCCACAGACAAATTTGTCCCATAGGGTATCTGCCAGTCCTGCTCCGAACTGGCAGTGCTTTGATAGCGTGCATAGTTCCGTAAGGTAATCAGCATTGCTCTCATCTTTATGCTGATTTCTCCTGTGGAATTTAAATCTTTCTGCTATCAGCAGCGGTGTAGGATTTAGGTGTTCCTGTAGGATATCAACAATTTCGTTAAAACTCTTCACCTTCGGTTTGGCTGGAGTAATCAGGTTCCGCAATAGGCCGTACGTTCTTGCGCCCATTAAGTTTAGTAGTACCGATGCCTTTTTCTCATCGGCTACTTCGTTTACCTCGCAATATACCTCGACTCTTTCCACATACATGATCCAGTCTTCTATTGCATTATCAAAGGCAGTGATATTGCCAGTCTTCGGCATCTTGGAAATCTAAGATGGCGCCTCCCGCGCTTTGCCTTCTTCCCCGATTTAACAAAATGGCACCTCCCGCGCTTTGCCTTCTTCCCCGCTGGATTAAGATGGCGGCTCCCGTGCTTTCTGTCTTCCCCGCTGCTGCTAGCGCTGTTGCTGGCGTTTTATGCCTTGATGGCGACGCCCTATGGTCTTCGCGCACTTCCCCCCCGCGCTGCTGCTAACGCCACTCTCCGCGGTTCCCGTAGCAAACTGCAGCGCCTCGCGGCTTTCTGTGCTTCTAATTTTTATTATTTCCCCATCGTCGGAGCAACCCTGCGGGACACTTGCCTCCCTCTTCTCGGGTCTGTACGCTGCCCGGCTTCGTAGTACTGGCCGCGCCCTGTGTGCTCCACCCTCTCTCTCTCTCCTCTTCCCGACAACGCTGCTCGGCCCCGTTGAAAAGCCACCCGATCGAGCTCTAGACCACCGCAGCCCAGGAAGGATCAGTGTACTACCTGCCACCAGCCCGATTAGCTGAAACACCATTGACAGGATAACCAAGCCCCGCTCTCGACAGCCTCTCCTGCAAATCTTCAACTCCGATGAATCAGAGGCGGATGCCCATGGTCGACGCCCGTTTCTTCTGTTCGTTTTATTAATTTTTTTCTTTCTTCCTTCTGGCCTCGACCTCTGATAACTTCGCTTCAGGGATGGATCCCCATGAGATGGTGCAGACTGTAGGTAAGTTCGGATCTGCTCGTCGCCAGTATTATGTCCGTGTATAATTGAGACACGGACTGCAGGAGTTGGTTATAACAGGTCTTTACTGAGTGGAGACAACCTGGAACTACTGTGCAAAAGTTACTACACAGGCTTATATACAGGGGTGGTCACTACTGTTACTGCAGGATACAGGGGCTGCAGAATATAGTTCCTTCTGCAAAGTACATACACTACATGTAATGAAATCTGTTTGTCTTGATCCTGTATTCATTTTGCACTCATGTATATTACCCTCCCCCACTGTGTATAGTTTCACTTCCTCTTTCCCGACTAACCTGGGAGGTTCCAGGTCTTGGCTCTTGGCTCCGCCCCTGACTTCTCTTACATAAAGATCCCAGGATCTGTATGACTCATTCCTGTGAACCAGTCGGCGTGTTGAGATGTTAGCTCTGATCTTAGTGATTAAAAGCCAACTTGTTTAAGTCTATAACTTCTAGTTTTGTGGTTATTGAAGGCCCATCAATTTTAATCACTAAAGAATACTAGGATGGATCGACTCCTAAAACCAGAGTGTCTGGACTTGGATCCACATTCTGCTGAAGCATCAAATCAATTTGGACACTGGCTCAAATGCTTCGAACTCTTCGCGGGGGCCTCATCCGCTAGCGAGGTAGATAAACTGAGTCTACTGGCTACTCGCGTAAGTCATCAGATTTATTCGTTCATCTGGGACGCCACCTCTTACACGGAGGCCATCACTATCCTGAAGGCCCAATACCAGAGGCCGGTAAACGAAGTGTACACCAGACATATGCTGGCTACACGCAGGCAGCGACCAGAGGAATCAATGGACGATTTCTTACAGGGCCTAAAGGACCTGGTCCGGGACTGTAACTGCAAGGCCGTGACGGCCAACGCGTACTCTGATGAATTGGTCCGCGATTCCTTCATCACGGGCCTCAAATCGAATTATATCCGGCAGAGACTGCTGGAGAAGGAGGTCCTGGACTTAAAAAAGGCAGTGGCCACTGCGTGATCGCTGGACGTGGCCCAGAAAAACACTGACTCTTATTCTTCCGACCATGCGGCCCTCACCGCCTCGTGCGCGCCGAGGGGGCCGCAATCTTGGAATCAGCCATCTTCCCCATCCAGGTCTCAGACCAGCTGTACGCCGCCGGAGTCCCCACACAGAAGTTCACCCAGGAGTCCTACTACAGCGGCAATGTCTCGAGGCCCGAAATGCTACTTCTGCGGCCAGGCAAAGCACCCCAGACAACGATGCCCAGCGAAGGATGCTACATGCTTCAAATGTAAGAAAAAGGGGCATTTTAGCAAAGTCTGCAGGGGGAATCCGATTTCCAACTCCGTCACCGCCTCGTGCGTGCCGTGCGGGCCGCCATCTTGGGATCCGCCATCTTTTCCCGACTCAACGGCCGCCCAGGGCCCAACAGTGGCTTCGATCACGGTGGATCAATCCAGGCCACACCCGTTGACAAAATCCATGATGGACATACAGGTAAACGGGAATTTAACGAAATGTTTAATTGACTGTGGGAGTACCGAGAGTTTTATCCACCCTAGCCTGGTACGGCGGCACTCATTAACGGTAACCCCTACACGGAGCAGAATTGCTATGGCTGCTAAGCCCCACACTTCGGACATTTTGGGCTACTGTGTGGTAACACTGACTGTAAAAGGCACGGACTACAAGGATTTTAAACTCCTCGTGATGCCAGAACTCTGTGTTAATGTAATCTTGGGCCTGGACTTCCAGTGCCACCACGAAAGTGTCACGCTAGCATATGGCGGGTCCCAGCCGCCACTCACAGTCTGTGGCCTATCAACCTTAGAAATCAGCCCGCCCTCTTTATTCGCTAATCTCGCTCCGAACTGTAGGCCCATAGCGACCAAAAGTAGACGGTACAGTCTGGAAGACAGACACTTTATCAAGGCGGAAGTGGACAGACTCCTGCGGGAAGGCATTATTGAATGCAGTACCAGCCCGTGGCGTGCCCAAGTAGTCATAGTTAAAAATAGCGAAAAGAAACGGATGGTAATTGACTACAGCCAGACTGTTAATATTTATACCCAGCTGGACGCCTACCCTTTACCCCGCATATCAGAAATGGTCAACCAGATTGCGCAATACCGAGTCTTCTCGACTATCGACCTCAAATCCGCGTATCACCAGCTCCCCATTAGAACGGAGGACCGCCCATACACCGCCTTCGAGGCGAACGGGCGCCTCTACCATTTTCTCAGAGTGCCGTTCGGGGTAACAAATGGGGTCTCGGTCTTCCAACGTGAGATGGACTGCATGGTTGACGAGAATAAACTACAAGCTACCTACCCCTATCTGGACAATGTCACTATCTGCGGGCACAACCAGCAAGACCACGATCTAAATCTTGCGAGATTTTTAAAAACTGCCCTAAAGCTGAATCTAACCTACAACGAAGACAAATGTGTCTTCAACACAACCCGTCTCTGTATCCTCGGCTGTGTGGTGGAAGATGGGGTAATTGGACCGGACCCTGACCGATTACGCCCCCTAAAGGAACTGCCCCTGCCACACAATCCCAAAGCTTTAAAAAGGTGCCTGGGATTTTTTTCGTATTATGCCCAATGGGTGCCCAATTACTCTGATAAGGCCCGACCCCTCATCAAATCGACGTCCTTCCCACTATCAGCTGAAGCTCGGGAGGCTTTCACCAGTATTAAACAGGACATTGAAAGGGCTGCAGTGTGTGCAGTGGACGAATGCATTCCCTTTCAAGTCGAAAGCGATGCGTCAGACTTTGCCTTAGCTGCGACCCTCAATCAGGCTGGGAGACCTGTGGCCTTCTTCTCCCGAACCCTTCAGGGACCTGAAATCAGGCACTCTTCTATCGAGAAGGAGGCACAGGCTATAGTGGAGGCAGTGCAGCACTGGAGACACCACCTAGCCGGCAAACGTTTCACCCTGCTCACCGACCAGCGGTCGGTGGCTTTCATGTTTAATAACAAACAAAGGGGGAAAATCAAGAATGTCAAAATACTCAGGTGGAGGATCGAACTATCCACGTTCGACTATGATATTATGTACAGGCCGGGAGCCCTTAATGAAACCCCAGACGCCCTATCGCGGGGAATGTGTGCCAGCATTCATACGGACAAATTACAGGGTCTCCACAACGACCTCTGTCACCCAGGGGTCACCCGACTATACCATTTTATAAAGTCCCACAATCTGCCCCACTCCATCGAGGAGGTCAGGGCAATGACAAGAGCCTGCCGCATCTGTGCGGAATGCAAGCCTCGTTTCTACAGGCCTGACCGTGCACACCTTATCAAAGCCACACGGCCATTTGAGCGCCTAGGTCTGGACTTCAAGGGACCCCTTCCCTCTGCCGACCGTAACGTATACTTCCTCAATATCATTGATGAATATTCCCGCTTCCCCTTCGCCATTCCCTGCCCAGACATGACCAGTGCCACGGTCACCAAGTGTCTCTGTAATCTATTCTGCATGTTTGGCATGCCGAACTACATACACAGCGATAGGGGGACGTCATTCATGAGTGACGAGCTGCGCCAGTTCTTGCTCTCGAAGGGGATAGCCACTAGCAGAACCACTAGCTACAACCCCCGGGGTAATGGGCAAGTGGAAAGGGAGAATGCTACTGTTTGGAAGGCTGTCACGTTAGCCTTAAAGTCAAAAGGCCTTCCGACCTCCCGCTGGCAGGAAGTCCTCCCAGACGTGCTCCACTGCATAAGGTCTCTGTTATGTACTGCCACTAACGCTACCCCTCACGAAAAGATGTTCGTTTTCCCCCAGAAATCCACCTCGGGCATATCTCTACCCGCGTGGCTGAAGTCTCCGGGGACAGTACTATTGCGGAAGCACGTGAGAGGCCATAAAACGGACCCCCTTGTGGAAAAGGTACAGCTCCTCCATGCAAACCCTCAGTACGCCTATATCGAATACTCTGACGGGCGAGAGGACACTGTTTCCTTAAAAGACCTCGCTCCCTCGGGGAGCGGAGAGAACGATGGGAGACTACCCAATGAAGACCTACACTACAAAGAGACAGGACGCCCAGAGGTATCAATATCCAACTTTAACCTGGAGGACACTGCAGATAACCTGGAAGACACTGCGGAGGCCCGGACAGCGGAGGAACCAGAATTCACTCCCCTAGAGGCACCCCAACCGGCTTTGCGTCGATCACTGAGAGCTGCAAAACCTCCTGACAGACTCACTTATACCAACTTTTAAGAAACATCACCCCGATGGACTAAATCTATAGAAGGGGTGAATTTAATGAAATCTGTTTGTCTTGATCCTGTATTCGTTTTGCACTCATGTATATTACCCTCCCCCACTGTGTATAGTTTCACTTCCTCTTTCCCGACTAACCTGGGAGGTTCCAGGTCTTGGCTCTTGGCTCCGCCCCTGACTTCTCTTACATAAAGATCCCAGGATCTGAATGACTCATTCCTGTGAACCAGTCAGCGTGTTGAGATGTTAGCTCTGATCTTAGTGATTAAAAGCCAACTTGTTTAAGTCTATAACTTCTAGTTTTGTGGTTATTGAAGGCCCATCACTACACATGCGGTTACCAACCAAACTCCAGCCATGATGTTCTTCAATCGAAGACTACGATGCCGCTTGGATTTGGTTAAGCCAAACATCAGAAGAGATGTGGAGAGCAGGCAGTTTCAGAATATGAATGAAAGGCCAACCAGGAGTTTCAAGATAGGTCAACCAGTTTTGGCCCGGGACTACCGCACAGAGAAATGGCAGCCAGGAACGATCTGCACACGGCAAGGATCTCTAATGTATACCGTGGACGTTGGAGAGAGCATTGTAAGACGCCATGCTGACCAGATTCTAGAGTCACTGGAAAACGTCAAATCTACACCACGATCCTATACACCTGGTGATGAAACCGAAGTACCAATTGCATCTACCTCAGAATCGGTGATATTGGAAGCAGACGGCCCAAACAACGACGTTGATCCCGAATCAACTTTGCCAGAAGAACCTGATACCCCAATGAGGCGTTATCCGGACAGAATCAGGAAGCCTCCTCAAAGACTGAATTTATAATTGATTAACTTCAGCTAATGTATATAGCAACTGTAATTGTAAATATGTTATTTAATTATTAATCGAATGTTATGTACTGTTTAGCTAAAAGGGGAGGAATTGTAGTGTATGTACCTTGAAGAAGGAAGTATATTCTGCAGCTCCTGTATACTGCAGTACCAGTAGTGACCACCCCTGTATATAAGCCTGTGTAGTAACTTTGTATAGTAGTTCCAGTTTTGTCTCCATTCAGTAAACACCTGTTATAACCAACTTCTGCAGTCCGTGTCTCAATTATACACGGACATTACAATATGGGGAGTGTAAATCCGAGGTGATAAGCTTAAGATAAGCCACGATTTAAGCTTAAGATAAGCCACGATTTAAGCTTAAGATAAGCCACGATTTAAGCTTAAGATAAGCCATGATTTAAGCTTAAGATAAGCCACGATTTAAGCAGGGAAACCTCAGATTTAGTAAGCACCAAACCATAATTGGGTAGCCACGAATAGTGGGATACCAGTAAATGGGCACGGGGATCTCAGGCACTCCATTTATTGGTTGAAAACCCCATAATTGGATTTTAAACACCCACAAGATCGAGAAAAACTTCCAAAAATTGGGAGACAGGAGTTGGGAAACTGACAGGCTGCAACACAGTGCTATCTAGTGTCCTGAGCCTGCAACTAAATCATGACAGGCAGTTACAGTTTACATTGGGATGTTTAAACACATGTTGGGGGAAAAATTGGGTTGGTTTGCGCCTCGCAAATCCTCTAGCGCCCGGGTGCAGCGCCGCTAATACCTCCCGCGAAATTCAAATGGCATGTAAAATGGACATTGATCAGACATTTCTCGGAGACAGACAGTGAAACATCATTACAGAAAGAAAAAGGGAGATAGACACCAAGTAATCGTTGTATAAAACAAAAGTGGATGGTAATGCGACAAGTAAAGAAACAAAAGATGGGCCTAGAAAAGGTGTAAATGGAAATGGCAGAATCATCAACAGCTGCCATCTGAAGAAATGGGGGCAGAGCTTATGGTCTAAAATTGTTGAACTCAATGTCGAGTCTGGAAAGCTGTAAAGTGCCTAATAGGTGCCTACTAATGAGGGGCTATTCCTTGAGTTTATTTTGAGCTTCATTAGAACAGTGTAGGAGGCCGAAGACAGCGAGATCAGAGTGGGAGTGGAACAGAGAATTAAAGTGACAGGCGACCAGAAGCTCAGGGGCACACTTGCGGACTGAACGGAGGTGTTCCACATAGCGGTCACCCAACCTGTATTTGTTCTCCCCAATGAAGAAGAGACTGCATCTTTAGCAGCGAATAGAGTATACTAAATTGAAAATACAAGTAAATCACTGTTTCACCTGCAAGGAGTGTCTGGGGCCCTGGACAGTGGGAAGGATGGAAGTAAAGGGGCAGGTGTTGCATCTCCTGCGCTTGCATGGGAAGGTTCCATAGGAAGGGGGGGTGCTGTTGTGGTGATTGAGGAGTGGACCAGGGTGTCGTGGAGGGAGTGGTCCCTTTGGAATGCTGAAAGAGGAGGGGAGGGGAATGTGTGTTTGGTGGCGGGATCATGCTGGATGTGGTGGAAATTGCGGGGTTCTGGGACTATGAGGTTGGACGCCATGGAGGGAAGATCTTGAAAGTCTTGGAAACGATGGCTTGATGTTCGGTAGTGGGGTCATCATCCAGGGCAGGGTAGGAGGAGGTGTCAGAGAGTTGGCGTTCAGCCTCCGCAATGTAGAGGTCGATTCGCCAAACAACAACAGTGCCACCCTTGTCAGCAGGTTTGTGACAATGTTAGGGTTAGATCTGAAAGAATGGAGTGCTGCAGGTTCAGAGGGAGGTAGGTTAGAGTGAATGAGGGGAGCAGAGAAATTGAGATGGCTGATGTCATGCAGCAGTTCCGAATGAAAAGAACTAGAGAGGGTAAGAGGCCAGAGGGAGGGGTCCAGGTGGAAGAAGAATTCTGAAGATGGGAGAAAGGGTCCGCTGTGTGAGGGGAGGACACCTGGCCAAAGAAGTGGGTGCGAAGGCAATGGAAGAAAAGCTCAGCATCATACCAAGCTCGAAATTCATTGAGGTGGGGACGTAACGGAATGAAGCTGAGGCCTTTGCTGAGAACTGATCGTTCGGGGTCAGAAAGGGAAATGTCAGAGGGGATAGTGAAAACACAGCAAGGGGTGAGATTGGAAGGCAGGATTGGATCAGAGGAAAGTGAAGTGGAAGAAGCTTCCGGAGGGGCATTGGTGTCCAAGAAATATTATTTAACTATGGAGGTGAGGAGGGGAAACATCCGGAAATCCATTTCCCAACATTTGTGCTCACAGAAGGTCCATCTGAGGAAACGCTACATTCAGGGTAGCTAGGAACTGAAAAGTCAGATGGAAGGTGTCTGACAGGAGAGAAGTATGTAGTGGGATCCCCCAGGGGTTGGTATTAGGACCATTGCTTTTCTTGTTATATATAAATGACATGGACTTGCGTAGAGGGAGTACAATTTTAAAGTTTGCGGATGATACAAAACTTGGCAAAGTAGTAAATAGTGAGCAGGGTAGTAGCAGATTTCAGACGGACATAGACAGACTGGTGAAATGGGCAACCATCTCATGCAGCACCACTTCTACTTCAGCAGCCACCAAACAGGTGATTGGGTGCTGGGCTGCTCCATCACCTGCCTGCAGACTCATGCTGGAAAACTGGGTTTCCTTCCTCTTTAATCTTGCTCTACCCTTTCTTAAGTTCTTCTAGCCACACCTGGAATTTCCATGGGGGTTCTCTGGCAGGAGATCTGCAGGGTTTCCGTTGATCATCCGCTGAAGTTACAGCAGGGGATCAGCAGAGCTCCATGAAAATTAAGGACCTCTATGTTTTAGTCTAATCCAGATATACTTTCACCTGTCATCTACTAATTACTTACAATGTACAGGGCAAAACCCCATCCACCACCTTAAACATTCACTCCCTCCACCATTGGCGTACCGTGGCTGCAGTATGTACCATCTACAAGCTGCACTGCAGCAACTCGCCAAGGCTTTTTCGGCAGCACCTCACAAACCCGGGACTTCTTCCACCTAGAAGGACAAGGGCAGCAGGTGCATGGGAACACTACCACCTCCAAGTTCCCCTCCAAGTCACACACCATCCTGACTTAGAAGTATATTACCGATCCTTCATCGTCGTTGGGTCAAAATCCTGGAACTCCCTACCTAACAGCACTGTGGGAGTACCATCACCACAAGGACTGCAGCAGTTCAAGGTGGCTCACCACCACCTTCTCAAGGGCAACTAGGGATGGGCAATAAATGCTGGCATTGCCAGCGACGCCCTGATCCCATAAACCAATAAAAAAAAAGAGCCTGAATTTCCTTGGAGGTTCTTCCAGATTTCAGCTTACGAGGCCAAAGATATCAGGAGACATCCCGAGGCAGAGAATTCATACTCCAGGAAACATAGAAACATAGAAGATAGGAACAGGAGTAGGCCATTCAGCCCCTCGAGCCTGCTCCGCCATTCAATGCGATCATGGCTGATCATCCAAATTCAGTACCCTGTCCCTGCTTTCTCCCCATATCCCTTGATCCCCTTAGCCTTAAGAAATACATCTAACTCCTTCTTGAATATATTTAATGAATTGGCCTCAACTGTCTTCTGTGGTAGAGAATTCCATAGGTTCACCACTCTCTGGGTGAAGAAATTCCTCCTCACCTCAGTCCTAAATGGCTTACCCCTTATCCTTAGACTGTGACCCCTGGTTCTGGACTCCCCCGTCATCGGGAAAGCCTTCCTGGGTCTAGTCTGTCTAGTCCTGTTAGAATTTTATAAGTTTCAATGAGATCCCGTCTCATTCTTCTAAACTCTAGTGAATATAAGCCTAATCGACCAAATCTCTCTTCATACGTCATTCCTGCCATCCCAGGTATCAGTCTGGTGAATCTTCGCTGCACTCCCTCCATGGCAAGAACATCCTTCCTCAGATACGGTGACCAAAACTGCACACAATACTCTAGGTGTGGTCTCACCAAGGCCTTGTACAACTGCAGCAAGGCATCCTTGCTCCTGTACTCGAATCCTCTCGCTATGAAGGCCAGCATACCATTTGCCTTCTTAACCACCTGCTGCACCTGCATGCTTACCTTCAGCGACTGCTGCACAAGGACACCCAGGTCTCGTTGCACTTCCCCTTTTCCCAATCTAGTGCCATTCAGATAATAATCTGCCTTCCTGTTTTTGACACCAAAGTGGATAACCTCGCATTTATCCACATTATACTGCATCTGCCATGCATCTGCCCAATCGCCCAACCTGTCCAAATCATACTGGAGTTTCTCTGCATCCTCCTCACAGCACACACGCCCACCCAGCTTTGTGTCATCTGCAAACTTGGAGATATTACATCTAGTTCCCTCGTCTAGATCATTAATATATAATGGCCCAGAAATTCGGGTCGGGGGCTTCCCGAGGGTGTACGCCCCCGATCTGCACTTACCTTGTGCACCGGCCGTTGAGCTGTGGGCCCCCGTGGAATTCCGATCCGGGGCCTGGTCCAGCTGCCGGCATGCAGTGCTTACGTATCCCAGGGGTGCAGTTAGTTCGATGCGTCCCCTGGGATCACGTGGGCCATGGGGAGCCAATCGGAGCAGGGAATGCTCCATTCATAAGTCTGACAGGAAGTGCTGTCAGACTTATAAATACTACGGCCCCAAAATAGCACTAAATCTTCAAATAATTTTTTTTTTAAATCACATTTTTTAAATAAACTATAAATTACACGAAATAACTATTTTAAACAGTAATTTTAATTTTTGAAAAAAATAATTTTATTTTCTAATGGGGCTAAAAATAAACTTACCTTGCTTTAAAGTATTTAAAAATAATAAACCTGTGGAAAAAATGTTTTAATTTTAATTAATTCACCACTTACCTTGTAAAAAGCAGGCCTTACAACTGCTTTTTACATTTCTAACTTCTGCAGGCTTACCCTCCCGGGAAAACCTGTAAAAAAAAACTAAGTTCGATGCGTACGTGCAGCCTCTCCCGCGCACGCATTTTACCTCTGAACCCCTTCGTTCAGAGGAACAGAAGTGCCGGTTTCCCGCGCATGTGCAGTGCATGCAGGAAACCGGCACTTCCATTGGGTCTACGGGTGAGTACCCCTTGCGTACTCACCCATGGAGACCCGAATTTCTGCCCCATTGTGAATAACTGGGGTCCTAGCACCGATCCCTGCGGTACCCCACTAGTCACTGCCTTCCACTCAGAAAAACACCTGTTTATTCCAACTCTTTGCTTCCTGTCTGCCAACCAGTTTTCTATCCAAGTCAGTACCTTACCCCATCCCATGTGCTTTAACTTTGCACGCTAGTCTCTTATGCGGGACCTTATTGGAAGCCTTCTGAAAGTCCAAATACACCACATCCACTGGTTCTCCCTTATCTATTCTACCAGTTACATCCTCAAAACATTCCAGTAGATTAGTCAAGCATGATTTACCTTTTGTAAATCCATGTTGACTTTGTCTGATCCTGTCACTGTTTTCCAAGTGCTCTGCTATTACATCTTTTATAATGGACTCTAGCATTTTCCCCACTACCGATGTCAGGAATTCCTGTTAACCCATCTCAGTCGGGACCTGATGTTGGATTGAGCTGAGTATCAAGCTCCAGATTGTGAATCCTGTTGTTCTTATTTACTCCAGTGGTGGCGCTATAACGTTTTCTTATTCATCTGTTATTCTTCCTTTCTCCAGTGATGGCGCTGTAACCTTTTTTATTATTTCTGTTATTCTTCTTTTCTCCAGAGGTGGCGCTGTATCCTTTTTTATTATACACAAAAAGAAAATACTGCAGATGCTGAAAATCTGAAATAAATGAAGTGATGTAGTGTAAATTGCGCTGGCAGAATGAAAGACAGCTGCCATGTGGGAGAGAAGAACAAAAGGCAAAACAAAAAGTGTGGATAAAAATATATGTATGATAGGGGCCGGGGTTATGATCTGAAATTGTTGAACTCTATGTTGAGTCCAGAAGGCTGTAAAGCTTCCTCGGCCTCTTGCATTGTTCCACGGAAGCTCAGCGTAAGCTCGAGGATCAGCACCTCATCTTTCGATTTAACGTTAACTCTGTTTCTCTCTTCACAGATGCTGCCTGACCTGCTGAGTATCTCCAGCATTTTCTGTTTTTATTCCCTTTTCATTATTTCTGTTGTTCTTCTTTTCTCCAGAGGTGGCGCTGTACTTTTTATTATTTCTGTTATTCTTCTTTTCTCCAGTGGTGGCGCTGTAACCTTTTTTATTCATCTGTTATTCTTCCTTTCTCCATTAGTGGCACTCTAATCTTTTTTATTTCTTCTGTTATTCTTCCTTTTTCCACTGGTGGCGCTGTTACTTTTTTGATCCAGATGTTATTCTTTCAATTATCTTTACAATTTTACGGACTCAAAAGTGAATTCAACAATTTCAGATCATAACTACTACCATTTTTATCCAACAGCAGGTGCTGGTAGTGGTTGTGCTGTTTCATTTTCAGTTTTTTTTTTGTTTCTTTACTTGTCCCATTACCATCCCCTTTTGCCTTACACCATCATCCCTTTTGTTATTTAATCACTCCTGCCTTCCACCCTAGCACATACCTTCCTTTTTGTCCTTCTCCCATTTCCCAGCCTTTATACTTGCTTAAAAGCTGTTGCATCTCTAACTTTTTCTGGTTCTGACCAAAGGCAATAGAACTGAAATGTTAACTCTGTTTCTCTCTCCACAGATACTGCCTGACCTGCTGAGTATTTCCAGCATTTTCCACTTTTATTTCAGATTTCGAGGAATCGCAGTATTTTGCTTTTGTTCCATCTGTTATTCTTGCTTTCTCCAGTTATGGCACTGTAACAACTCGGCCTGAAACAATAAACAGCTAAAAGACATACCATAGTAGATTTGCAGTGTCACTGCCAGGTCGTTACTCTGGCGGGCGGATCACGCTCTTTCTGACTTACATTGCATTAATTTTGCTGCAATGATAATAAAGATGTTTCTTTAAAAGGTGTGCGATCCATTCAGCCACATCACCACCCAGGCGGTGAAGTCACACATCTACACCACCATTTCCTTGGACTGTGAAAAAGGCCAAATAGATCTACTCATATTACCTGTCTTTAAAACAGGGACAAATTAGGTCCACACAAATGGGCACCCCATTAGTTTAACATCAATCGTGGGCCAAATAATGGAAACTATTCGGGGTTAGATTGCAGAAGTGGCACTATAGCAATAGCTTACTAAGAAATTGGTAGCATGTTGTGGAAAATCCTGCTTGTGTAAATACCTTGAATTCTTTGAGATAATTACAAATAAAATAGAAAAAGTTAGGGATACATAGAATTAGCAGCATAGAAACAGGCCATTTAGCCGAATGGGTCCATGCTGGTGTTTAGGCTCCATATGTGCCTGCTCCCACTCTACTTCATCTAAACCTATCAGCACATCCTTCTATTCATTTCTCCCTCATGTACTTATCTAGATTCCTCTTGAATGTAGCTAAGCTATCCGCCTCAACTACTACTTTTATCTACTACTTTACCCTTATCTATTCTTTCTGTTACTTCTTCAAAGAATTCAGTAAGGTTGATCAAGCATGACCTTCCCTTTTAGAATCTGTACTGATTATTCTTTGTTACATTTTCAGTTTCTAGATATTTTCCTATTACATCTTTGAGTAAAGATTCCACTATCTTTCCAACCACTGAAGTTACACGAATTGGTCTATAGATCTCTGGACTTGTTCGATCTCCCTTTTTAAATATAGGAATAACAGTAGCTGTCTGTCAGTCCACTGGCGCTATTCCCCTTTCAAATGTATGCCTCTGCTATCTCTTCCCTTGCTTCTTTTAGTATGTGCAGATGCAATCCATCCTGATGAGCAGTTTTATCCTCTCTAAGTATGACTAGTTTGCCATTTTATGACACTGATCAGGCAATCAGCGCAGATGTCAATGTGTCCAGTAGGGACCTCCTATTTCCTGGTTATTAATTATAATGATGACACTGCTCTCTGATGCTGAGGTCACATTGGGCTAAATTAGCCAGTCACCTCAAAGGACTAAGGGAGTGCCAGTAAGCCAGCAGGAGCAGCCAGTCAGATGGCTGCAGGGTCATCAGATGACCGAGCACGATTGTGCGGCAATGCTACATCCATCCCCCCAATCCCCATGAGCAGCAGCAACCTGTCACCACACTTACTCCTACCACCTGCACAGCACTTAGAAAGACCATCAGAATTGTTTCAAAAGGGCCCAGATCACTGACTGTCACCAAGGAGAAGTACCATAGTGCAAAACATTGATGCCACATACTCAATTCACTTGTACAGAAATTAAATGGTAGAAATTTGTTCAAGTCTAGGCTCAACTGTTCCTTTGACAAGAGACATATTGGGATAGTAGCAGACAGGTTAATGGCTATGCATAGTAGTTAAGGTGCAGCAGATTGTAATGGTTGGCATGTGTTTGGGCCACCGTATTGTAAACAATCAGGCAGGAATGTGTGTGAGGGATCGGACTACTTACTGAAGTAAAAGTTTTGTCAATCAGCGACTGGTGATTGAGCCTTATTTGCTGCAACTTGCCTTCTTTAATTTCTTCCTCCTCTTGCTCATCCAGCTTTAGGAATGTCATTAGAATCCTCAAACAAATTTTTGGCATAGGAAAAGGCTGGAGCCACATAGACAAGAGAGCATTTGTATAATAATGAACCTACGATTGAAAACTACTTTCCATAACAACCTGAGATAGTAGGGAGTTTATCATTTCATTTCCAATGTTTCCCATAGGCATTCATACATGAGATGGTGCGAGAAAACATGGCCTTGCATACACAGCATGGGATTGTCATAGAAGTCCTCTTGAGAGGGTGGCAGCTGGATAATGAGCAGTTCTATTGGCCAATCCAGGGGCCAAAATTCCTTTCCAGGGGGAACACAAAAAGAACAAGTACCGACTGTTGCAGGCAAGTTGAAAAAAAATCTACCAAAGGAAGCCGATAGGGGCTCAGCCTGTCAACGTAAAGAAGGGAGACAACCAAGTCCAGAGAACACTTTGGTTTGATTCAATGATAACACTGACCAGAGTGTTGCACAGACAGTTCTTCATGAGCAGGAGAAACTGATACGAGTTAAAGTAAGATTAAATTCATTATAACTGTTGCTCTTTACTGAATGTAAAATAGAGCAACTTAATGATTTGTATCTGGCATCATCTCTCTAAAGTGGTAACCAATCGCCCCTTTTGGAAGAGTAGCACAGACGCCCTCATGTGTGAGGATCATGTTATTACATGCATATAAACAAGAGGGTCTTGCTGTTAAACGCTCCAGTTACACTATTACACATCTAGATATTGGATAGCGAAAGTAAATTCCTGGTCACGAGGGACACAAGTCTGTTTATGGGTGGCATAGATGATGCTAATCTGAGAGATTATCTAAAGCAATCCCAAAATGTCTTCATTGGTACAGATAAAGCCTCATGTATCAATTTGCATTAAACACACTGGTTCAGCTTCAGTGTAAAAATGAGTTGGAGAAATGTGGTGTATTTATTATTTTCTTGCTGTTTTTCTGCTGTTTTGACTTTCTGCACCTCTGATGTTTTCCTTTTAGTAAATCTGACTAAGACATTCAGAAGGAGACTATACCAAAATGGTTGTGGTAATTAGAGTTTTATTTAGTACAAGACAAAGCATAATTAACTAGTCAGATTGCCAATAGTCTTACCATCTAAGGCAATAGATACAAAATGTGTGAGTTACTTCTCACATTGTTTTACAGAACTGAAAGAGCCCCAGTGATACAGTAATTCAATGTTCTGTTTATTATCCGGGTTCACTTTGATGTCTGGTATGGAATATATCACATGATTTAGTTACTTGGCAAGCTGCTGAGCACTGACAATTTCATGAACACCAGAATAATAAGCTATAGCATAAAATATTAATGATTAAACATAATGCTTTAAAATTAAACAGTTTAAGCCATGTGGAATTTTCTTCACGATTACCATCTGCCTTTGCCCCAATATCTCCATCCACTCTTCAGTAATCTTATAAAATCTGTAATTTAATCAGCAAAATTAATTCAGTGGGATTTTGCAATAGTTTCAGCTATTAGTTAACCATTTTTCTAAGGGGTTTTTGGTGAACATTATTCAGTTTGTCAACAAGCTGAAAAGTCTCTTCTCAGTAAAATGAAAATGACTTTGACTTGGATACATGTGTAGAGATGGGCTGATGTTGGAAAGGATGTGCGTTTCCCCCGAGATATTTATGGTTAATTGTTTAATTCTGGCAGTGTCGCTTGCTGTTACTGCAATAACCAAGCACAGATACATGGAACATTTTTATCTCTGTTCACACACAGCTGCGTGAGTGAAGGTAGTTTAAAATAAATTGTGAGGATTGGTTTCATCCTCACACACAAATATTTATTAAATCCTCCAATATGGACAAATGCTGGCAACACTTCATCGCACTCAATGATTCTCACAGCCTATTCCCTGGACAATACAGTCTTTCTATCAGTTGAAAGCACTCGCAGGGTTTATTGACTACTGGATTCCACAGGTCTTGTCTTCGGTTCCCTGCCATCATTATTTTAATTTTATTTATTCATTCAAGTGCCCATTTAGTGCCCATCCCTAATTGCCCTTAACTGGGTGGCTTGCCATTTCAGAGGGCAGTTAAGAGTTAACCACTTTGCTGTGGGTCTGGAGTCACATATAGGCCAGACTGAGTAAGGACGGCAGATTTCCTTCCCTAAAGGACATTCGCAAACCAGCTGGGGTTTTACGACAATCCGGTAGTTACATGGTCACCATTGCTGACACTAGCTGTTTATTCCAGATTAATTTATCAACTGAATTTAAATTTCTCAGCTGGCATGGTGGGATTTAAACTCATGTCTCTGGGTCATTAGTCCAGGCATGTCAGGATTAACTAGTCCAGTAACATAACCACTATCCTACCATTCCTCATTATAAAGGATTTGAAAATATTTGCTAATGATACCAAATATATGCCCACAGCAACTTGTAAGGGGGATTCCTGAGCAGGTCTAATCATTGCAGGGCAAGAATCAAAAAATAAGTGGAAAGCTGAACTATATAACTAAAACAGCAGAGTACAAGTCAGAGGAAGGCATACTTAAGTCATAGTGGTCAGACCACACTTTGAATACTGTGTCCAGTTCTGATCACTGAGACACAAGGCAGACATTCAAATTCTGGAGGCAGTTCAGAAAAAGAGTCTGATCCCTTTTGTCAGTGAACTGAGTGACAAGGAAAGACTTTGGGCTAGAAATTCATTATAGCCCAGGAAGTTAGAGAATTACCGCCAGACGCTAATGCTTTAGACTGCATGGAAAATTCATTCTCACTGCTCAAAGAAATGATTGGAGCGCTAATTCAAGTCTTTAAGCCCAAGATCATTGGCATTACACTCAAAGGGTGGAACAATATCAGGTGCCGTCCAACCGCAAGTCATCATTGCCACAGGGTAGTTCCAGTTCTTAAAGGGGAGGTTCATTGATGCTGCAGAACCTCATTCTCAGCATTGCTGACTGTGCAGCTGCCTCAGCAAGCAACAGTAGGTCAAGGAGAAGGAGCTGGACGACTGAAGTACCTGTATTCATGACAGATCCACGCCCCAGGGAGAGAGCCCGCAGATTCTGCAATCAAGCATTGGAGCCATTGATTTTCGCTGTGGAGAGATGGAGAGCAGTACTCTACCCGGCTAGTGGCAGGAGGCCCTCACCGCAAGTCTTCCACATCATGTGGAGGGAGGTAGCGCAGCACATCTCGGGTAGCACTTTGGCCCCCAGGATCCACACACAGTGCAGAAAAAATTTAATGACCTCACTTGTGTGGTCAGGGTGAGTCAATGCTTCAACAAATGCTACATGCCATCATCTGAACCACAGTCTTCACACACTGCCCAAAGCACCACACCCCCAGCACTCAACCACCAACAATCTCTACCTACCAACACTCACACACACATCTCACACCTTGCACACAATGACAACTATTCAACTATGGCAGGCACATCACGCAAACACATTGCTCCACATTCACTCACACAGCTTCCTTTCTCTTGTAGACCAAGGTGGCTCACAACAGGAGGGAGCAGTAGTGTACAGGCCAACACCCAACCACTGTCTGCGCTGGAGAATAGAGTGCTGCAGGTTATTGGGCACCAGATGGTGAGCGCCATGGCCACTGGCGATGTTGACCCCCTTGGGGACAACAACGGTATATTCATCCCTACTTTTTCTTCCCACATCCCACTTCCCTCTCGCCCCACAATCATTTCACACTTTCCAGCTAATCGTGCTGCATGCATGCATTTCTCCCTTCCTGCCCCCTCCCCTCTTAACCCAACTCTTCTGTCTTTATGCTTTCAGATAATGAGCAAGCACCTGAGCAGCCTGTCCCTGAGGGCACCATAGAGAGCGAGGCGGGAGAAGAGGAGGCGGAAGAACACGCCGCGTCACTGCATGTCACCGCTGACACCAGCTCAGATATTGGCACTACGCATTCTTTAGAGGCTAGTAATATAGTATTGTAGGGGGATCTGCATAGGGTGAGGCACCAGGGATGAGTGGGCTACAGCAAGGCCAGGGGGAAAGGGTAGCACAGAGGCCAGCTCCCCGGAGGGCGAGATCGTGCGCGAATTCTGCTGTACAGGACTCAGATGAGGAGGCATTTAAAAGAAGGGTGATGGGCATGCACACGGAGACATCCACCTCACACATCAACATCTCCATGATCAAATACAGAAACTGAACCGGAGACACCCATTAGAGCGGGGGTCAATGTGCGCATGCTCACTGGCCCCTGGTCCAGGGGTGGGGCCTAGATACTGGGGGAGGGGCTCTGATACTGGGGGAGGGGCTCTGATACTGGGGGAGGGGCTCTGATACTGGGGGAGGGGCTCTGATACTGGAGGAAGGGTTTTGATACTGGGGGAGGGGCTCTGATACTGGGGGAGGGGCTCTGATACTGGAGGAAGGGTTTTGATACTGGGGGAGGGGCCCTGATACTGGGGCAGGGCCTAGATACTAGGGGAGGGGCTTTGATAATGGGGCGGGGCCTAGATACTGGGGGAGGGGCCTGAAACTGGGGGAGGGGACTAGATACTGGGGGAGGGGACTGGATACTGGGGGAGGGGCTCTGATATTCGGGGAGGGGCCTGACACTGGGGGAGAGGTCTAGATACTCGGGCAGGGGCTCTGATACTGGAGGAAGGGTTTTGATACTGGGGGAGGGGCCCTGATACTGGGGCAGGGCCTAGATACTAGGGGAGGGGCTTTGATAATGGGGCGGGGCCTAGATACTGGGGGAGGGGCCTGAAACTGGGGGAGGGGACTAGATACTGGGGGAGGGGACTGGATACTGGGGGAGGGGCTCTGATATTCGGGGAGGGGCCTGACACTGGGGGAGAGGTCTAGATACTCGGGCAGGGGCTCTGATATTCGGGGAGGGGCCTAGTTACTCGGAGTTGGGGCTCTGATACTGGGGGAGGGGTTCTGATACTCGGTGAGGGGCCTGATAGTGGGAAGGGGCCTGGATACTGGGGGAGGGGCCTAGATACTGGGGGAGGGGTCTGATACTGGGGGAGGGGCCTAGATACTGAGGGAGGGGCTCTGATACTGGGGGTGGGGACTAGATACTGGGGGAGGGGACTAGATACTGGGGGAGGGGCCTGAAACTGGGGGAGGGGCCTAGATATTGGGAGAGGGGCTCTGATACTCAGGGAGGGGCTCTGATACTGGGGAGGGACTATGATACTGGAGGAAGGGCTCTGATACTGGGGGAGAGGTCTAGATACTGGGGATGGGGCTCTGGTACTGGGGGAGTGACTTTGATACTGGGGGTGGGGCTCTGATACTGGGGGAGGGACTATGATACGGGGGAGGGGCAAAGACCCTTTAAAAGGACGGGAGCATGGGACTAGCTGTAGTGCACTTGCAGAAAACCAGCACAGGCTCGACGGGCCAAATGGCCTCGTTCTGTGCTGTAACCATTCTATTCTATGATAATAAATCCAGCCAGCCCAGACTGCTACTGCCCATGCTGAGGTGGTGCAGTCTACAGCCCTGAAATTCGGGTCTCCACAGGTGAGTACACATGGGGTACTCACCCGTAGGCCCAATGGAAGTGCCGGTTTCATGCATGCACTGCGCATGCGTGGGAAACCGGCACTTACGTTCCACTGAAAGAAGGGGTTAAGAGGTGGCATGCGTGCACAGGAGAGGCAGCGCATGCACATCGAACTTACGTTTTTTTTGCAGGTTTTCCCGGGAAGGTAAGTCTCCAGAAGATAGACATGTAAAAAGCAGTCGCAAGGCCTGATTTTTACAAGGTAAGTGGTGAATTAATTAAAATTAAAACATTTTTCCCACAGATTTATTATTTTTAAATACTTTAAAGAAAGGTAAGTTTATTTTTAGCCCCGTTAGAAAATAAAATTATTTTTTTCAAAAATTTAAATTATTGTTTAAAGTAGTTATTTCATGTAATTTATAGTTAATTTTAAAAATGTGATGTTTTTTAAAAATTTATTTGAAGATTTAGTGCTGTTTTGGGGCTTATAGTATTTATAGGTTTGAAACTTATGAATGAAGCATTCCCTGCTACCATTGGCTCTCCATGGCCCACGTGATCCCAGGGGACGCATCGAACTAACTGCGCCCCTGGGATACGCAAGCACTGTGCGCCAGCAGTTGCAGGAGGCCCAGAAGCGCAATTCCACGGGGGCCCACAGCTCAACAGCCGGCGTGGTAGGTAAGTACAGGTCGGGGGCTTGCACCCGCGGAAAGCTCCTGACCCGAATTTCTGGGCCAATATTTTTGGTGTAAATATGTGTTTACTTATTATTGATAAATTTATTCATTCAGTTTGGGTTCTTTTGTGGTGTGTCTCATTTCAGTTTTGTGCTGTGATATGGCCTGCAACAGGGATGGAATGATGGGGATGTGGTGACCAATGGGGATCTGGAGTTTAATTTATTGGAACCACACTCTGATGAGGCAGTCATGGACCACCCTTCCGGAAGGCCGATTGAGTAGCTGACTCCTCCCTCGCTCCTGTTCCTCCTCCTCCTCGTCTTCCTCTTCCTCCTCGTCCCCCTCCTCCTCTTCCTCCTCCTCCTCCCAAGGTGGTCCCGCAATCCGTAGTGGCAAGGGCTGGGTCCTCATGATGGCCAAATTGTGGAACATACAGCAGACCACCATGAAATGGGACACCCGGTCAGTTGAGTACTGGAGGGCTCCTCCCGAGCATCAAGGCAGCAGAACCATTGCTTGAGAACCCCGATTGTCTGCTCGATGATGTTCCTGGTTTCAGCATGGTTGTCATTATATGAGTGCTGGACAGAGTGTTGGGGTTGCAGAGGGGAATCATGAGCCAGGTGGAGAGCAGATAGCCATAGTTCCCAACCAGCCAGCTGCGAGCTTGACATGGTGGTTGGAAGAGTGCTGGCACACCGATCTGGCACAGGATGAGGCATCATGGCTGCTGCCAGGAAATTGGGCATTCACATTGAGGATTCGCTGTGTGTGGTCGCACACCAACTGCACATTATGTGAGTGGCAGCCTTTGCGATTACAGAAGTTCTCAGGATTGTTATGCGGCGCCCGGAAAGCCACATGGGTGCAGTCAATGGTGCCCTGCACCATGGGGAATCCCGTTATCCTGGCAAAGCCATATGCACGCTCGTCCTGCTTCTCTCTGGTGATGGAGAAGGAAATGTAATCCCTTCTCCTACTGTAGAGAGCCTCTGTGACCTCCCGTATGCAGCGATGGATGGTGAACTGCGAGATGTTAGCTATGTCTCCTGTTGCAGACTGGAAGGATGCGCTGGCGAAGAAATTGAGGGCGACGGTGTCCTTGACTGCCACTGAGAGAGCCGTCCTCATCCTGATCTGAGGCTGGAGGTCTTGCTGCAGGAGGTGGCAGAATTCTGTGACCACCTCCTTGGTGAAGTGGAGCCTTCTAATACACTGCTCCTCGCTTAATTGGAGGTAGGAGAAGTGCTGTTGGAATACCCTCAGAGGGTAAGGCCTCCTGTTGAGAGCCCTGATGGCCCTCCTCCTCCTTTTGGCCACATGTTCCAATCTTTCTGGCTGCCTCCGCTCCCTCTGCAGTAGATCCTGGAGGGCGAGGTCGACTGCCTGTACAGCCCCCATTAATGTAACCAAGTGTAGCAGTTTGATTTTTTTAAGAATAAATGTAACTACTTTTCAGTTACCACAACACCCCTGATACGATCTGCCTGGTGTTGAAGTTCCCAGCGGTACCTCGTACCGACGCCGCGACGGGGGGGGGATGGATTTGCCGTGCATCGCTGGATTCGCCTCACCCCAGCGCTACTGCATCAGCGCCCCATTAACATCAGCTGTTGATGCTAACAGGAGGCGTTAAAGAACTGGATTTTTTCCCCCTTTAGGCTTTTCAGCCTTGAAAGAAGGCATCTCAGAGGTGATCAAGTAGAGATATACAAGATCAAAATATTACAGAAAAAATCAAATCCATAATATTACTTCAAACAAAAATATCACAATAGACCATATCAACATTTATGGGTAGGTTAGTAGGTTAAATAGGAGGCTGAAGGAAAAGGAGATAAAGGCAGATGGAAACTGGTAGGCAAATGGGATTAATACTACTGCTTGTGTGGAGGATAAATTCCCACACAGACAACTTGGGCTGAACAGATTGTTTACGTGTTGTAATTTTATGTAATTCTGCAACTACAGAAATGGGACAAAATAAAGGAGAAATTACTCTTCAAAAAGTGACAAATAATCTCTGGTGATACTTACTATATCTGTATTTTACTCTCGCCAGTTCCTTGCCTTGTGAGTTATTGTGTAGATTCGTCTTTTAGATTTATAGCCATATATTTGTCTCCTACGGTTGTATTTCTTTCTTCTTCTCCGACCACACCACCACCAACCCCACGTTCTTCCTTTTCGGCAACGTTTCTAAATTAAAATGTATAATTTATATCTCAGTCCAGAGAAAACAAAGGTTTTTGACATAGAGTTTTCTAGAATAGAACGTTAACATTAAATATCTGAAGAATCCCCCTCTGTACGAACCAATCAACTCTTACTTGCAGTCAAACCTTCAATCGTCCATTTTTAGGCTTCAGTGCAGTGTCCTCCATAGACAGGTTTAAATTTGCATCCTTTAGAGGTGTGTCAGCTTGGCTCAGTAATAGAGCTCCTTCCTCGGAGTTAGATGATCATGGGATCAATCCGCACTGCAGGAGCTGAGCATTTAATCTAGCCTAATGTTTCAGTGAGGGAATGCTGTATCGTCAGTGAAGCCATTCTTTAGATGAGATGTTAAACTGAGACCCTGTCTGCTCATGTAGGTGGATGTACAAAATCCCGTAGTGCTATCAGAAGAAGAGCAGAGAGCTCTCCTGGCCAACATCTACTCCCTCAACCAGCACCACCAAAGCAGATTAATTGTCCATTTATCTCATTTGCTAATTGTGGGACCTCACTACAAGCAAGTTGGCTGCTACATTTTCTGAACGAAGTAGTGTGCATTGTGGTTTAACCAGTCACAGTCATTGGGTTTGAGAAGATGTCAAGTGCTGTCATTAGTGATCTGATTATTGTGGTACTCTGCCAGCTTTATATAAGAATCCATCCTGAGTCTCTCTGATAAGTTACAGAAATGGGGCCGAGGTTTCCGAGGCCTCTTGATACAGTCTGGGCCTCGTATGCAGTGAGCAGCTTATCGCAAAATCATGGGTGCACTGCCCGCAATAATCTGTCCATTGGCATTAACAGGAGGAATTTCACAGGCAGCTCACCAATAATATTCTGGCAAGCCACCAATTGCATGCTCGGCCCTACCAATGATCAGAGGACTTAGATAGCTCCGCCCACTGTTTCCTCAAGGTATGATTTGCAAATTATTTGGTCCGGAATTTCCTGCAACGGCATAACCGTCAAGTTATGCCAAAATTAATGCTGATCTTCCCGTTGGTGAGTTATGTTGGAATTCTCTGAGAGTCTTATTAACATACGCCAGAATGTAAAAACTAGCGACAAACAAGTGGAAATCAGCATAAACAATCAGGACCCCAGAAAAATGCTGAACTTACGCCATATTCCTACTTTATGTCTCTCTTTATGCACATTAGGCACAACATGTTTCAGACAATGCAATCATGAAGCATTTTAATGCTTAATGCAATTCTTAATGCAAATCATTCTGATGCAATAATGATGCATTCTTAGATACAGAAAATATATTGTAGGTCTCAGTGAGCAGAAATTAAAAAAAAAACGCTTAAACGATCACAGTAAAAAAGAATATAAGTTTGGATGCTGTTATGCGAAATAGTTTAGACTTAAATTTATAGCCCATTCAGAATGGGTGTAAATTCAGGAAATTTGCATGAGATTCACTTTTGTACGGGGGCAGACCTATATTGTGGGGAAGTGTGAAATTATCCACTTTGATAGGAAGAATGGAAAAGCAGAATATGTTTTAAAAGGTGAAAGACTAGTAAAAGTTGGTATTCAGAGTGATTTGGGGGTCATTAGAAAGTTAATATGCAGGTACAGCAGGCTTTGGTGAGACCACACCTGGATTATTGTGTAGTTTTGGCTCCTTACCTAAGGAAGGATATACTTGCCTTAGAGGGGGTGCAACAAAGGTTCATTAGATGTATGCTGGAGGAATTAAAAGTTTAACAAGAGGGTTGTCCTATGAGGAGAGATTGAGTAGAATGGACCCATATTCTCTGGAGTTTAAAAGAATGAGAGGTGATCTCATTGAAACACATAAAATTCTTAGAGGGCTTGACAGGGTAGATGCTGAGATGCTGATTCCCCTGGCTGGAGAGTCTAGAACTAGGAGTCATCATCTCAAGATAAGAGGTCAGCGATTTAGGACTAGATGAGAAGAAATTTCTTCACTCAGAGGGCTGGTCAGAAAATTAAAAGCACATGGAATCCAAGGGAAAGTGGCCAGTTGGATACAAAATTGGCTCAGTGGCAGGAAGCAAAGGGTAATGGTCGATGGTTTTTTTTGTGACTGGGGTTCTGCAGGGCTCAGTACTGGGTCCCTTGCTTTTTGTGGTATATATCAATGATTTAGACTTCAATGTAGGGGACCTGATTAAGAAGTTTGCAGATGATACAAAAATTGGCCGTGTGGTTGATAGTGAGGAAGAAAGCTGTAGACTGCAGGAAGATATCAATGGACTGGTCAGGTGGGCAGAACAGAAGCAAATGGAATACAATCTGGAAAAGTGTGAGGTAATGCATTTGGGGAGGGCTAACAAGGCAAGGGAATACACAATAAATGGTAGGATACTGAGAAGTGTAGAGGAACAGAGGGACCCTGGAGTACATGTCCACAGATCCCTGAAGGTAGCAGGGCAGGTAGATAATGTGGTTAAGAAGGCATACGGGATATTTTCCTTTATTAGCCATGGCAGAGAATATAAGAGCAGGGAGGTTATGCTTGAACTGTATAAAATATTAGTTAGGCCACAGCTTGAGTACTGCGTACAGCTCTGGTCACCATATTACAGGAAAGATGTGATTGCACTAGAGAGGGTACAGAGGAGATTTACAAGGATGTTGCCAGGACTGGAGAATTTTAGCTATGATGAAAGATTGGATAGGCGGGGGTAGGAAAAATAGAAAATCAGAGTATTTTTTAAATAGTGAGAGATTGGGAAATGTTGGTGTTCAGAGGGACATGGGTGCCCTTGTACATGAATCACTGAAAGTTAACATGCAGGTACAGAAAGCAATTAAGAAAGCAAATGGTATGTTGGCCTTTATTGCAAGATGATTTGAGTGTAAGACTTAATGTCCTACTGCAATTATATAGCGCCCTGGTGAGACCACACCTGGAGTATTGTGAAAAGTTTTGGTCTCCTTACCTAAGGAAGGATAAACTTGGCATAGAGGGAGTGCAACGAAGATTCACCAGACTGATTCATGGGATGGGGGGATTGTCCTATGAGGAGAAATTGCGTCGACTAGGCCTACATTCTCTAGAGTTTAGAAGAATGAGAGGTGATCTCATTGAAACATACAAAATTCTTTCAGGGCTTGACATGTAGATGCAGGGAGATGTTTCCCCTGGCTGGGGAGTCTAGAACCAAGGGTCACAGTCTCAGAATAAGGGGTCGGCCATTTAGGACTGAGATGAGGAGAAATGTCTTCACTCAGAGGGTGGTGAACCTTTGGAATTCTCTACCCCAGAGGGCTGTGGAGGCTCAGTCGTTGAGTACATTCAAGACAGAGATCGATAGATTTTTGGATGTTAAGGGAATCAGGGGATATGGGGACAGTGCGGGAAAGTGGAGTTGAGGTGGAAGATCAGCCATGATCTTATTGAATGGTGGAGCAGGCTTGATGGGCCGAATGGCCTACTCCTGCTCCTATTCCTTATGTTCTTATGTTGTTTTCTTTGGAACCGATTAGGCTGAGGGGAGATTTAATTGAGGTGTAAAATTATGAGGGGCCTAGATAGCATGGATAGGAAGGACCTATTTCCCCTAGCAGAGAAATCAATAACCTTGGGGCATAGATTTAAAGTAATTGGTAGAAGGATTAGAGGGGAGTTGATGAGAAAATGTTTTCAGCCAGAGGAGGTTGGGGTTTGGAACTCACTGCCTGAAAGGATGGTAGAGGCAGAAACCCACATCGCATTAAAAAAGTGCTTGGATATGCACTTGAAGTGCTGTAACCTACAGGGCTACGGAGCAAGAGCTGGAAAGGGGGATTAGGCTAGATAACTCTTTTTCGGTTGGCACAGACATGATGGGCCATATGGCTGCCTGCTGTGCCGTAAATTTCTATGGTTCTATGATTTGGTTGTCAATCTCTGGAATTCTCTACCCCAGAGGGCTGTGGATGCTCATTCGATGAGTATATTCAAGACTGGAATCGATAGATTTTAGGGCACTAAGGGAATCAAGGGATATGGGGCTAGGGCGAAAAGTTGGAGTTGATGTAGAAGATCAGCCATGAGGGGTCGTATGGCCTTCTCCTGCTCCTATTTCTTATGTTCTTATGTTAATAAGCAGCAGAGGGTTTCAGTGGAGGTCTCACAGAATCGGCGCAAAAGTTCATGCAATTTAGACGTAGCGCAATAAAGGGTGTAAGTCACTTCCACAATCTTTTGTGCCGAAAATCAGCATTACGCCATACTTGCGCTGTTGTTTCAGCGCAGGTTTTCAGGACATTGTAGGCCATTATTTCATTTAGCAATAAAATTTTTAAAAATCTGTGATTTACCTTTCTACGGTATCCTTCTGATGATTCACTGCTTCCCGATGACGATGATGATGAGGATGATGATGATCGTCGTGACTTTGTTGATGAAGTTGGTGCTGGAGTTGTTGTTGAAGTTGGTGCTGGATTTGGCGTTGATGTTGGTGCTGGAGTTGGTTTTGATGTTGGTGCTGGATTTGGCGTTGATGTTGGTGCTGGAGTTGGTTTTGATGTTGGTGCTGGAGTTGGTTTTGATGTTGGTGCTGGATTTGGCATTGAAGTTGGTGCTGGATTTGGTTTTGATGTTGGTGCTGGAGTTGGTTTTGATGTTGGTGCTGGATTTGGCGTTGATGTTGGTGCTGGTGTTGGTTTTGATGTTGGTGCTGGAGTTGGTTTTGATGTTGGTGCTGGATTTGGCGTTGATGTTGGTGCTGGAGTTGGTTTTGATGTTGGTGCTGGAGTTGGTGTTGATGTTGGTGCTGGAGTTGGTGTTGGTTTTGATGTTGGTGCTGGAGTTGGTGTTGATGTTGGTGCTGGAGTTGGAGTTGTTGGTTCACTGGTTACGGGCACTGTGGTTGTCGTCAAGTTTGTGTTCATGCATTGTAGTTTAACACTCTGGATACCATTAACATCAAATATGACCTGGCTCCTGCAAGTAGCAGTTACCTACAGATGTAGAGGGTGGTTTGTAATTCAGTAACAGTGTACCAAAACAGAACAGAAGTAGTAACAGTGAGTGGGCATCGACAGTTGATTATTGAACTAATGGTCACATGCCTGAGAGCCAGGATACTTTAAACATCAAGGGGTGTTATTAACATGGGCCACAGTTTTATTATCAGAGTAAATGTTGCATTGCATATTAATGAGATATTATGATAGCTCTATAGTGGGGGAGACCTTTCAAGGTTATCAGTGGGAGACCGAATCCATGTTATTCCTTTTCAGCTCCCTAAGCTCAACTGCCACATCCGGGATTTTCCGTTGGGAGGGACGGCAGGGCCACCCAAAGACAAGTTGTAGATTAGAGATAGGAATCTGTCATCTGCCATATTTCCCATTGTTAATACCTTAACAACACTGGGTGTCAGGAAGGCTGTTGCATTCTGATATCCAGCATTGCTAAAGCAGTGGAAGGGGGAGGGTCAAAAATGAAAGAGCTGCCTTGCTTAATGAACCTGGGATGTGGGTTTCACTGGCAAGGCCAGCATTTATTGCCCATCCCTAATTGCCCTTGAGAAAGTGGTGGTGAGCTGCCTTCTTGAACTGCTGCAGTCCACGTGTTGAAGGTACTCTCACAGTGCTGTTAGGTAGGGAGTTCCAGGATTTTGACCCAGTGACTATGATGGAATGACGATATATTTCCAAGTCAGGATGGTGTGGTATACAGTTGGGAAGGGAGTGGCCCTGGGAGTCCTCAACATTGACTTCGATCCCCATGAAGTTTCGTGGCTCAGGTCATGGGCAAGGAAACCTCCTGCTGATTGCCACCCACCGCCCTCCCTCAGCTGATAAATCAGTACTCCTCCATGTTGAACGCCACTTGGAAGAAGCACTGAGGATAGCAAGGGCACAGGATCTGGGTGGGGGACTTCAATGACCATCACCAGGAGTGGCTCGGTAGCACCATTACTGGCTGAGTTGATGGACACAACTGCCAGAATGGACCTGCAGCAGGTGGTGAGAGAACCAACATGAGGGAAAAACCTACTTGACCTCATCCTCACCAATCTACCTGTCGCAGATGCATCTGATTATGACAGCATCGGTAGCAGTGACCACTGCACAGTCAATGTGGAGACGAAGACACATCTTCACATTGCGGACACCCTCCATCATGTTGTGAGGCACTACCATTGTGTTAAATTGGATAGATTCAGAACAGATCTAGCAGCTCAAATGTGGGCATCCATGAGGTGCTGTGGGCCATCAGCAGCAGCAGAATTGTATTCCACCACAATCTGTAACCTCATGGCCCAGCAAATCCCTCACTCTACCATTACCATCAAGCCAGGGAATCAACTCTGGCTCAATGAGGAGTGCAGAAGAGCATGCCAGGAGCAGCACCAGGCGTACCTAAATATGAGGTGCCAACCTGGGGAAGCTGCAACACTAGACTACATGCATGCTAAACAGCTGAAGCAGCTTGCTATAGGCAGAGCTAAGCGCTCCCACAATCAACTGATCAGATCAAAGCTCTGCAGACCAGCCATTTTGAATGGTGGTGGACAATTAAACAACTAATGGGAGGAGGAGGATCCATGAATATCCCCATCCTCAATGATGGCAGGGCCCAGCACGTGAGCGCAAAAGGCAAGGCTGAACCATTTGCAACCATCTTCAGCCAGAAGTGCCGAGTGGATGATCCATATCGGCCTCCTCCTGACGTCTCCACCATCGCAGATGCCAGTCTTCAGCCAATTCGATTCACTTCACGTGATATCAAGAAACGGCTGAGCACACTGAATACAGCAAAGGCTATGGGCCCCGATAACATCCCAGCTATCGTGCTGAAGACTTACGCTCCAGAACTAGCCGTGCCTCTAGCAAAGCTGTTCCAGTACAGCTACAGCAGTGGCATCTACTCGACAGTGTGGAAAACTGCCCAGGTATGTCCAGTCCACAAAAAGCAGGACAAATCCAATCCAGCCAATTACCGCCTCAACAGTATACTCTCAATCTTCAGCAAAGTGATGGAAGGTGTTGTCGACAGTGCTATCAAGCTGCACATACTCACCAATAACTTGCTCACCAATGCTCAGTTTGGGTTCCGCCAGGACCACTCGGCTCCAGACCTCATTACAGCCTTGGTCCAAACATGGACAAAAGAGCTGAATTCCAGAGGTGAGGTGAGAGTGACTGCCCTTGAGATCAAGGCAGCATTTGATGAAGTGTGGCATCAATGAACCCTAGTAAAACTGAAGTCAATGGGAATCAGGGGGAAAACTTTCCATTGGCTGGAGTCATACCTAGCACAAAGGAAGATGGTTGTGGTTGTTGGAGGTCAATCATCTCAGCCCCAGGACATCGCTGCAGGAGTTGCTCAGGGCAGTGTCCTATGCCCAACCATCTTCAGCGGCTTCATCAATGACCTTCCCTCCATCATAAAGTCAGAAGTGGGGAAGTTTGCTGATGATTGCACAGTGTTCAGTTCCATTCGCAACTCCTCAGATAAAAACGCAGTCCATGCCCGTATGCAGCTCTTACTTTTGTCTCTTACCTCTTTAGTCGTCCATGGCTGTTTTCTTTTGGCAAGTAGTGATCTTGCCCCTCAAGAGTATAAACTGGTTCTGTATCACATTAAATTCTTTTTTGAACATCTTCCACTGATCTTCTGCCGTTTTACCCATTAACAAATTTCCCCAGTTTACTGCGGATAGTCTCTGTCTCATCCCGTTGAAGTTGGCCTTACCTAAATCTAGAATCTTCATAGCTGTTTCACGTTTCTCCCTTTCAAACACTACGTTTAACTCGATCATATTGGCCTGTATTTTCCGATTGCAGGCCTCCCGCATGCAGAGGCCTGCGATCTGGAAAAATCTGCGCCCTTACCTGAGGGCTCCCGGGACACACACACTTCTGATCCTGGGCCTCTCCAAACTCCAAGTGCGCAGGGCTCACATATCCCAGAGGTGCAGGCAGTTCGCAGTGTCCCTGGGATCACGTGGGCCATGGGGAGCCAATCAAAGAAGGGAATCTCCCTTCATACACTTGACAGGAAGACCTGTCAAATATATGAATGGAGATCACCCCAAAAACATAGTAAAACTTTAAATAATTTTTAAAAAAAACATTACATTATTAAAATGACTTGAAATTACAATAATTTAAATATTTTAAACAAAAATTTAATTTTTTGGAAAAGATAATTAAAGTTTTTTACCGGGCTAAAAATAAACGTACCTTTTTTAAAGTATTTTTAAATGATAAATCAGTGAAAACAATTTTTTTTTTTTTAATTTTTTCAACTCTTATCCTGGTAAAAGCAGGCCTTACACCTGCTTTTACCAGGCGTAAGAATGGTAAGGGTTTTCTGCGGGCGGAGGGTCTCCAAAAAGCGGAACTATCCACCCGCAGAGGCCCTTCTCCAGGGCAGGCAGAGGATCTGTCAAGAGCTTTCTTGACAGATCGGAAATGCCGGTTTTCAGCGCATGCGCAGTGCATGCCTGAAACCAGCATTTCCGATGTCCCTACGGGTGTGTACACAGCGTGTACCGTAGGGATCGGAATATCTGGGCCACTATGATTGCTATTAGATAAATGTTCACGGACCATTGTTAACTAAATCTGGCTCATTGCTCATTACTAAATCTAATATGGCATGCCCCCTTGTTGGTTCTGGGACATATTGTTGCAGAAAACTATCCCGGACACACTCAAGAAATTCACTACCTGTTTATGCAGTTTGACTGGCTCTGTGCAACTTTCTGCAACTTTCTGCAACTCCATCAGCTTTATTAACTTCTTTCAAGGTTCTAAGGTAACAGGGAGTGTTGTTGCAAGTGGAGAACACCTTCATTCTTATTTAAAGGCTTCAGCTCGCTCCACTTGCTCGCAGTCACGGTGGCTCTACTGGCAGTCCCCCTTGCACTCCAGGATCTTCAGCAGAGGGACCGGAGGCAGCTGAGAAGACGAGAAGATGCGGTCAAGGAGGACTCTTAACAGGAGGCCTTACCCACCTAGGGTCTTCCGAGAGCACTTCTCTGATCTCCACTTAAGCTAAGAACAGTGTATTAGGAGTCTCTGCTTCACCAAGGAGGTGGTCACAGAACTCTGCCACCTCCTGCAACCAGACCTGCAGCCTGAGAGCAGGACGACCACTGCTCTCCCAGTGGCAGTCAAAGTCACCTTGGCCCTCAATGCCTTCGCCAGCGGGGATCCTTCCAGTCTGCAGCAGGAGAAATAGCTAACATCTCACAGTTCTCCGTCCATCATTGCATCCGTGAGGTCATTGAGGCTTTCTGCACCAGGAGAAGGGATTACATTATCTTCTCTCTGAGCAGAGAGAAGCAGGGAGTGCATACATGTGGCTTTGCCAGGATAGCAGGCTTCCCATGCGCCGTCAACTGCACACACAAGGCTTTGTGGGCACCGCATAACAATCCTGAGATCTTCTGTAACCGCAAAGGTTATCACTCACTTCATGTGCAGGTGGTGTGCGACCACGCCCAGCAATTCCTCAAGTCAATGCCCGCTATCCTGGCAGCAGCCATGATGCCTTCATCCTGCGTCAGTCTGGTGTGCCAGCAATCTTCCAGCCACCACAGCAAACATGAGGGTGGCTTCTCGGAGACTAGGACTATCCGCTGTCCACCTGGCTCATGACTCCCCTCCACAACCCCAACACTCATATAATGAGAGCCATGCTTCCACCAGGAACATCTTCGACCAGACCATTGGGCTACTGAAGCAACAGTTCCGCTGCCTTGACTGCTCGGGAGGAGCGGGTGTCCCATTTCGTGGTGGTCTGCTGCATGCTTCACAACTTGGCCATCATGAGGTCACAGCCCTTGCCACCGGGTTTGTGGCACCACCTCAGGAGGAGAACGAGGGAGAGCAGGAGGAGGAGGAGGAGGAAGAGGAAGATGAGGAAGAGAGGGGGCAGGCAGCCAATCTCCCTTCCAGACGGGCTGTCTGTGAACATCTCAGCAGACTCCAATTCTAACCAATGAAGGTCCACATCCCCATTGCTCCCCACATCCCCATCTTACTATCCCTGTGTCACAGAATATCACAGCATCCTCCTGAGCACAAAGCTGAAATGAGAGACACCACAAAAGATTCCAAACAAAATTAATAAATGTATCAAATCAGTGAACACATATAGTTCCAGGAAAAATATTAACTAATCACTCTTGTGCAATCCCTTACTGCCTGTCGTTCGTGTGCCTCAGTGGCTGCAGCATGGCTGGTGGAAGGCTGCTAAGTTTCCGTGCGGGAGTCTTCAGATGGCCTTGCAGGACGACCTCGAGCAGCTGTGGCCCTAGACTGCACCACCTCAGCATGGGACTCAGCAGTCTGGGCTGGCTGGCTGACAGGCAGCGGCAAGGGCAATGGTGGAGTGGCAGTGGTGGGAACAGGAATGCTGTCATCCTGAGAGAGGCAGATTGCTGGCCTACTGCAATCCTGCAAGCCCCAGTCGACATTCGTAAACCCAGCCATGATGGCAGCAGTCAAAGCTTGGGTGGCTTCCAGCTGAGACTGCATGTGAGCAATCTGAGTTTAGATGGCATCAAGCTGAGACTGCATGACAATGGTCTGAGCTTGGGTGGCAGCAAGCTGAGACTGTATGAGAGCAGTCTGAGCTTCTGCTGCAGCACTAAGACGTTGGGTCGCTTTCGTCTGTGCTGCAATGGAAGCTGCGACACCACCCATCATACACACCATCACATATGGGTCAACACGGTCTCTTTGGGAGTGCACCATCATTTTCAGCCTGGAAATCCTGGGCTCCAAGCTTTGCGCAGAGCCCCGTGCAATGTTGGAGGCGGACTCTTTCATGCTCCTGGACATTGCCGAGATGCTCTCTGGCAGGCTTGCCATTGCACCTATCAATTTGGTGTACATGACCATCACCCTTCTTCTAAAGGCCACTCCATCGAGGTCCTCATCTGAGTCCTGTGCAGCAGAACTCGCATGTGAATTCACCCTCTGGGGAGCTGGCCTCTGAGCTACCCTTTCCCCCTGGCCTTGCTGCAGCCCACTCATGCCCGGTGCCTCACACTGTGCAGATCCCGCTATGACACTAGCCTCTAAAGTACATGCAGTGCCAGCTTCTGAGCTGGTGCCTGTGAGTGACAGGTGCAGTGAAACGGTGTCTTCTTCCTCCTCTTCTACTTCTCCCCCTCGCTCTCTTCCATGATCTCGGGGACAGGCTGCTCGGTTGCTTTCTGCTTCTGCACCAATGCACCTCCCCTTTAAGTAGTAGAAAAAGCCTGTGGCACACATGACTGCAAATTAGACTGGCCTTGATATTGGTCCACCTGTTGAGCGTTAAACCAATGAGCAGCAGTTTTTGTGCTGAAATCATGACGATATATTAATGAGGAGTGAGCACGAATTTTGCATGCTACTTAGACCATTTTGAAGTGGTGCAGCTTAACATCGTTTGGCCTTAACACTGCCCGTTTTGTGGCTATATCTAATTTTTAGGCCCTTGTTTCCACTTTCTAATACTATGGGTTGGATTTTCCAGGGATTATTGGGCGCGATTGGTGGCTTGGAAAGTGATTTTTTTCACCAGCGGGTCAGGACCCAGCTGTGAACCCACCACCACGTGCCTTTACCAAGTGTCGGGTCTGCCAGCGCTGAGCAGAACAGACACGCAGCACTGGGGGAGACAATTAAAATAATTAGTGGCTTGTTTACAGCCACTTATCAATGGTTTTTTCCCAGCTTTTTGGATTTGACAGGTTGCCCACTGGTTTCCCGTTGTGCCTAGACCGTGTCTGTGAAGCTGCGGTGGGAGGTCAGTGGCCATTGAATCAACTGATGAGTTGACAGCTTCAAATATCAAGTCAAAGCTCCCAGCTGATTTTCCCTTAACCACTAGCTTCTCTAAACTGCATTTCCACTACAGATTCAGGATGCTGCAAGTCTTTACACTCGTCTCCATCCAGTCTGACCTGATTACCTCTCCCACTATTGACAGATCGCTTCTGTCATCTCTACTTCACCTGCCATCTATTCCATCAGCATTGGTGCCCTTGAAATTCTATTACCTTGGTCCTCAGAATCCCACCATGATCAGTCCCAACACCATCATCACCAGGCACACCAACCTTCTCTGCAATCAACTAATGCTGCACAGGACACAGGGCATCAGCCACATTGCTTCCCGGGACGCCAGGGATGGCCTCATCATGGCCAGATTTACTTACATAGAAACATAGACATAGAAACATAGAAGATAGGAGCAGGAGTAGGCCATTCGGCCCTTCGAGCCTGCTCCGCCATTCAATGAGATCATGGCTGATCATCCAAATTCAGTACCCTGTCCCTGCCTTCTCCCCATATCCCCTGATCCCTTTAGCCTTAAGAAATATATCCAACTCTTTCTTGAATATATTTAATGAACTGGCCTCCACCGCCCTCTGTGGCAGAGAATTCCACAGGTTCACCACTCTTTGGGTGAAGAATTCCTCCTCATTTCAGTCCTAAATATCCTACCCCTTACCTTAGACTATGACCCCTGGTTCTGGACTCCCCGACCATCGGGAACATCCTTCCAGCATCTAGTCTGTCCAGGCCTGACAGAATTTTATAGGTTTCGATGAGATCCCCTCTCAATCTTCCAAACTCCAGTGAGTATAAGCCCAATCGATACAATCTCTCCTCATATGTCATTCCTGCCATCCTAGGTATCAGCCTGGTGAATCTTCATTGCACTCCTTCCATGGCAAGAACGTCCTTCCTCAGATAAGGCGACCAAAACTGCACACAATACTCAAGGTGCGGTCTCACCAAGGCCCTGTACAACTGTAGCAAGAGATCCTTGTTCCTGTACTCGAACCCTCTTGCTACGAAGGCCAACATACCATTTGCCTTCTTAACCACCTGCTGCACCTGCATGCTTACCTTCAGTGACTAGTGCACAAGAACACCCAGGTCTCTTTGCACTTCCCCTTCTCCCAATCTATTGCCATTCGAATAATAATCTGCCTTCCTGTTTTTGCCACCAAAGTGGAAAACCTCACATTTATCCACATTATAGTGCATTTGCCATGTTTCTGCCCAATCACCTAACCTGTCCAAATCATACTGGAGTTTCATGACATCCTCCTCACAGCATACCCTCCCACCCAGCTTTGTGTCATCTGCAAATTTGGAGATATTACATCCAATACCCTCGTCCAGATCATTAATATATATTGTGAACAGCTGGGGTCCTAGGACCGATCCTTGCGGTACCCCACTAGTCACTGCCTGCCACTCGGAAAACGACCTATTTATTCCAACTCTTTGCTTTCTGTCCGCCAACCAGTTCTCTATCTAAGTCAATACCTTGCCCCCAATCCCATGTGCCTTAATTTTGCACGCTAATCTCTTATGCGGGACCTTATCGAAAGCCTTCTGAAAGTCCAAATACACCACATCCACTGGTTCTCCCTTATCTATTTTACCAGTTACATCCTCAAAAAATTCCAGTAGATTAGTCAAGCATCATTTACCTTTTGTAAATCCATGTTGACTTTGTCCGATCCTGTCACTGCTTTCCAAGTGCTCTGCTATTACATCTTTTATAATGGACTCTAGCATTTTCCCCAGGCTTACCGGTCTATAATTCCCCGCTTTTTCTCTGCCACCTTTTTTGAATGGTGGGGTAACATTAGCTACCCTCCAATCCATGGGGACTGTTCCAGAGTCTATTGAGTTCTGGAAGATGACCAGCAATGCATCTACTATTTCTAGGGCCACTTCCTGAAGTACCCTGGGATGTAGATTATCAGGCCCTGGGGATTTATCGGCCTTCAGTCCCATCAATTTTCCTAACACCATTTCCCTACAAATACTGATTTCTTTCAGTTCCACCCTTTCATCAGACCCTATGTTCCCCGGTATTTCTGGGAGGTTATTTGTGTCCTCCTTTGTGAAGACAGAACCAAAATATGTATTTAGTTGGTCCGCCATTTCTTTGTTCCCCATTATAAATTCCCCCGATTCTGACTGCAAGGGACCTACGCTTGACTTCACCAATCTTTTTCTCTTCATATATCTATAAAAGCTTTTACAGTCAGTTTTTATGTTCCCTGCAAGCTTACTCTCATATTCTATTTTCCCTTTCTTAATTAATCCCTTTGTCCTCCTTTGTTGAATCATGAACTGCTCCCAATCCTCAGGATTATTGCTTTTTCTGGCAATTTGTATGTCTTCTCCTTGGATCTTATGCTATCCCTAATTTCCCTTGTTAGCCACGGTTGAGTCACCTTTTTTGTTTTATTTTTATGCCAAACTGTGATGAACAACTTCTGTAGTTCATCCATTCGGTCTTTGAATGTTTGCCATTGCCTATCCACCGTCAACCCTTTGAGTGCCATTCCCCAATCAGTCCTACCCAACTCGCTCCTCAGACCATCGTAGTTTCCTTTATTTAAATTGAGGACCCTAGTTTCTGAGTCAACTGCTTCATTCTCCATCTTAATGAAGAATTCGATCATATTACGATCGCTCTGACACAAGGGGCCTCGTACAACAAGATTGCTAATTAATCCTTTCTCGTTACATAATACCCAGTCTAAGATGGCCTGATCTCTGGTTGGTTCCTCGACATATTGGTCCAGGAAACCATCCCGTAAACACTCCAGGAATTCCTCCTCCACAGTATTGTTGCTAATTTGGTTAGCCCAATCTATATGTAGATTAAAGTCACCCATGATGACTGCTGTGCCCTTAGTGCACGCTTCTTTAATTTCCCTTTCAATGCCATCCCCAACCTCCGCCTTACTGTTTGGAGGTCTATATACCACTCCCACTAATGTTTTTTTCCCCTTAGTATTTCTCAATTCTACCCATACAGATTCCACATCATCAGAGCTAATATCCTTCATTACAATTGTGTTAATCCCTTCTTTAACCAGTAATGCTACCCCACCTCCCTTCCCTTTTTGCCTATCTTTCCTGAATATCGAATACCCCTGGATGTTGAGTTCCCAGTCTTGGCCATCCTTGAGCCACGTTTCCGTAATCCCAACCAAATCATATTCGTTTACCTCTATTTACGCAGCCAATTCATCCACCTTATTACAAATGCTCCTCGCATTAAGACACAAAGCCTTCAGGCTTGTTTATTTAACGCTCTTAGACCTATTAGAATTATTATTTACTGTGGCCATGTTTGATTTAAACCCTTGATTTCTCTGACTGCCACTTTTGTTTTTCTCCTTCCTATCTTTTGCTTTTATCCTTGTTTCCCTTTCCTCTGTCTCCCTGCTCAGGTTCCCAACCCCCTTCCATTTTAGTTTAAACCCTCCCACACAGCACTAGCAAACAAACCCCCTAGGACATCAGTTCCAGCCCTGCCCAGGTGCAGACCATCCGGTTTGAACTGGTCCCACCTCCCCCAGAACCGGTTCCAATGTCCCAGGAACTTGAAACCCTCCCCCTGGCACCATTCCTCTAGCCACGTATTCATCTGAAGTATCCTTCTATTTCTACTCTGACTAGCACGTGGCACTGGTAGCAATCCTGAGATTACTACCTTTGAGGTCCTGTTTTTTAATTTACCTCCTAACTCCCTATATTCCGCTTTTAGGACCTCATCCCGCTTTTTACCTACATCGTTGGTGCCTATATGCACCACGACAACTGGCTGTTCACCCTCCCCTTCCAAGGTGTTCTGCAGCCGCTCTGAGACATCCTTGACCCTTGCACCAGGGAGGCAACACACCATCCTGGAGTCTCGTTTGCGGCCGCAGAAACACCTATCTATTCCCCTTACAATTGAATCCCCTATTACTATAGCTCTACCATTCTTTTTCCTCCCATTCAGTGCAGCACTGTACACCCTGGCTGCCACAAAACCTTTATAAGTTGGTAAGTTCTTTTAAATAAAGGGGTGATCTTCACCTAAAATAGGGGCAGAGGGTCTTCTTAAATAATATTAATAAATGTAATTAATTACATAGAATGGGAGAGCAGGTGATTTGTTACTGTTGCGCAATGTCGGAGCCGGTGGACTCCATTGATGCTCACGGTGATTACATTTGCGATAAGTGTTTGCTGCTGGAGGAACTCCGGCTCCTGGTTGATGAGCTTGAGACCAAGCTTCAGACACTGCGACACATCAGGGAGGGGGAGTGTTACCTGGACTCTGTGTTTCAGGAGGTAGTCACACCAATTAGATTAATTAATTCAGGTGTAGTCCGTGGTCAGGGACAGGATGGTGTGACTAGAAGTGAGGCAGGTAAGGGGATCCAGCAGGTAGTGTTGGAGGAGCCGCAGCCCTTGCTCTTGTCCAACAGGTTTGAGGCTCTTACTCCCTGTGAGGATGGGAACGGGGACTGCGGGGAGGATGAGCAACCTGGCCACAGCACCGTGGAGCGGGGGGCCATTCAAGTGGGGGGAGTTAAAAGAAATGTTGTAGTGGTAGGGGATAGTATTGTTAGAGCAGAACCACAAGGGTAATAAGCTCTGGATTACTACCTGAGCCACGTGCAACTTTGGCTAAGGTAAATAAAATTAGAGAGTTAAATGCGTGGCTCAAAGTCTGGTGTGGGAGAAATGGGTTTTGCTTCCTGGGACACTGGCACCAGTACTGGGACAGGAGAGAGCTGTTCCATTGGGATGGACTTCACTTGGCCAGTGCTGGGACTAGAATCCTGGCAAATCGAATAACTAGGGCTGTAGAGAGGGCTTTAAACTAATTAGTGGGGGGGAGGTTTTAAGAGAGCAAAAAATAAAAATGACAGCGGAGAAGGCAATAGAGCAAGGTAGCAGTGGGGGAATTAAAAACCAGAGCGTGTCAGGAAGGGACAGAATGTATGATGATAAAGGTAAAGTAGTAAAAGGGGTATAAGCAGGAATAAATTGTCAGAAAACATATCTGAAAATTCTTTATCTGAATGCACGCAGCATTCGTAACAAAATAGACGAGTTGACGGTACAGATAATTACACATGGTTATGATCTGGTGGCCATTACGGAAACATGGCTGCAAGAGGATCATGACTGGGAACTAAACATACAAGGGTATTTGACAATTAGGAAGAACAGACAGGAAGGAAAGGGAGTTGGGGTTGCTATGTTAATCAAGGATGGAATCACTGCAATAGTCAGAAATGATATTGGGTCAAAGGATCAGGATAGTGAAACAGTTTGGGTGGAGATAAGGAATAATAAGGGGAAAAAGTCACTAGTGGTCGTAGTCTATAGGCCTCCTAGCAGTTGCAACTCTGTTAGTCGGAATATAAATCAGGAAATAGTTGGGGCTTGTAATAAGGGAACAGCTATAATCATGGGGGATTTTAACTTTCATGTTGACTGGACTAATCAAATTGGGCATGGCAGCCTTGAGGAAGAGTTCATAGAGTGTATTAGGGATGGGTTCCTTGAGCAGTATGTAACTGAACCAACCAGGGGGCAGGCAATCTTAGATCTGGTCCTGTGTAATGAGACAGGATTAATAAAAAATGTCCTAGTAAAGGATCCCCTTGGAATGAGTGACCATAATATGGTTGAATTCCAAATTCAGTTTGAGGGTGAGAGAGTTGGATCTCAAACCAGCATACCGAGCTTAAATAAAGGAAACTATGAAGGTATGAAAGTAGAATTGACTAAAGTGGACTGGGAAAACAGATTAAAGTGTAAGATGGTAAAAGAGCAGTGGTCTACATTCAAGGAGATATTTCACATCTTTCAAGAAAAATATATTCCACTGAGGATAAAGGGGAGTAAAAGAAAAGACAGCCATCCGTGGCTTAGTAAAGTAATAAAGGATAGTATCCGACTGAAAACAAGGGCATATAAAGTAGCCAAATCTAGTGGGAGGATAGAGGATTGGGAAGCATTTAAAAACCAGCAAAGAATAATTAAAAGATGAATTAAGAAAGGGAAGATAGATTATGAAAGTAAACTAGCAAAAAATATAAACAGATAGCAAGAGTTTCTACAGCTATATAAAAAGAAAAAGGGTGGCTAAAGTTAACGTTGGTCCCTTAGAGGATGAGAACGGGAAACTGGAGGTGGGGAACATGGAGATGGCAAAGACGCTGAGCAAATATTTTGTATTAGTCTTTACAGTAGAGGACACTAAAAATATCCCAACAGGAGGCAATGGGGGAGGAGGAGCTAAACACGATTAAAATCACTAAGGAGGTGGTACTCGGTAAAATAATGGGACTTAAGCTGGATAAATCCCCCGGACCTGATGGCCTACATCCTAGGGTCTTGAGAGAAGTGGCGGTAGGGATTGTGGATGCATTGGTGATTATTTTCCAAAACTCCCTGGACTCAGGAAGGGTCCCGGCAGATTGGAAAACTGCTAATGTAACACCCTTATTTAAGAAGGGAAGTAAACAAAAAGCTGGAAACTATAGACCAGTTAGCCTAACATCTGTGGTTGGTAAAATGTTGGAGTCCATTATTAAGGAAACAGTAACAGAGCATTTGGATAAACATATTTAATAGGACAGAGTCAGCATGGTTTTATGAAGGGGAAGTCATGTTTGACAAATTTGCTCGAATTGTTTGAGGATGTAACATACAGGGTGGATAAAGGGGAACCAGTGGATGTAGTGTATTTGGACTTCCAAAAGGCATTTGACAAGGTGCCACACAAAAGATTACTGATCAAGATAAAAAATCACAGGATTGGGGGTAATATACTGGCATGGGTGGAAGATTGGCTATCTAACAGAAAACAAAGAGTTGGGATAAATTGTTCATTCTCGGGCTGGCAATCAGTAACTAGTGGTGTTCCGCAGGGGTCAGTGCTGGGACCCCAACTCTTTACAATCTATATTAATGATTTGGAGGAAGGGACCGAGTGCAACATATCCAAATTTGCCGATGATACAAAGATGGGAGGGAAAGCAGTGAGTGAGGAGGACATAAAAAACCTGCAAAAGGACATAGACAGGCTAAGTGAGTGGGCAGAGACTTGGCAGATGGAATATAATATTGGAAAGTGTGAGGTTATGCACTTTGGTAGAAAAAATCAAAGAGCAAGTTATTATCTAAATGGAGAAAAACTGCAAAGGGATCTGGGGGTCCTGGTGCATGAAACACAAAAAGTTAGTATGCAGGTGCAGCAGGTGATCAGGAAGGCCAATGGAATCTTGGCTTTTATTGCAAGGGGGATGGAGTATAAAAACAGGGAAGTCTTGCTCCAGTTATACAGGGTATTGGTGAGGCCACACCTGGAATACTGCGTGCAGTTTTGGTTTCCATATTTAAGAAAAGATATACTTGCTCTCGAGGCGGTTCAGAGAAGGTTCACTCGGTTGATTCTGGAGATAAGGGGATTGACGTATGAGGAAAGGTTGAGTAGGTTGGGCCTCTACTCATTGGAGTTTAGAAGAATGAGAGGCGATCTTATTGAAACATATAAGATTGTGAGGGGGATTGATCGGGTGGATGCGGTGAGGATGTTTCCACTGATGGGTGAGACTAGAACTAGGGGGCATAATCTTAGAATAAGGGGCTGCCCATTCAAAACTGAGATGAGAAGAAACTTCTATACTCAGAAGGAAGTAAACCTATGGAATTTGCTACCCCAGAGCGCTGTGGAAGCTGCAACATTAAATAGATTTAAAACAGAGATAGACAGTTTCTTAGCAGATAAGGGAATTAGGGGTTACGGGGAGAGGGCAGGGAAGTGGACGTGATTCTAGATTCGGATCAGCCATGATCCTATTGAATGGTGGAGCAGGCCCGAGGGGCCGTATGGCCTACTTCTGCTCCTAATTCTTATGTTCTTATGTTCTTATGATGCGCCAGGTTGGCACCACCCCACACCAACACCATAAAGCATCCCTACAATGCCCAAGCCATTCATTTCACACTCATCACCATTGCACCAGTACTGTTATGTCTCAACATTCACTGCAACTCACTAAGCCACTTCCAAAGGTGCACACAAATCTGTCCAAGAATGCAAAGTGTTGAAAATAAAGGTTTCAATGCTTCACACCACATTAACAGAAACTTTACATGAGCATTGCATAGAACACCCAAGTGCCTACCCTTGTGTGTTGTTAGTTGGTATGATTGCACTAGGATGAGGGTGAGTGTGAGGGGTGGCTAGTAAAATCGGGATGCGATAATGTAGATAGAGAGGGATGGGTGGAGGTGCAAGGTAAGTTGGTGTGAGTAAGGATGTGCAGGAGTACCGTAGGGAAGGCTGTATGATGGGGATTTGATGAGAGGCACAGCAGGATGAGGTTGAGTGTGACTTTGTACTAACGTTTTGTGATGTACTGAGATCATAAGCATATGGAGGGAGTCATGGGAAAGCCTGGGTGCAGCCCTACACCTCTGTGCAGTGCCTGTCAGTGTTTGCAGCACCTCAATGCTGTAAAACACTGACAGCACAAATGTCAAAATAAAGTTGGCCATGGTCCCTTTAAGGAAACCGGCTGATGACGTATCATCAAATGACGCTATTGCTTCGGCTAATTGGCCGGCAAACGCGCTGGGCGGGCTTAACAAGCCCAATTACGGTAAATTAATTTCAGAGGAGACAGCAGCGACGACACCCACCACAGACCCGCCGATGTTCGTAAAATCGCATCCTACATCTTGGTGCCCAACCTCCTGGTGAATTAATTTAAAGCCACCCTCGCAGCACTAGTTAACCTGCCCGCGAGGATATTGGTCCCAGCTCTGTTCAGGTGCAACCCGTCCATCTTGAACAGGTCCCTCCTGCCACAGAACTGGTCGCAATATCCCAGGAATCTGAAGCCCTCTCTCTTGCACCATGCCTCTAGCCATGCATTAACCTGCCATATCCTCCTATTTCTACTCTCATTAGTGTGTGGCACTGGGAGTAATCCAGAGATTACTACCTTTGAGGTCCTGCTTTTTAACTCCCTCCCTAGCTCCTTAAACTCTGACTGCAGGACTTCAGTGCTCTTCCTCCCTATGTCGTTGGTTCTGACATGGACCACAACTTCTGGCTCTTCCCCTTCTCCTCCACAGAATTTTCTACACCCTTTACGTGATGTCCCTTACCCGGGCACCAGGGAGGCAACATACAGGAAACTCTCGATTTACCGGCACCCAAACAACCGGAAATCTCGGTTAACCGGCAAAATTCAGGAGTAGGTTCAGTTCAGTTTTTCTTCATATTAGTGGCCTTCTTGATTCTTGGCTGTGTAATCGGGCGCTCCTGCACTTGTTGCTAAGCAACAGGGACGCTTGGTTTGTGGTCGGGCTTCTTGCACCTGTTGCTAAGCAACAGGGAAGCTTGGATTTGTTACTGTGTACTGGAGCTTTCATACCTTTTAACTATAACTCTCTGTAATCTGGACTTTTTGATAAACCGGCACCACGCTGGTCCCATCGATGCCGGATAAAAAAGAGTTTCCTGTACCATACGGGACTCATGTCAGCAGTAGCAGGACTGCCTGTCTGTCCCCCTGACTATCGAATCCCCAATTACTACTGCATTCCTACACTTTGCTGTAACCCCTGTGCAGCCCTTTGCCTCATGGTGCCAGGCTTGAGACTGCACTCCTTCAAGATGTTGTCACCCTCACCAGTTTTCAGTGCTGAATATCAATTTGAGAGTGCCACACTCCCAGGATCACTGCACTGCCTGCCTCTTCCTAACCTTCTGGGTGGCCAGCAATTTGCTATTATGAACTCTATCTGCCTGTGGGGCGACCACCTCCTGGAACCTGTGATCCAGTAAACATTCAGTTACCCATAAGCCCTGCAGCCAATCCAGCTGCCCTTCAAGCACAGAAAACCACAGCGTGAGTTCGAACAGCTGGAGGCACTTCCTGCAAACATGGACCTCCAGGATACATGAAGTGTCCTGAAGTTCCCACAAGGCACAAGAATTGCAGGCTACGGGTTCCGGCAGAGGGAGGCAGAAAGACCATTATTAGAGAGGGAAAAAGAGACACCCAACATCACTGAAAGAAAGACTGTGTCAGAGAGACATTGAGTTCACAACCATGGAGCCCCCTCACCCCCACCTCCAACTAAGTGTATATTCCACTATCTATAGAGCACTTTCATATACATATAGATGTGAGGAAACATCTACTTCAGTGAAAGAGAAATGTACCAATTCCAAGGGAGTGTGTTATGCATAAGAGGCAAGAAATGGAGGAACACCGAGCTCTCAGAGGGTTGTAGGGCTGGAGAAAGTTACAAAGAGAGGGAGGGGTGAGACCATGAAGGGATTTGAACACAAAGATGAGAAGTTTAAATTAATGGAGTTGTGGGATCAGGAGCCAATGCAGGTCGGTAATACAGGGCTGATAGGTAAGTGTGAATTTGTGCAAAATAGAATACAGGCAGCGGAGTTTCAAATGAGCTGAATTTCAGCTTGGGGTCAAATAGGCCTCTGACAACATGCACAGTTTGATACAGCTTGAGTCAGTGGGTGGAAAGAGGGTTGGAATCATTGGCAAGGGTGCAGAATTTGTGGGGGGTGGGTGGGTAGTGAAGGCACTGGCGTCAGTCTTCACAATTATTAACTGAAGGAAATTGCAGCTCATCCAGGACTGGATGTTGGATAAGCAGACTGACAACACAAAGGTAGTGGAAGGGTCAACAGAGGTGTGGAGAGATTGCGTTGGGTGTCGTCAGCATACATGTTTGAACCTGATGTCACGTCTTCAGCTGATGTCGCCAATGGGCAGCATGTAGATGATGAAGAGTAGGGGACCAAGGATACATTCCATAGGTAACTGTGCGGAGGCGGGAAGGGAAGCCATTGCTGGAGATGTTCTGGCTGCTATTGGATAAGTAAGAAAGGAACTAATCGAGGGCAGCCCTACTCAGCTGGAAAATGGAGGAGAGTCATTGGGGAGGTCTACTGTGTCAAAATCAGTGTTATAGTTTATAGTATAATTGCCCTATCTTTGATCCAAGCACGTGTTTACTGATGCTCTATGTTGACAGCACAGCCTTGCAAAATTGTCCCTTTAATGCTGAGACACAGGTGAGTGCTTTATTGGTTTCTGCTGTGTGGGGGTCAGTGAGAAATATCAACCAACAGAGGACTAAACTTCAATGTTTCATGGGAGCTCATTGTGCCATTTTGCCATCACAAGAAAGCCTCCAGTCTAAGAATTAATTACAGCAGAGAAGCAAACAGCAAACTTTGTAATACTCACAGCATGCGGGAAAGGTTTCAGTGCACATTTTGCTGGATCCTTTCCAGAACCTTTGGGACACACAGTTTCCTGGACATCAATAACTAAATCCACCCGAGTCACACGTTCTCCTAAATTAGTAATCTAACCAAAGAAATAGTGTTAGACTTAATGAAGTGTGTTTGAGATAATAATACATATAAATGATGATACAGTGTCAGATAAATAATATGAGTTTCCTGCACATTATTATGCTCCTGTGAAATGCCTAGGAACATTTTACTATGTTAAAGGTACTATATAAATGCAAGTTGTTGTTGTTGTACAATCAGTTAGTAGAAGCAGGCACCAAGTTATTGTGGTGATCGTTTGATTTGTGTAAGTTATACACTGAGCAGAGAGATTCACGGATGATATTTATTAACATATTTACAAGGACAGTAACATTAGTTGATCTTTCCTGGCATTGCACACAGGGATTCAAGGCCTGTACAGTGTGGAAATCTTTTATCTTGTTGTTCCCAAAGGCCTTGTTGACAATACAGTGTAAACCGGTGGAGGGCAGAGATGCTACCACCAGAACACGAAGATCAAAAAATACCACAATAAAATGGAGACCTTCAGTCAGAACAAAATGCGTTGCCGTTTTTTCATACCAGTCTATTGCAACAGGAGAACTGAACCCACAGAAATGAGCACAAACCACAAGAATGATGACTCACAGGCACCAACTAGAGGATGCTGATCAACATCGCAGCATAGCTCAGACAGCACAAGTGAATTAACAAATTGACGAGCAGGAAACACTGATTATCATGTATTTGTTCCTTCTGCCTGCCCATTCCCTACATCGTGGCACAGTCAGAGTGGGACTGGTGAGATGAATATCTTGCTGGAAATCCCAACAGTTTTTCTGGGTCTACAACCAAAGTAAAGTACGCCTCCATGTAGCAGATGTACTTGCTGCACAGCTGCTGTTAGTAGGGCCCACAATATCATTTCCCAGTGGCAATTGCAATTTAAGGTGTTGATTGCCTTTAGGAAACAGGAATTCAACCAGAAATACCAGAAAAAAGCAAAGCAAAGCAAAATACGGCGGATGATGGAAATCTGAAATAAAAACAGAAAATGCTGCAAATATTCAGCATGTCAGGCAGCATCTGTGGAGAGGGAAACAGAGTTAACGTTTCAGGTGAATCACCTTTCTCTCCACCATCTTGCTTTTCTGGTTCTGAGCAAAGGTCATCGACCCGAAACGTTAGTTCTGTTTCTCTCTCCTGACCTGACCTGCTGAGTATTTCCAGCATTTTCTGTTTTTATTTCTGCAGATGAATAATGGCTCAACAGCGGCATATAGTGGCTGGAGCCTGTCTCTACTGCCTTCTAGATTGGAACTGGTCTCACTGTAGATGTTTGCAGAGGGAAATCCCACTTACAATGTTTACAAAGAAAATTTGAAGGTTAAAAGCATAACCTTGAAACATAAAAGCATGAGAAGAAAACAGTAAGTAGTTAATTGGACAGAAATTGCAATCAAACACTAGTTTTTAGTTTGATATAGATAGCTAATTGTTCCAATACAAACAGCACTTGTCTAAAATGTTGCACATTATTATTTTCTGTCTCTCGACATAGTATAATTTCTCACAGTAAATCCTTGCAAACTCAACAGAAGAAATTCATGTTAATGATGTTTATTACTAGGCAAGAGACAAAAATGAATCAGTTGGATTTGGTGCCACTTACTTTTAGTACTGTACAGTTCGTCACAGTGAAGAGGTTCGTAATTGTGGAATTTTCATTCACCTTGGTAATTGTAGCCTTTACTACATTACTAATCTCTGGCAAGGTAGAATTTGCACATTGGTTTCCTGAATCAAAAAGAATAGGTGTTTAAGGATCAATTCGTTTTTGACTAAAGGACATTTGGGATAACACCAAATGATCATCAGAACCACAAATCAAACTCTAATCATTCGACTTCAATACTTGCCAGAGCAGTAGAGGATCTGGACGGCAGCAAAAATGAAGATAATGATTCTCATTTTGTCTGTATGGATTGGTTGAGGACACTTCAATTTCGTTCTTCTCTTTGTTTGTTGTCTGGTTCTATTCAACGTTTATATACTTCAGGTCAGGCAAAGCATAGCGCAAATGATAGAACAGTGACGTAATCTGACCACAATCACTGCACCGACTCCGCTCCCTTCATTTCCTGCAAACTCTTACCAGGTCATGACTACGTGTCATCCAAAAGTATCATTGACTGTTGCAATATGTTTTGTAAGATGTGATGTGTGTCAATTTCCAGTTTCATAATACATTCCAGGCTGCAATTTTGATAACCTTGCAAATTAATTATGATGAACCGCAATCGAAGAAAGAAGTGGTGAATTTTCAAATTGAATAAATGAACTGAGACATAGAACTTATTTGTCACTGTTAGGTCACTGGGCATTTCAGTGTGTGGCAACAGTACTGTTACAGCTCTGATTCCTACCCTGGTATCAAGCTCAACAACAGTCCGAAAACCTGTTAGCTGCTTGTCTGCTGTAACCTACAAATTTCCGCCCATCTTTACTCAAACATTGACAGCAGTAACGTCAGCCACCCAGTTCCCACCCTCTGGAATTCCCTCCATAAATTGTACTACCTCTCCACTTCCCTCTCTTCCTTTAAACCCCACTGTTTAGCAGGTGTTTGTCAACATGGATTTACAAAAGGTAAATCATGCTTGACTAATCTACTGGAATTTTTTGAGGATGTAACTGGTAAAATAGATAAGGGAGAACCAGTGGATGTGGTGTATTTGGACTTTCAAAAAGCTTTTGATAAGGTCCCACATAAGAGATTAGCGTGTAAAGTTAAGGCACATGGGATTGAGGGCAAGGTATTGACTTGGATAGAGAACTGGTTGACAGACAGAAAGCAAAGAGTTGGAATAAACGGGTCATTTTCCGAGTGGCAGGCAGTGACTAGTGGGGTACCGCAGGGATCGGTCCTTGGACCCCAGCTATTCACAATATATATTAATGATCTAGACAAGGGAACTAGATGTAATATCACCAAGTTTGCAGATGACACAAAGCTGGGTGGGCGTGTGTGCTGTGAGGAGGATGCTGAGAAACTCCAGGATGATTTGGACAGGTTGGGTGATTGGGCAGAAGCATGGCAGATGCAATATAATGTGGATAAATGCGAGGTTATCCACTTTGGTGGCAAAAACAGGAAGGCAGCTTATTATCTGAATGGCAATAGATTGGGAGAAGGGGCAGTGCAACGAGACCTGGGTGTCCTTGTGCACCAGTTGTTGAAGGTAAGCATGCAGGTGCAGCAGGCGGTTAAAAAGGCAAATGGTGTGTTGGCCTTCATAGAGAGAGGGTTTGAGTACAGGAACAAGGATGTCTTGCTGCAGTTGTACAGGGCCTTGGTGAGACCACATCTTGAGTATTGTGTGCAGTTTTGGTCACCTTATCTGAGGAAGGATGTTCTTGCCATGGAAGGAGTTCAGTGAAGATTCACCAGGCTGATACCTGGGATGGCAGGAATGATGTATGAGGAGAAATTGGGTCGATTGGGCTTATACTCGCTGGAGTTTAGAAGAATGAGAGGGGATCTCATTGAAACTTATAAAATTCTGACAGGACTGGACAGACTAGATGCAGGAAGGATTTTCTCGATAGTCGGGGAGTCCAGAACCAGGGGTCATAGTCTAAGGATAAGGGGTAAGCCATTTAGGACAGAAATGAGGAGGAATTTCCTCACCCAGAGAGTGGTGAACCTGTGGAATTCTCTACCACAGAAGGCAGTAGAGGCCAATTCATTAAATATATTCAAGAAGGAGTTGGATATAATTCTTAAGGCTAAAGGGATCAAGGGATATGGGGAGAAAGCAGGGACAGGGTACTGAATTTGGATGATCAGCCATGATCGAATTGAATGGCGGAGCAGGCTCAAGGGGCCAAATGGCCTACTCCTGCTCCTATCTTCTATGTTTCTATGACCCCTTCCAATACCTACTTTTCAGCTCGTCGTCCATTTCCCTCATGCATCTGTGAAGTGCCTTGGGTCACTTTTCTACATTAAAGGTATTAGATCAATGCAAGTTATTGATACCATCAAGAGTTTTAAGGGAACTTCGTTTAGGCTGTTACAGGAAAGACCATTGACCCAGTAACGCAGGAATGGCACAGAAATTCTGCCCATTGACATGAATTCGGCAATTTGCCTCATAGACTCAATTGGGCTGGAAGCTCCAATCAGGAGCAAACAGGAACTTTATTTAAGCATGGCGATGAGAAGGGGGAACATCCTGCAATCTATTTCCCAACATTTGTGGATGCAGAATATCCATCATAGACAACCTTGAGGAAAATATACATTGAGGACAGCTAGGAACTGAGAAGTCAGATGGAAGTTCACTGAAAGAACATAGGAACAGGAGTAGGCCATTCAGCCCCTCAAGCCGGTTCCGCCATTCAGCGAGGTCATGGCTGATCTGCGACATAACTCCATATACCCGCCTTTGCCTCATATCCCTTAATACCATTGGTTACCAAAAATCTACCAATCTCAGATTTAAAATTAAGAATTGACCCAGCATCAACTGCCGATGGTGGAAGAGAATTCCAAACTTCTACCATCCTTTGTGTGTAGAAGTGTTTCCTAACTTCACTCCTGAAAGGCCTGGCTCTAATTTTGAGCTACTAGTCCTAGATTCCCAAACCAGCAGAAATAGTTTCGCTCTATCTACCCTATCAGTTCCCCTGAATATTGTGAAAAATTCGATCAAATCATTCTTTAATCTTCTAAATTCCAGGGAGCAGAACCCTAGTTTGTGTAATCTCTCATCGTAATTTAACCCTTGGAGTACAGGTATCATTCTAGTCATAGAGTTATAGAGTTATACAGCACAGAAAGAGGCCCTTCGGCCCATCGTGTCTGCACCGGCCATCAAGCCCTGTCTATTCTAATCCCATTTTCCAGCACTTGGTCTGTAGCCTTGTATGCTATGGCATTTCAAGTGCTCATCTAAAAGCTTCTTGAATGTTGTGAGGGTTCCTGCCTCTACCACCCTTTCAGGCAGTGAGTTCCAGATTCCAACCACCCTCTGGGTGAAAAAGTTTTCCCTCAAATCCCCTCTAAACCTCCTGCCCCTTACCTTGAAACTATGCCCCCTGGTTATTGACCCCTCTACTAAGGGGAGTAGTTCCTTTCTATCTATCCTATCTATGCCCCTCATAATTTTGTACACCTCAATCAGGTCCCCCCTCAGCCTTCTCTGCTCTAAGGAAAACAACCACAGCCTGTCCAGTCTCTCTTCATAGCTGAAGCGCTCCAGCCCAGGTAACAACCTGGTGAATCTCCTCTGCACCCTCTCCAATGCAATCACATCCTTCCTATAGTGTGGTGACCAGAATTGCACACAGTGTTCCAGCTGTGGCCTAGCTAGCGTTTTGTACAGCTCCATCATAACCATCCTGCTCTTATATTCTATGCTTCGGCTAATGAAGGCAAGTATCCCATATGCCTTTTTAACCACCTTATCTACCTGTCATGCTGCCTTCAGGGATCTATATACATGCACACCAAGGTCCCTCTGATCCTCTGTCCTTCCTAGGATCCTACCATTCATTGTTTATTCCCTAGCCTTGTTAGTCCTCCCAAAGTGCATCACCTCACACTTTTCAGGGTTAAATTCCATTTGCCACTGTTCTGCCCATCTGACCAACCCATCTATATCGTCCTGTAGCCTGAGGCTTCCCTCCTCGCTATTTACCACTCCACCAATTTTCATGTCACCTGTGAACTTACTGATCATGCCTCCTACATTCATATCTAACACATTAATGTACACTACAAAACCAAGGGACCCAGCACCGATCCCTGCGGTACACCATTGGACACAGGCTTCCAGTCACAAAAACAACCTTTGACCATCACCCTCTGCCTCCTGCCACTAAGCCAATTTTGGACCCAATGTGCTAAATTGCCCTGGATCCCATGGGCTCTTAACTTCTTGACCAGTCTCACATGTGGGACTTTGCCAAAAGCCTTACTGAAGTCCATGCAGACTACATCAACTGCACTACCCTCATCCACACACCTTGTCACCCCCTTGAAAAATCCAATCAAATTGGTTAGACATGATCTCCCCCTGACAAAGCCATGCTGACTATCCTTGATTATTCCTTGCATCTCCAGGTGGAGACTAATTCTGTCCCTCAGAATTTTTTCCGATAATTTCCCTACCACTGATGTTAGGCTCACTGGCCTGTAATTCCCTGGTTTATCCCTACTACCCTTCTTGAATAATGGTACTATGTTAGCTATTCTCCAGTCCTCTGGCACCTCCCCTGTGGCCAGAGAGGTTCTGAAAATTTGGGACGGACCACTGCAATCTCCTCCCTTGCCTCTCACAGCAACCTGGGATACATCTCATCTGGGCCTGGGGATTTATCCACTTTTAAGCCCGCTAAAACCGCTAGTATCTCCGCCCTCTCAATACTAATTTGCTCAAGTATATCACAATCCCCCTGTCTGATTTCTATGTGTAAGGGGTGGTGTGGTGTGTGTGGTCAGCTTCACCTCTGACTCCCTGAGTGGTTCTAGACTTTGGACTTATTTGGGGGTTGTAATGAAATTGCAACAGACACCTGAGTTGGTCAAAAGAATTGAGATTTTTATTTTGAGAGAGGAAAATATACAATACAATAAATCTAATACTCTAAAAGGGGGAACACTTCGGAATATGCAAGGGAGAATTACAATAGACAAAAATACCTTACCCTCCCAATCCCACTATCCTAACTAGGTTGAATTCCAGAGGACCAGGAAATGCTCACCAAGTGACTTTCTTAACAGATTGTAGAGGTTCGCGATTTCGGGGTTCTCTTTAGTTGTGGCAGTTGGAGCCTGCCATACTCCGGACGTAGTGGAAGACTGCACCTGTGTTGGGTTTTCAGTCTTCGCCTGTCTGCTAAGAACATAAGAAATAGGAGCAGGAGTAGGCCATACGGCCCCTTGGGCCTGCTCCGCCATGCAATAGGATCATGGCTGATCTGAATCTAGACTCATGTCCACTTCCCTGCCCTCTCCCCATAACCCCTAATTCCCTTATCTGCTAGGAAAATGTCTATCTCCATTTTAAATTTATTTAATGTTGCAGCTTCCACAGCTCTCTGGGGTAGCAAATTCCATAGATTTACTACCCTCTGAGTGAAGAAGTTTCTCCTCATCTCAGTTTTGAAAGGGCAGCCCCTTATTCTAAGATTATGCCCCCTAGTTCTAATCTCACCCATCAGTGGAAACATCCTCACCGCATCCAACCGATCAAGCCCCCTCACAATCTTATATGTTTCGATAAGATCGCCTCTCATTCTTCTGAACTCCAATGAGTAGAGTCCCAACCTACTCAACCTTTCCTCATACGTCAACCCCCTCATCTCTGGAATCAACCGAGTGAACCTTCTCTGAACCGCCTCGAGAGCAAGTATATCTTTTCTTAAATATGGAAACCAAAACTGCACGCAGTATTCCAGGTGTGACCTCACCAATACCCTGTATAACTGCAGCAAGACTTCCCCATTTTTATACTCCATCCCCCTTGCAATAAAAGCCAAGATTCCATTGGCCTTCCTGATCACCTGCTGCACCTGCATACTAACTTTTTGTGTTTCATGCACCAGGACCCCCAGATCCCTTTGTACTGTAGCACTTTGCAGCTTCTCTCCATTTAGATTGTAACTTGCTCTTTGATTTTTTCTGCCAAAGTGCATAACCTCACACTTTCCAACATTATATTGCATCTGCCAAATCTCTGCCCACTCACTTAGCCTGTCTATGTCTTTTTGCAGGTTTTTATGTCCTCCTCACTCACTGCTTTCCCTCCCATCTTTGTATCGTCGGCAAACTTGGATATGTTGCACTCGGTCCCTTCCTCCAAATCGTTAATATAGATTGTAAAGAGTTGGGGTCCCAGCACTGACCCCTGTGGAACACCACTAGTTACTAATTGCCAGCCCGAGAACGAACCAGTTATCCCAACTCTTTGTTTTCTGTTAGATAGCCAATCTTCCACCCATGCCAGTATATTACCCCCAATCCCGTGATTTTTTATCTTGATCAGTAATCTTTTGTGTGGCACCTTGTCAAATGCCTTTTGGAAGTCCAAATACACTACATCCACTAGTTCCCCTTTATCCACCCTGTATGTTACATCCTCAAAGAATTCGAGCAAATTTGTCAAACATGACTTCCCCTTCGTAAAACCATGCTGACTCTGTCCTATTAAATTATGTTTATCCAAATGCTCTGTTACTGTTTCCTTAATAATGGACTCCAACATTTTGCCAACCACAGATGTTAGGCTAACTGGTCTATAGTTTCCAGCTTTTTGTCTACTTCCCTTCTTAAATAAGGGTGTTACATTAGCAGTTTTCCAATCTGCCGGGACCTTTCCTGAGTCCAGGGATTTCTGGAAAATGATCACCAATGCATCCACAATCCCTACCGCTACTTCTCTCAAGACCCTAGGATGTAGGCCATCAGGTCCGGGGGATTTATCCGCCTTAAGTCCCATTTTTTTACTGAGTACCATCTCCTTAGTGATTTTAATCGTGTTTAGCTCCTCCCCCCCCATTGCCCCCTGTTTGTCCAGTGTTGGGATATTTTTAGTGTCCTCTACTTTAAAGACTGATACAAAATATTTGTTCAGCGTCTTTGCCATCTCCATGTTCCCCACCATTAGATTTCCAGTCCCATCCTCTAAGGGACCAACGTTCACTTTAGCCACCCTTTTTCTTTTTATATAGCTGATGCGGTTAGATGCAAAGTTGGATTTATCGGGTAAGTACCTAATTTTCTTTGGTTAGGTATAGTTTTTTAGAGTCTTTTGTGTCAAATCTTACCCAGGGGTAAGTCAGACTAGCCTGTAGAGTGGAAACAAGTACGTGAATTTTCAATTTCTCGGTGGTTGGTTTCTTGTTGGTCGCGGTGGCCCAATATTACCTGGTTGGTGGTAATATTGTTAGTTGTTGGTTTATTGAGGCCTTTGGTTGCCGCGATTTCCTTTTCCTTCCATTTTGTTCTTCTTTCTTCAATTCACCGATCCTCCAACTGAGTACGGCGATGATAGAAACATAGAAACATAGAAGATAGGAGCAGGAGTAGGCCATTCGGCTACTTGAGCCTGCTCTTCCATTCAATGAGATCATGGCTGATCATCCAAATCCAGTACCCTGTCCCTGCCTTCTCCCCATATCCCTTGATCCCTTTAGCCTTAAGAAATATATCCAGCTCCTTCTTGAATATATTTAATGAACTGGCCTCCACCGCCCTCTGTGGCAGAGAATTCCACATGTTCACCACTCTCTGGGTGAAGAAATTCCTCCTCATTTCAGTCTTCAATGGCTTACCCCTTATCCTTAGACTATGACCCCTAGTTCTGGACTCCCCGGCCATCGGAAACATCCTTTCTGCATCTAGTCCATCCAGGCCTGACAGAATTTTATAGGTTTCGATGAGGTCCCCTCTCAATCTTCTAAACTCCAGTGAGTATAAGCCCAATCAACACAATCTCTCCTCATACGTCATTCCTGCCATCCCAGGTATCAGCCTGGTGAATCTTCACTGCACTCCTTCCATGGCAAGAATGTCCTTCCTCAGATAAGGTGACCAAAACTGCACACAATACTCAAGGTGCGGTCTCACCAAGGCCCTGTACAACTGCAGCAAGACATCCTTGTTCCTGTACTCGAACCCTCTTGCTATGAAGGCCAACATACCATTTGCTTTCTTAACCACCTGCTGCACCTGCATGCTTACCTTCAGCGACTGGTGCACAAGAACACCCAGGTCTCTTTGCACTTACCCTTCTCCCAATCTATTGCCATTGAAATAATAGTCAGCCTTCCTGTTTTTGCCACCAAAGTGGATAACCTCGCATTTATCCACATTATAGTGCATTTGCCATGTTTCTGCCCAATCACCCAACCTGTCCAAATCGTACTGGAGTTATCTTTTTCTGAACCGTACTTTCTCTCCTGTACTGAACTTGAGCCTTCTCTCTGATCTGATCTCCTCTCCTGGTCTCCTACGCAACATCTGTTTCACTGACCAAGCAGGCCTCAATTATACTGTTTTGAGGCCTGGCTTATCTGACCGCCAATTCTCTCGTTCTTTGTTAATTTTGGTGGGCTCGTTATTTTTAATATGTTTCAATTCTCAATGAATTTCGGGGATGGTCCCATCTATTTTTAATTGGTTTTTAACTGGTTTCGGGATTGCCTTGAAATCAGTTTAAGATGTGTAAAGTGTTTTGGAAATCTTTTCTGACTGGTTTTTAAACTGTTGTTTGATTGTTCTTTTCCTGCTGGGGCCAGGTTCTCCTTTGTTGACTGTTGGCATGTATTGTATTATTCATGTTCTTAATGGCCCTGTGGGTTTCGGCGGGAACAGTCTTTCAGTGGGCTTATTGTAATGGTTGGGGTGGCCCAGAACATTCCCAGATGATCTAGCCTTTCCAATACTCAAACTGTCTGTGTTTCAGGGGCCCATCCCACCTCCTTTTGTCACAGTTTTTCCACAGGCCTGAACATGCCTTTTAAAATAGCCAAAATCCTGCGGTTTTGATTTTTAAGCCTCTTTTGGCCCAATATTCTGTAAAACAGTCCAAAATCTCTCCTTTTCTTATTTTGGGGGAATCTGAATAATTTTGTGAGCCTTACACACCCCCCTGTGATACTTTATTACTATAAGTATCATGCAGTTGTGGGCAAAATTTTCTGATCCTCGGGAGCAAACCTTTTCCTGTATTATCTAAACTAAAACCCAAAACAAAACACTCTCTCCCATTCCCTTTTAGGTGTAGTGTTTAACAAATATATACAAGGTATGAAAACTTCAATCCCATTCGCATCCAAGCACGGAGGGTCCAACACCCCTGCACCACTTGGAGAAAATTACATACACAGGAAAAATAAATGACACACACACTCATCAAACTTTATTTTTAATAATGGTCAAGGTTGGTTTTATACCTGGTCATAGACTTTATTTTTGTCCCATGCTCCCTCATGTTGAGAGCGAAGCATCCTGTCCCTTCCTTTGCACTTTGTGCACAACAAGTAGAAAACTATACCGAGCTGGCAAACCACTAAAATGTGTGAAGCCAGTCTAATCCAAGAGGGGACCTCTATATTTTCAAAAATGTCCCACCAGGGTGGAACTGCAATATCCAAGATCTTGGCCCCTATCTCGACTGTCTTCTGCTCTAATGTATAGAAATGTTTCTGTGAGATGACCACTGCTTTTAATAGGGCGGTAAGATGTTCTGGTAGAGGGGGAATTTCATAGCCGAAATGTGTTACGTGATTCTGCAGGTTAGTAATGTTTTCCCTGACAGTGAGGTGAACAGTTGAGAGTTCAGGGATGGGTACAATCCGTTCCTGGGCCACTTGAACTTCTGCCTCGGAGTTAAAACAGAAACTGCTGTCACTCACCGGACACCAGATATGCTGTCCATGCCAGTAGTGGCGCGCACTTGTGGTGACACAAAATGTCCCACCCCCGATGAATGCTACCTGTGGGGAAACATGGCCTTGTGCCATTACCTCCATGGTACAATTCACAGGTTGTGCGCCAGCAGCTTTAAACAGCACTGTGGTCTCGAATAGGCATTCAAGTGCTGGGGACACAGTATTATGTGTGCTCCCCGGCTCCGGCACCCGGAGAGGTCTGTACCTGTCATAGCGTGCTCCCACTTTATGACATAAGGTGGGACCTCTGCGAAATGAACGTCTGCACTCCCTTGAATGACCCCAATGTTCTCCACCCTGTATACTGGTGCGGGTCGGGCTGTCCCACCCATAACCGGCATCCTCACTACTATCCCCATGATAGTGTGTTTGGAATATCCACAATCCACTGGGACAGGGTAGGCTTCAGAGGCTAGGCGGAGCTGACACGGGCTCAGCGTATTACTAAACAGGTGGAGGGCTGCGAGGTGCTTGTTGCTAATCCAGGAGGGGACTAAACCTTGTTTTAAATCCTCCAGGTTGCTGCGGCCCTCGCCCAGCAACCATGCCCCGTATAGCACGCACACCTCATTCTGTGCAGCTTGATCCGAAGCATTCCTTTCCTCCCGTATGAGTGCATTTACTGTTTTAGCGTGTCTTTCCAGCTCAGCTATTATCTCCTTTAAATGGACCGTCATGGCCTGGTCCTCATGCAGCTCTGAGCCCACCACTGTGTTCTCCTCTGTTAGGAGTTTTCTGAACTGGGTCTTTCAACCATTTATCTGGGTTTGTAATTCTATATCATCTAGGCTGTTTATCACTGAGGATCCTGTACTATAAGCTGTAAAAATATCATTCCAGGTCCCCCTTCTTTGTCTCCCCGCGCCCATATTATGCTCAGGGTGTACACTGTTCAGTTTTGCTTTGTCTACACTGGCAAAGTCGAATTCCTAAAATTTTCTAAACATTTCCTTCAGCAGGGCTTGGTACAACTGTTCTGTCTCCTTAGGGCACCATTCAGTTAAGTGCACCTCGGTCAGGTTCAGGATCACTGAGGCCACTGCATAGTATACCCCCTGGTACAGCAACTTATTGGTTGGCACTAGGACTAATCCATTCCCTGGTCCCTTGGTGGTGGTAGGACACCTCTGCACTATAGTCCGTGATGTCGTGGTCGTGGGCAGGGGCTTTCGGGGGCGGGTTATGAGTTCGGTGGCGTTGACTGGAATTGGGGAGTGTGGGATCGCGCATGCATGCAGGCTGGAATCCCACTCCATCCCCTCCCCGGCATCTTGCCATTTCCGGTGGAAAATGATGGATACACCTGTGGGGCAGACTTTCTCTGACCCCCACACACAAACATAAACCCCCTGATCTGGCACCCACCACTTGTCCCAGCACACACTCAATCTCCCTTGGGTCCCTGTAATCGTCCAATGGCTATTGTTCCCCAATCGTTCCCAATCGACTGCGGGGTTTCCTATATCCTTGCTCAGCTTTCTGAGCCACCACCACCTATCCAAAGGAATCCGTCCCTTACATGTCAAACACACACGTTTCCCCTCGGTGACACTGACCCTTGTAGCAACGATCTGTTCCCTGGGGCACGGGAGGGAGGCCTCCCCGTACGTGAACCCGGTCTGGCTGGAGTACTGAGTCGAGTTAGACCCCAGCTACCCTGGCCACCTTCCCTCATGGAAGTAGATGGCGAGTTCCTCCACACCCCGTTTGGCACCCCCTGCGGTAACGATCGGTGCTCTCTCTCCCGAGCACCCATATATGTGGGAGTTCTCCACGTCGCTTCGATCACCGATGCTCACCCCTACCAGGGCGAGCAGGAGCAGAACCTTTCTCCTCCCGATTTCTTTTCTGTAGGGACACACAAACAAAATAGCCATGTCCCGAGAAGGTTCTCTGGCCTGACACAGTTATCAAAATTCAAAACTTAAACTTATCATAAACTAAATATTAAACCACTAAAATCCCAAACTTCCAAACTGTAAAACATTCTTAAAATACTTCAGAAAGCTATATACATCTGCCGCCCGTCTCCGGACGGCCAGGCTAATTCCTGATAGGCCTCTGCCTTTTGTGGAATCTGGGCAGCTTGTATGCCTGGGCGTAAGGTGACCTGTGCCACCGGGCTCAGAGAGTCCTCCTTTAAACAACTGGGAGTTTCCCTGTTTCCCAGTTAATCAGGGGAGTGTGTCCTCCTGTTTTGCAGCACACTACCCCTTTCTGTATGGCTGCCAAGTCCCTATCCTGTCCTGTGGGTTCCCCGCAGCCTGATGCCGCAGGCTGGGGACACTTCTCTCTCTCTTTGCCCAACACTACCTCTCCTGTGAGTCCCTCACCTTTGGAGGCTGTAGGCTGGGGATCTGTGTCTTAGACTTGTCCCTGACCTTGGTTTTTCCCATTTTGTTAAGGGCTCTCCTGGGGCTGGACCGTTTATACTGATACTCAGGTGGCCACGTTACTTCAGGCTGTGGTATGCGAGGAGACCTTCTTAAGGCTCCGGCTACTGGGGGTGTACCTGAGTCCCACTTAATTGGTGGGAGGGCCTCTCCAGTCACACACATCACTGCCCTCACCTTTGCGGTCTGTGAGTCTATCACAGCTGCAGGCTGATGATCTCTAACTTTAACACGGTTCGCCCTTGCTGGCCGTTCTCCACACTCAGTCTTGAACGGCTTGCACTGATTAATGTGGAACCACTTTGTGCGGCGGGGCATCTTGATGGCATACACCATGGGGCTTGCCTTGTCCACAATGCTGTAAGGCCCCATATACAATGGTTCGAAACTTCCCAACCGGGCAAAGTTCCTTACTATGACCTGATCCCCTATCTCCCACTCGTGGTGCCTGTTGGGTTCCAGCAGCAATCGGTTACTACGGTGCTGTTTTCCCATGTTGCTAGCAGCCTGCCAGTGAACCTGTTTAAGGTGTTCAAACAGATTCCTGACAAAACTGTCCCAGTTCACCCCTCTGAGCTGACCTTCCATGAGCACCGGGGCTAGCCATGGGTGGGGGTCCGCATAACCCTGCCAGTCATCAGGTCGTGTGGGGAATACCCCGTGCTTTTTGACTGGCTGGCTCGGATCCCCGTTAGGACCAACGGTAAGACTTCCACCCACTGCTTGGGTGAGTCTCCCATCTCCTTGCGCAGCTTTTCTTTTATAGTGCGGTTTAAACACTCTACAGGACCCGATGACTGTGGGTTGTAGGCGACGTGCCATTTCCCTTCAATGCTGAGTACCATGAGGGTCTCTTGCATGACCTGTCTGGTAAAGTGACTCCCTTGGTCAGACTCCACATACTGTGGGAGTCCCCATCGTGAGAACACTTCCCTGACCAGGATCTTGGCTGTACCCAATGGGGTAGCTGTATGGCAGGGAAAGCTTCCACCCACAGAATCACAGAATCACAGAAACCCCACAGTGCAGATAGAGGCCATTTTGGCCCATCAAGCCTGCACCGACACATATCCCACCCGATCCCCGTAACCCCACGTATTTAATCCCCCTAACACTAAGGGTCAATTTATCATAGCCAATCAACCTAACCCGCACATCTTTGGACTGTGGGAGGAAACCGGAGCACCCGGAGGAAACCCACGCAAACACGGGGAGAATGTGCAAACTCCACACAGACAGTCGCCCGAGGCCGGATTCGAACCCGGGTCCCTGGCGTTGTGAGGCAACAGTGCTAACCACTATGCACATCCATCAGGACTAGGCAGTACTTGTAGCCTCCCTGGGCAGTGGGTAGGGGCCCGATGTAATCGATCTGGATCGACTGCCATGGTCCCTCTACCCTCCTGGTGTGTCCCAGAGATACCTTCCTTTTCTGGGGGTCAGTGTTATGGGCAGCACACACCAGACAGCTGGCACACAACTCGCGGACCTCTTCCCTCAGTCCTGGCCACCATCCTGCCTGCTCCACCCGCTGCCAGATGGCCTCGGGCCCGGGATGCCCTGCTCCTGGACCCTCATGGGCCAGTTGGAGGAATTCCCTTTGGTGCTGCTGTGGCACTACCCATTGCTCCCCCCTGAACAGCATGCCTTCCTTGACGGTGATGGCTGCTGTACTGTATGGGCCCTCTACTTTCTCCCGTTTTGTGAGCGCTTTCAGGATGGCTATGAGGATGGGATCCCGTACCTGGGCCTGCGTTAGGCCCAGGACCAAAGCTACCCCTTGTGTAACTCCCTTGTCCCGGATTGCGGCTACCGAACCTGTCTGGTAGGGGTCACAAAGCTTTCCTTTCCTAGCTCCCTGCTTGGCCAATTCATCTGCCCTTTGATTTCCCTCCCTCATGGGTTCTGTCTTCGAATGGGCCTTAACCTTATGGATATAGGCCTTCCCTTCTTTCCCTACGGCTGTCATGATTTTCTCCAGCAGAGGCTTGATTGCCAGGGTTCTCCCCTCGGCGGAGGTGTATCCCCGACGGGACCAGATGGCCAGGTATTCCGTACATGAATTGCCCGTGAACATGCTGTCCGAGCAAATCGTGTATGGGGTAGGGAATTTCTCTGGGTGTGTAACCACGCACATTACCGCGGACAGTTCAGCCTGCTGGGCACTCATGGTGCTGGGGAGTTTAATTGCCAGGGCAATGTCTGCCCCTGGGTCATAAACTCCACACCCTGTGAGCCGTTTCCCAGCAGATACTGTGCTGGAACCGTCCACATAGATTTCGCGGCCTGTGGGGTGTATCCCGGCCCGAAAACCTATGTTGACTTCCCATACTCCTTCAATGGAACACCGGTGGGCCATCCCTGGATAAATCATGTTGGTTGCGAGCTTCGGCTCGCAGAGACCTTTCACCCTTAGGTCCATCTGGGAGAGAAGCAGGGTCCAGCCAGTAATGCAGGCACTGCTCACTGTCCCATCTTTAATTCTCTGTAGGGTTCTCAAAATTCCCACATTTCCCCAAAGTTATTAATAAGGGTACCCTAAAGAAAATGGCTTTTGGAACTTGTGGCAAAAACCTGCAAGATTGAAAACAGGACCCTGCAAAACAGCAGGTCAAGTTCAAAAAGGCTTTGAAAAACCTGACATGCCTGGGCCTGTGGGAGACTTGTTATTTTGAAACCAGACAACTAGATGATACAGAATATGCATTCTTCATTTTGAAACAAATCAACTCAGGAAAGACTTAATCTTGAACCCATCAAACCTTTGCATAAATAATCGGTTACAGTTCGAAGTAGCTACCAAGCCAGGAAGACACCGATTAACATTATGAATAACAAACGCCCAAGATATTAAAGCCATTTAGCAATGAGGCAACCGCCCCAAAGCCAGTTAAAGTGAATGGCCATAATCACTTTAACGAGCCCGCCAAAATCGGACAAAGAACTAACCCTGATTTGGCGCGCAGATAACAAACTTCAGAACGAGTATAATTGTAGGCCCACCAGTAACCAGACAGACGACTGCTACAGAGAAGACACAGCGGGAAGAACGGGCATTGGGGACAAGCAGGCACATGCTTAGGTCCAGGTTACTCGAAACTCAAAGAAGCAGACCGGAAGGCTCGCGGAACAGCGCAGCGAGGAGGCACGGTGGGGCAGGCTCGACCGAAGACGACTAGGCCGCAACCGCAGCCTTACATGAGGAACGACCACGAGAACCGCGGTAACAAAGGGCCGGGTAAACCATACCTTCAGACCATTACCACTGCACAGGCAATGAGCTAGGCCAACGCGACCAAGCCGACACCGAAAACTGCCAACTGAACCCCAACCGCAACAAAACTCGACGACCAGACCACCACCAGAAGAACAAAACCTGAAGTTGTCCACTCTACAAGATAAAGTACCCAACAAAGACTTTACTCCCTATCTCTAATGGAGAAAAGAAGGTATTTACTCAGACAAATCCACCACCGCGCCCTGGGACCACGTAGTGACGGCAGGCCCCAAAGGACACAAAGAGTGAACCCCAAAACCGCAACCGGCTTAATCGACAGGATTCGACCTGTCAAGAAACCCTTATTGGTGAGCATAATCCCTGGCCCCTTATAGCACAATTTAGTTAGATATTGGGGGTGGGACAAGGGTAGGGGGATTATTAATGTGATTTTCCCTCATTGTGCCGTGTGTTCCCCATTCTTAATTAAGTGTACTTTCGTATGCCTGTAACTATTCCAGTAATTTTCAGTGTTGTAATTTTATTGTGCCTTTAATAAAATACAGTTTTCTTGCACCAAACCAGTTGTCTACTCCAATTTGTATCGCAGCCTGTACCTAAGTCCGGAGTCTAGAACCACAGGGGTGTGGGAGCAATTCGAACCGCTCAAAACAGTCAGGGGCAAGCTGACTGCGCACACCAACCCCCTACAGAAATGGCGACCACGGCAGGACTCCGGCAACAGGGGTGCGATACAGTAGACACTGATTCGGAAGAGCAAACTGTAATGGAAGAGAGGATTTCTAATTATGTCTTCAGTAAAGTGAATATCACTAAGAAGTGGATCACTAATCTGTTAAAAGCTGGGTGTCCAGTAGATGCTGCAGCTAAATGGACAGAAGGGAAGGATCATAAGAAATCCATAGAAAAGGCAGTCTGTCTGATGTGCTTCAAGAAACAGATCCAGCTTTTGGACAGGCTCGTTGAAGCACAGGCAGCTGAGATCGGGGAGTCAGCCCTGGAAACCCAAGCAAGGGCTCCAGCAGGGGAAAAGTTACTGGCAGGATTGCAGGCCCTGAAGCAGGAAAGGGTGCAATTACTGCAGGAGCACAAGGCCAGGCAGGAATACCTACAGTGTCAGGTCACTGAGGCCAAGAGCAATGAGCTGAGGTTGCGGGAAAAGAATGCCCGCCTAGCGAGACAAGTACGGGAGCAGGAGGAGAAAGTAAAAGACATAAAGGCAGCCTATAAGTTAGCAAGCGAGCAGGGGTTTGAAGATGCAGATCATGGCCCCTGCCAGGAACAGATAGAAAACCTGAGCCTTGCCCTAAGGAAGGCAAAGGGCATGGTGTGCCTCATAAGCCCAAAGGCAGCCCAGGTCGACTTCACAGGGAACCTGGGGAGAACGGTTCAAACATCACTGGTAGTGCCAAGGGAAGACCCGGTTGAGGAGCAGGAGGTCCCACGACCACCACCCATAGCGCCAGGTTTCAGCGAGGTCTGGCAGTAAGGGGGGTTGGAGCTAGGGGTAGAAGCTGAGGTGGAAAAACCCCCGCAATAGAGAGCGGGACCGGGGCCAATGTGCCCGGCCCGGCAGCGAAGGTTTGGCCCACCCGCTGAGGACGGAGAGGAGGGACCCCTCCAAAACCAGTTCGTAGTTCCCTACGGCACCCAACAGCTTAGGGCTATGGTAAGCCATATACCAAAGCTCGCAGAGAATGGGGACCCCTCGGTCCACTTCAGGGAAGTGGAGCAGGCGGTCAGCATCAACGAGTGCGATGATGCTGAACAGGCCAAAATGCTACTATTCTCCCTGGAGAGTAAGCTCCTCCAGTCCCTCTCTGACCAGTGTAAGAAGGGACAGTGCGAGTATGGGGAACTCAAGGAGGAAGTTCTTGAGGCCATGGGGATGAATCAGGGAAGTCCTTTCTCCCGAGTGGAGAAAACAGTGCAGCTCGCAGGGGAAACCCCGCAAGCTTTCGCGGACAGGTTGTGGCCGGTGTATAGGAGTGCCTGTACTGGGGCACCTGACCGGGCTAACCTGGACCAGGATCAACTGGCCCACTGGCTCCGTTGCCTGGTGGCAAACAGCTTGCCACAGGTCAGGACCAAGGCAGAAATGTGGTTCGATCCAAAGCATCCCCTGACTACCGAACTGACGGTGATCAGACAATTGACCGTAGCTTACCAGAATGGTAAGGGGACCGATGCGCACCCACCTAAAGGGAAGGTGCATGAGGTAAAACCCAGCCAGGGTAGGAAGGAGTGGCATCGGGAAGGGAATAACCCTTCCAGCACAAAGCTTACCTGTTACGGGTGTGGGAAGGATGGACACTGGAGGAAGGAGTGTAGAAATCCTTGGAAGGATAACAAGGGAAGAATTCCTCAGCCTCAGCCCAAAAGACAGAGACAGGAATCCCTCCCGCCACGGTCGAGTCATTTTTGGATGCAATGAGGTCCCTATTGACGTGCCAAGGGAGGGTAGCAGCCACTACTGGTGCTCTGACCCCATCCAACCCACAGCCCTGACTAGAGCCAGCGCAGCCTGTTTACCTGTGTTCCCTTAAGTATGACCTATGGAAGAGACCCCTTGTTGAGATGGAGGTAGAAGAGGTGAAAGGGGCCCATCTGTTGGACACGGGGGCATCATGCACCGTGATACATTCAGCTAACCCCACGACCTCGCCTCTATCTAACGGGGTCCCATACAGTCTGTCGGGATTCACAGGTAAGGAACAGGCAGGCTCGTTTTCTATCCTGCTGTCCATTCGTTTTGGACACTCCACTCTAAGTGGACCTGTATCCTAATGAAGTGGGAAGTGGAGGGTGGAAAAGGGATCCTGGGAGCTGACTTTATTGTATGCCACGGGATCCTAGTGGATTTAAGGAATCATTGCCTATGGGGGGCAAATACAGAAAAGGAAGGCGGAGTAGTAATCATCCCAGGGAAACAGGGGAAGGGGACCCTGTGCACCATGAAGCCTAAAGAGGGTTATAACCTCGAGTGCATGATCAGTAATACCCCAAGGGAGTTCCAGGCATTTGTGCGAGCCCACTTAGCCACATTTGCCACACACAAGCACGACTATGGGAGGGTCAATGGGTTCGAGGTTAGTGTAGATGGGGACACTATGGCCCGACCACAAAAGCAGTACAACTTCCCCAGGGAAGCGGAGTCAGAAATGGACTCCTTAGTGCAACAGGGGTCCTGAGACCGATAGCCACCCACATAAACTCTGCACTGTGGCTGGTTAGAAAGCCGGACAACTCCTGGAGGGGTGCGGTGGACTATCGGGTTCTCAACAGTAACATCCCAGCCTGTGCACCCACGGTAGCAGCAGTTGCCGACCTGATAGAAAGTATCCCAGCATCCGCAACCACTTTCACGGTGCTGGATATTTCCAACGGGTTTTGGTCCATCCCTTTAACGAGAGAGGATCAGTACAAGTTTGCCTTTACTTATCTTCTCCACACTATCCTTCCAAGGATTTCTACAGTCACTTCTCCATTGCCCACTTTTTCCACACCCGAAGCAGTTACGCCTCGTATCAGAAGGGTTACCCGCTTCCTGGTGCCATTCCTTCTTACTCTGGCTGGGTTTTAACTCATGCACTTTCACTTTTGTCTGTGGTTCTTCTACCCCCCTACCGTTGCGGTAAGCCAGGGTCAGTTGTCTGACCACTGTCTCCTCGGTGACTTGGGGGCCTTTTGGGTCGAACGACAGTTCGGCCTTGGCTCTGATCCATGGCAAGCTGTTTGCCACCAGACTTCGGAGCCAGTGAGCCAGCTCATCCTGGTTCATGTTAGCCCGGTTGAGCTCTCCATTTAGGCACTCCTGTACACAGGCCACAGCCTGTTTGCGAAAGCCTGTGGGGTCTCACCTGCTAACTGTGTAGTCTTCCCCACCCGGGAGAACGGACTATCATCATTCATCCCCATCACCTCCAGAACTTGATCCCGGATGGCAGTGTACCCTCCCTGTCCCTTCTTGCACTCAGCAGAGAGGGACTGGCACAGCTTGCCATCTAAGGTGAACAGAAGCATCTTGGCCATTTCTGAGTTGTCGCACTTGTTGATGCCTGCTGCTTGTTCCACTTCCATAAAGTGGACTGAGGGGTATCCCTTTCAGGTGAGCTTGCTCAGGTGGCTTACCATAGCCCTAAGCTGTTGGGTCCCATGGGGAATCACGAATTGGCTTTCAAGGGGTCCCTGCCCCCCACCAACCCCGGGTGAACCAAACTTTTGCTGTTGAGCCGGGCACATTGGCCTCGGCTCCGACCTTTCCTGCATTTGTTTGCCCACTTCTGCCTGCTGCCAAACCGAGTCAAAACCCGGCGCCACAGGTGGTAGTGGTGTGCACTCCTCCCTGTCCTCCCTACAGATTGCTTGTCCCTCCTGCTGCCCAATCGAGTTGTTCCCCGGTGCCACAGGTGACGTCTGCACAGTTTCTACTTCTACTTCCAGGTCGACCTGGGCCGCACCCAGGCTCACTAGGCATACCATGCCTTTTGCCCTGGACAGAGCAAGTTTTAAACTGTCGATCTGCTTTTGACAGGGGCCATGATCTCCCGCTTCAAAATCCCTAGTGCTTGCTACTTTATAAGCTGCCTTCACATCTCTGAACTTTTCCTCCTGTTCTTTTAACTGTCTGGTTAGGTGAGCGTTCTCCTCTTTCAGTACTAGCTCATTGCTTTTTGCCTCAGTGACTTGACACCGAAAATACTCAGGCCTGTTCCTGTGTTTCTCTATCAGCTGTAACTTCTCTTGATTTTGGCCTTGTAATTCCTGCAATAGTTCTTCCCCTGCCATAGCTCTTGCCTGAGACAGTCTGGCTGCCTCCTGCAGCTCTGCTGTCAATGCTTTATCATGCTGATCTAAAAGCTGGATCTGTCGTAGGGCGCAGACCAACCAAATGGCCTTCTCTACCGACTTCTTATGATCCTTGCTCTCAGTCCATTTGGCTGCAGCATCCATGGGGTGCTCAGCATGCAACAGACTGGTCACCCATTTCTTGGTGATATTCACCTTCTCAAAAACGTAAGAGGAAATCCTCTCTTCCATCTTCGTTCTTTCATCAAACACAAAATCCCTTTTGCCAAAGTCCTGCTGCGGTCGCCATTCTGTAAGGCGTGGTGTGGTGTGTCTGGTCAGCTTCACCTCTGACTCCCTGAGCGGTTCGAATCGCTCCCACTCCCTTGGTTCTAGACTTTGGACTTATTTGGGGGTTGTAATGAAATTGCAACAGACACCTGAGTTGGTCAAAAGAATTGAGATTTTTATTTTGAGACAGGAAAATATACAATACAATAAATCTTATACTCTAAAAGGGGGAACACTTTGGAATATGCGATGGAGAACTACAATAGACAAAAATACCTTACCCTCCCAATCCCACTATCCTAACTAGGTTGAATTCCAGAGGACCAGGAAATGCTCACCAAGCGACTTTCTTGACAGATTGTAGAGGTTTGCGATTTCGGTGTTCTCTTTAGTTGTGGCGGTTGGGGCCTGCCATACCCCGGACATGGTGGAAGACTGCACCTGCATTGGGTTTTCAGTCTTCGCCTGTCCACTGATGCAGTTAGATGCATAGTTGGATTTATTGGGTAAGTACCCAATTTTCTTTGGTTAGGTATAGTTTTTTAGAGCCTTTTGTATCAAATCTTACCCAGGGGTAAGTCAGACTAGCCTGTAGAGTAGAAACAAGTGCGTGAATTTTCGATTTCATGGTGGTTGGTTTCTTGTTGGTCGCGGTGGCCCAATATTACCTGGTTGGTGGTAATATTGTTAGTTGTTGGTTTCTTGAGGCCTTTGGTTGCCGTGATTTCCTTTTCCTTCCATTTTGTTCTTCTTTCTTCAAGTCTCCGATCCTCCAACTGAATACGGTGATGATGATATCTTTTTCTGAACCGTACTTTCTCTGCTGTACTGAACTTGATCTGACCTCCTCTCCTGGTCTCCAACGCAACATCTGTTTCACTGACCAAGCAGGCCTCAATTATACTGTTTTGAGGCCTGGCTTATCTGACCGCCAAATCTCTGGTTCTTTGTTAATTTTGGCGGGCTCATTATTTTTAATATGTTTCAATTCTCAACGAGTTTCGGGGATGGTCCCATCTATTTTTAATTGGTTTTTAACTGGTTTCGGGATTGCCTTGAAATCAGTTTAAGATGTGTAAAGTGTTTTGAAAATCATTTCTGACTGGTTTTTAAACTGTTGTTTGATTGTCGTTTTCCTGCTGGGGCCAGGTTCTCTTTTGTTGATGTTGGCATGTATTGTATTATTCATGTTCTTAATGGCCCTGTGGGTTTCAGCGGGACCAGTCTTTCAGTGGGCTTATTGTAATGGTTGGGGTGGCCCAGAACATTCCCAGACGATCTGGCCTTTCCAATACTCAAACTAGCTGTGTTTTGGGGGCCCATCCCACCTCCTTTTGTCACAGTTTTTCCACAGGCCTGAACATGCCTTTTAAAATAGCCAAAATCCTGGGGTTTTGATTTTTAAGCCACTTTTGGCCCAATATTCTTTAAAAAAAGTCCAGAATCTCCTTTTCTTACTTTGGAGAAATCTGTATAATGTTGTGAGCCTTACATATGCCTACATCATTCTTCTCCATAGTGAACACAGATGCAAAATATTCACTTAAAACCTGACCTACATCTTTCGGCTCTACACACAGATTGCCACTTTAGTCCCTAATGGGCACTACTCTTTCCCTGGTAATCCTCTTGCCCTTAATATACTTATAAAACACCTTGGGATTTTCCTTTATTTTGCCTGCCAGTGTTTTTTTATGCCCCCTCTTTGCTCTTCTAATTTCTTTTTTAAGCACCCCCCTGCACTTTCTATACTCCTCTAGGGCTTCCACTGTTTTTAGTGCTTTGTATCTGCCAAAAGCCTCCCTTTTTTCCCTAATCCATTCTTGTATATCCTTTGACATTCAGGGTTCCCTGGACTTGTTGGTCCCACCCTTGACCTTTACAGGAACATGTGTAGGGGTTGCAAAATTTCCCCTATTTCCCTGAAGATTGAAAATAATGGTCCACATCGTGGACGAAGAATTGGGTGATGTGACTGGTCTACAGTGTTTTAAAATGTGCCGAGAACCGCAAAAGACTGCTCTGAGATGGAAAGAACGTGGACAACACAGGAGTCGAGGAATTCAGTGGAAAATATTCACACACCTTGAGACAGTACATCTTAATAAAGTCATTCCCTGGAGTTTGGGATATCACAAAAGGTTTTAAAATGGCCACAGAAGTATGGCAAAAGGACAAGCAGCTCGAGTTGCCTGTGTGTATAAAGTGGGAGGATCTAGCAGTGGCTGTGAGTCAGACCTGCCAATCAAAGGGAGGTTCCCTTCAGAAGCACCTGAAGTTGTTTATTTACTTAAGCAATTGCCCACTTGAGAATTGACCGCAGGACAATCAATTTGTAACTGCTATGTTTACACAGCCATTCAGAGCTCCCTCACAGACAATGAGAGACTGAAACCCTGAAATGGACTTTTGATCTGCAACCATTTAAGAACTGAATGGGTTTAAATCACCTATTATTGCACAATAGGGCTGTTGCATTCCCTTTGTTTCAGCCCAGGTAAACACCGGATGTGGGCGGGAACATTTCGGCCCCACAGTGCAGACACACTAACCCAGTCCAATCACTTTGAGTTAGCCAACCACAGCTTTTCTCTTGTGAATTGGAACTTTTTGGGCGTGAATTTTCCAGACAGGCAAACAGCAGGGGCAGGGGGGCTCACAAGGTATATATGATAGCTCCTGAGAAGCCATCACTCTCTTTTTACTTCCTGGGACCACAGGTGAGCTCTCTCTCTCTCTCTCTCTCTCTCTCTCTCTCACTTCGCTGGACCACATGAGGGCAGTTTCTGACTCCTCAGCAAAGCAACCTAGTAAAGAGTTTGGGGGATGGTAATTAAGGGGATATTGCTAAGATTATTTAATCAACATTGTAGTCACTTACCCCTCGTTTTTACCATCTGCATTCCCCCATTTAAGCAATTTTACTGTAATTACTGTGTTCGTGTGGTATAGTTTGATATTTGATTAAAATTTATTTTAGTTAATAAAACTTGATTTTTTTCTCTCATCCAAACCACGTGTCCATTTTAATATCGTTAATTATAAGTCCTGCAGTCAGAACTGGAAGGTGGGGTAGCGATTCAAAACCGCTGTTTTAAAATTGGTTTATTGGAATTGGTCAGAGTGCAGGCAAAGGCTGCAAGACCAGGAGAATTACCTTAAACCAGTTAAAAGAAGCCCCCCCCTACAAAATGGCAACTGCGGCAGGACTGCAGGCCATTTTTGATTTGATGAGTGGTTTGGATCTGGAGAAAGCATCAGTTATTGCTTTTCTTGTTTTTAGCCTGTGGGCAGCCCTGTGGAAGGTAGTGGCAGTGTGTAAGCTGACATATTATAGTACAGGTGCCCAGGTTAAAGAGGCCAAGAATCAGGAGTCCCAGTTTGAGAAGTGCCAGACGGGGGTAGAACGCCTCATGAGAGAGGTGAATGAGGCCAGAGCTAGTGGGATGAGGGTGCAGGAAGAGAATGCACACCTCACACTAGAGGTCACAAAATGCCAGGCATTTATAGAATGCCTTGTGCAGGGATTCACTGAGGCCAGGGAAAGTGAGATGAGACTGCGGGAAGAGAATGCCCGGTTTCGTGAAGCAGATCATGGCCCCTGTAGGGCAGAGGTAGAAAGCCTTAACATGGCTTTAAAGGTAGCAAGGGGAATGATTTGCGTGATCAGCCCGAAGGCAGGTCAGCTGGATTTTACTGGCAGCCCAAATCAAACCGCCCCACAGGCAACACCCAGGGAAAGGCTGGCTAGGGAATTAGAGATCCCAAGACAGCAGCCCACAGCTCCGGTTTTTGGGGAGCTCGGGCAGCAAGGAGGGGTGGACAATGGGGTGGTAGAATGCCAGCAGGTCCCGCTAGGCAGGCGGGGACCAGGACCAGTGTACCCCTTCAGACAACGGAGGTACGGTCAGCCCGTGAATGATAATAACCCAGGGGCTGTTCAGAATACCTTTCCCATACCTTATGATACCCCACAGCTCAGGGGTATGGTGAAACATATTCCCATGCTCTCTGAAAAGGGAGACCCCTCACTGCACTTCCAACAAGTAGGCCAGGCAGCCGATGTTAACGGCTGTGATGATGCAGAGAAAGCCAGAATGTTGCTTTTCTCTGTGGATAGCAGGCTCCATCAGACCCTTTCCGATGACGCCAAGAGCAGACAGAAGGGTTTTGAGGACATGAAGGAGGAAATACTGGAAGCCATGGGTGCGAACGACGGCAATCCGTTTGATCGCATAGGTAAAATGAAGCAGCAGGAAGGCTGTGGCCAGTCTACAACCGTGCGTGTACAGGGGGACAAGATAGGGCACAGCTGAACCAGCAGCAGTGGACCCAATGGCTTCGTTGCCTGGTGTACAATTCCCTGCCCCAGATAAGAGCAAAGGCCGATGCTTGGTTTAACCCCCGAGACCCCCTAGCAACCGAAGAGACTGTAATCCGGCAGCTCACGGTAACATTTAGGAATGGGAGGAATAGTGAGAGCCCCCAGCAAAAGGGTAAAGTCCACGAGGTTAAACCTGGGGCTCAGTATAAGAAAGAGTGGCACCAGGAGGGGAACAGCCCCTCCCAGGCTAGGTTAAATTGCTATGGGTGTGGGAAAGACGGCCACGGGAGAAAAGACTAAGAATCCCTGGAAGGATAGCAAGGGAAAGAATCCCACAGCCCCAGCCCAAAGGGTAGAGACAGGAATTTCCCCCACCTCAGTCGAGTCGCTATTGGAAGCAATGCGGTCTCTCCTGACCAACCAGGGAAAGGTAGCAGCCATCAGTGGTGCTGCCACCCCCTCGCCCACCTCTGCCTCCCCGCAATGACTAGAGCCCGTGCAGCCTGCCCGTCTGTGTAATCTCCGGTATGATGAATGGAAGAGACCGCTTGTACAGATGGAGGTAGAGAAGGTTACAGGGATTTATCTATTGGATACGGGGGCATCATGCACCGTGATCCATACGGATAATCCCACCACCTCACCTCTGTCTAACGGGGTTCCATACATACTATCGGGATTCACTGGTCAGGAGCAGGCGGGAGTATACTCCAAGCTGCTCTCAATCTGCCTGGGCACGATCCGGACCGAATGGACGTGTATCCTGGCAAGGTGGGACGCGGAGGGAGGAAAGGGGATCCTAGGAGCCGACTTCCTGGTGGGCCACGGGATCCTCATGGATCTCTGCAATCATTGCCTGTGGGGAGCCAACACGGGTGGAGAGGGAGGTGTAGTAATCATCCCCAGCAAGGAAGGGAAGGGAACCCTGTGTACTGTGAAGCCTAAAGAAGGTTACAACCTTGAGCTCATGGTCGAGGGTGTCCCGGGGGAATTCCAGACAGTCGTGCAGGCTAATCTAGCTGCGTTTGCCATGCACAAACACGACTGCCGGAGGGTCACAGGGTTTGAGGTTAGAGTGGATGGGGGCCCCATGGCCCGGCCCCAAAAGCAGTATAATTTCCCCAAGGAGGTGGAACCTGACATGGAGGCAGCCATGGCCTATTTGGTGCAGCAGGGAGTGTTGAGGCCCATAGCTACCCATGTTAACTCTCCGCTTTGGCCGGTCAGAAAACCGGACAATACGTGGAGAGCCACGGTGGACTATCGGGTGCTTAACAGCAATATCCCAGCCTGTGCTCCCACGGTGACAGCAGTTGCCGACCTGATGGGAAGTATTCCAACATCCGCCACCGTTTTCACGGTGCTGGATATTTCTAACGGGTTTTGGTCCATCCCTTTAAGGAGGGAGGATCAATACAAGTTCGCTTTTACCTTTAAGGGGCAACAGTACACGTGGAACTGCTTGCCACAAGGTTTTCATAACAGCCCCAGCATCTTCCACCAGTGTATGGCAGATAGTTTAAAAGATTTCAGCCAGCCCACACAGTTGGTTCAATACGTGGACGACCTGCTCCTGTTTACTGATTCAGGAGAGGAGCATGGTCCACTATTAGCCGAACTGCTGGAGCTGCTTAGGAAAAGGGGTTTCAAGGTAAACCCAAAGAAAGCGCAGATCGGCCAGCAGGAGGTCAAATTCCTGGGTCTGACCGTCCGTGATGGAGAAAGGGCCATAGATAAGGCAAGGAGGGAAGCGGTCCAGGAGTTACCGATTCCCAATTCAGTAAGAGGGGTGAGGTCATTCCTGGGATTGACGGGGTACTGCAGGGATTTTATAGAGGACTATGCAGCCACAGCGGCCCCTCTGCTCCGTCTCCTACACAAGGGGGTGGAGTGGTCCTGGGATGAGGGTTGTCAGGTGGCATTTGTTAAGTTAAAGGGAGATCTGCAGACCGCACCAGCCCTAGGAGCGATAGATGGGAAAAGGGAGTTCTTCTTGGAGGTGGCGGCCAGCAGGGATAGTCTGAGTGCTGTGCTGCTCCAAGAGCAGCACGGCAAGCTGAGACCCGTGGTCTACTCCTCCAGAGTCCTCACGGATGTGGAGAAGAGCTACTCCAACTGTGAACAGCACCTTTTGGCCACACATTGGGCTGTGAAAAGATCTTTAATTTTCACAGGCACCTCTCCCATCACCCTCCTCACACACCACACACCCACTCAGATGCTTTTGGATGGGAGGATTAAAGATGGGACTGTGAACAGTGCCCGCATTGTACGCTGGACCCTTCTCCTCTCACAGATGGATCTGAAGGTAAAGGGCCTTTGCGAGCCGAAGCTTGCGGCCAATATGGTATATCCTGGAACAGCCCATCGGTGTTCCATAGAAGGGGTATGGGAGGTGAACATAGGTTTACGGGCCGGGATACATCCCTCAGGCCGTGAGATCTATGTAGACGTTTTCAGCATGGTACCTGCTGGCAAACGACTCACGGGTTGTGGGATCTTTGACCCAACAGCAAACATTGCCTTGGCAATCAGGCTCCCTGACACCATGAGTGCCCAGCAGGCTGAACTGTCCGCGGTGATGTATGTGGTTACACACCCCGACATCTTCCCTACCCCGTATACGATTTGCTCTGACAGTATGTTCACTTGCAACTCGTGTACGGATTACCTGGCCATCTGGTCCCGTCGTGGGCATACCTCCGCCGACGGGAAGCCCTTGACAGTAAAACCCCTGCTGGAGAAAATCCTGGCAGCTGTGGGGGAGGAAGGTGCAGTTTTTCTCCATAAGGTGAAAGCCCATTCCTCCACAGAACCCCGCAGCCAGGGCAACCAGCAAGCCGATATGCTGGCCAAGGAGGGTGCACGCACAGGCACCTTCTGGGACCCATATGAGTCCGGGCCAGTGGCGGCAGTTACCGGCAGGCATGGGACACAGGGAAAATCAGGAGTAGTGTTAGCCCCAGACCCCAGGACAGTCCAGGCACAGGACCCAGTCCTGAAAGTTGTCATGAGCGCAGTTGTGGAGGGGAAAAAGATAGAGGGCCCCTACAGCGTAGCCCCCCTCTCCATAAGGGAAGGCATGCTGTTCAGGGGGGAACAGTGGGTAGTACCCCAGCAACACTGGAGGGAGTTCCTTCAGCTGGCCCATGAGGGGCCAGGAGCGGGACACCCTGGGCTGAGACCACCTGGCAGCGGGTGGAACAGGCGGGATGGTGGCCAGGACTCCGGGATGATGTCCGTGAGTTCTGTGTTAGCTGTCTTGTGTGTGCAGCAAATAATCCCGATCCCCACAAAAGAAAGGTGCCCATGGGACACATTAGCAGGGTGGAGGGACCATGGCAGTCAATCCAGATCGACTATATAGGGCCCTTGCCCACCACCCAGGGAGGCTATAAGTACTGCCTCGTCCTGGTGGATGTGTTTTCCAAGTGGGTGGAAGCCTTCCCCTGCAGGACAGCCACAGCAATGGGGACTGCGAAGGTCTTGGTGAAGGATGTGTTCTCACGGTGGGGACTGCCCCAGTTCGTAGAGCCTGACCAGGGAGGCCATTTTACTGGCCAAGTCATGCAGAACACCCTCAGGCTGCTTGGTATTCAAGGGAAGTGGCACATCGCCTACAACCCACGGTCTTCAGGGATTGTGGAGCGTATGAACCGTACCCTTAAAGAAAGATTGAGGAAAGAGGTCGTGGGGTCGCCCCAAAAATGGGCAGAGACCCTACCTCTGATCCTCATGGGGATCCGGGCCAGTCAGTCCAAAAGTACAGGGCATTCACCACATGAGCTCATGACCGGCAGAGTTATGAGGACCCCCACTCATGTCCTCGCCCCAGTTCTCACTGAAGGACAACTGCAGGAAATAAACCAGGATAAATTCACCCGAAACCTCCTAGAACACCTCAAATGGATTTATGGGCAGGCAGCAGACAGTATGGGGAAGCAGCATCGGAATAATCGGCTGCTGCTCGAGCCTAGCAAGAGCCACCAGTGGGAGATAGGAGACCTAGTGATGGTAAGAAACTATGCCCGGGTGGGAAGTTTAGAGCCACTCTACATGGGACCCTATAGTATAGTGGATAGGGCCAGCCCCATGGTCTATGCTGTAAAACTACCCCGGTGCACAAAGTGGTTCCACGTCAACCAATGCAAATTGTACAAGTCAAGTTCAAGTCCACAGACTGTAAAAACAGGCGCTGTGGCTTGTTTCCAGAGTAAAGCTGTCCAGCCCACAAATTGGGACACTTCCCTACCCCAGTGGGACCCTAGTTTTGTCCAAAGTTTAAATTCAAAAAGGTTAGGTGGCTCAGAAACCGAGAAACAGCAGCCTGGGATTAGAAATCAGCAGGCTGCTGCCCATCCATTCACAGATCGCTTGGAGACTGCCCGCGCATGCGCAGTCGTTGGTCTGGAGACAGGAATCCCCCAGTCTTCTGAACGCCGGGTTTGCGCAGGCGCGGCCACCTGCTTGAAGACAGAGGCTTCACAGCCTCTGCCGCGGGACTCCGGGGAGGAGATTCACGCAGGCGCACTCACCTGTTTAAAGGGACCAGTTTCTCAGCCAGCCTCTAGGGGGGTTCCTCCCATGATGTGGGACCCTTGGGGGGGCAGGGATAGCAATTCCTCTTGCAGGGGAGCTGGTAATGGGTTTTGGACATGGGGGAGAAGGTTCCCAGCCAGCTAGGGCTGCGACCCTGGCTCAGGGTCCGCCAGCCAAAGTTTCCCCCACAGAGACGCCCCTCAGAAGGTCTCAGCGGATCCACAAGCCCGAGAAAAGATGGTCACCCACTTTACAGTGGAGTAAGGCGGACTCCCGAGCCAGGGAGGAGCCAAAGAACAGGGGTCCCGACTCAACAGCCATAAGCTGCGGGGGACCAGAGGCAGGAGGCAGTCCAGCTTCACTGCAGCCAGCAGTGATCTGTGATAGTACCAGAGATTAGCCTGGCCATCCGGAGATGGGCGGCATTTGTATTATAGCTTTGGTGTGCATATAGCGTGCTTTTAAGGTGTATTTTAAGCTTTGTTGATATAACTAGTTTTAAGTTTAAGTTTAAAGAGTTTAAGTTTAAAGGTGTGCCAAATGTTTGTATTTTTGGTCCGAGGTCGAGGGACCCGACCATGTCTCCACCTAAGGCAGCAGGTCAGTGAGACCTGGCTGCATGTCCTTTTAAGTTTTTGCAGGAGATTGGAAAATGAAGCAGCCATGTTCGCCCAGCCTGAGCTGGGCACCGAATGAAGATATGGATACGGAATGTTGGGGATCACCTCGCCACCGGACGAATCCAGGAGACCCCGCAGCGATCTTCGGGAAAAACCAGACAGGATCTGGAGGAACTTGCATACTCCTCCTACGGGGAGGAGATGGCCCCAGCTGGGTGGGGCATGGCCCCCAACCCAGCACCATCCTGATCGAAGTTCACTTGCGGGAGACCTCGCTGTTGAGGAGTCATGATGGGGAAGCGCGGGCGCCTTGTCTGATAGGGACGCCTTCCCCGGGAGTGGGTGGTGATGGCCCGGGAAAGATTGTATAGAGGAGGGGGAGACCCAAGAGTCGCGTGGGTGCAGTTAGGGGAGGGAGGAACTCACCCGGGGGCCCACGGGCAAAGAGGGTAAGTGTGGCTGGGAAGGATGAGTGGGTGGCCGGATCTGGGATCCAAGTTTCAATGTGGGGCCAGGGAGAGCCACCACACAGGCACCCATCATTTTCTGCAGCCAGTCGAGGGAAGACGGGAGGGGGAGGGACTGGGAGTCATGGTCCCATACTCCCCGGTCTCAGTCTGTGCCAGGGAATTTTAAACATGAGGGGTACCCCGCCTCCTCAAAGGGACAAGGGAACGGCTCGGGGCTGGTGGAGCAGGCTGGTCTGTAAATCCATTCTGCCTGTTTTAAAGATTAAGACAATCAAAGGGGGGTGGAAGGTACTTTTTCTGCCCGGGTGGGAGAAGCAATACCCGCTCGAATTTTGCCACCCATCATTGGCACATGATGGTCAGGGTTTATTTAAGCATGTTGTTTTAAATGTTTAATGATTTTTTTTTGTATTTTGTTTTATAGTTTCAAGTCGAGCAGAGGCGCAGGACCCTCTCCGTGGTTGGGATCATTTTGATTACATTGTGTAACTAAGATTGCAACATTTTGTAATAAGTTATAATGTAAAAAGTGATTGTAAATTTTGATTGCATTGTAATCTTACAAGCGTGTAGGGGTATGAGACCCCTTATTGTAAACTGATGTATCTGTAAGATGCCTGCCGTACCACGGTTTTTCTCGAATTTTAGGGGAAAGGACGGTTTGGGGATCAGTGGCAGATAGCTGTTAGGTAAATACAGGGGATGGTTGTTTCTGAGGGGGTCTGAAAATTTTGCTCACTCCTTTGAGTTGATACTACAAGCAAGTTGGGAGTATCAAAAGGGGGGAATGTAGGGGTTGCAAAATTTCCCCTATTTCCCTGAAGATTGAAAATATTGGTCCACATCGTGGACGAAGAATTGGGTGATGTGACTGGTCTACAGAGTTTTAAAATGTGTCAAGATCCGCAAAAGACTGCTCTGAGATGGAAAGAACATGGACAACACGGGGGTCGAAGAATTCAGTGGAAAATATTCACACACCTTGAGACAGTACATCTTAATAAAGTCGTTCCCTGGAGTTTGGGATATCACAAAAGGTTTTAAAATGGCCACAGAAAGCACGGCAAAAGGACAAGCAGCTCGAGTTGCCTGTGTGTATAAAGTGGGAGGATCTAGCAGTGGCTGTGAGTCAGACCTGCCAATCAAAGGGAGGTTCCCTTCAGAAGCACTTGAAGTTGTTTATTTACTTAAGCAATTGCCCACTTGAGAATTGACCACAGGACAATCGATTTGTAACTGCTATGTTTACACAGCCATTCAGAGCTCCCTCACAGACAATGAGAGACTGAAACCCTGAAATGGACTTTTGATCTGCAACCGTTTAAGAACTGAATGTGTTTAAATCACCTATTAATGGCCAATAGGGCTGTTGCATTCCCTTTGTTTCAGCCCAGGTAAACACCGGATGTGGGCGGGAACATTTCGGCCCCACAGTGCAGACACACTAACCCAGTCCAACCACTTTGAGTTAGTCAATCACAGCTTTGCTCTTGTGAATTGGAACTTTTTGGGCGTGAATTTTCCAGACAGGCAAACAGCAGGGGCGGGGGGGCTCACAAGGTATATATGATAGCTCCTGAGAAGCTATCGCTCTCTTTTTACTTCCTGGGACCACAGGTGAGCCTCTCTCTCTCTCTCTCACTTCGCTGGACCACACGTGAGCAGAGTTTCTGACTCCTCAGCAAAGCAACCTAGTAAGGAGCTTGGGGGATGGTAATTAAGGGGATATTGCTAAAATTGTTTAATCAACATTGTAGTCACTTACCCCTCATTTTTACCGTCTGCAGTCCCCCATTTAAGCAATTTTACTGTAATTACTGTGTTCGTGTGGTATAGTTTGATATTTGATTATAGTTTCTTTTAGTTAATAAAACTTGATTTTTTTCTCCCATCCAAACCACATGTCCATTTTAATATCATTAAATATAAGTCCTGCAGTCAGAACTGGAAGGTGGGGTAGCGATTCGAAACCGCTGTTTTAAAATTGGTTTATTGGAATTGGTCAGAGTGCAGGCAAAGGTTGCAAGACCAGGAGAATTACCTTAAACCAGTTAAAAGAAGCCCCCCGCTGTTGAATCAGTGATTCTTAAAGTATGATGTTTTCCAATAACTAGACGGAGGCTGTAACTTAACAACCAACAGGTGTTTACTGGAGGAGGGTAGTCTAAAGACTAACAGTACAGAGGCATGCTCAAGGCTTATATACAGGTGTGGTCACTGCCGGTACTACAGTATACAGGAGCTGTAAAAGTAGTTCTCTCTTAAAGGTACATACACTACACCCCCCCTACACATGTTGGCGCTGCATTCTCTCTGTTTCCTTTCTGAGTGATTCCCACTGCGCTGATGTGGATTTTCCTACAAGTAGCTGATCCCAGTCCACTTTGGCCAGATCCTGCCTTATCATATTTGACATAATAAAACTCACTACGCACTTGGTTTGAGCATAAAGCAAGGCTTTAATCAACTTTTTTCAGAACATGGAGGTCTAGTTGTACTTCACTAGTTCCTTGTCTTACAAAATGTCCCTATAAAGCTGGGCCCACGCCCGAGTATTTATACTCCTTGGACGGCGCCACCAGCTGGCTGTCCAGTGTTATTTCATGAGTAGTTTCTTGATGATGATGAGATTTATTACAATATTAAAATCGGCCTTCTCCCAATTTAGAACCTTTATTTCTAATCCATCTTTGTCCTTTTCCATGACTACCTTAAATCTCACCGAATTATGGTCACTGTCACCAAAATGCTCTCCTACTGACTCTTCTACCACTTGCCTGGCTACATTCCCCAGAATTAGGTCCAGTACCGCCCCCTCTCTTGTAGGACTTTTGACATGCTGGCTCAAAAAGCTCTCCTGGATGCACTTTCAGAATTCTGCACCCTCTAAGCCTTTCACACTCTGACTATCCCAGTTAATATTGGGGAAGTTGAAATCCCCTACTATTATTACCGTATTATTTCTATACTTCTCTGAGATTTGCCTACATATCTGTTCCTCTATCTCCCCCTGACTGTTTGGGGGCCTATAGTACACTCCCAGCAAAGTGCTTGCCCCTTTTTTGTTTTTAAGTTCTACCCAAATGGCCTCATTAGAGGGACCTGTTAACAAATCATCCCTCCTTACTGCAGTAATTGACTCCTTGATTAATATTGCAACACCCCCTCTTTTACACCTCCGTCTGTCTCGCCTGAAGATTCTATACCCCGGAATATTGAGCTGCCAGTCCTGCCCCTCCCTCAACCATGTCTCTGTGATAGCAACAATATCATACTCCCATGTGTTCATCAACACCTTCAATTCATCTGCCTTACTCGCAAGACTCCTTGCATTAAAATAAATGCCACCCAGCCTTGCCATACTCCCTTGTGCCGTTACATATTTGCTCTGCTTTCCAGACTGACTTGTTTTTTCCTCTATATTTGGCTGTGCATCACCCCCTAGTATAGCTCCACTCCGTATCCCATCCCCCTGCCAAGTTAGTTTAAACCCCCCCCCGCCAACAGCACTAGCAAACCTCCCCGCAAGGATGTTCATCCCATTCCGGTTCAGGTGCCATGCATTCAACTTGTACAGGTCCCACCTTCCCAGAAGCAGACCCAGTGATCCAGGAAACTAAAGCCCTCCCTCCTGCACCAACTCTTTAGTAAACCTATGCTGTACTCCCTCCAACACCAATATATCCTTCCTAAGGTTTGGAGCCCAGAACTGCTCACAATACCCCAGGTGTGGTCTAATCAGAGTTTTGTATAGCTGTAGCATGACTTCTAACCCCTTGTATTCTAGTCCTGTAGCTATAAAGGTCAGCATTCCATTAGGCTTTTTTTGATTATTTTCTGTACCTGTCCATGGCATTTTAATGATCTATGTACATGGACCCCTAAGTCTCTTTGGACCTCCACTACTTCTCGCTTTTCACCATTTAGAAACTACTCTGATCTCTCCTTTATTGGTCCAAAGTGGATGACCTCACACTTGCCTATATTGAAAAGCATTTTGCACAGTTTTGTCCATTCACTTAGGGGGAAAAATTCGGTTGCTTTGCGCAAAGCAACTAGCACCAGGGCGCGGCGCCGCCAACGCCTACCACAAAATTCAGCGGGAGGTTAGTGGCGGCAGTAACCAATAGCGCCCTGTGGCGCTGCACTGCCAGCGATGACATCATCGCCATACGCAGCGCCCTGCTCACACCCTGACCACGATCTTCGGGAACGCCCACTGACATACCGCAGGACGTTATGTCCAATGGGGTTAGGGGGGCCTCCCTGCGGCCGGGGAGGCGCTATTTAAAGACGAGGTGTGAGGCAGCCATTTTTGCTGCTGGCCACCTGCCAGCACCTGCCTCCACACCCGTCCCCGGCCTCCTTACCCACCCCCCAGCATAGTGCCAGCTGCGCTCCATGAGCCCGGCACTTCTCTTGAGTGCTGGGCTCCTTTGCTGGCACTCCCGATCCCGGGAGCCTGGGCCCCGGGTTGCGCTGTGTAAGGCCCCGCCCCTTTAAGAAGGCGAGGAAGGCCTGCAATACCGCGGCGCGGTGTGCCGTAACGCGTGGCAGTGTGGCACGTAGCACTGCGATATTCCGTCGCAGTACCCCAAGGGGGAGGCGGGGTGCTTCTAGTAGCACCCCACTTCCCTCTTGGGACGCTACCACTCAATTTCCGTCGTGGGGGCGCTAATTTTTCTGGGGCACTAAAAAGGGGGCGCTACTCAATTTTTAGCCCTTAATCTCTTAATATTTCTTCGTAGTTTTATGCTTCCATATACACTGCTTACCATGCCGCCTATCTTTGTGTCAGCGGCAAATTTGGATATGTGGCTTTTTAGCTCATCATCTAAGTTGTTAATAAATATGGTGAATAGTTGAGGCCCAACACAGATCCCTGTGCGACGCCACTAGTCACACCCTGCCAATTAGAGTACCTGCCCATTATCCCTACTCTCTGTCTCCTGCCGCTGAACCAATTTCCTAATCAGGTCAATAATTTGCCCTCAATTCCATGAGCTTCACTTTAGCTAACAGTCTCTTGTGAGGGACTTTATTAAATGGGCACAATAATGTGAGGGAAACTGGTTTTTGGTCATGTCTTGACTGCTACTGATTTTATTTTTGTTTCTACTGGCACCTAGGTTCTCTCAGACAGATGAACATACCTTCCTTTGTCAAATGATTGGAGAATGTGGAGGTTTCTCTTTCCAATGGAAGCTGGAGCTACAGGTTCCAAGATACAACTAAGATATGTGAATGCCTGACTAACCATTATGCTGGATGCTTCCAATCACATTATAGGTCATGCATTCAACGACACTGCGTGAAAGAGGCATGACAGGTGGCTCAACAGCCAGTATGTCCTGATTGACAAAAGCCACCAAGGTGCCACCAAACATATCTACAGGCGCTGACTGCCTGTGAAGGGACACTTGTAGCTACAATGCAGCCATTGACGGTGCTGGTCAGCTGTGGCCTCAATCCTGCCTCCACCTCCCTGCAGCTGGAATTGCAGCAAACCTTAAACAGGGCTACCATCTTCACAGCCATCTCATGCAGCACCACCTCTAATTCAGCAGCCACCAAACAGGTGATTGGGTGCTGGGCTGCTCCATCACTTGCCTGCAGACTTGTGCTGGAACACTGGGTTTCCTTCCTCTTAATTTTTGTCTCTCTGCTTTCAGTCTTGGCAAAGGTTGACATTGACTTCAGATGCTTGTTGACATTTTAGAAAGCTTTACAAAATTCGTGCACTTTCTTTTATTACCCACATCCCTTTAAATGTCACCTACTGTTTTCAACTTCAACCTATTCACCTGCTCCATGCACCTGTTCAAATCTGCACTTGAAGCTGTGAATAAATTTGCAAATGATCTGACCCTGGAGAATTGAATACTATTAACACATTACCATTCAGGCACAATTTGCACCAGATCATGGCAGGACACCTGCAGGGTTTCCAATGATCATCCACTGAAGTTACAGCAGGAGATCGGGAGAGACCCACGGATTTTAATTAATGGAAAATCATGGGAGGTGGGCTCCCTGATTCCTAATCTGTACTACCAATGCTGCCTCCGCAAGATCCTGCAAATCCACTGGCAGGATAGGCGCACCAACTTAAGTGTTCTTGCTCAGGCCAACATCCCCAGCATCGAAGCTCTGACCACACTCAATCAGCTCCAATGGACGGGTCACATTGTCCGCATGCCCGATACGAGACTCCCAAAACAAGCGCTCTACTTGGAGCTCCGGCACGGCAAGAGAGCCCCAGGTGGGCAGAGGAAATGCTTCAAAGACACCCTCAAAGCCTCCTTGAAAAAGTGTAACATTCCCACCGACACCTGGGAATCCCTGGCCCAAGACCGCACAAAGTGGAGGAGAAGCATCCGGGAAGGTGCCGAACACCTCGAGTCTCTTTGCCGGGAGCAAGCGGAAGCCAAGCGCAGGCAGCGCAAGGAGTGCACGTTAACCCAAGCATCCCACCCACCCGCCCCTTCAACCACCGTCTGCACCTGTGACAGAGACTGTAGGTCCCGCATTGGACTAATCAGTCACCTGCGAACTCATTTTTAATGTGGAAGCAAGTCATCCTCGGTTCCGAGGGACTGTCTAAGAAGAAGAATCTGTACTCCCTGTGCAGGATGCTCTGTGTCAGGAGAGTAACTTCCTAACATTACCCCTAGTGTCTAGCCCACACCACCATACAATGCTTCAACAAATCTGTTTGAAAAAGGTGTTTGACTGGCTCATATCCACAGCTGTAATGCGAACAGCAATTTCCATGTAAACAACTTCTGATGACCACGGACTCGGCAGGTGGTACGGAACAAATTAATAAAGAGTCACTTTATGAATTCATGCTCCCAGTGTGGAGCTTTGCTGTGAGTCCAAACTGGCAATTAAATGTGAACTGTGTCCCAAAACCACCAATGTGGAGGTGCTTGGGACCTGAGTTCATAGAATGACATGAGCCTTGGCCCTGGAGAGGAAGCCAGTGTCAGCTCAGAGGTTCCATACATCCAATTGCCTAGTTTGGGTTCCGCCAAGACCACTCGACTCCCAAACTCATTACGGCCTCGGTCCAAATATGGACAAAGGAGCTGAATTCCAGAGGTGAGGTGAGTGTCACTGCCCTTGACATCAAGGCAGCATTTGACCGAGTGTGGCATCAAGGAGCCCTAGTAAAATTGAAGTCAATGGGAATCGGGGGGGAAAACGCTCCACTGGCTGGAGTCATACCTAGCACAAAGGAAGATGGTTGTGGTGGTTGAAGGTTAATCATCACAGCCCCAGGACATCACTGCAGGAGTTCCTCAGGACAGTGTCCTAGGCCCAACCATCTTCAGCTGCTTCATCAATGACCTTCCCTCCAACATAAGGTCAGAAATAGGGATGTTTGCTGATTACTGCACAGTTTTCAGTGCCATTCACAACTCCTCAGATAAGGAAGCAGTCCATGCCTGCATGCAACAAGACCTGGAAGACGTTCAGGCTTGGGCTGATAAGTGGCAGGTAACATTCGCGCCACAGAAGTGCCAAGCAATGACTATCTCTAACCACCTCCCCTTGACATTCAACGGTATTACCATCGCCGAATCCCCCACCATCAACATCCTGGGGGTCACCATTAACCAGAAACTTAACTGGACCAGCCACATAAATACTGTGGCAACAAGAGCAGGTCAGAGGCTAGGTATTCTGCAGTGAGTGTCTCACCTCCTGATTCCCAAAGCCTTTCCACCATCTACAAGGCACTCCACTTGCCTGGATGAGTGCAGCTCCAACAACACTCAAGAAGCTCAACACCATCCAGGACAAAGCAGCCCGCTTGATTGGCACCCCATCCACCACCTTAAAAATTCACTCCCTCCACCACCGGCATACCCGTGGCTACAAGATACAATGCAGCAACTCGCCAAGGCTTCTTCGGCAGCACCTCCCAAACCTGCGACCTCTTCCACCTAGAAGGACAAGGGCAGCAGGCGCATGGGAACACTACCACCTCCAAGTTCCCCTCCAAGTCACACACCATCCTGACTTAGAAGTATATCGCTGATCCTTCATCGTCGCTGGGTCAAAATCCTGGAACTCCCTCCCTAACAGCACTGTGGGAGTACCTTCACTACACGTACTGCAGCGGTCCAAGAAGGCGGTTCACCACCACCTTCTCAAGGGCAATTAGGGATGGGCAATAAATGCTGGCCTTGCCAGCGACGTCCACATCTCATAAAGGAATTAAAATAAAATTTGCCATGTGGCTTATTCCTGCATCCAATAGTAAAAGGTGGGGGTATTGCACATATGCAACCACATGGACCATTGCCTCATTATTCTGTAAATTGATGTAGTGTTCATAGAGCTGTCATGAAATTGGCAAAGAAATCAGCATTTGCAGGGTTACAAGAAAGAGCAGGGGAGTGGGACTAATTAGATAGCTCTTTCTTTCAAAGATCCGGCACAGGCACGATGGGCCGAATGGCCTTCTTCTGTGCTGTATGAAGATACTCTTTGCGCAGTATCCTGGACATTAACTCTATCTTTTTATTGTTATCACAATTACCAATTCCTCAATAGTTAATATTAAAAGCCAGGGGAACAAAGGGCAACCCTTAATTGTGCCCCTTCACTAGATTCATGGTTGAGAATCTATCAGAATTACTGTTCATCTGGAATAAAGGATTATTGTAATAGTAATGAACTCAGCTTCAAATGCAAACCAATAAGAGTAGCTTGCATTTATACTACATAGGATTACATAGGATATACGGCAGAGAAACAAGCCATTCGGCCCAACCAGTCCATGCCAGCATTTATGCTCCTCTCGAACCTCTCCCATCCTTCCTCATCTAACTCTATCAGCATAACCCTCTATTACCTTCTCCTTCATATGCTTATCTAGCTTCCCATTAAATGCATCTGTGGCAGAGCCACCAGGGGACTCTGATCTAATGTACATAATTATCTTTAACAAATTATTAGCTACAGAATGAATCTGTATCTTTGTTCATATTATTACATGTACATAGCGCGGTCCCTTTAAGAATGAGACCAAACGCGATGACGTCATCACGTTGATCACGTGATCCTCCAGTGGCGGGAAAACGTGATGACGTCATGACGTCAGGCTAGGGAGCCGCCCTAACCAGTCCTCGTGGAGCCAGCAAAGAGTACACACCTGTAATTTAGTTCCCCTGTGTTTTCGTGTTAAACTCTGTTGAATAGTTTGTTTGTTTGATAGACTGACTCAACCTCAGTCCTTTAGTTAGGAATCTAGCCATTCCTACACATCTATACTATTCGCTTCAACCACTCCCTGTGGTAGCGAGTTCCACATTCTCACCACTCTCTGGGTAAAGAAGTTTCTTCTGAATTCCCTATTTGATTTCTTGGTGACTATCTTATATTGATGGCCGTTAGTTTTGCTCTTCTCCACAAGTGGAAACAATAATTTTAAAGACATCAATTAGGTCACCCCTCAGCTTTCCCTTTTTAAGAGAAAAGAGACCCAGCCTATTCATCTTTTCCTAATAGGTATAACCTTGGAGTTCTGGTATCACCCTTTTATATCTTTTTTACACCCTCTCCAGTGCGTCTATGTTCTTTTTATAAAAAGGCAACCAGAACAGCACAGAATACTCCAAGTGTGGTCTAACCAATGTTCGATACATGTTTAGCATAATTTCTCTACTTTTCAATTCTATCCCTCTATAAATAAACCCTAGTGCTTGGTTTGCTTTTATTATGGCTTTATTGACCTGCGTCGCAACTTTTAGTGATTTGTGTATTTGTACTCCCAGATTCCTTTGCTCCTCTATCCCATTTAGATTCTTATTTTCCAAGTAATATGTGACCTCCTTATTTTACTTACCAAAATGTAATACCACACTTATCTATGTTGAAATTAATCTGCCAATTATGTAGTGTCATTAGAATAGAAAAGTGTCCCAAAACGCTTCACAGGAGCAAAGTCACACAAAAAAACTAAATGAAGCCAAAGAAGGAGATATTAGGAGGGGTTAGTCAAAGAGGTGGGTTTTAAGGAGGGTCTTAAAAGAGGAGGGTTGAGCAGAGAGATGGAGAGGTTTAGGGAAGGAATTCCAGATTTTGGGCCTACATGGCTGAAGGCACAACCACCAATGATGGAGTAAATGGATTTTGGGATACAAAAGTTCAGTGATGGAGAAACATAGAGTTCTCTGAGCATTGTAGGGCTGGAGGAATTTACATATTTCCACCTTCATAAAATCATCCGTCTCCACCCCTGCTTCAGGCCATCTGCTGATTGAAGAATTGTGTGCAATTTTAATTAGCTTTCTATACCATTTTAAGTAGTACCTTGCAATTCTGAATTCCTTAGTCCTAATGAGAGATCCCACACAAAATTTTCAATCAATCTGTTCCCTTTCAGATGTTGAGAGTTCTGCCGTGTATTTCAACAGCAACTTGCATTGACTTGATGCCTTTAATGTATAGAACATCCTAAGGCAGAATTACACAGTAGTAGTAAGAGGAACAGAAAATCAAGCCAAGGGAGAGTGTTTAGCGGGGGCGGAGGTAATAGTTTATCTGAGCTTTCCTGTCAATACTTCCCAGGCCTTCAATATACTGGACTTCAATTTGCAGCCTCTGACAGACCTTACTCCTGTAAAAATCCTCCTATTTCCCACTATTGCTAAAAATGCATCAAGTCAGGAGTTGCCTAACTTACTGGGGCTGAAGTTCCTAGGGGGCTTCACTGGTCTCCTGCTGTAACTCCGGGAGCTGCACTGAGACAATGCCGGAGTTTGTGACTTGCCTTGTAAATGGCAGAAACTCTACCCATCCCTTATAAAACAAGTGTTGTGGGGCGAGGTGGAGCGAGGGGTGGGGTCTCCTTACACCAGGAGTACACACTGGGCTCGCTCAGTCGGGACCCAAGATATTCCTGGATGCTTGTACGCTGAGTGAATGGAGGTATACCGTTCTCTAGATAGTTGAAATAGGCCCCATTGCGGGAGACCTGAAGGAATAGAACATTTTGAAAACAAAGATTGCTGATTGGCTCCCTTACTCAGGGAGCCAGGGAGGGCATAATCAGGTCTCCTTGTGTGGAGATTAGTAAATTCCTGTAATTGATGAGTTGGAATGACAGATCAAGTATTCAGATCAGATTAATATCCAATTCATTCATACAATAGTTCTAAATTTTCAATGTATCTGAATCTGCCGGAGGTGTGCTTCAGAAAGCATAACGTAGGTGTGCAAGAATTATTAAGGCTCTTTTAAACTCCATTTGGAGTGGACTGGTGAATCAGACTTTACTTAAGAATAAAATGAATTTGGAGAGTGGTGAAAGAGAAGGAAACAATAATAAAACTGTAAATGAATTCAGGCAAAGAAAACAAATATAAAACAGCTCAAGAAACACAATTAAATAGAATTATGTGAATGTTAGAAGTAATCGGAATAAAACGCTGGAATTGGAGACACGTGTAATAGAAGGAAATGATGCTGTCATAGGGATTATAAAAACATGGCGCACTCCAGAGGATGAGGGTGAGTTCAATATGTGGGGATATCGGGTGATTAGGAAAGATAACGGTGACAAGCGAGAAAGAGAGAGAGCTGTCTATGTACCACATAATTTGGAAGGTGAGGAGACAGAAATATCAGAGTGAATTTTAACAGTAAAGAGCATGTGGGTTCGGGATCGGGAGGGCTGGAAAAATTGCTGAAATTGGCAGTGTGCCCGGAAGTCGGCTCCAACACTCCAATATCCGAATTTAACTGAGTCGTGTTTCGATGCCTATGTGTAACCCCCTCCGGAGGGGTGGGTCGCTGATTATTATATTTAAATGAGGCATTGAAACCAAGGTGAGAATTCATGGGGCTCATTAAAAGTCAGGCATATAGACATCAATAAATACTCAGTGCTCAAAGCTGCTTTCTTACCTCCCACTGGGGACGGGTTTGTTGAGACGACTTGTGTTGAGAGGCTCATTCGTGCACTTTAGAGGCACTGATACTCAGATCAGGATGGGTGGCGCCATGGAGGCCTTAGATTGGACTTTGGACGAGGAACAAGGTGAACATCAGCAGCAGCAAAAGCCTGCTGAGGGCAGCAGTGGAGAGGAGAGCAGTAGAGAGGGCAGCAGTAGAGAGGGCAGCAGTAGAGAGGGCAGCAATAGAGAGGGCAGCAGTAGAGAGGGCAGCAATAGAGAGGGCAGCAGTAGAGAGGGGAGCAGTAGAGAGGGCAGCAGTAGAGAGGGCAGCATCAGAGAGGGGAGCATCAGAGAGGGGAGCAGTAGAGAGGGGAGCAGTAGAGAGGGGAGCATCAGAGAGGGGAGCAGTAGAGAGGGGAGCAGTAGAGAGGGCAGCATCAGAGAGGGGAGCATCAGAGAGGGGAGCAGTAGAGAGGGGAGCAGTAGAGAGGGCAGCAGTAGAGAGGGCAGCATCAGAGAGGGGAGCAGTAGAGAGGGGAGCAGTAGAGAGGGCAGCAATAGAGAGGGCAGCAGTAGAGAGGGGAGCAGTAGAGAGGGCAGCATCAGAGAGGGGAGCATCAGAGGGGGAGCAGTAGAGAGGGCAGCAATAGAGAGGGCAGCAGTAGAGAGGGGAGCAGTAGAGAGGGCAGCAATAGAGAGGGCAGCATCAGAGAGGGGAGCAGTAGAGAGGGGAGCAGCAGAGAGGGCAGCATCAGAGAGGGGAGCAGTAGAGAGGGCAGCAGTAGAGAGGGCAGCATCAGAGAGGGGAGCATCAGAGAGGGGAGCAGTAGAGAGGGGAGCAATAGAGAGTGCAGCAGTAGAGAGGGGAGCAGTAGAGAGGGCAGCAGTAGAGAGGGCAGCATCAGAGAGGGGAGCATCAGAGAGGGGAGCAGTAGAGAGGGGAGCAGCAGAGAGGGCAGCATCAGAGAAGGGAGCAGTAGAGACGGGAGCAGCAGAGAGGGGAGCAGTAGAGAGGGCAGCAATAGAGAGGGCAGCATCAGAGAGGGGAGCATCAGAGAGGGGAGCAGTAGAGAGGGCAGCAGTAGAGAGGGGAGCATCAGAGAGGGGAACAGTAGAGAGGGGAGCAGTAGAGAGGGGAGCAGTAGAGAGGGGAGCATCAGAGAGGGGAGCAGTAGAGAGGGGAGCAGTAGAGAGGGGAGCAGTAGAGAGGGCAGCAGTAGAGAGGGGAGCATCAGAGAGGGGAACAGTAGAGAGGGGAGCAGTAGAGAGGGGAGCAGTAGAGAGGGCAGCAATAGAGAGGGGAGCAGTAGAGAGGGGAGCAGTAGAGAGGGGAGCAGCAGAGAGGGGAGCAGTAGAGAGGGGAGCAGCAAAGAGGGGAGCAGTAGAGAGGGGAGCAGTAGAGAGGGGAGCAGTAGAGAGGGGAGCAGTAGAGACGGGAGCAGTAGAGAGGGGAGCAGTAGAGAGGGGAGCAGTAGAGAGGGGAGCAGTAGAGAGGGGAGCAGTAGAGAGGGGAGCAGTAGAGAGGGGAGCAGCAGAGAGGGGAGCAGTAGAGAGGGGAGCAGTAGAGAGGGGAGCAGCAGAGAGGGGAGCAGTAGAGAGGGGAGCAGCAGAGAGGGGAGCAGTAGAGAGGGGAGCAGTAGAGAGGGGAGCAGTAGAGAGGGGAGCAGCAGAGGGGGGAGCAGTAGAGAGGGCAGCAAAGAGGGGAGCAGTAGAGAGGGGAGCAGTAGAGAGGGGAGCAGTAGAGAGGGGAGCAGTAGAGAGGGGAGCAGTAGAGAGGGGAGCAGTAGAGAGGGGAGCAGTAGAGAGGGGAGCAGCAGAGAGGGGAGCAGTAGAGAGGGGAGCAGCAAAGAGGGGAGCAGTAGAGAGGGGAGCAGTAGAGAGGGGAGCAGTAGAGAGGGGAGCAGTCGAGACGGGAGCAGTAGGGGGAGCAGTAGAGAGGGCAGCAATAGAGAGGGCAGCAGTAGAGAGGGGAGCAGTAGAGAGGGCAGCAATAGAGAGGGCAGCATCAGAGAGGGGAGCAGTAGAGAGGGGAGCAGTAGAGAGGGGAGCAGTAGAGAGGGGAGCAGCAGAGAGGGGAGCAGTAGGGAGGGGAGCAGCAGAGAGGGGAGCAGCAGAGAGGGGAGCAGTAGCGAGGGGAGCAGCAGAGAGGCTGAGCTCACAGGAGGCACTACCCCCATCACAGGGTGTACAGGCTCAACTTGCTTGACCTCTCAGAAGAGCAGTGCTTCCGGTGGCTGAGATTGTCACATTAGGTGGTGGCAGACATCTGCAGCCTCCTAGTAGAAGACCTGTTGCCCACTCGACCCGGTGGCCTCGCTTTACCAGCAGCTGTGAAAGTCACCACCCCCCTCAACTTTTTCACCTCCGGATCCTTCCAGGACTCTGCCGGAGACTATTTCAGAACTCCCAGTTGGCCACACATAAATGCACAAGACTGGTGCCTGGGTTAATTGCCAGGGCCAGCAATTATGTCAACTTTGCCTGTGATGACACAAGTCAGAATGAACGGCTGCTCAGGTTTGCGTCTCTGGCTGGTTTCCCACAGTTGCAGGGCGCAATCAACTGCACACACATGGCAATCCACACACAACCCCAGATCAACCAAGAGCATTCGTAAACTAGAAGGGATTCCATTCAACAACAGCAACTTGCATTTATATAGCACCTTTAATATAGTACAACATCCCAAGGCGCTTCACAGGAGCATTATCAAACTAAATTTGACACCGAACCACATAAGAAGATATTGGGACAGGTGATCAATAACTTGGTAAAAATGGTAGGTTTTAAGGAGAGTTTTAAAGGAGGAGAGAGAGGTGGAGAGGTTTAGGGAGGGAATTCCAGAGCTTAGGGCCGAGGCTGCTGAAGGCACGACCAATAATGGTGAAAGGATTAAAATCGGCAATGCGCAAGAGGCCAGAATTAGAGCAGCGCAGAGATCTCAGAGGGTGTATGTTGCCCGGGGTGGAGAGTTTAGTTAACGGCCATTTTATTTACAATGTGCTTCTTCACTCAATGCACTACATTTCCCATAGTGCATTGCAAATCACCACTACGGTATCCAATGTGGGACAATTCTAATACACATTCAAAATACACAACATATTTCCTCCCCCTTAAAATAGAATGTCCACAAAACAGAATAACTGAAAATGACTATAACTTTGGAAGAGAGGGTAGACTGCCTCTACATTCTGCTAACCCTGGGGATTATTCTGCCCCATGCACACAGGTTAGCACTAACTGTAACTAAGGCGCTCTGGAGGCTGCCTTTCTCTTTGGGGGTAACGCCTAGCCTCAGGAGCAGGCTCTGGCTGGCTCTCCCGTGACCCTGCAGGCATGGCTTCCTCCCTCGATGGCACAAAAGTGGATAGTGCCACTGTCTCAGGGTCGGACGACCAGTCCCTGCTGGAGCCCCCAGCAGGTCCTTGATCCTCTGTTTCTTGGGTTACCTGTGGCGACTGTCTTGGCAGTAACTGGCCTACATGCCGTCTCCATGTTCGGTCGTCTCCGGTGTGGACTCGGTATGAAACGGGGCCCGTCTTTTGAATGACCGTAGCCGGGACCCACCGCTCCGGGGTGGTGTAGTTACACGCGAGGACTTTGCCCCCCACCACAAAGTGTCGTTCTTTGGACCTCTGAGCTTGTCTGCTGACTTGATCCTGCTGATTGGCATGCACCACTGCTTCTGTGGATGTTGGCCTCAGCAGGTCAAGACGCGTTCATAGCTGCCTCCCCATGAGTAGGTAAGCAGGAGATGCTCCAGTCGTAGCATGAGGCGTGTTTCGGTATTTCAGCAAGAAAGCATTCAGGCGCTGCTTTAGAGGAGCATCACTTCTTGTCGCTTTCAATGCGCGTTTCAGCGTTCTGACAAATCTCTCCACCAATCCATTCGTGGATGGATGATAAGGCGCAGAGAACGTGTGCTGGATTCCATTGCTCTTGAGGAACTCCTCCATCTCCTGGGATGTGAACTGTGTTCCATTGTCAGTTACGATCTGCTCCAGCGGACCAAATCGCCCGAACATCTCTCTCAGAGTCTCGATGGTTTTCTCCGTAGTGGTAGTGGACATTACTGCAACCTCCGGCCATTTGGAATGGGAATCCACCACGACCAGGAACATCGCTCCTTCCACTGGTCCCGCGAAGTCCAGATGGATCCGTTGCCACGGTGTCGCCGGCCATTCCTGTAGTGTCTGTGCCTTTAAGTCAGAACTACATTTACAGCTCCTGTATACTGCAGTACCGGCAGTGACCACACCGGTATATAAGCTTTGCGCATGCCTCTGTACCCCCAGTCTAGAGACTACCCTCCTCCAGGAAAGACCTGTTTATTGTTCATGTACAGCATCCGTGTGATTATTTAATAATAGCATATCCACTGAACCACGGATCCAACAGTGGCGACGAGTGCCGATTCGAATCTACCTGCAACATAAAAAAAAAAAATAGTCGAGGCCAGGAACACGGGTGTCGACCACGAGCAACCGCCCAGCAGTCAGGCAGAGATTGAACTTCGCAGGGGAGGCTGTGGAGAGCCGGGCTTGGTTCCCCAGCCACGACGAGCAGTAAGAGACCGACGACAGGTCCAGCGCAGACCCTTCCCGAGCAGCGGCGGCTGGAGCCGACCGGCGGCGGAGAGAAAGCCAAGCAGCGTCGACGGGGTAAGACAGAGGGTGAAGAGCGCAGGGCGCAGCTGGGGGTTGAACACGGAGCGGCGTCGAGAAAAAGAAAACAAACCGCAGAGCGCGAGGGTTAAGAAACAGTCGGGTTCTAGACTGAGCGGCGTCGAAAAATATAAAAAGAAGAACGCGCAGAGCGCAGCCAGGGCTCACGGGCTGAACAGGGTCCGCGGGGCAAAGAAAGGGGAGAAGCCATTGAGCTGCGGAGAAGAAGAAAGAGCGCGGGAGATGCCATTTTTAGAAGCCGCAGCGGAGAAGAAGGGCGAGCGCGGGAAGGAAGGAAGGCGCGGGAGACGCCATTTCGTGCCAGTGGAGAAGAAGGGGAAGCGCGGGAGGCGCCATTTTTGACAGTTAACTCACACCCAAGGATGCCGAAGAGTGACAGTATCTCTATGTTCGACAATGAAGGCGAAGATTGGGCAACATATGTGGAACATATTGAGGTGTACTGCAGGGCGAATGAAGTGCCAGATGCTAATAAAGCACTGGTTCTGTTAAATTCCATGGGTGCAAAAACTTATCGGTTACTGCGAAATCTAATAACCCCAGAGAAGCCGGTAAACAAGAATTTTGAAAGCATAGTAGAAATCCTACAGGACCACTTAAACCCCACACTGCTGCTGATAGCAGAACGATTTAAGTTCCATAAAAGGAACCAACACAAAGATGAAAGCAATGCTGAGTACCTAACAGAACTGCGTAAGCTATCGAAACACTGCCAGTTTGGAGCGGGACTAGCAGATACGTTAAGGGACAAGTTTGTGTGTGGGCTACAAAGTGAAGGAACCCAGAAACGGCTTCTATCAGAAAAGGACCTTACGCTGGACAAAGCTTTCAGTATGGCAGTATCACACGAAGCAGCCGCAAGGGGCGCTGCAGAGATACAACGGAGACCACAAGAATATGGCACCAATGAAATGTCCTATGGAACAGGGAAGTGCTATCGCTGCGGCAGAACAACACATGACAAGAAAGATTGTTGGTTCAAGGACCAAGTGTGCAGACAGTGTGGGAAAGCAGGACACATAGCAAGAGTCTGCAGGTCTGGGAAGAAAACCAACAGTAAGAAATCTCCACAGGAGAAGTACAAAAAGGTACACCAGGTGATGGACAGTGGTTCAGACGAACAGAAAAGTGACACAGACTCCGGAAGCAAGGAGCTGGGTTGTCTGAAACTACATAAGGTAACAGAAATGGAGGATCACCAGACTGTCTGGGTTACACTCAAGATAGACGGAGTCCAAGTGAAAATAGAATTGGACACAGGGTCAGCTCTAACAGTCATAAATCAAAGAGACTACAAGCGACTATTTTCACACATACCTTTGAAAGCTACAGAGATTGTCTTGAAGACGTATACGGGGCAAAAATTCTACCCCAAAGGAAAAATAAGGGTGAAAGTGACATATGAAGGCCAGGAAATACCTAAAATGGATATATATGTATTGCCAAATGGAGGACGACCACTGCTAGGACGTGAATGGATCCAGAAGATACAATTAGATTGGCATTCCATACAGGCACTAAAGGTTGAGGCCAAAAAGGATGACGACGTCACACCTGGACGACTGTCAAAAATGCTAACTGACGCAAAAGAAGTGTTCCAGGAGGGACTAGGAACACTAAAAGGAATAACAGCAACGATTAAAATAGAGGAAAATGCAAGCCCAAAGTTTCTGAAGGCCAGACCAGTGCCTTATGTGATCAGACCAGCTGTTGAAGCAGAGCTGGAAGGGTTGGAATGTTCAGGAGTACTGTCCAAAGTGGACTGGAGCGAGTGGGCTACACCCATCGTTCCTGTAATGAAGAGGTCGTTGAGTAATATGCCTGGGGAACCAAAGAAGGTTGTAGGATTCGCAAAAATCCAGGAAAATACAGTCTACATTGTAAAACCCCTGAAATGGCCACATTTTATGAACACAAGATGGAGTTGGCAGATCACATGACTCATTTCAGAAGGACATACCACTGCAGTATCTTAAAGAAACCTGAGTCACCACCGATTAGAAGATTCCAGAACTGGCTGCAATTGATATGGTAAAATGGTTACAGTAGTAACGAAGTCAAAACAAAAGTATTTACACCTCAAGGTGTGTTAATTGCTAGCAAAACGCAAACCCATCTCTGAAATCGCAGAGCACGGACAAAACCTATTATCTGTACCAAACTCAGAGGGACACAGGACAGATCCCATTAGTTTCATTTACAAGACATTAAAATAAAGTACCCGCTTTTGTCAAAGCAGCCTGCCCATTACTTTAACAAAAGAAAACCCCTGATTTGGCGCCAAGATAAGGGCAAGAAAACAGTATAACTGTTGGGGGAAAACAGACACAAAAAAAAACACAGTTTCACACAGACACGAGGTCAAAGGCAGAGCGAGTGGAGAGGTTCGATTACGGTTCGAGGAGCACGGAGGGCCTACAAGTTTGAGCAGGAGAGCAGGTTCAGGAGCCGGTCCCATAAGGAAGATTGGAGATCCCGGACGATACAGGAGCACCAAGGTCAAGGACAGTTTTAAAAACCCTGGTGAGCATAGAGGCCCAACTCCACCTAGCTGATCTAGCTGAGGTATACGGTAGAGACGGGAGGGTTTTTAATATTAAGGGCTTTGTAATTTGGGAGTGTTATTCATCCTTCGTTGTGCCGTGCGCTTTCTCCACCCCGTTTTATTATATCGCTGATCTAGAATTGATGTATTATGATAGTCAAAGTAACTCGTGTGTTAAATTTTAGTTCCCATTGAGAGGCGTGTTCATGATTTTTGTCTGCATTGTTTCTTCATTCTCTATGTTTTATTCTCCTTAAAAATAAAGATACCTTTGATTTAAAACTTACCTTGTCTCACCTGATCCATTTGTCTTCCGAGTCACAAGTTGGGCCAACACATCAAGGTGGTCTGGCAATAAGCCCAGTGTCTAGAACCGGTGAGAAGGGGGAACGCTTCGGAACCGCTCACGAGCAGTGTGAAATCAAAAACCGATCTCGCACACCACAAGCTCGTTAAAGCGACCCCTTACAAGGTCCGCATCTGTGGGGATTTTAAGGTGACAGTGAACCCAGTCCTTCACACGGTGCAATATCTGCTTCCACGAATTGAGGATATTTTCGCCTCGCTGTCAGGAGGTAAACGCTTCACCAAAATTGATCTAGCCCAGGCGTACTTGCAAATGGAGGTAGAAGAAGCTTCGAAACATTACCTTACGATCAACACTCATAAAGGTCTCTATCAATACAATCGGCTGGTGTTTGGAGTAGCCTCGGCTCCGGCTATCTGGCAAAGGGCGATGGATCAGGTCCTGCAAGGGATTCCAGGGACCAGTGTTATTTGGACGACATCTTGGTCACGGGCGAAAATGACGGTGATCACCTCGCCAACTTGGAGAAGGTGCTCACCAGATTAAAGGAGTATGGGCTACGAGCTAATCACCACAAGTGCGAGTTTTTCCAGAAACAGATCTCGTATTGTGGCCACGTCATCGATGAAGAGGGGTTACATAAGTCCCCTGACAAGATTGAGGCAGTAGTCAAGGCTCCAGCACCGGAAAATGTGTCACAACTGAGGTCGTTCCGCGGGCTGGTAAATTACTACCACAAGTTCTTACCAAATTTGTCTACGGTATTACACCCGCTGAACACCCTACTGCAAACAGGGGTACCATGGAAGTGGGATGACGAACGTAGACGAGCTTTCCAGAAGTGTAAAGAATTGATCACATCAAAAGAGGTGCTGGCCCATTTCAACCCAGCACTACCAATTCTTTGGCATGTGATGCATCACCCTATGGTATTGGAGCGGTGCTGTCGCACAAATTCCCAGATGGGTTGGAGAGGCCAGTAGCCTTTGCATCTCGGTCACTAACCTCAGCCGAGCGCAACTACGCCCAAATAGACAGGGAGGCCCTCAGCCTAGTATGGGGAGTAAAAAAATTCAACCATTATCTGCATGGGTAGAAGTTCACCTTGCTGACTGACCACCAATCACTTGTCTCCATCTTTAATTCTAAGAAGGGCGTTCCAGTGATGACTGCACCGCGGTTACAAAGATGGTCCCTGTTTCTAGGGGCGAATCAATATGAAATAGAATATAAAGGCACGAAACAGCATGGGAATGCTGATGGGCTATCGCGCCTGCCACTGCCTACTGTGGAGGAAGCACCAGCAGTGGACCCTATCGAGATATTTTATTCGTCAATAATTGAACGATTGCCAGTAACAAACGCGGATATAGAGAAGGAGACCCGCAATGATCCGACGCTGTCGAGGGTATATGAATTGACGGTGAAGGGATGGCCAACACATGGCGACTCACTGTTGTCAGCATTCTCATCCAGAAGAAAACAGCTGTCAGTATGCCAGGGGACAGTGATGTGTGGATCCAGAGTGGTGATTCCACCCAAGCTAAGGGAGAGAGTGCTAAATGAGCTACATGAAGGTCATCTGGGGGGAGTGAAAATGAAAAGCCTTGCTAGGGCTTATGTGTGGTGGCCGGGAATCGATCAACAAATCGAAGACCTAACTAAGAGCTGCTTAGGATGCCAGAAGGTCCAAAATGCGTCCAAAATGCACCACCACATGCCCCTCTGCACCCATGGGAGTGGCCCTCCTCTCCATGGCAACAGGTGCATATTGATTTCGCTGGTCCATTCATGGACTCAATGTTCTTAATAGCAGTGGATGCTCATTCAAAGTGGCCTGAGGTGATAAAAATGTCTTCAACCACTACAGAGAAAACGATTGCAGTCCTACGGACCATATTTGCCAGAAACGGTTTGCCAGAGCAGATTTGCTCTGATAATGGACCACAGTTTGTGTCCGACAAATTCCAAAAATTTATGAGTAGGAATCGGGTAAGGCATTACACATCCGCCCCGTATCATCCAGCCACAAATGGATTGGCTGAGAGGTTCGTACAAACCTTTAAGAAGGCGATCAAGGCCATGTGCGACGATGAAATTCCACTACAGCATAAGATGGACAATTTCTTATTAGCCTACCGAAACGCGACACATGTAGTTACCAACCAGACCCCGGCCATGATGTTCTTTAACCGAAGGTTGAGATCTTGTCTGGACTTGCTCAGACCGAATGTGCGAAGAAATGTTGAGGACAAACAATTCCAGCACATCAATGAGAAGCCGACAAGGAGCTTCAATGTAGGGCAACCAGTCTTGGCCCGTGACTATCGAACAGAGAAATGGCAACCCGGAACGATATGTACAAGGCAGGGGCCATTAATGTACACAGTGGATGTCGGGGAGAACATTGTGAGACGCCACGTCGATCAGATCTTAGCGTCACAGGAACGTGTCAACCCCATGTCTCGAGTACCTGGGGATGAACCCGACATACCGGTAGCATCTACTTCAGACCCAGTAGCAGTGGAACCCGATGAACTACCCGATGAAAAGGGGTCAGAATCGCCTCTGCACCAAGAACAAGAACCTCCAGAAAGGCGCTATCCCGAAAGGGTCAGGAAGCCACCCCAAAGACTGAATCTATAAATGGACTTTTGTTGTTTAATGTACATGTTGAAATGTTAATTGTTATTTGAATATTAGGGGTACTACTAATCTAAAAGGGGAGGAATTGTAGTGTATGTGCCTTTAAGTCAGAACTACTTTTACAGCTCCTGTATACTGTAGTACCGGCAGTGACCACACCGGTATATAATCTTTGCGCATGCCTCTGTACCCCCAGTCTAGAGACTACCCTCCTCCAGTAAAGACCTGTTTATTGTTCATGTACAGCATCCGTGTGATTATTTAATAATAGCATATCCACTGAACCACGGATCCAACAATTCCCATGGATGCAGTGGCGCTGCTCTTGGCGTATCCCTGGTTGTCTCGCATGATGGGCATGATTTTGCTTCAACTTCAATTTCATGATCCAGACCGGGCCACCAGAAGTAGCTTCATGCCAGCACCTTTATCCGGACAATACCACAATGTCCTGAGTGCAGCTCATTGAGGACATGTTTCCGCAGCTTTGGTGGTATGCTCACTCGCATGCCCCAAAGGAGGCATCCTGACGTGACAGACAACTCCTTCCCTCTTGACAGGTAAGGTAGGAGCTCAGGTGGTGTGTCTGACACCCGTGATCCGTCTCCTCGTATCACCCGATCCAGCACCTTGGAAAGCGTAGGGTCCACTCTGGTCTCTTTCTTGACCTGCCGGGCCATGACAGGGGCATTGCACACCATGTCAAAGTAGAAAATCTTCTGCTCACAGCCTTCAGAGGGCACAGGCAGCAGGAGTCTTGACAATCCGTCCGCATTGCCATGTGCTGCTGACCTCCAGTATTTGATGTTGTAATTGTGAGCGCTTAACATCAGCGCCCAGCGCTGCATCCTGCACGATGCCAGGGAGGGTATTCCTGTGTGTGGACCAAAGATCGATGTCAGAGGACGATGATCCGTCAGCAAGGTGAATTTCCTTCTGAACAAGTAGTGATGGAACTTTTTGATTCCAAAGATGATGCCCAAAGCCTCTTTTTCGATCTGCGGGTATTTCACCTCTGCCTTGCTCAGGGACCTTGACGCGAATGCAATCGGCTTCTCTTTGCCTGAGGAAAGATGTGGGACACGACCGCGCCGACGCCATAAGGCGATGCGTCATAGGCCAGCTGAATCTGCAACGACGGGTCAAAGTGCGTCAACACTCTGGGGTCAGTCAAAGCTGCTTTGGCTTTCTTGAATGCAGCTTCGCACTCCTTCGCCCACGCCCAGGCCTTGCCCTGACACAGCAACTCATGTAATGGCTTCAACAGTGATGCCAGCTGTGGAATAAACTTTCCGTAATAGTTCAGGAGACCTAAGAATGACCGCAGCTGGCCGACATTTGTAGGTGCAGGAGCATCGGCAATGGCTTTCACTTTCGACGGTGCTGTGTGTAGGCCATCCGCGTCAATGACATGACCTAGGTGGCTTGAAAAATTTGCATTTGTCCTTGCGACCGCGTAAGCCATATTCTTCAAGTCTTCCCAGTGTCTTCGTCAGGTTCTGCAGATGCTCGTTGTCGTCCTTTCCTGTGACAAGGATATCGTCGAGATAACATTGTACCCCTGGAATGCCGCTTAAGATCTGGTCCATAGCCCGCTGAAACAATGCTGGTGCTGACGTTATACGAAAGGGTAGGTGGCAGTACCTGTAGAGGCCCTTGTGGGTGGTGATGGTGAGGTACTTCTGTGAGTCCTCTTCTACATGCATCTGCAAGTAGGCTTGGCATAGATCAATCTTGCTAAACTTCTGACCGCCTGCTAGACCCGCGAAAAGATCTTCAATGATGGGGAGGGGGTACTGTTCAGCTGAGAGCACAGGATTCACTGTTACTTTGAAATCTCCACATAAGCGAACCGCGCCGTCACTCTTCATCACTGGTACCACGGGCGTGGCCCACTCACTGTGCGAAACCGGCACCAGGACCCCTATCTTGACCAGACGCTCCAGGTCAGCCTCCACCTTTGGTCTGAGGGCGTAGGGAATGTTCCTGGCCTTCAGGAATCGTGGCTGGCTGTCAGGCTTCACCTTGAATTTGACCGTGATCCCCTTCATACTCCCCAATTCTCCGTCAAAGACAGCCGCATGCTTTGTCAACACTGCCGCTAGCCCCGCCTCTTCAACTGACACCGCATTCACTTTTTTCCAATCCAGATGAATTTTCTTCAACCATGGCCTGCCCATCAGTGATGGATAGTAACCCTTGACCACATAAAAGCTCCACCTTGACCTCCGTCTTACCCAGCATTGGGACTGTTTCCCCAGTGTAGGTCTTTAAGATGAGCTTGGCCGGCGTCAGTGATAGGTGGTTCAGTTTTTCTTTGAATAGCTTCTATGAAATCAAGGAGACAGTGGCCCCCATATCCAGCTCCATTTTGACCGGTATTCCCTCTAGTAGTGGAGTGACTCCATAGCCTGATGAGCCTCCATTCACCGTTAACACATGGAGATTCAGCTCCCCATCAGAGTCTGTGTCACTGTCTTCCTGTTCTTGTTTCACCATGTGTAGGTTTTTCTTTTTAGAACGCCAGTTAGATGTGTTTCCTTGTTTGTTTTTGTGTGTCTCTGTGTAGGATTGTTTGCTTTGCCCTTTACACACACGTTCAATGTGTCCTTTCTTTTCACATTTCCGACAGGTCAGGTCTTTACACCAGCAGTCAGATGGCTGATGACCTGACCTTCCACATCTGTAACACTCTCTGGTGCCCCTTGCATGCTTATCCGGTGTAGCTGCTACCCTGTGCACTCTTGTTGCAGCCCCCAACAGCTGTGCATCTTTAGCTGCTAACTCCATAGACACAGCGAGCTCCACTGCTGATTTAAGCGTCAGTTTGTCAGTCGTGAGCAAGCGCTTCTGTGTTGCTTCACATCTTAATCCACACACAAACCTATCACGGACAGTGTCATTTAGAGTTTCACCAAACTCACAATGCTCAGTTAGCTTCTTTAGCACTGCAACATATTCGGCTATGGACTCACCCTCCCCTTGGTTTCATTTGTGAAACCTGAACCTCTCGGCAATCAGCAGCGGCTTGGGTGCGAAATGTGTTTCCAAAACTTCCACAATCTGATCATATGTCTTAGCGCCAGGCTTATCCGGGTGCATCAAACGCCGTAACAAGCCAAATGTTTTTGCTCCGATCACACTGAGGAATGTCGCCACTTTCACGTCATCTTTAATGCCATTTGCAGTCACGAAAAATCTGAAACGCTCTGTATAAGCACTCCAATGCTACGCCGTTTCATCAAATGGTCCAAACGCTCCGGTTAGCATAGCCATTTTGTTTTCTTTTTTCTTTACAGTCCTTTTCCTCCACTTTTTTTTTAAATTTTTACAGTCCCTTTCCTCCACTTCGTTTCACTGTATCGTTACTCTCCCCCTTCTTATTTGTGTAAGACACGAACCATCACTTTACGAGGCGATTGCATCAGCACTAAACTGCGGGCGCGCCATCAAGAAAAGACAGGAACTTCTTACTTTAAACATCACCGATTCCAGTGCAAAGTGATGCGCAAGTCCGTCGTCCTCGTCGCCAGTTTTGTTGTGTCTCAAGTGGTTTTATACCCTTACCTATATAACAATTAAGAAGGACTCCGGGGTGGAGAGTTTAGTTAATGGCCATTTTATTTACAATGGCCTAGAAATTCAGTTGGGCGCGCCAGCCGTTAGCGCCTTAGGAGGAGTAGATCTCGAGCGCTAGGCGCTTATCGCCCAGGCGCAGCGCGATCTGCGCCTCTCCCCAACTTCAGGACACATTTAGCGCCGGTGCAAAGTCTTAGCGCGTGCCCTGCTGCGCGCGCAGATCACGACGTCATTTAATAGTGCAACGCCGTTTGTGCGCCCCAAACCGGAACTTCACTCGCGCCGGCCCATTGTGCGCTGGGCGGCCCGAGCGACTGTGAAGTGGAACGGTACATAGGCCAGCCGGGCCGCGGGGAGCGCAAATTAAAGGGCACTTACCCAGCAGTATAAAGGCCAGGCATTTTGCAGCATTCACTCTTGTGCAACGGTTTTTTGGACAGAGACCAAGGAGGAGAGTTTACTGGTTTGGACCAACACTTGGACAGGTATTTTTGGCTCAGGCCAGAGCTTACCAATTATCTTTGCCTTCATTCAGAGCTCAGTGTTTGCCAGCATATAATGGGGGCTGCATTGGGTGGCAACGCTGAATTTCAGCCTTATGCCAGAAGGGCTTACAGACGCCGTGAGAGAGTGGCAGCCCTGGCTAGACGCAGAGGGGGCAACAGGCGTCGCCAACTGAGGCCTTACCCACGCAGGGTATACCGCCAGCAGACCTCCTATCTGACCATGTCTGCCGCGATGTGTGTTAGGAGGCTGCGATTCCGAAGGGAGGTGGTTGCAGACATCTGCCGGCTGCTTCAGAGAGATCTGCAGCCACAGCTGATGCGCAGGACGTCTCTGTCGGTGGCAGTGAAGGTGACGGTGGCTCTCAACTTCTATGCCTCCGGCTCCTTCCAATCCGCTACTGGGGACATCGCTAACATCTCCCAGTTCGCCGTGCATTGCTGCATCCGCCAGGTGACTGAAGCCCTTTTCAGAAGGAGACATCAATTCATCTCCTTCCCCATGACCCTGGACAAGCAGCAGCAGCGTGCAGTGGGGTTTGCAAGAATAGCGGGCTTCCCCATGGTGCAGGGCGCCATTGACTGCATGCATGTGGCTTTGCGGGCACCTCTTGAGCATGCCGAGGAGTACCGCAACCGGAAGGGCTACCATTCCCTCAATGTACAGCTGGTGTGTGACCACAGGCAGCGCATCCTAGCTGTCAATGCCCGCTTTCCAGGCAGCAGCCACGATGCCTTTATCCTGCGACAGACAACTGTGGCTGACATGTTCCAGGCACAGCCTCCCCCAAGAGGATGGCTTATCGGGGACAAAAGCTATCCTTTGTGTACCTGGCTCATGACCCCGCTCCGCGCGCCCACGACCCCTGCTGAAGAGGCATACAACGAGAGCCATCAAGCGACGAGGAACCTCATAGAACAAACAATCGGCGTGCTCAAGCAACGGTTCCGCTGTCTTGATCGCTCCGGGGGAGCCCTCCAGTATTCGCAGGATCGAGTCTCCCAATTCGTCGTCGTTTGCTGCATGCTGCACAACCTGGCTATCCGCAGGACTCAGGCACTGCCACCTCACGTTGGACCACCACCTCAGGAGGAGGAGCAGGAGGAGCATGAGGACGACGAGGACGAGGAGTACCAGCCCAGGAGGGACGCACAAGGTCCAAGGGCCGCCCGTCGGCGGCTTATTGAACGTCACTTCTAGGCCCCCTGTCAGGGAATGGCTTGTGCCAATGATAGAACATGATTGCAGCCGCTCCGCAAGCCCTCAGCCGGTTAAGGCAACAAACACTTCAAAGATCAAACATGGACAATGTGAATAAATAAAATGCTTTATTTTACAAACTCTGGGCCCTTCCCACATGAAAACCAAAAACAGACGAAACCCCCAAAAACCACTCAAACACATTACTCGCTCCCACAACCTGGAGAGGATTAACAAAATAGGGCAACTAAAATGGCCGTCATTCTCGGCCTTCGTCAAAAACAAACATCACATCATCGGCCTTCAAAAAACAAACATCCAATTCTCGGCCTCAAGAAACAAACACAAATGGCCACACATTCGACTATTTGGCCTGCTAGGGCGATGCCTTGGCCATCTTTGGGTGGCCCCTGCCCGCCCTGCTGCTCCGCCTCAAAGTAAGGCCATTGGCTGCTGCAAGGCTGGGGGCAGGCTCCTGAGGGGCACATGTCGTGATGGCAGATGCCCTTGGGGGTCGGCCTAGTTGAGGTCTGGCCGTCGAGCGGCCGGCTGTTGATTGCTGCAGCTGTGGCTGGCCAGCATCAGTCGCTGCAGCAGCTCCTGGCAGCTCCACTGGGGGAGTGGTAGTGGCGGCTGGAGGAATGGCGGCAAGCTGGCGGATGGCAGGCGCTCGCTGGTCGTCTGAGACACTGGCACTCGCCCGGGCCAGCGCTGCAGCATGCGCACCAATCTGCCGAGGGACAGACCGCTGTGCTACTGCAGCGCGCCGGGTGCCCTGGCGATGCCTGGCTGACACAGCGAGTGTGGCAGCAGTGAGTGCCCGTGTTGACCTGTTCACTGACCGCATCAGAGCAGCCAGTGACTGGACGGCACCACTGATCACCTGGCCAGTCGCTGACAGATCTGCCCGGTATTCCGCCCGACTGGTGGCCTCTAAGGGCCCGAACTCGGCCACACTCCGAGAGAGGGAATCGATGGACTCAGGCAACCGTGCCACTGCCGCCATGAGCTCCGTGTGCCGGCGCTCCGAGTCCGCGGACAAGTCTTCGAGGCGTTCCATCTCCTCGGCGAAGAGCATCTCCTGACTGGAGGCCGGACTCTCCCTCTGGGGAGAAGGCCGCCGAGCTGGCCGACCCTTCCTGCGTTGCTGGAGGCCGCTGGGCCCAGCAATTGGACACCCCTCCAACGCATCCCCCCTCTGGGGAGAAGGCCGCCGAGCTTCCACCCCCCTCCCGCCTTTCTGCAGCACGCAGGTCCCAGGAGCTCCCCTCCCCTTCGACACTTCCGCCACGCTGCCCTCCAGGGAAGACGTGTCCCCTACATTGGCCTGGGTGGCCGCGGCTGAGGGTTCCCCTGATGGGCCGCCTTCCTCTTGCTCCTCCTCCTGCTCCTCCTCGGAGGGTCTGTCACTGGCAAGTTGAGGGACCTCCTCTTGACCATCTGAAAGCAGGAAGGCACAAGAGTAGCTTTAGAGTGAGGAGAGGGCGTCAGTGCGGGATGCATGAGTGGTGGCATTCAGCACATTGGTCGGACAGTGGCAAAGGATGTAGATCTGATGCGCAAGTGGGACGAGAGAGGTGCAAAAGGTGATGTCCTTACCATTGCTGCCCAGAACAGGGTCGGCATCTCCACATGCAACGGGCCCAATCACCCGGCCACCCATGAGGCGCTCCACGCGATGTTGCAGGTCGGTGAGTGGCTGGAGATGGGGTCGGCCTCCCCCGGTCGCAGTCCGCCAGCTTGGCCTGCAAGAGAAAGGACGGCCTCTAAGTACAGTGTGTCGCCGTGATCTTGTGTGCACTGCCTCCCATGGTGGAATAGCCTGGCCAGTGTGTCGCCATGATCTGGTGTGCACTGCCTCCCATGGTGGAATAGCTTGGCCAGTGTGTTAAGTGCAGAATGTGCAATTGATGCTCATGCCTGTCCCATAGCTGCTGGATGAAGGCTGGCCATTAGAGCTTTCAGGTCCCTTTGCCCATAATGTGAGGTGCACATGCAAGGATGAGGAGGTCACTGGAAAGGGTACTCACCCTGACAATGCGTGTGAGGTCATTTAACTTTTTGCGGCATTGGACACCGGTCCTGGGGACGTCGCTGTTGGCTGACAGCTTGCTGGCGACATGCCTCCAGGCTCTCCTGTAGACGCGGACCGTCGCCTTCTTGCCATTGTCCGGGTACAAAACATGGCGCCTCTTCTCCACAGCAGCAAGCAGCACACTCAGATCACGCTCTGAGAAGCGCTGCGCACGTTCACGGGCCCTCTCCATGTCTTCAGGCGCTATTTGGGTCCAGCAGCAGTGTTCAGGCCTAGCTGGAGGGCTCCACTATCCAGGGCGTGGCAGCAGACACAGTCGACCCTTCCCCCTTAAGAGCTGGCCGGCGCCAGGGTGTCTGCTGTCAATCACGAGATGGCCACACCTGCGCTGCACCCGGCCTCGGCGCTATCGATCACCACCTCCGGCTTAGCGCCCAAAGAGAGGCGTCCAGCAGCAGTTTTAGCGCTCGCCCGAACTAGTAGGGCGAAGCTAATGAATATCAGAGAAGTGGCCTAGATTTGGCGGCGGCCGCAAACTTTAGAGGACGCCCCACTTTTGCGCCCCAAAAGTGGCGTCAATGAATTTCTAGGCCAATGTGCTTCTTCATCCAATGCACTACATTTCCCATAATGCATTGCAAATCACCACTATGGTATCCCATGTGGGACAATTCTAATACACATTCAAAATACACAACAGTGTCGAGCTGGAGGAGTTTACAGTGATAGTGAGGGGTAAAACCATGGAGGGATTTGAAATCAGTGATGAGAATTTTAAAATCGAGAGTTTGCCAGACCGGGAGACAATGTAGGTCAGTGAGCACAGGGGTGATGGACGAGCAAGGTGCAGAACACACACCGTCTGGGGACAAATCCAATGAAGAGGAGGAGGATGAGGTGGAGAAGGAGGATGAGGAAGATAGCGATCCCAACACAGCACCAGCTGCTCACACTGCTGCCTGGGATGCCAGGGATTCCCTTATAGCTGTATGGTTCAGTTAGTCATAGCCACTAGACTGAAGCAACAATCACATCCAACGGCAACTCTTGCCGCCACCCCGCCCCCCAATCCCACTGAAACAAAGCATCTCCCATTGGTCCCCGTCAATTCATGTCTTCCCATTCATCAACAAGCAACTGAAAAGGCCACTTGCCAGCCAGCAACCAAGAATAATACATTTCATGTGATTCTACTAAGCAATGGAAACTTAAATTAACATTTTGCCATACACCAACGTGCATACCTTTTGTTGAAATGCAAAGCTTTACTCTTCCTTTTCCACGTGGTGAATCCCGTGTGGCTTCATCAGAGGTACAGGCAGACTGCTCAGGTCCCTGCCCTGACTGCTGAGATGCTCTTGACCGACGACATCTGGGTGTTGGAGATCCCCGCCAAATACTGCCCCACCTGCACCTTTGCAGTGTAGATACAGCCATTGGGAGAGGCAGGATAGTGGGTCTGACTTGGGGGGGGTGGGGGCAATGGGTGAGGATTGGGAGCGCTTGGAGAGGAGTTCCCAATTCCATGTCCCCTTTCGCCATCATCTCATGGGCCAGCTGCACTTCACTCCTACCACTCTGCTGGATAGCAGCTTGGTGCAAATCAGTGATGTTCTATTAAGCCAAGGCTAAGGAGTCTGTAATTCTATTTAATCCACCAGCCACCCAGAGTCTGCATAGCCATGGTCAAGGCCTGCATGGACTCATTTGATTGCCACGATTGATGTTCCACAGATTTGGCCAATCTATTCAGGGAAGAACACATCCTCGCAATGCCCTGTGACATCAACTCATTCATGCTTGAGGCGGACTCCTCCATTCTCCCTGCAATCGTGGACAGTGTGCATGGGAGGCCTATCAGTACATCGCAGATTTGCTGCTGCCCCTCAATGATTTTCCTTTTCATCGACAGCCCCTGGGGTACAGCATCTGCGTCCAACTGAGCAGAGCTCGGAGAGGGCTGTGCCCTCTGACGCGGACTCTCCACTGCTGTCCCTGCCACCATTGTCTGCTCTTGCTCACTTGTGAACCATGATTCACCAGGTGAGATCCCACCTAACTCTCTAACTGGTCCCACCAAAGTGCGAGTATCTGAGCTGGAGCATGGTCAGAATGAGTCCTGTGACGGTGCACTCTCAGAACAATTGAGCTCCTCTGAGGAGTCATTGTCAGAAAGTCCAAGGACTGCTGTTGTACCCGTGAAGGCCCTGGCAGAGAGAAAAGACATGAATTAGTACTGGCAATGTCAAAATGTTGCTGCTAAGCACAACTAAGATGATCACTCACTCCTGAAACAAGGTAAACATGACTGAGTGTTGTATAACATGTGGTTCTCTGATATTTAATTGTGTCACCAGGTAGCTGGGAGGTCCCAATCTCTCCATCTCTGATGCTCAGCGACATAGATATGCCACTGATCTCCATGACCTTGTCCTCAGATAATGTCAGCTACACTATGTGTGCTGGCCCACCCCCGGTCCTCTTACTCTCCCTTGAGTTCTCTGTTCGCTTCTCCAACGGGGAAACGACAAACCTATGAGTGTCTGTAAAGTATGTAAAAGCAAAATACTGCAGATACTGGAAATCTGAAATAAAAACAGAAAATGCTGGGAATACTCAGCAGGTCAGGCACATCTGTAGAGAGAGAAACAGAGCTAACGTTTAAGGTCTGCACTTGCTTAAAAATCTGTTACATATCTAAATTTTTTCAGTTCTGACGAAGGATCATTGACCTGAAACGTTAATTCTGTTTCTCTCTCCACAGATGCTGCCTGACCTGCTGAGTATTTCCAGCATTTTCTGTTTTTATTTCTGTAAAGTATGTGTTCACCCGATGGATGCGGTGCATTTGGTGCGGGTGACTATCAGGCTTCACATTGCATAAGGATTGGGCTGAGTAGATGGATAAATGGGGAGGTGAGGAAGTGCTTAGAAGGTGAATAATGGGTGCTGTTCAAACTTAAGTGGGTATGAGGAATGATGTAATGAAATATGCTTAACAAGATAGAGTGAGAGTGGGTGGGCACTACAGGATGTAGGTGAATCTGCAACTGTACTCACCTTCCCTGACCTGGTTAGGTCATTAAAGTGCTTCCTGCACTGGATCCAGGTACGGGACACAATACTCCTGCTGCTGACCTCCTCAGCCACCTCTAACCATGCCTTCTTCATGACAGCAGCAAGTTTCTTCTTCCTGTTGCTGAGGAAGATTATCTCCTTCCTTCTCCCTAGTGCCTGCCCCCAGCAGTGCACCAAGCGAGGTGCTGTTAAAGCGGTACACAGCCTTTGAACATCCTGAGTCCATCTTGTACAATTGCCACCTCTATGCAAAACCTCCCAACCCCTCTAAGTTCCATCTTCGAATTGGCCCTTTAAATACTCGAGTTGAGATCATGTCATGTGGGTACATTGGAGGTGCAAAATCCGGAAGTGAAACGATAATTTGGTATCCATGTTGAAATCGCACATTCCACGTCCCAAAACTTCTTCTGGGTTTGACGCTAGGTATCGCCCCTCCCAACCCCACTCAGAACCTGCCTCAGGGTTATTATCGGGACATCTCAGAAGGCAAAACAAAACATAGAATAGTCTGGCTGCAGCTAAAAAGGCAACAAAAGACATGATTCTATAGAACTAGAAGCAATAAAAGAGCTACATATATATAAAATCATTCAATAGGTAACACTGTCCCCAGTCTATTGAAATCAGAGTGCAACATTTTACGACACTGTCCCTCACTCGATTGGAGGGCCGATCAGGCAATCAGCGCAGATGTCAATGTGTCCAGTAGGGACCTCCTATTTCCTGGTTATTAATTATAATGATGACACTGCTCTCTGATGCTGAGGTCACATTGGGCTAATTTAGCCAGTCACCTCAAAGGACTAAGGGAGTGCCAGTAAGCCAGCAGGAGCAGCCAGTCAGAAACGCTACCGGTGGCTGCAGGGTCATCTGATGACCGAGCACGATTGTGCGGCAATGCTACATCCATCCCCCCAATCCCCATGAGCAGCAGCAACCTGTCACCACACTTACTCCTACCACCTGCACAGCACTTAGAAAGACCATCAGAATTGTTTCAAAAGGGCCCAGATCACTGACTGTCACCAAGGAGAAGTACCATAGTGCAAAACATTGATGCCACATACTCAATTCACTTGTACAGAAATTAAATGGTAGAAATTTGTTCAAGTCTAGGCTCAACTGTTCCTTTGACAAGAGACATATTGAGATAGTAGCAGACAGGTTAATGGCTATGCATAGTAGTTAAGGTGCAGCAGATTGTAATGGTTGGCATGTGTTTGGGCAACCGTATTGTAAACAATCAGGCAGGAATGTGTGTGAGGGATCGGACTACTTACTGAAGTAAAAGTTTTGTCAATCAGCGACTGGTGATTGAGCCTTATTTGCTGCAACTTGCCTTCTTTAATTTCTTCCTCCTCTTGCTCATCCAGCTTTAGGAATGTCATTAGAATCCCTAAAGGGGCTCCCATGCAAACTGATTTACTTGCTATAAGTGGAAGATGCAGCTGACAGCAAGGTTGATACATGAAAAGCAGTGGGAAAAAAGTCATCCAATGCAACAACTCGGGGTAGCACACCTGTAGGAAATAATGCAGCACCCAAAATACAGCTTAAAGTATCCAATATAAAAAATCAATCCTTTGAACCAACTGTAACCAGTCCAGTACACCTTTTATAAAGCGACTCCCAAAACCCAAGCCATCAAATCCTTCCTGCAACCATTTCATAATTTAATGGCCTTGGTACCCGCAAATGGTTTATGTCTAACATCTCAGTGAGATTAGGATAACCATCACTTTATTCAACTATGTAAGATTGTGTATCTGTATCCCAAGTTGGGCTTCAAAAGATTTTTCAGATTGTGTGTTCCCCTCTTCGGGGTTCATTGTGATAGAGTAATTTTCATGATTAGCCATTATTAGCTATTTGACCGAGAAGAGATTTTTGTTTTATAATACAACAGACAAGGGCTAGAATATGAGCTCAGGTTTTGTGCTTTAAGGGTTAATTCACAAAGGTACAGCCTCTTCCCATTTATTTTTGGCATAGGAAAAGGCTGGAGCCACATAGACAAGACAGCATTTGTATAATAATGAACCTACGATTGAAAACTACTTTCCATAACAATCTGAGATAGTAGGGAGTTTATCATTTCATTTCCAATGCTTCCTGTAGGCATTCATACCTGAGATGGTGCGAGAAAACATGTCCTTGCATGCCAGCATGGGATTATCATAGAAATCCTCTCGAGAGCTGGATAATGAGCAGTTCTATTGGCCAAAATTCCTGTCCAGGGGAACACAAAAAGAACAAGTACCGACTGTTGCAGGTCAATTGGAAAAAATTCTGCCAAAGGGCTGGTAGGGCCTCGGCCTGTCAACGTAAAGAAGGGAGACAACCAAGTCCAGAGAACACTTTGGTTTGATTCAATGATAAAACTGTTGCATAGACAGTTCTTCATGAGAAAGAGAAATTGATACGAGTTAAAGTAAGATTAAATTCATTATAACTGTTACTCTTTACTGTAATATATTATCACATTGTTTAGTATGAGCATGCTCAGTTCGCTCTGGCCTAATAAAGCAAGCACATGGACTAGCAACTCATCGTGTCTCTGTCCTTCATTTGTTGTACCCACATATATTACATTTTGGTGATGAGGATGGGATCCCAAAACCATTTTTACGGATCATGGAAGGACACCGTGTTCAACCTTCGAGTGGACAAATTTAAAGTGAATTTGTGACACGTAAATTGAATTTTTGCAATGTTTTACCGTTAATGTTGATGCAGAGTAATCTGTACTTCGCCTTCATGTGTATGTATACACAGCAACAGCAGCGTTCATTCTCACAGGTACCCAGGTAGCGTGCTGAGTCACTGTTCGACAGGATCGGGATAATCATGGCCGCATCTACGGGATTCATCGGAGGCCTCGGCATGTATGACCGAGCTTGCGAACTGTTCAGTTCTTGCACTGAGTAGATGGAGATATATTTTAAGGTGAATAATGTTATGGAGACTGAAGGTGCAGATGAGAATGTTTCAGCTCAAAATAAAGTATTTCGTGAATGGAAGGAAGCAATTTTTCTAACAGAGATCGGGCCAGATGTTTACGGAACGTTGACAAACCTACTCGCACCAGGGAAAGCAAAGGATGAGTTGTTTGAAGACATTGTTGAGAAACTCGAGGACCATTTCGACCCAAAACCATTGGAAATAGCAGAAAGCTATAAGTTTGGTACCAGAAACCAAAAACAAAGTGTAACCATCAGTGAGTACATTGTAGCTCTTAAGAACCTGTCTTTGCATTGTAACTTCAGCACATTTTTGGATCATGCGTTGCGAGATACGTTTGTGTGTGGACTGGTGGATGAATACACACAGTCAAAGTTACTGAACACTCCAAACCTAATGTTTGATATAGTATGCAAAATTGCCCTATCTATGGAGATGGCGTCTAAAAATGCTAGGGAGCTCCGTCCAACTCAAGTGACTAGTGCAGCCAAGGTCTACAGTCACAAAGCCACCACCAAAACTAAAGCTGTGAGACCGGGTCAAAAGCATGCTGGTGAGAACAGATCAGTGAATTCTTATCACTCACCACAGCCCTGCCAATACAGAAATGCAAAATGTTTTCACTGCCAGAAGCAAGGCCATATTTCAACAGCTTGCAGAGCTAGATCTAAAGCATTCTAATGGCAATGCAAAGCAGTGACAACAAAAGGGAGGAGTTCACAATACTGAAGTGAACACACCTGATATTGAAAATAGGGGCTAGAAATTGGGCTCCTTTGCGCCTCCCGTTAGCACCTCCAGGTGGCGCTAATGGGGCACAAATGGTTTTGCGACTGGGCGCAGCGATATCAACGCCTTCTGCTAAATTCGGCGGGAGTTTTGCGTCGGGGGTAAGATGTTGCGCCTCGATCTCCTGTGCCTGGAGATTGTGATGTCATTGGAATGCGCTGCACCCCAGTTATGCCCTGGATGGAAATTTCCCTCTCACCCCCTGCTTGTGTGCCTGCCGTTAACAACAAGAGGAGGCAGCTTTCAGTTGGATGTCCCGTGGAGGAGCGCTATTTAAAGGCGTCCACATCCGGTTTAGTTTTAGTCGGCCAACAATGCTGCGTTGTTAATTTCACATAGGCAAAGAGGCCTTTTGACCGATTTGACCGATTTGCATTTTAACGAGTGTTCTGGCACATAAAGATTATTGCGTTTCATTGAGGGGAGATTTGAAAGTGCAATATTTGGATCCTTTCATGGGGGCTGTGCTAGCACTGGACCACGCCCCCCAGTGTTAACGTCGGAGGCCACTGATGCACAGAGAAAGAGTACAAAATATGGCCCGAGGTAGGAGGGCCAACAGGGCTCTCAACTGGAGGCCTAACCACCCAGGGAATTCTGGCAGCAGTTCTCCTACATGAATTTCACTGAGGACCAGTGTGTTAGAAGGCTCCGCTTCAGCAAGGACATGGTCACAGAGCTCTGCCACCACCTGCAGCCTCAGATCAGGACCACCACGGCTCTCTCAACTTCTATGCCAGCGGATCATTCCAATGTGCGACAGGCGACATCTCCAACATCTCCCAGTTTGCCATCCATTGCTCCATCCACCAGGTCACAGACGCTCTGTACAGAAGGAGAAGGGACTACATTTCCTTCCCCATGACCAGAGAGAAGCAGCGCGAGCGTGCATGTGATTTTGCAAGGATTGCGGTTTCCCCATGGTGCAGGGCGCTATTGACTGCACCCAAGTGGCTTTGCGGGCACCTCATCACAATCCTGATGTATTCTGTAACCGCAAAGGCTAACTCCCAATTAATGTGCAGTTGGTGTGCAACCACACACGGCGAATCCTGACCGACAATGCCCGCTATCCTGGCAGCAGCCATGATGCCTTCATCCTGCGCCAGACCAGTATGCCAGATCTATTCCAGCCACCACATCAAGCTTGCAGCTGGCTGCTGGGAGACAAGGGTTTTCCGCTCTCCCTGGCTCATAACTCCCCTCATGACACCTTTCCGCAACCCCAACACTCCTGGCCAGCACTCATATAATGAGATAGCAAAATACTGCGGATGCTGGAAATCCGAAATAACAACAGAAAATGCTGGAAAAACTCAGCAGGACAGGCAACATCCGTGGAGAGAGAAATAGAGTCAACGTTTTGGGTCAAAACCCTTCTACAGAACTGAGGGAAAAGGCAGGAAATGAAACAAAAGGCAGTTTGGGGGCTGGGAAAGGGGGGAGGGGATGAAAGAAGAGACATTAAGAGATATTCAAGGTGAGACGAGATAGTAATAGGACAGGTAAAGAAACAAACAATGGCTCTAAATTAAGTGTGAAATGCGCTGACAGAGTGAGAGACAGCTGCCATGTGGGAGAGAGAAAAAAAAAAGGAAAGGTCACAAACCAAAAGTGTGGATAAAAAATATAAAAATATAATAGGGGCCGAGGTTATGAGCTGAAGTTGTTGAACTCGATATTGAGTCCAGAAGGCTGTAAAGTGCCTAATCGGAAGATGAGGTGCTGTTCCTCGAGTTTACGGTGAGCTTCCGTGGAACAATGCAAGAGGCCGCAGACGGTAAGATCCGAGTGGGAATGGAATGGTGAATTGAAATAACAGGCGACCGGAAGCTCGGGGTCCCCCTTACGGACTGAACGGAGGTGTTCTGCAAAGCGGTTACCCAATCTGCGTTTTGTAGTGTATGTACCCGTCTACCTTTAAGAGAACTATTGTATGTAACCGTTCACCTTTAAGAGAACTACTTTAGGTGTGGCACTACTTGTTTGGCTTCTGTATACTGTAATACCGACAGTGACCACACCGGTATATAAGTGTTGTGGCATGATTCCTTGGGCAGATTCGCCCTGACCTTCGAATAGTAAAGACCTGTTTGTTTGTTACTCCTGAAGTCTGTGTCGTTATTAACTGTACAACCCACAGACTTTACAGTGGCGACGAGTCCGATCGTACCCTGCAGCAAGACTACCAAAGCAACTAAAGAGCGTCGAAGAGAGGCAACCGCCCTCGTCGTTCTGCTGGAAGAAAACACGAGGCTGCAGCAATAGAAAGGAGGAAGACTTTAGCAACAAAAGCTTCCATCAGCAACAGGCACTGACTACCCTTCTACCACGGTGCGGAGTGAGCCGATCAGCGGGAAACAAGGCGGCCGCGGAGACTGTGAGTAGGGAAAGTGTAACGAAATCCGGAGGATAAGGGCTGTGCACTCGACCACGGTCGAGGGGGAGCAGAGCTGGTCAGGAAGGCGGGTCCAACAGCGTCGTGAGATAGCCGGACCGCGATCGGCGGGAAAAGCCGGGCAGCGACCGAAGCCACGAAGCGCTGAGACCGGGAGCAGGCGCGGGAAGAGAGAAACTCAGCCGCAGCCGGGGACGGAAGCACCGGACTGCGTGAGGGCTGGGAGGCGAACGGGAGCCGGGCGTGTGGGAGAGGCAGAGCTGACCAAAGGAGGCTGCGCGAGAGCCAGTCCAGCGGCTGAACTGTTCTCCACCAACGGGGTACCCAGCGCCGGTAGAGCCGAACGTGGGGGAGAGAGAGACAGAGCCGAGCAAGGGGAGAGAGACTGCGCGAGAGCCAGTCCAGCGGCTGAACTGTTCTCCGTGAACGGGGTACCCAGCGCCGGTAGAGCCGTGCGAGCGGGAGAGAAAGACAGAGCCGAGTAAGGGGAGCTGTGCGGAAGCCAGCCCAGCAGCTGAACCTGTCCGCTGTGGGGAAAGCGTACCCCTCCCACCAGGGAAGAAACGCGGGAAGCCGCCATTAGGCGGAGAAGACGACAGACGCGGGAGACCGCCATTGAAGGGGCGGGGAGAGAAGGAAAGAGCGGGAAACCGCCATTTTCGCGGGAAAAACCGCCATCTTAGAAATAAATAAATAATAAATAAGAATTTAAAGAAATACTTGTGCTGCTCCCAAGGAAAGGAAGATGCCTAAGCGAGGGAATATTAACGATTTTAATTCTGAGATAGAAGACTGGGCCACGTACGTGGAACGCATCGAGATCTATTGTGAAGCCAACAAAATAGAGGAAGACGACAAAGCGATAACATTGCTAAACTCGATGGGCGCAAAGACATACGGGCTCTTGAAGCATCTACTAGCACCAGCTAAACCGGCGGATCAGACTTTCGAAGGGATTGTGGCTGTTCTGAAGGACCACTTGAACCCCACACCGTTGATGTTGGCTGAACGATTCAAATTCTATGCAAGAACGCAACGGAAAGATGAAAGCAACGCGGAATATTTGGTCGAACTGCGTAGGCTAGCGAAATGCTGCCAGTTCGGAGGGAATCTGACAGAGGCACTGCGAGACAAGTTCGTATGCGGATTGTCCAAGGAAGCGACACAAAAGCGACTACTCGAAGAGAACGACCTCATACTTGACAGGGCTGTCCTTATAGCCGCATCGCACGAAGCCGCAGTGAAAGGAACGGCGGAAATGCAGCTAAAGGCGGCGGCACTCGGGGTGGACCAAATTACCTCAAGTACAACAAAATGCTATCGTTGTGGGAAGACAACACACGACCAGAATCAATGCTGGTTTAAGAACCAAGAATGTAGGAAATGTGGCAAACTGGGTCACATCGCTAAGGTATGCCGGTCAGGGAAGAAGACCAACAACCAAAGGAAGCCACCACAAGAAAAGTACAACAAGGTACACAAGATGGCTGAGAAGAGTTCAAACGAACAGAATTCAGACTCAGACCCAAACAGCCAGGAGCTGGGTAGTCTGAGAATTCACAATGTGAGTAAGGAAGCTGACCTACAAACTATCTGGGTCATACTAAAAATAGCTGGAGTCCAAGTAAGAATGGAGTTGGACACTGGATCAGCTCTATCAGTCATAAATCGAAGGGACTACCACCGGCTATTCTCTCACATACCCTTAAGAAATACCAAGTTCATATTGCAGACATACACGGGTATAAGGTATACCCCATGGGGAAGATAAGAGTCAAGGTGAGAGATAGGGGTAAAGAACACCCAAGAATGAACTTGTACGTATTATCTGAGGGAGGACCACCACTTCTAGGACGAGAGTGGATCAAGAAAATAGACATGGAATGGCACTATCTAAAAGCCATAATGAGTGAGGACTCGGTGCAAGCTATCAGCTCAGATTCTGAAACGGATGACGATAAGACCAACTCAAATATGGAAGACAAGGCTAAAATGAACTTGCCGACTATGGTGGAGAAAACGAAGACATGCATAAAGGCTTATGCTACCGAGAAGAATAAAGCTTCAGAGCAGAACTCCAGTTTGACAGGGAATTCTGAGCCTGTTCAAGTTAAGGACTTATCCACGACGGAAGAACACCGAACTCGGACTCAAACTTATTTCAAAGTACGACAACAATTAGAACAGTTGAGTTACCGTCTCGTACAAGAGATGAAAACAATGGAAAAGTTCTGGGACACCGAATGGGAGATCCTGGAAAGACAGCAGAGGCAGCTAGCTCAAGCAAAGAGCGACCATAGAGCCATCGTGACCAATTACCGATCACATCTCCCTTATGATGTTCAGGAGTTAAAATATTTGCATGATCTAGAGATACAGCATAAAGGCAAACCACGCTACACTGAGGATTTTGTTCTGCAATTGGAGACGGAGCTAGTGCAAGCAAGGTTAAGAGAAGCTGAATCGCAGTGTGCACTTAAAGATATGCAGAAAAAAATCTTGGACATGGAAAAGAGAAACGCTTCTTTACCTGATGTGAATAATGTGGCCATGTTGCAAGAGGAGCTTATAGGGGCGAAACTGAAAGAAGCTAAGCAAAGGATGTTGGAACTTGAAACACAGAACCAAATCAGCAGTAACCAGCTATGTCGAGCAGAGAAGGAGTGCTATGGTCTACATGAGAAGGTGCAATATCTCTCAGCCCAGAATAAGGGACTACTCACTCAGTTAAATGAAAGTAATCGGAAAATGGCTGAGATAGACTGCAAGAATAAAGAAGATTTGATGGCAGTGAGACTTCGAGAGGCAGATAGCATAGCAGCCTTGGCTGAACTCCAACAGGAAATTGCGAAAGAAGCAAATGAAGAGGAATCTTCAGGAAGCCAGGATGTTATTCCAGTTCTTCTCTACGACTCCTTACAAGCAGAGTGTGAGAAGTTGAAAGAACAGTATGAACAGGCCCAGGCTACAATTCTGGAGGGGGTTAACTCGGCAACCTCTGAAAAGCTAGTTTCAGTAGAAGCATATGAACAACTAAAGGTTGAACATGAGCAAGAAGTCCAAAGGCTGCAGGAAATTCTTGATGAGCTCAAGGCCAAGACAGACTCATCGGTAGAAGTTCCATCCATAGATGAGAAATTAGAGGTGAAAGACATGGCAGAACATGAAAGACAAGATGTCCAAGAACTCATAAAAATATTGAAGGAAACCCAAGACAAATATGAGGCGGCAATGTCCGAGGTTCAACAACTTGAAGAACAGATTCAACTGGGAATCCTTTCAGTGGAAGAAAAGGAAACTGTAAGAAACACAGAGACTGTAAGAATGGTCCCTGAACATGAGCTAGAGAGCATCAGGGCGCAACTTTTCCGAGCGCTGAAAGCCAAAGTACAAGAGGAACAGAAGGTGGAAGCATTGGAGGAAAAGGTGGATGAAATGGAGAAGACTCTGATCCACAGTGTTCCCGTGGAAGAGTTAACGGTCAGCCAACTCCTTCATATGCTGAGGGAAAAGACTCTGCAATGGGAACAATCTGAACACGAGCTTCAATCTTCAACGGGAAGGAGTTCGGAGCTCTCAAAAGTTTGGGAAATAGCTGAGGTTGCAAAACAGACTTTACTGGGATGCCAAAAGTACGCTGAATCGCGTCTATGTGAACAACAGAATGTTGAAACAGCTGCTCCAGTAGAAGGATTGAATAGCCCGATCAATCAATCCCCGAGGGAAGGGGAAGTATTGAAATCACAAATGAGGTCATTAGTGAAGGATTTGCAGGAAACCCAGGAAGAGCGGGATGAAGATGAATGCATGAAGAAGTCTTTTCAAGAAAGATGTCTAGGGAAGGAACCACAGTCAGCTAACGTCCAGATGGGTAAGGAGGAAGTAGAAGGCCCTCTCGCTGGCCTAACTCAGGACGAACCCGAATATTACCATGACCTGTTGAGTGACACTGAATATTACGAGGATGTGGTCTGCCCAGTTTGTGATGAAAACTCCCAAAGTGCCGAAATCAGGATGAAGCACTTAAAGTCGAAGGAACATAGAGAGTTGGTGGCGCTACAGCTGGCAGCTGATAAGGGAGCCCCGAGAGTCTCCAAAAAGCAGAAAAGAAAAAGAAGAAGCAGAAGATGATAACTATCGCAAATATTATCACTTCTACCAGATCATGCGTGGACCCTACGAAAGGAGTTAAATCAGTTGGGAAGTAGGAAAATATCAAGGCAACCCAGTTGTTGTAAAAGTCAGCACTGCTGGTTCAGCAGGACGAAAGTTCAAGCTGTTACGTCAAGAAAAGGATATGGAGGAGTCACGCTAGCAATGTGAACCATCTACACCAAAGAGATGTTGTTCGGACCGAGTCAAGATCAGAGACTGAATCTGTGAACTATTCCCGCAGAGACTGAACCTGTGAACTGTTTCCCGCCGAGACTATGTCTGTAAATTGTTTTATATGAAGTTGAAGATATGTTATGTTTAATGGGGACTCTGTATGTAATAAGCTAAAAAGGGAGGATTGTAGTGTATGTACCCGTCTACCTTTAAGAGAACTATTGTATGTAACCGTTCACCTTTAAGAGAACTACTTTAGGTGTGGCACTACTTGTTTGGCTTCTATATACTGTAATACCGACGGTGACCACACCGGTATATAAGTGTTGTGGCATGATTCCTTGGGCAGATTCACCCTGACCTTCGAATAGTAAAGACCTGTTTGTTTGTTATTCCTGAAGTCTGTGTCGTTATTAACTGTACAACCCACAGACTTTACACGTTTGGTCTCCCCAATGTAGAGGAGACCACATCGTGAGCAACGAATACAGTATACTAGATTGCAAAAAGTACAAGTAAATCGCTGTTTCACCTGGAAGGGGTGTTTGGGGTCCTGGACAGTGGGAAGCGGGGAGGTATATGGGCAGGTGCTGCATCTCCTGCGCTTGCACAGGAAGGTGCCGGGCAAAGGGGAAGGGGTGCTGGGGGTGATAGAGCAGTGGACTAGGGTGTCTCGGAGGGAGCGGTCCCTTCGGAATGCTGAAAGGGGAGGGGAAGATGCGTTTGGTGGTGGGATCATGTTGGAGATGGCGGAAATGGCGGAGGATGATCCGTTGAATGTGAAGGCTGGTGGGGTGAAAGGTGAGGACAAGGGGAACCCTATCGTGGTTCTGGGAAGGAGGGGCAGGGGTGAGGGCTGAAGTGTGGGAGATAGAACGGATCTGGTCGAGGGCCATGTCAACCATGGTAGAGGGGAATCCTCGGTTGAGGAAAAAGGAAGACATGTCGGAAGCACTGGTGTGGAAGGTGGCACCATTGGAGCAGATGCGGCGGAGACGGAGAAACTAGGAGAATGGAATAGAGTCCTTACAGGAGGCGGGGTGGGAGGAAGTGTAGTCCAGGTAGCTGTGGGAGTCAGTGGGCTTGTAGTGAATGTTGGTCAATAACCTATCCCCAGAGATGGAGACGGAGAAGTCGAGGAAGGGAAGAGTTGGAGATGGACCATGTGAAGGTGAGGGAAGGGTGGAAATTGGAGGCAAAGTGAATGAAATTGTCTAGTTCAGGGCGAGAGCAGGAAACGGCACTGATACAGTCATCAATGTACCGGAAAAAGAGGTGAGGGAGGGGACCCGAGTAGGACTGGAACAAAGAGTGTTCCACATACCCTATGAAAAGGCAGGCATAGCTAGGACCCATGCGGGTATATAATGAGAGCCATGCTGCCACCAGGAACATCATTGAGCAGACCATCGGTGTGCTCAAGCAATGGTTCCACTGCCTTGACTGCTCGGGAGGAGCCCTCCAGTACTCAGCTGAGCGGGTGCCACTTTTTGTCATTGTCTGCTGCATGCTGCACAACTTGCCCATTATGAGGCTGCAGCCATTGCCACCAGGCATAGCCGCACCACCTCAGGAGGAGGAGGAGGTAGACAAGGATGAGGATGATGAGGAGGAGGAGGAGGGAGAAGAGGAGGAGGAGCAGGAAGAACAGGAGGACAAGCATCAGCGGCGGAGGAGGCAGCCACTCAATCGGCGTTCTGCAAGGTCCATGACCGCCTCATCAGACTTCATTTCCAGTGATTTCGAGTCCTCTTTCCAGTTGCTGAGCATGTCGCCATCATTCCATCACTTTTTGATTCCAAACCACACCCCAGAACTGAAATGAGACACAGCACCAAATCTGCAACATTCCAGTAATAAATTTATCAAAAACCATTAACCACCTATATACAACAGCAATATTGACTAATCATGCCTCCCCTCTTTACAGTCCCCTTTACTAATCTAGTGCTCCTATATAATGTCTCCCCAGTGGATGTCCCCACTCCCAGGGACCAGCCCTGTCCCTGGGAGTGGGAACAGCCATAGCCATCAGGGGATGCAGTTGCTCGCAGGTCGCCTCAAAGCCAGCAATGCTGAAAATGAGCATCTGCACAATGATACAACCTACCCTTTAAGAGCTGGAAGGAACCAGTGTGAAGGATCATTGCTGAATGCACTGCACCTGAAATTCTGGTAGCGCCCCTGTAGCACCCCACTAAGGTCATTGGTACTTGATTTAGCGCCCCACTTCCTTCCTGGGGTGCTAACACTGAATTTAGTAGAAGTTCAGAATCCTTAGCGCCTGGCACCAAAATTTCAAAATCTCAAAATTTAGTGCCCCAAATGGGACGATACCCAATTTCACCCCTTACACATCTACAGTGTCTATACCACTAGTGGCAGTGCTAGCAGTTGTGAGAAAGACTTCCATACAACGAGCAATATATTGATATGTGTATCGACACAGTGGCGGACTGCTCTATCATAGGTAAGGTCACATATGAGAGTAAGTTTAATCAAGTACCACTTACAAAGAGTACTGTAGAGTTAAAAACCTACTCCAGAGAAATCCTAGTGACATGTGGACAAATGGAATGTAAAGTTCAACACAATGGCCAGTCAGTAAAGCTGCCTATTATTGTAGCAAGCTACAACAACAGGCCAACTCTCATGGGCAAAGACCAAAGACTGATTGAGAAAGTTAAAACTAGACTGGAAAAACATCTTCAGTTTGGATGCTTCATTCATCACAATGCTGAACAAGTATGAAAGCATGTTCACAGACAGTTATGAGGGCATCACTGGGTATGACGCACATATCCGCATCAAGTCCAATGGGAAGCCTGTCTATTGTAAGGCAAGGCCGGTCCCCTATGCGTGGAAAAGTCAGGTCGAGGAAGAGCTAGCGAAGCTCAGAGAGAATGGAGTGCTAGTAAAACTTGATAAAAGTGAATGGGCTACCCTGATTGTGGTAGTGCCCAAAGCAGACAAAACTGTATGCTTGTGCGGTGACTACAAAGTTACTATCAATCAAGCAGTTGACGATCAGTAGTACCCGTTACCTACATCGCAAGATTTGTATGCAGCACTCTCTCAGTCAAAGGTTTTCTCCAAGCTTGACTTGTCGCAAGCTTACGCTCAGCTGAATGTTGACAAAGAGAGTCAACAGTATCCCACCAACAACACACACCAAGCTGCCATATGGTGTAAAGTCCCAAAATATTCCAGGCTACGATAGATAAAATTTTGCAAGGTGTTCTAAATTGCTTATGCAATCAAGACGATGTGCTGATCGCAACAAGAATAAAATCTAGAAGTGTTAGATATAGTGCTTCAAAGGTTGAATGCCCACAATGTCAAATTGAAAAGGAGCAAATGTGTTTTTGTGCAGCCTGAGCTTGTGTACCTTGATCTGAAAGTTGATGCAAATGGCTTGTAACCAGGGAAGGAAAAGGTTGATGCTGTCATCAATGCTCCAAAGCCACAGAACATGTCTGAGTTAGGATCTTTCCTTGGAATGGTCTAGTACTACACACATTTCTTATCTGAGTTAGCAACCATGTTGGCTCCATTGCACGAGCTCCTCAAGAAGGATGTCTAGTGGAAGTGGAAAAAAGCGCAACAGGAAGCTTACAACACTTGTTAGAGAAGCCTCTCTAGTGATGCTCTACTTGTGCACTACAACACAGCGTGAGCTTAAGTTAGCATGTGATGTTTCCAGCTAAGGTGTGGGAGCTGTCATAAGCCACGAAATGGATGACAGCCAAGAGAAACCAATCATGAACCCTCAGAAAGAGCAAAAGAAACTATGTGCAATTTGAAAAGGAAGCATTTGCCATAGTGTTTGAAATCATGAAATTCCAACAGTTCCTGATTGGTAGAAAGTTTACCCTGATAACCAATCACAAACCGCTCCTAGCAATATTGTGGCCCAAATCTGCCATCCCTGCAATGAACCCATCAAGAATGCAATGTTGGGCAGTGTTGTTGTCACAATATGACTACACGATTGAATATTGCATTTCAAAGCAAAACTTCAATCACAAATACCTTGTCCAGGTTATCACATGAAGATTCATGTGTTGGGAGTGAAGGTGAGATTTTCACGCTAGGTGTAGTTGACAAAGACTTTCCCATGAATGCAACTGAGATTGCAAATGAGACTCAAAAGGACTCAATACTGAAACAAGTGTCTGAAAACATCTTGAATGACTGGACTGATCAGTGCATGGACACAGATATGAAACCATTCCATAACCGTCATACTGAATTGCCTTGTGAGCAAGGTTGTATCAAGTGGGGAAACAGAGTGGTGGTACCTACTTCTTTGAGAGATAGAATTCTGGCCAAACTTCTTACTGAACATCCAGGGATTGTCAATATGAAATCAATTGCAAGAAGCTTTGTTTACTGGCCTGGATTGGACAGTGATCTTGAGTCACTTGTCAGCAAATGCAGCATTTGCCAAAATTGCAGAAACAAACCACCCGAAACTCCACTACAACCCTGGTCATGGCCAAGTAGACTATTTCAGACAGTACATGTAGACTTCTGTGAGAAAGCAAATTATTATTTCCTGGCACTTGTCGATAATTACTCAAAGTGGATTTAAGTGAAACACATAGGTTCAAATACTACAACTGAACGTACCATAGATGAGTTGAGGTCTATCTTTGCATGTTATGGCTTACCTGAAGAGCTTGTTTCTGACAATGGCCCTCAGTTCCATTCAAGATTTCAAGAAACGGAACAGTATCAAACACATTCTCATTCCACCATATCATCCAGCTTCAAACGGAGCAGCTGAAACGTCAGTCAGAATAGTAAAAGAACCAGGGTTGTTCGGGATTCAGCATGGAGCAACATTTGGCAAATTTCTTGCTGAAGTACAGAACTACTCTGCACAATACAACTGGACATACCCCAGTAGAACTCGTGATGAAGAGGAGATTGAGAACATGATTGAGTCTTGTTCAACTGAGTTGAACAGAAACAGTTGAGTCAGAAACGTCGTTTCAAACAAAACGAGTGTGTTCGTGTACTCAGTCCCCCTGGCAAGTCGAGTTCACACAAGTGGGATGAAGGAACCATAATAGAGGTTGGTGGAACCAAGAGATATTTGGTTGAAATTAGTGACAAAATCCGAAGTGTTCATGTAGATCAAATGATCTCAGCTGGAGATGAACCAAGACATGATCGTGAACTACTTGACCATGAACACATACATGAGTGTGACTCAGTTCAGAGTTCAGTAACTGAAGTACCAGGTTCAAACAAGTCTGAGATAGACACAAGTTCATCTTTGAGCTCGGAACCAAAACTAGACAGCCAGCAAATTGGTTCAACACCAAATCTTCTGTGAGGAGATCAGGAAGGCTCCGCAAACCTGTTATTAAATTGGATTTTTTAGTTCATTTGTAGGATTTGTAGTTCATTTAAAAGGAAAAAAGCCAGGAGTTTTGTTATGTGGTACATGTAATGCTGGGAAAGGTGGGACCATAGTTTTGTTGTATTTGAGAGGGGAATAAGAATTCTAAAAGGACTAAGAGTGTTAATAAATCAAGCCTGAAGGCTTTGTGTCTTAATGCGAGGAGCATTCGTAATAAGGTGGATGACTTAGCTGCACAAATAATTGGGATTACGGAGATATGGCTCCAGGGTGACCAAGACTGGGAATTCAACATCCAGGGGTATTCGATATTCAGGAAGGACAGGAAAAAAGGAAAAGGAGGTGGGGTAGCATTGCTGGTTAAAGAGGAGATTAACACAATAGTAAGGAAGGATATTAGCTCTGATGATGTGGAATCTGTATGGGCAGAGCTGAGAAATACCAAGGGGCAGAAAACGTTAATGGGAGTTGTATACAGACCCCCAAACAGTAATGCTGAGGTTCGGGATGGCATTAAATGGGAAATTAGAGATGCGTGCAATAAGGGCACAGCAGTTATTATGGGTGATTTTAATCTACATATAGATTGGGCTAAACAAATTAATAATAATACTGTGGAGGAAGAATTCCTAGAGTGTATACGGGATGGTTTCCTGGACCAATATGTCGAGGAACCAACTAGAGATCAGGCCATCTTAGACTGGGTATTGTGTAATGAGAAAGGATTAATTAGCAATCTTGTTGTGTGAGACCCCTTGGGGAGGAGCGATCATAATATGATTGGATTCTTCATTAAAATGGAGAGTGAAGTAGTTGACTCAGAGACTAGGGCCCTGAATTTAAATAAAGGAAACTATGATGGTATGAGGAACGAGTTGGCTAGGATGGATTGGGGAACGTTACTTAAAGGGTTGGCGGTGGATAGGCAATGGCACAAATATTTAAAGATCGCATGGATGAACTACAGAATTTGTTCATCCCTGTTTGGCATAAAAATAAAACAAAAAAGGTGACTCAACCGTGGCTAACAAGGGAAATTAGGGATAGCATAAGATCCAAGGAGAGGACATATAATTTGGCCAGTAAAAGCAGCAAACCTGAGGATTGGGAGCAGTTTAGGATTCAGCAAAGGGGGACAAAGGGATTAATTAAGAGGGGAAAATAGATTATGAGAGTAAGCTTGCAGGGAACATAAAAACTGACTGTAAAAGCTTCTATAGATATGTGAAGAGAAAAAGATTGTTGAAGTCAAGCGTAGGTCCCTTGCAGTCAGAATCAGGGGAATTTATAATCGCAGACAAAGAAATGGCAGACCAATTAAATACATACTTTGGTTCTGTCTTCACAAAGGAGGACACAAATAACCTCCCAGAGATGTCAGGGAACATAGGGTCTAACGAGAGTGAGGAATTGAATGAAGTCAGTATTTATAGGGAACTGGTGTTAGGGAAATTGATGGGATTGAAGGCCGATAAATCCCCAGGGCCTGATAATCTACACCCTAGGGTACTTAAGGAAGTGACCCTAGAAATAGTAGATACATTGCTGGTCATCTTCCAAAATTCTACAGACTCTGGAACAGTTCCCATGGATTGCAGGATAGCTAATGTAACCCCACTATTTAAAAAGGTGGTAGAGAAAAAACAGGGAATTATAGACCAGTAAGCCTGACATCGGTAGTGGGGAAAATGCTAGAGTCCATTATAAAAGATGTAATAGCAAAACATTTCGAAAACAGTGACAGGATCGGACAAAGCCAACATGGACCAAAAGGTGAATCATGCTTGACTAATCCACTGGAATTTTTTGAGGATGTAACTGGTAGAATAGATAAGGGAGAACCAGTGGATGTGGTGTATTTGGACTTTCAGAAGGTTTTCGATAAGGTCCCGCATAAGAGATTAGCGTGTAAAGTTAAAGCACATGGGATTGGGGGTAAGGTATGTAAGGGGGTAAGGTATGTAAGGGGTTTTCTTAGATCGCAGAGGTCTCTCTCTCTCCAGAGGCCTCCCTCTCTCTTGCACAGTAAAACCTTGAGTGGTTTGACCCACTCGCCCCTTAGGTTCTAGACACTGGACTTTGAGGCAGGAACTACAATGCAGAGAAAACTCTATAGACCAGGTTTAATGAAAACGAAATGAAACTTTATTGCATAAAGGAACAGATCAAACTGCAAGCCAATAAGGTACATGGGAGGGACAAACAAATCATAATACAGTACTGGCTAAGATATATACAGGCATATTATACTTTACAAAAGTCATCACGAAATGGGGAAACACACGGAACATCGAGGGACAACAACTCATTGTTAAAATTACCCCTTAAATGCCCACCCCCTAAGCCTATCTAGATCAGATTGTGAGGGGCCAGAAACATGCTCACCAATCCAGTTGGAAAGTATAGAGTTTTGAAAACGGTCTGCGTTTTGATCCTTCCAGGTGTCCTGTCTTCACGTGGTCAGCGCTGTGGGCTGCGACACTCTCTCTTCTTCCTCGAGGTGAAGGTCACGGACAGGCTGGATGTCAGCAGGCCTGGAAGTCGGTGCGGGGAGAAACCAACTGTTTTATCATTTTTGCATGGGTTTCGTCGCACAGCCCAGTTGGTTCACCATTTTCATATAAGTTTCATCTATCTTTGTCAGCGTCCCGGGGTTGGTCAATGATCTCCCGACAGTTACCCCGGGGCTAGATGCTGACTCGACCTCCCATCTCGAATCTCGATCCCCCGTCGTCTCCACCCAAACTCTGCACCGAATAGGGCTGCGTTTTTCGATGGCTGGCTATGTAAAGATGTAAAAGCCCAGCTGAAGCTCAAGATGAAGCCCCGGATCCTGTGAACCTCGATCGCTACCCCGGGTCTCCCAGATATACTTCTCAAAAGAGGCCTTTATCTCCCGCCAAATCAAGGTTAGTCTTTGTTTAACTTTTGGTGGGCTTGTAGCACAGCGGGGTAGTTATTGGCCCAGTGATTCCGTTCCAAATGCGTGAGTATGGTCGGGGTACTCACGCGTCTGGTCGGAGGAAATGCCGGTTTTCAGCATGCACAGCGCATGCGGGGAAAACCGGCATTTCCTGTCCTCTGAACGAAGGGGTTCAGAGGCACAGCGCGTGCGACTGCACAGGCAGCGCGTGCACAGTGAACTTCGTCGATTTCATTCATGGATTCAGTGAGGTTAAGTCCTTACAACTTACACATGAAAAAAGCATGTGTAAAGTTGCTCCAGAGGCTGCGGAGGAAGATATATTTTATCGTGGAGCTTCTGAAAGGCAATATTTTTGTTTGGGAAAGGGAGGAAAGTTATTTTAAGAAATGCTGAGGTAAGTTTTAAAGTTTAATTTATTTTTTTTAAACGGGTTTTCAGTACTGTAGGTAGAAGGAGCAATTGTGGCTGTGTGAATTGAATTTGCTGTGTTTATTAAATGTGAAAATGACTGTTCTAAAATGAGTAATGTTACATTTCCAACATTTTTAAGAAAGAAACTTTTCATCAGTAATATATTCTTTTAAGTAATTATGTATGTATGTCCGTATATATTCCTTTACGTATATGTATGTATGTATATATTCCTTTACTTATGTGTATGAATGTATGTATTTAATTATGATTTTCCAATAAGTTACTTTCTCTGAAAGTCATAATTAAATACATACATTCATACACATAAGTAAAGGAATATATACATACATACATATACACAAAGGAATATATACAGACATACATACATAATTACTTAAAAGAATATATTACTGATGAAAAGTTTCTTTCTTAAAAATGTTGGAGTCATTTTCACATTTAATAAACACAGCAAATTCAATTCACATAGCCACAATTGCTCCTTCTACCTACAGTACTGAAAACGCGTTTAAAAAAAAAAATTAAACTTTAAAACTTACCTCAGCATTTCTTAAAATAACTTTCCTCCCTTTCCCAAACAAAAATATTGCCTTTCAGAAGCTCCACGATAAAATATATCTTCCTCCGCAGCCTCTGGAGCAACTTTACACATGCTTTTTTCATGTGTAAGTTGTAAGGACTTAACCTCACTGAATCCATGAATGAAATCGACGAAGTTCACTGCGCACGCGCTGCCTGTGCAGTCGCACGCGCTGTGCCTCTGAACCCCTTCGTTCAGAGGACAGGAAATGCCGGTTTTCCCCGCATGCGCTGTGCATGCTGAAAACCGGCATTTCCTCCGGCCAGATGCGTGAGTACCCCAACCGTACTCACGCGTTTGGAACGGAATTACTGGGCCAACATTTTACATGTCAATAAAATGAAAAATTTAACAATTGCACGATTTGCCCCCTCGCATCTGCGACTGAGGGTCCAAGGAGGTGCATTGCGCAAGAGGTCATCGTCGTACGTATCCTCACACTGTTCCCTTTCGGGAACTGTATGAAGTGGTGGAAGGATTTCTGGCCACGTTAACGCTCCTTCCGTGACCATAACCATCTTCATACCAGCCATTAGGGTGGTTAGTCCTATGGCGTGAGGGTTTTACGGGCTCCCACAACCCATCTGAGGGGGGGGGGGCCACCCACACCAGCGGACGCAAGTATCTCGCTGGATGTCCACCCAGAATTTATAGTTGGAGCTCCGACTCCACTTGCCGGGACTGTCTGGAGCGGGGTTCGAAACCCTACTCCTTCTGGCCCAGCGGCGGGGATGCTTACCGCTACGCAAAAGGCCCACTCCACGCAAAAGGTGACACCCATACGTTTCCTGCACCTTTTCCCTCCCCGTGGCTGGAGCCCTATGCTGCCACTTGAAAGACCAAGCTATCATCTGTCCTTTTTGCGGTGCCTTGGACTTCTCATTACCAATGATGAGCAGGCGCTGCACCTCCACCTCATTGAGGAGATTGCTGAGGTCATCATCAGTTCAATTGTGAGTTCTTTTAATGCCGTGAATTGTGCTCATTCCAGCCATTTCACGTTGCTAATCGGAGTGGGCCTTTGGCGTAGCGGTAGGATCCCCACCGCTGGGCCAGATGTGGTAGGGTTTCAAACCCCGCTCCAGACAGTCCCGGCAAGTGGAGTCGGAGCTCCGGCTCTAAATTCTGGGTTGACATCCAGTGGGATATTTGCATCCGTGGGTGTGGGTGGCCCCCCCTCCTCGTATAGCTTGTGGGAAGCCCGTAAAACCCTCCCGCCATAGGACTAACCACCCTAATGGCTGGTACAAAGATGGTTACGGTCACGGAAGGAGCGTTAATCACAGCCATAAATCCTTCCACCACTTCATACAGTTCCCCAAGGGGAACAGTGTGAAGACACGTATGACGACGACGTTGCTAAATAAATAAAATTAAAAAAATTCTTTCAGGGCTTTTAAAAGTCTTTAAATTGCTTTAATTCTGTTTAAAACTACTTCAGATTCTTCAAAATAATGTAAACGTTTTTAAAAGTTTATAAAAGTTACCAAAAGCTTCATAAAAATACCAAAAACCTATTTGAAATGCTGCTCTGCATGTAAAAATGCTTTGCAGCTTGTGAGAAACATTGGGGGCGTGTCCTATTAAACTGAGACCTCAAGGGGCGTGTCTCAGTTGCACAGCGCGCTCCAGGCTTCGCGCTGGCTGCACTCCTGGGTGGCGTGACGTCAGATGCTGCCCGGGATTCTTCTCTTTCAAAAAGGAATTCCAGGCGTCCCTGGAGGTGAACGGCAGGCGCGTCGGGTAAGTGCAGATCGGGGGCTTGCACGCGCGGCAAGCCCCCGATCCGAATTTCTGCCCCATTATGTTTTAAACTACTTTGGGATGGCCGGTAACGGCCATCTCTGGTCTGGAATGACCCTGTATTGTTTTTAATGTCCTTCTGATGTCTTAAACGGTTCTTGCTGTTCCCCCTATGAATATGAAAGTGTTTTCCTTTGTCTGGGTAAACATTTAGATGGCCTTTATCGACAGGCCGATCTGACTGGATCTGCATCCAATCCATATGTATGTGGTTCTGTCTGGTTTTGTTTTCTCTGAAATTGCCTTCCAGAACCTACTGTGGGCTGAATCCACAATAAGCTGTCTGGGGACTGCAGGAACCATTTTAAAGTGTCCCAAAAGCTGGCCACGGGGTCTGGTGGCCATTTTGTATGCCACTTTTTCTGGGCTTCTTTTAAAACAGTCTTTAAAATTAAGGCCTCTTCTGCCAATAGACCCTTATAGGACAATGTTCAAATTTTGCGAATCTTACAGGTACTGTCTAGGTACAGCACGGTGGCATAGTGGTTAGCACTGTTGCCCACAGCGCCAGGGACCCGGGTTCGAATCCGGCCTCGGGTGACTGTCTGTGTGGAGTTTGCACATTCTCCCCGTGTTTGCGTGGGTTTTCTCCGGGTGCTCCGGTTTCCTCCCACAGTCCAAAGATGTGTGGGTAAGGTTGATTGGCTATGATAAATTGACCCTTAGTGTTAGGGGGGATTAAATACGTGGGGTTACGGGGATAGGGTGGGATATGTGTTGGTGTAGGGGTTACAGGGATCGGGTGGGATATGTGTCGGTGCAGGCTCGATGGGCCGAAATGGCCTCTATCTGCACTGTGGGGTTTCTGTGATTCTGTGATTCTGTGATAGAGAACTGGTTGGCAGACAGGAAGCAAAGAGTTGGAATAAACGGATCTTTTTCCGAGTGGCAGACAGTGACTAGTGGGGTACCGCAGGTATCGGTGCTAGGACCCCAGCTATTCACAATATATATATAAATGATCTAGACAAGGGAACCAGATGTAATATCTCCAAGTTTGCAGACGACACAAAGCTGGATGGGCGTGTGTGCTGTGAGGAGGATGCAGAGAAACTCCAGTACGATTTGGACAGGTTGGGTGATTGGGCATGTTAGATCCGTGGTTCAGTGGATAAATAATTACACGGATGCTGTACATAAACAAATAACAGGTCTTTACTGGAGGAGGGTAATCTCTAGACTGGGGTACAGAGGCATGCGCACAGCTTATATACCGGTGTGGTCACTGCCGGTACTACAGTATACAGGAGCTGTAAAAAGTAGTTCTGACTTAAAGCACATACACTACAATTCCTTCCTTTTTAGACTAATAATACCCCCTTAATATTCAAATAGCAATTTCATTTTTACATGTACATTCGATAACAAAAGTCCATTTATAGATTCAGTCTTTGGGGCGGCTTCCTGACCCTTTCGGGATAGCGCCTTTCCGGAGGTTCTTGTTCTTGGTGCAGAGGCGATTCTGACCCCCTTTCATCGGGTAGTTCATCGGGTTCCACTGCTACTGGGTCTGAAGTAGATACTACCGGTATGTCGGGTTCATCCCCAGGTACTCGAGACACGGGGTTGACGCATTCCTGTGATGTTAAGATCTGATCGACGTGGCGTCTCACAATGTTCTCCCCAACATCCACTGTGTACATTAATGGCCCCTGCCTTGTACATATCGTTCCGGGTTGCCACTTCTCTGTTCGATAGTCCCGGGCCAAGACTGGTTGCCCTACATTGAAGCTCCTTGTCGGCTTCTCGTTGATGTGCTGGAATTGTTTGTCCTCAACATTTCTTCACACATTTGGTCTGAGCAAGTCCAGACGAGATCTCAACCTTCGGTTAAAGAACATCATGGCCGGGGTCTGGTTGGTAACTGCATGTGTTGCGTTTCGGTAGGCTAATAAGAAATTGTCCATCTTATGCTGTAGTGGAATTTCCTCGTCGCACATGGCCTTTATCGCCTTCTTAAAGGTTTGTACGAACCGCTCAGCCAATCCATTTGTGGCTGGATGATACGGGGCGGATGTGTAATGCCTTACCCCATTCCTTTTCATGAATTTTTGGAACTCGTCGGACACAAACTGTGGTCCATTATCAGAGCAGATCTGCTCTGGCAACCCGTTTCTGGCAAATATGGTCCGTAGGACTGCAATCGTTTTCTCTGTAGTGGTTGAAGACATCCTTATCACCTCAGGCCACTTTGAATGAGCATCCATTGCTATTAAGAACATTGAGTCCATGAATGGACCAGCGAAATCAATGTGCACCCGTTGTCATGGAGAGGAGTGCCACTCCCATGGGAGTAGAGGGGCATGTGGTGGTGCATTTTGGACCTTCTGGCATCCTAAGCAGCTCTTAGTTAGGTCTTCGATTTGTTGATCGATTCCCGGCCACCACACATAAGCCCTAGCTAGGCTTTTCATTTTCACTCCCCCCAGATGACCTTCATGTAGCTCATTTAGCACTCTCTCCCTTAACTTGGGTGGAATCACCACTCTGGATCCACACATCACTGTCCCCTGGCATACTGACAACTGTTCTCTTCTGGATGAGAATGCTGGCAACAGTGAGTCGCCATGTGTTGGCCATCCCCTCACCGCCAATTCACATACCCGTGACAGCGTCAGATCATTGCGGGTCTCCTTCTCTATATCCGCGTTTGTTACTGGCAATCGTTCAATTATTGACGAATAAAATATCTCGATAGGGTCCACTGCTGGTGCTTCCTCCACAGTAGGCAGTGGCAGGCGCGATAGCCCATCAGCGTTCCCATGCTGTCTCGTGCTTTTATATTCTATTTCATATTGATTCGCCCCTAGAAACAGGGACGATCTTTATAACCACTGTGCAGTCTTTACTGGCACGCCCTTCTTAGGATTAAAGATGGAGACAAGTGGTTGGTGGTCAGTCAGCGAGGTGAACTTCTGTCCATGCAGATAGTGGTTGAATTTTTTTACTCCCCATACTAGGCTGAGGGCCTCCCCGTCAATCTGGGCGTAGTTGCGCTCGGCTGAGGTTAGTGACCGAGACACAAAGGCTACTGGCCTCTCCAACCCGTCTGGGAATTTGTGCGACAGCACCGCTCCAATGCCATAGGGTGATGCATCACATGCCAACCGAATTGGTAGTGCTGTGTTGAAATGGGCCAACACCTCTTTTGATGTGATCAATTCTTTACACTTCTGGAAAGCCCGTCTACGTTTGTCATCCCACTTCCATGGTACCCTTGTTTGCAGTAGGGTGTTCAGCGGGTGTAATACCGTAGACAAATTTGGTAAGAACTTGTGGTAATAGTTTACCAGCCCGAGGAACAACCTCAGTTGTGACACATTTTCCGGTGCTGGAGCCTTGACTACTGCCTCTATCTTGTCAGGGGACTTATGTAACCCCTCTTCATCGATGACGTGGCCGCAATACGAGATCTGTTTCTGGAAAAACTCGCAGTTGTGGCGATTAGCTCGTAGCCCATATTCCTTTAATCTGGCGAGCACCTTCTCCAAGTTAGCGAGGTGATCACCGTCATTTTCGCCCGTGACCAAGATGTCGTCCAAATAACACTGGGTCCCTGGATTCCCTTGCAGGACCTGATCCATCGCCCTTTGCCAGATAGCCGGAGCCGAGGCTACTCCAAACACCAGCCCTTTGTATTGATAGAGACCTTTATGGGTGTTGATCGTAAGGTAATGTTTCAAAGCTTCTTCTACCTCCATTTGCAAGTACGCTTGGGCTAGATCAATTTTGGTGAAGCGTTTACCACCAGATAGCGAGGCGAAAATATCCTCAATTCGTGCAATCGGATATTGCACCATGTGAAGGACTGGGTTCACTGTCACCTTAAAATCCCCACAGATGCAGACCTTCTTTGGTTCCCCAGGCGTATTACTCAACGACCTCTTCATTACAGGAACGATGGGTGTGGCCCACTCGCTCCAGTCCACTTTGGACAGTACTCCAGAATGTTCCAACCCTTCCAGCTCTGCTTCAACCGCTGGTCTGATCGCATAAGGCACTGGTCTGGCCTTCAGAAACTTTGGGCTTGCATTATCCTCTATTTTAATTGTTGCTGTTATTCCTTTTAATGTTCCTTGTCCCTCCTGGAACACTTCTTTTGCGTCAGTTAGCATTTTTGACAGTCGTCCAGGTGTGACGTCGTCATCCTTTTTGGCCTCCACCTTCAGTGCCTGTATGGAATGCCAATCTAAATGTATCTTTCAGATCCATTCACGTCCTAGCAGTGGTGGTCCTCCATTTGGCAATACATATATATCCATTTTAGGTATTTCCTGACCTTTATAAGTCACTTTCACCCTTATTTTTCCTTTGGGTAGACTTTTTGCCCCGTATACGTCTTCAAGACAATCTCTGTAACTTTCAAGGGTATGTGTGAAAATAGCCGCTTGTAGTCTCTTTGATTTATGACTGTTAGAGCTGACCCTGTGTCCAATTCCATTTCCACTTGGACTCCGTCTATCTTGAGTGTAACCCAGATAGTCTGGTGATCCTCCATTTCGGATACATTATGTAGTTTCAGACAACCCAGCTCCTTGCTTCCGGAGTCTGTGTCACTTTTCTGTTCGTCTGAACCACTGTCCATCACCTGGTGTACCTTTTTCTACTTCTCCTGTGGAGATTTCTTACTGTTGGTTTTCTTCCCAGACCTGCAGACTCTTGCTATGTGTCCTGCTTTCCCACACTGTCTGCACACTTGGTCCTTGAACCAACAATCTTTCTGGTCATGTGTTGTTCTGCCACAGCGATAGCACTTCCCTGTTCCATAGGTCATTTCATTGGTGCCATATTCTTGCGGTCTCCGTTGTATCTCTGCAGCGCCCCTTGCGGCTGCTTCGTGTGATACTGCCATACTGAAAGCTTTGTCCAGCGTAAGGTCCTTTTCTGATAGAAGCCGTTTCTGGGTTCCTTCACTTTGTAGCCCACACACAAACTTGCCCCTTAACGTGTCTGCTGGTCCCACTCCAAACTGGCAGTATTTCGATAGCTTGCGCAGTTCCGTTAGGTACTCAGCATTGCTTTCGTCTTTGTGTTGGTTCCTTTTATGGAACTTAAATCGTTCTGCTATCAGCAGCGGTGTGGGGTTTAAGTGGTCCTGTAGGATTTCTACTATGCTTTCAAAATTCTTGTTTACCTGCTCCTCTGGGGTTATTAGATTTTGCAGTAACCCATATGTTTTTGCACCCATGGAATTTAACAGAACCAGTGCTTTATTAGCATCTGGCACTTCATTCACCCTGCAGTACACTTCAATACGTTCCACATATGTCGCCCAATCTTCGACTTCATTGTCGAACATAGAGATACTGCCACTCTTCGGCATCCTTGGTTGTGCGTTAACTATCACCAATGGCGCCTCCCGCGCTTCCCCTTCTTCTCCGCTGGCACAAAATGGCGTCTCCCGCACTTCGCCCCATGGACCCTGATCAGCCCGTGATCCCTGGCTGTGCCCTGCGCGTTCTTCTCTTGATATTTGTCAACGCCACTCAGTCTAGAACCCGGCTGTTTCTTATCCTCTCTCTCTCTCCGGTTTGCAGTATTTTTCCTCGACGCCGCTTGTTGATCAACCCACGGCTGCGCCCTGCTCTCTTCACCCTCTTTCTTACCCCGTCGACACTGCTCGGCTCTCTCTCTCTGCCGTCGGTCGGCTCCAGCCGCCGCTGCTCGGGAAGGGTCTGCTCTGGACCTGTCGTCGGTCTCTTACTGCTCGTTGTGGCTGGGGAACCAAGCCCGGCTCTCCACAGCCTCCCCAGCAAAGTTGGATCTCTGCCTGACTGCTGGGCGGTTGCTCGCGGTCGACGCCCGTGTTCCTGGACTCGACTATTTTTCTTTTTTTTCTTTTTTTATGTTGCAGGTAGATTCGCATCAACACTCGTCGCCACTGTTAGATCCGTGGTTCAGTGGATAAATAATTACACGGATGCTGTACATAAACAAATAACAGGTCTTTACTGGAGGAGGGTAATCTCTAGACTGGGGTACAGAGGCATGCGCACAGCTTATATACCGGTGTGGTCACTGCCGGTACTACAGTATACAGGAGCTGTAAAAAGTAGTTCTGACTTAAAGCACACACACTACAGGGCAGATGCATGGCAAATGCAGTATAACGTGGATAAATGCGAGGTTATCCACTTCGGTGGTGTCATAAATCTCATCATCGAGAAACTATCTATGAAATAACACTGGACGGCCAGCTGGTGGCGCCGTCCAAGGAGTATAAATGCTCGGGCGTTGGCCCCAGCTTGCCAGGGACATTTTGTAAAGGCAAGGAGCTAGTGGATACAACTGGACTTCCATGTTCTGAAACAAGTTGATTAAAGCCTTGCTTTATGCTCAAACCAAGTGCGCAGTGAGTTTTATTACGTCAGGTGGCAAAAACAGGAAGGCAGATTATTATCTGAATGGCAATAGATTGGGAAAAGGGGAAGTGCAACGAGACCTGGGTGTCCTTGTACACCAGTCACTGAAGGTAAGCATGCAGGTGCAGCAGGCGGTTAAGAAGGCAAATGGTATGTTGGCCTTCATAGCGAAGGAATCGAGTACAGGAGCAAGGATGTCTTGCTGCAGTTGTACAGGGCCTTGGTGAGACCACATCTTGAGTATTGTGTGCAGTTTTGGTCACCTTATCTGAGGAAGGATGTTCTTGCCATGGAAGGAGTGCAGCGAAGATTCACCAGGCTGATACCTGGGATGGCAGGAATGACGTATGAGGAGAGATTGGGTCGATTAGGCTTATATTCGCTAGAGTTTAGAAGAATGAGAGGGGATCTCATTGAAACTTATAAAATTCTAACAGGACTAGACAGACTAGATGCAGGAAGGCTGTTCCCAATGGCGGGGGAGTCCAGAACCAGGGGTCACAGTCTAAGGATAAGGGGTAAGGGGTAAGTCATTTAGGACTGAAATGAGGAGGAATTTCTTCACCCAGAGAGTGGTGAACCTGTGGAATTCTCTGCCACAGAAGGCAATTGAGGCCAATTCATTAAATATATTCAAGAAGGAGTTGGATATATTTCTTGACGCTAAAGGGATCAAGGGATATGGGGAGAAAGCAGGGACAAGATACTGAATTTCGATGATCAGCCATGATCTCATTAAATGGCGGACCGGGCTCGAGGGGCCGAATGGTCTACTCCTGCTCCTATCTTCTATGTTTCTATGAATACATACATTTTTTTAGGGGGTAAGCAGTGTAATATATTATCCCATGGTTTGGTATGAGCATGCTCAGTTCACTCTGGTCTAATAAAGCAAGCACATGGACAAGCAACTCATCGTGTCTCTGTCCTTCATTTGTTCTACCCACATATGTTACAATTACTGAATGTAAAATAAAACTACTTAATGATTTGTATCTGCTTTCATCTCACCAAAGTGGTAACCAATCCCCCTTTTGGAAGAAAAGAGTAGCTCTCATGTACGAGGATCATGTTACTAAATTCATATAAACGAGAGGGTCTTACTGTTACAGACCCCAGTTACACTATTACATATCTAGATATTGGACAGCAAAAGTAAATTCCTGATCATGAAAGAGAAAAGTCTCCTAATGGGTGGGTTAGGCAATGCTATTCCTGATGGGTCTGCTTTACATATTCTAAAATTTGTAACGGGTATATCTGGGGCCTTCACAGGGACAGATTAAGCTTCATGTATCAGTTTGTGTTAAACACATTGGTTCAGGTTCAGTGTTATTAGGAGTTTGCAAAGTTGGCCTATTTTCATGCTGTTTTGCTGCTGATTTGACTTTCTGATCCCCTATGATTTTACTTTTAGCAAATCTGATGAATAGCCTTACATTCATAGCCAGTGAGCTAATTACAGGAACAAGGGTCACTGTTCAATCCGTGGACCATGCTACATTGACAGATATTTTGCACTAAAGTTACACTCGGTTCATAAGGAGCAAGGATATGTTTATAGGAGTGGTCTTTGGTGCCAAGCACGAGTAAAATATCTGATGAAGCCCTAAAGCATTAACTTGTTGGAGTCGCTAGAAATCAACAGGCTCTGGGACTTTTGTTGCAGCAAAGGCAAAACGCGTGTTACTTTATTCACCCTCCATGAGGACTGAGGGTCTCAGCCACGTTGCAGGGCTATGGCGTCATCACGCTACCGACGCATGATGTCATCACGCTACCGATGCTCTTAAAGGGACCCTGCCCCGATAACCCAACCAAGTACGTACATATAACAACATTGGCTATACATAGTGAATTGTGTTATTGTCCCTATGTGGTCTCCGCCACATACGTGCCCCCAGAATTCACTAGCACTGGCAATGTCAGTCGTTGGGGGGGCCGGATCACACGGTCGGAACGGCTCCTCAATTCCGGGGCGGGGACCGGGGGGTTCGTCGGAGGGACCTCGGGCGCTCAGTGGTGGACTGAGGGTGCAGAAACCGGAGGTGGGCCCCGCCTCGGGGGCTGTGCCAACTCAACAGGTCGGTCCAGATCCAGGTGGGCCGGCTTAAGACGGTCCACGGAAATGCAGTCCGGCTTACCGCCGACATCCACTACGAAGGTCTTGTCCCCGGTTTCCAGGACGCGGAATGGTCCATTGTAGGGTGGCCGAAGAGGCCCCCGGTGGGCGTCGTGGCGGATGAAAACGTACTCTGCCGTACGAAGGTCGAGCGGAACGTGGGACTGCGGGAGGCCATGCTGCGACATGGGCACCGGCGCGAAAACCTTGGCGTTGTCCAGAAGGTCGGACCGCTGACAGGCTGCGGACCAAGGTTCCGTTGCGTTGGGGACAAAATCCCCGGGAACCCGCAGCGGCTGTCCGTAGACGAGCTCGGCGGACAAGGACTGGAGGTCTTCCTTGGGGGCGGTCCTAAGTCCCAGCATGACCCACGGGAGTCTGTTGATCCAACTGTCGTCCCGGAGGCTGGCCCGGAGCGCGGCCTTCATGGAGCGATGAAACCGTTCGCACAGTCCGTTAGCCTGAGGGTGATATGCGGTGGTGCGGTGGAGTTTCAACCCGAGGCCTTGGGCGACAGCGTTCCAGAGCTCCGACGTGAACTGGGGGCCCCGGTCGGAGGAAATGTCAGATGGGGCGCTGAACCGGGCGACCCAAGTGCTGATGAACGCCCAAGCCACATCGGCGGACGTCATTGATGACAGCGGGACGGCTTCCGGCCATCGGGTGGTTCTGTCGACCATTGTGATGAGGTGGGTGAACCCGCGGGAGGGCAGCAGGGACCCCACCAGGTCCACGTTAACATGGTTGAACCGCCTCTCGGGCACCGCGAAAGGCGCCAACGGGGCCTTAGTATGGCGATGCACTTTCGAGCGTTGGCATACCATGCAGGTGCTGGCCCAGTCGCGAACGTCTTTCCTGAGCCCGTGACAGATGAACTTAGCCGCCACCAGCTTATGTGACGGCTTCCTGCCCGGGTGGGAAAGATTATGGACGGCATCGAAAACTTGCCATCTCCACCCGTCGGGCACGACAGGATGTGGCTGCCCAACGGAGATGTCGCACAGGAGTGTGGTGCCGGCATCGTCAAACGTGACGTCCGCAGGTTGAAGGCCCGTGACTGCCGTCCTGTAGGCCTGGACGTCCGGTTCGGAGGCCTGGTCGGCCGCCATGCGGGTGTAGTCAATGCCGAGGTTACGGCGCTGGTGACGGCTCGGGAGCGACAGTCGGCGACGGGGTTGTCTTTCCCAGCCACATGCTGGATGTCCGTCGTGAACTCTGAGATGAAGGCCAGCTGGCGTTGCTGACGGGCCGACCACGGCTCGGAAGCTTTGGCCATGGCGAAGGTCAATGGTTTGTGGTCCACGAACGCTGTGAATGGGCGAGCCTCCAGTAGGAAACGGAAGTGTCGGACGGCGAGGTAGAGGCCGAGAAGCTCGCGATCGAAGGTGCTGTACTTCCGCTCGTTGGGGCGGAGCTGCCGCTGAAGAAGGCGAGCGGCTGCCAGGTGCCGTTGACCCACTGTTCGTGGACGGTGGCGACCGCATAGTCCGAGGTCTCGGTGGTGAGAGCGATCGGCGCATCAGGTAACGGATACGCCAGCATGGTCGCGTTAACCAGGGCCCTTTTCGTGTTCGTGAAAGAATTGGCCATCTCCTCAGATCAGTCGACGGCGAGCTTGTCGGGCTTGCCTTTGAGGGCCTCGTAAAGGGGCTGCATAAGCTGGGCTGCTCGGGGGACGAAGCGATGGTAAAAGTTCACCATGCCCAAAAACTCCTGCAGGGCCTTCACGGTGAGGGGTCGTGGGAAGTCCATCACGGCCTCCACTTTCGATGTCAGTGGCATCGCCCCGTCCTTTGTGATTCGATGCCCGAGAAAGTCGATCGAGGACAGCCTGAACTGGCACTTGGTCAGGTTGACGATTAGGCCGTGCTGGCTGAGGCGTTGGAAGAGAGTCCGAAGGTGCGACACATGCTCCGTCCTGGAGGCACTGGAGATGAGGATGTCGTCCAGGTATACGAACAGGAATGTCAGGTCCCGTAACACGGTGTCCATTAGGCGTTGAAAAGCCTGGGCGGCGTTTTTGAGGCCGAATGGCTTGCGGAGGAATTCGAACAGCCGAACGGGGTGATCACCGCTGTTTTCGGGACGTCCTGCGGCCGGACAGGGGCCTGGTGGTAACCCCGGACGAGGTCCACTTTCGAGAATACCACTTTCCCGGCCAGGCGGATGGAAATGTCCTGGATGTGTGGAATCGGGTAGCGGTCGGGGGTCGTAGCGTCATTGAGGCACCGGTAATCACCGCACGGGCGCCACCCGCCGCCTGGTTTCAGGGCGATGTGGAGGGGCGAGGCCCACGGACTGTTTGACCGGTGGATGCTGCCGAGGCGCTCCATGGTGTCGAACTCGGCTTTAGCGATGGCAAGTTTCCCCAGGTCGAGGCGCCGAGCGCGGGCGTAGACGGGCGGACCGGTGGTCGAGATGTGGTGTTCTACCCCATGTTTGGTGGCGGTGGACGAGAATGTGGGCTTCGTGAGGTCCGGGAACTCGGCGAGGAGGTGGGAAAATTCGTCGGAGGCCGAGAGTGCGCTGGACAACTTCGTCGTGCTGGACCCGCTGAGGGAACACGGGAGCGAGCTGAAAGTCTCAGCGTTGATGAGATGTCGGTTCTTGACGTCCACCAAAAGACCATTGGCGCAGAGGAAGTCAGCGCCGAGAAGGGGGGTGGACACTTTTGCCGTGACAAAGTCCCAAGTGAACTGCTGCCCGCCAAAACAAAGCGCCACGCTCTGTTTCCCGAAGGTGCGGATGGAACTGCCGTTGGCGGCTTCGAGGACGGGGCCGTGGTTCCCCCCTTGCATGTCTATGGTTGACGCGGGCAGGACGCTCACCTGGGCACCCGTGTCGCAAAGAAAACGACGTCCGGAGTCGGTGTCCGTAATAAATAACAAACTGCCTGAAAGGCCGACGCCATAGCAGCCGACGAGTGGTCTTTCGCTTGTTTCAACACGGGAAAACTGCACGGGGGTCGGCACTTCCTGGCTTTGGGGCCGAACTGCGCGTGGTAGAAGCAGAGGTTTGGGGGCTGCCGCCGTTGGGCTGTATCGGTGGGGGCAGTGTTCCGTGTGGCCGCGCAGTACTGTTGCCCAGCGGAGAAAAATTTGTCGGCCTCCTTGGCCAGGTCGCGGAAATCGGTACTGAAAGAGTTGGCTAAAGCCAACCGTACCTGACCTGGCAGCTGTTGAAGGAACAGTTCCTTGAAGAGGAAGCACGGCCTGTGTGTGCCCAGGAGGGCCAGCATGTGGTCCATCAGCTCCGAGGGCTTGGAGTCACCAAGCCTGGTTAGAGAGAGAAGCCGGCGTGCGCGCTCGGCTTCGGTGAGCCCAAAAGTTTCTAAAAGGTGCGTTTTCAGCATTTCGAATTTGTTAAGCTCCGGGGGGTTCTCGAGCAGGCTCACGACTCTGGCCGCGGTGGAGCTGCCGAGAGCAGAGACGACGTAGTAGTACCTCGTGTCGTCCGCGGTGATGTCCCGGAGTGCAAATTGAGCCTCGGCCTGGGCGAACCAAGTGGCAGCCTGTCGTTCCCAAAACTCGGGTAATTTGACGGAAATGGCGTTCGTCGCCATTTCGGATGAGGTCTTTGGAATCGTCCAAAAGAGCAGCGGGGTCACCAATGTTGAAGTCGCTAGAAATCAACAGGCTCTGAGACTTTTGTTGCAGCAAAGGCAAAATGCATGTTACTTTATTCACTCTCCATGAGGACTGAGGGTCTCAACCTCACTGCAGGACTATGACATCATCACGCTACCGACGCATGATGTCATCATGCTACCGACGCTCTTAAAGGGACCCTGCCCCGATAACCCAACCAAGTACATACATATAACAACATTGGCTATATATAGTGAATTGTATTATATAAGAACATAAGAACATAAGAAATAGGATCAGGAGTAGGCCATACAGCCCCTCGGGCCTGCTCCGCCATTCAATAGGATATACATTGTGAATTGTGTTATTGTCCCTATGTGGTCTCCGCCACAAACTCATGCATCTGTCAACTGATGTATTGGCTCCTGAGCAAGGAAGTGAGTTAAGGAAAGCCCCAAGTAAAAACCCTAAAGGATTGCATTCAGAATGATGGTGCATGGTTGACAGTACACAATAGGGTGTGCCCAGTTACACCAGAGCTTGAACCCTGTGGTCAGACAATCAGCTAAATCTGGGCACAGCTATGGCTCCAGATTTAACTTTGTAACAACTTCCGACTCCATGACTTTTACACTTCCCTCTGGCGGCCCAGTCTTTTCCTTGATAGGCTAGAACTCTGGGTTCTTTAGCTGCTGTGTGAGCAATCAGTGGGAGGTACAATGCATGTGGGCACTGGTGAGAAAGGTTCTAATCAGTTTTGCAATGCAGAAATTATCCTCATTCCTGGCTCTCACTGAAGCAATGAACTTTCTCATGAGCATGGAGCTGACCGAGAGCTGGAATTTGTGACAACTGACCACAGATGTTAATGATCTGCTGTATATTGTGGGAGTTCCATTGTGGATGTGAAATCTCCCAGATAGTTAATGCCCTGGGTGCGAATTACTTTTCATACTATTTTACAGAACTGAAAGAGCCCCAGTGATACAATAATTAGACAGCAATGTTCTGTTTATTATCCGGGTTCACATTGGCGTCTGGTATGGAATATATCACATGATTTAGTTAATTGGCACATTGCTGAGCAGTGATAATATCATGAACAGCTGTATAATAAGCAATAGTATGAAATACTAACAATTAAACAGTAAACTACTTATAATGCTTTAAAATTAAACAGTTTAAGCCATGTGGAATTTTCTTCACGATTACCATCTGCCTTTGCCCCAATATCTCCATCCACTCTTCAGTAATCTTATAAAATCTGTAATTTAATCAGCAAAATTAATTCAGTGGGACTTTCCAATAGTTTCAGCTATTAGTTAACCATTTTTCTAAGAGGTTTTTGGTGAACATTATTCAGTTTGTCAACAAGCTGAAAAGTCTCTTCTCAGTAAAATGAAAATGACTTTGACTTGGATACATGTGTAGAAATGGGCTGATGTTGGAAAGGATGTGCGTTTCCCCCGGGATATTTATGGTTAATTGTTTAATTCTGGCAGTGTCACTTGCTGTTACTGCAATAACCAAGCACAGATACATGGAACATTTTTATCTCTGTTCACACACAGCTGCGTGAGTGAAGGGAGTATAAAAGACATGGAATGAATTGTTTTCATTCTCAAAGATTTATCAAGTCCTCCAATATGGGCAAATGTTAGGCACATTCCATCCCACTCAATGATCCCAATAATTACCGGGAGGCGGGGAGCATGTTTGTGGGGTTGAAACCCGGAAAATGCCAGGGACACAGATGTCCAGCCTAATTTAATGGCCAGACCTCATTATCATTTTGTTTACTCTGTTTCCCACCTGGCAGCCGACCAGATTGACAGGCTGGCCGGCCAGCAGGAAAGCCAGCGCTGGAAGGCTGCAGGCGGGGGCCACCAACAATGAGGAAACATCACAGCAATCGGGAGGGAGGGGGACCGATAACCGGGAGGGAGGGGGCCGGTAATCGGGAGGGAGGGGGGCCGGTAATTGGGAGGGAGGGGGGACTGGTAATCGGGAGGGAGGGGGGCCGGAAATCGGGAGGGAGGGGGGCCGTTAATCGGGAAGGAGCAGCCCGAGCAAACGACAGGAAGGAGAAAAACAAAATTAGAAGGCAAAGAACTCAACGGTTTAAATCAAACATGGTCACAGTAAATAATAATTCATATAGGTCTGAGAGCATTAAAAAAACAAGCCTGAAGGCTTTGTGTCTTAATGCAAGGAGCATTCGGAACAAGGTGGATGAATTAGCTGCGCAAATAGAGGTAAACGAATATGATTTGATTGGGATTACATAAACATGGCTCCAGGGTGGCCAAGGCTGGGAACTCAACATCCAGGGGTATTCAATATTTAGGAAGGATAAGCAAAAAAGAAAGGGAGGTGGGGTAGCATTGCTGGTTAAAGAGGGGATTAACACAATTGAAAGGAAAGATATTAACTCTGATGATGCGGAATCTGTATGGGTAGAACTGAGAAATATCATGGGGCAGAAAACGTTAGTGGGAGTGGTATATAGACCTCCAAACAGTAATACGGAGATTGGGGATGGCATTAAACGGGAAATTAGAGACGCGTGCAATAAGGGCACAGCAGTCATCATGGGTGACTTTAATTTACATGTAGATTGGGCTAACCAAATTAGTAAAAATACTGTGGAGGAGGAATTCCTAGAATGTTTACGGGATGGTTTTCTGGAACAATATGTCGAGAAACCAACCAGAGATCAGGCCATCTTAGACTGGGTATTATGTAATGAGAGAGGATTAATTAACAATCTTGTTGTACGAGGCCCCTTGGGTCAGAGTGATCATAATATGATAGAATTCTTCATTAGGATGGAGAGTGAAGTAGTTGACTCGGAGACTAGGGTCCTCAATTTAAATAAAGGAAACTACGGTGGTATGAGGCGCGAATTGGGTAGGATTGATTGGGGAATGTCACTCAAAGGGTTGACGGTGGATAGGCAATGGCAAACATTCAAAGACCGCATGGATGAACTACAGAAGTTGTTCATCCCAGTTTGCGATAAGAATAAAACAAAAAGGGTGACTCAACCATGGCTAACAAGGGAAATTAGGGATAGCATAAGATCCAAGGAGAGGGCATATGAATTGGCCAGAAAAAGCAGTAACCCTGAGGATTGGGAGCAGTTAAGGATTCAACAAAGGAGGACAAAGGGATTAATTAAGAAGGGGAAAATAGAATATGAAAGTAAGCTTTCAGGGAACATAAAAACTGACTGTAAGAGCTTTTATAGATATGTGAAGAGAAAAAGATTAGTGAAATCAAGTGTAGGTCCCTTGCAGTCAGAAGCAGGGGAATTTATAATAGGGAACAAAGAAATGGCAGACCAATTAAATGCATATTTTGGTTCTGTCTTCACAAAGGAGGACACAAATAACCTCCCAGAGATGTTGGAGAACATAGGGTCTGATGAGAGGGAGGAACTGAAAGAAATCAGTATTTGTAGGGAAATGGTGTTAGGGAAATTGACGGGATTGAAGGCCGATAAATCCCCAGGGCCTGATAATCTACATCCTAGGGTACTTAAGGAAGTGGCCCTGGAAATAGTAGATGCATTGCTGGTCATCTTCCAGAACTTGATAGACTCTGGAACAGTACCCATGGATTGGAGGGTAGCTAATGTTACCCCACTATTCAAAAAGGGTGGTAGAGAGAAAGCAGGGAATTACAGACCGGTAAGCCTGACATCGGTAGTGGGGAAAATGCTAGAGTCCATTATAAAGGACGTAATAGCTGAGCACTTGGAAAACAGTGACAGGATCGGACAAAGTCAACATGGATTTACAAAAGGTAAATCGTGCTTGACTAATCTACTGGAATTTTTGGAGGATGTAACTGGGAAAATAGATAAGGGAGAACCTGTAGATGTGGTGTATTTGGACTTTCAAAAGGCTTTTGATAAGGTCCCGCATAAGAGATTAGGGTGTAAAGTTAAGGCACATGGGATTGGGGGCAAGGTATTGACTTGGATAGATAACTGGTTGGTGGACAGAAAGCAGAGAGTAGGAATTAACGGGTCTTTTTCCGAGTGGCAGGCAGTGACTAGTGGGGTACCGCAAGGATCGGTCCTTGGACCCCAGCTATTCACAATATACATTAATGATCTAGATAAAGGAACTAGATGTAATATCTCCAAGTTTGCAGATGACACAAAGCTGGGTGGGCGTGTGTGCTGCGAGGAGGATACCGAGAAACTCCAGGATGATTTGGACAGGTTGGGTGATTGGGCAGAAGCATGGCAGATGCAATATAACATGGATAAATGCGATGTTATCCACTTTGGTGTCAAAAACAGAAAGGCAGACTATTATCTGAATGGCAATAGATTGGGAGAAGGGGAAGTGCAACGAGACCTGGGTGTCCTTGTGCACCAGTCGCTGAAGGTAAGCATGCAGGTGCAGCAGGCGGTGAATAAGGCAAATGGTATGTTGGCCTTCAGAGCAAAAGAGTTTGAGTACAGGAGCAAGGATGTCGTGCTGCAGTTATACAGGGCCTTGGTGAGACCACACCTTGAGTACTGTGTGCAGTTTTGGTCGCCTTATCTGAGGAAGGATGTTCTTGCCATGGAGGGAGTGCAGCGAAGATTCACAAGGCTGATCCCTGGGATGGCAGGAATGATGTATGAGGAGAGATTGGTTCGATTGGGCTTATACTCGCTGGAGTTTAGAAGAATGAGAGGGGATCTCATCGAAACTTATAAAATTCTGACAGGTCTGGACAAACTAGATGCAGGTAGAATGCTCCCGATGGTCGAAGAGTCCAGAACCAGGGGCCATAGTCTAAGGATAAGGGGTAAGCCATTTAGGACAGAGATGAGGAAGAATTTATTCGCCCAGAGAGTGGTGAACCTGTGGAATTCTCTACCAGAGAAGGTGGTTGAGGCCAAGTCTTTAAATATATTCAAGAAGGAGTTAGATATATTTCTGAGAGCTAAAGGTATCAAGGGATATGAGGAGAAGGCAGGTACGGGGTACTGAATTTGGATGATCAGCCATGATCTCATCGAATGGCGGAGCAGGCTCGAGGGGCCGAATGGCCTACTCCTGCTCCTATCTTCTATGTTTCTATGTTTCTATGGGAGGGGGGCCGGTAATCAGGACAGAGGGGGCCGGTAATCGGGTGGAAGGGGGACCATCAATCGGGAGGGAGGGGGGCCGGTAATCGGGAGGGAGGGGGCCAGTAATCGGGTGGGGGGTGCCGGTAATCGGAAGGGAGGGGGGACTGGTAATCGGGAGGGAGGGGGGACTGGTAATCGGGAGGGAGGGGGACTGGTAATTGGGAGGGAGGGGGCCATTAATCCGGAGGGAGGGGGGCCGGTAATCGGGAGGGAGGGGGCCGGTAATTGGGAGGGAGGGGCCCGGTAATCGGGAGGGAGGGGGCCGGTAATCGGGAGGGAGGGGGCCGGTAATCGGGAGGGAGGGGGACTGGTAACTGGGAAGGAGGGGGCCGGTAATCGGGAGGGAGGGGGCCGGTAATCGGGAGGGAGGGGCCCGGTAATTGGGAAGGAGGGGGACTGGTAACTGGGAAGGAGGGGGCCGGTAATCGGGAGGGAGGGGGCCGGTAATCGGGAGGGAGGGGGACTGGTAACTGGGAAGGAGGGGGCCGGTAATCGGGAGGGAGGGGGCCGGTAATCGGGAGGGAGGGGCCCGGTAATTGGGAAGGAGGGGGACTGGTAACTGGGAAGGAGGGGGCCGGTAATCGGGAGGGGGGGGGCCGGTAATCGGGAGGGAGGGGCCCGGTAATCGGGAGGGAGGGGGCCCGGTAATTGGGAAGGAGGGGGCCCGGTAATTGGGAAGGAGGGGGCCGGTAATCGGGAGGGAGGGGGACGGTAATCGGGAGGGAGGGGGCCGGTAATCGGGAGGGAGGGGGCCGGTAATCGGGAGGGAGGGGGCCGGTAATCGGGAGGGAGGGGGCCCGGTAATCGGGAGGGAGGGGGCCGGTAATCGGGAGGGAGGGGGCCGGTAATCGGGAGGGAGGGGGACTGGTAACTGGGAAGGAGGGGGCCGGTAATCGGGAAGGAGGGGGCCGGTAATCCGGAGGGAGGGGGCCGGTAATCGGGAGAGAGGGGGGCCGGTAATCGGGAGGGGGGGGACTGGTTATTGGGAGGGAGGGGGGCGGTAATCGGGAGGGAGGGGGGCCGGTAATCGGGAGGGGGGGGCCATTAATCCGGAGGGAGGGGGGCCGGTAATCGGGAGGGAGGGGGCCCGGTAATCGGGAAGGAGGGGGCCGGTAATCGGGAGGGAGGGGGCCGGTAATCGGGAGGGAGGGGGCCGGTAATTGGGAAGGAGGGGGCCGGTAATCGGGAGGGAGGGGGCCCGGTAATCGGGAGGGAGGGGGCCGGTAATCGGGAGGGAGGGGGACGGTAATCGGGAGGGAGGGGGCCGGTAATCGGGAGGGAGGGGGCCGGTAATCGGGAGGGAGGGGGCCGGTAATCGGGAGGGAGGGGGCCCGGTAATCGGGAGGGAGGGGGCCGGTAATCGGGAGGGAGGGGGCCCGGTAATTGGGAAGGAGGGGGCCGGTAATCCGGAGGGAGGGGGCCGGTAATCGGGAGAGAGGGGGGCCGGTAATCGGGAGGGGGGGGACTGGTAATTGGGAGGGAGGGGGGCGGTAATCGGGAGGGAGGGGGGCCGGTAATCGGGAGGGGGGGGCCATTAATCCGGAGGGAGGGGGGCCGGTAATCGGGAGGGAGGGGGCCCGGTAATCGGGAAGGAGGGGGCCGGTAATCGGGAGGGAGGGGGCCGGTAATCGGGATGGAGGGGGCCCGGTAATTGGGAGGGAGGGGGCCGGTAATCGGGAGGGAGGGGGCCCGGTAATTGGAAGGGAGGGGCCCGGTAATTGGGAAGGAGGGGGCCGGTAATCGGGAGGGAGGGGGACTGGTAATCGGGAGGGAGGGGGCCGGTAATTGGGAAGGAGGGGGCCGGTAATCGGGAGGGAGGGGGCCGGTAATCGGGAGGGAGGGGGCCCGGTAATTGGGAGGGAGGGGGCCCGGTAATTGGGAGGGAGGGGGCCGGTAATCGGGAGGGAGGGGGCCCGGTAATTGGGAAGGAGGGGGCCGGTAATCCGGAGGGAGGGGGGCCGGTAATCGGGAGGGAGGGGCCCGGTAATTGGGAAGGAGGGGGCCGGTAATCGAGAGAGAGGGGGGCCGGTAATCGGGAGGGGGGGTACTGGTAATTGGGAGGGAGGGGGGCGGTAATCGGGAGGGAGGGGGGCTGGTAATCGGGAAGGAGGGGGCCGGTAATCGGGAGGGAGGGGGCCCGGTAATCGGGAGAGATGGGGGCCGGTAATCGGGAGGGAGGGGGCCCGGTAATCGGGAGGGGGGGGAACTGGTAATCGGGAGGGAGGGGGACCGGTGATCGGGAGGGGGGGGAACTGGTAATCGGGAGGGAGGGGGACCGGTGATCGGGAGGAAGGGGGACTGGTAATCGGGAGGGAGGGGGGCCGTTAATCCGGAGGGAGGGGGGCACCGGTAATCGGGAGGGAGGGTGCCGGTAATCGGGAGGGAGGGGGACTGGTAATCGAGAGGGAGGGGGGCCGTTAATCCGGAGGGAGGGGGCCCGGTAATCGGGAGGGAAGGGCCCGCTAATCGGGAGGTAGGGGGTCGGTAATCGGGAGGGAGGGGGCCGGTAATCGGGAGGGAGGAGGACCGGTAACCGGGAGGGAGGGGGCCGGTAATCGGGAGGGAGGGGGCCGGTAATCGGGAGGGAGGGGGCCGGTAATCGGGAGGGAGGGGGTCTGTTAATCGGGAGGGAGGGGGGCCATTAATCGGAGGGAGGAGGACCGGTAACCGGGAGGGAGGGGGGCCATTAATCGGGAGGGAGGGTACTGGTAACCAGGACGGACGGGGGCCAGTAATCGAGAGGGAGGGGGGCCGTTAATCAGGATGGAGGGGGCCAGTAATCGGGAGGGAGGGGGCCGTTAAACGGGAGGGAGGGGGGAGTGTCAATCGGGAGGGAGGGGGGCCGGTAATCGGCAGGGAGGGGGGCTGGCAACATACAAGATAATTAACAGCATTGAAAAATACAAATCCGTAGTATTACTTAAAATAAAACCATCGCAATAGACCCTATCAACATTTAGGAATAGGTTAGTTAGGAGTCTGAAGGAAAGGAGGATAAATCGATATGGGAAGTGGGCGGGCAAATGGGATTAGAACTACTGCTCGTGGAGGATCAACTCCAACACTTACAAATGGCCTGTTTACGTGCTGTAATTTTATGTAATTCTGCGACCACAGAAATGGGACAAAATTAAGGCGAATTTACTCTTCACAAAGTGACAAATAAGTTCTGGTGATACTTACTAAATCCATATTTTACTCTCGCCAGTTCCTTGCCTTGTGAGTTGTGTAGATTCCTCCTCTAGATTTATAGCCATATAGTTGTCTCCTACAGTTGCATTTCTTACTTCTTCTGCAACCATGCCTCTGCCAAACCCAGCTATTTCCTTTTAAACCACATTTCTTCATGCGTTGCTTATTTCTTCCTATTCTGCCACGTTTCTAAATGCAAATGCATAAGTTACATCTCAGCCCAGAAAAAACACAATTTTCTTTATATATACAGTTTTTTCAAGAACAGAATGGGCCAGAAATTTGGGTCGGGGGCTTCCCGCGGGTGCAAGCCCCCGACCTGCACTTACCTAGTGCGCCGGCTGTTGTGCTGTGGGCCCGCGTCGGATTCCGATCCTGGGCCTGCTCCAACTGCCGGCGCACAGTGCTTGCGTATCCCAAGGGCGCAGTTAGTTCAATGCGTCCCCTGGGATCACGTGGGCCATGGGGAGCCAATGGTAGCAGGGAATCTGTATTCTATTAATACAATTCAGCCCCAAAACATCACTAAAACTTCAAACACATTTTTTTTTAAATCACATTTTTAAAATAACTATAAGTTACATAAAATAACTATTTTAAACAATAATTTAAAATTTTGAAAAAATAATTACAGTTTCTAACGGGGCTAAAATTAAACTTACCTTTCTTTAAAGTATTTAAAAATAATAAACCTGTGGAAAAAATGTTTTAATTTAACTTAATTCACCATTTACCTTGTTAGAAGCAAGCCTTGCAACTGCTTTTTACATGCGTAGCTCCTGGAGACTTTCCCTCCCAGAGAAACCTGCAAAAAAAACGGAAGTTCAAGGCGTACGCGCTGCCTCTCCGGCGTACGCGTTCGACCTGTGAACCCCTTCCTTTAAGGGAACAGAAGTTCCGGTTTCCCGCGCATGCACAGTGCATGCACGAAACCGGCACTTTTGTTGGGTCTACGCGTGAGTACCCAGCGCGTACTCGCCCATGGGGACCCGAAGTTCTGCCTAAATATCTGAAGAATCCCCCTCTGTACTAACCAATCAACTCTTACTTGCAGTCAAACTTGTCAATCGTCCATTTTTGGGCTTCAGTGCAGTGTCCTCCATAGACAGGTTTAAATCTGCATCCTTTAGAGGTGTGTCAGCTTGGCTCAGTAATAGAGCTCCTTCCTCGGAGTTAGATGATCATGGGATCAATCCGCACTGCAGGAGCTGAGCATTTAATCTAGCCTAATGTTTCAGTGAGGGAATGCTGTATCGTCAGTGAAGCCATTCTTTAGATGAGATGTTAAACTGAGACCCTGTCTGCTCATGTAGGTGGACGTACAAAATCCCGTAGTGCTATCAGAAGAAGAGCAGAGAGCTCTCCTGGCCAACATCTACTCCCTCAACCAGCACCACCAAAGCAGATTAATTGCCCATTTATCTCATTTGCTAATTGTGAGACCTCACTACGAGCAAGTTGGCTGCTACATTTTCTGAACGAAGTAGTGTGCATTGTGGTTTAACCAGTCACAGTCATTGGGTTTGATAACATGTCAAGTGCTGTCATTAGTGATCTGATTATTGTGGTACTCTGCCAGCTTTATATAAGAATCCACCCTGAGTCTCACTGATAAGTTACAGAAATGGGGCTGAGGTTTCCGAGGCCTCTTTATACAGTCTGGGCCTTGTACGCAGTGAGCAGCTTATCGCAAAATCATGGGTGCACTGCCCGCAATAATCTGTCCATTGGCATTAACAGGAGGAATTTCACAGGCAGCTCACCAATAATATTCTGGCAAGCCACCAACTGCATGCTCGGCCCTACCAATGATCAGAGGACTTAGATAGTTCCTCCCACTGTTTCCTGAAGGTGTGATTTCCAAATGATTTGGTCTGCAATTTCATGAAACAGCGTAACTGTCAAGTGAGGACAAAATTCGTGCCAATGTTCCCGTTGGCGAGTTAGTTTGGAATTCTTTGAGTCTCATTAGCATATGCCAGAATATAAAAAACCGCATCAAACAAGTGGAAATCAGCATAAACAATCAGGGCCCCAGGAAAGTGATGAATGTACACCATATTCCTTCTTAAAACCCCTATTTATGCGAAAAAATTAAAGTTTGAAGCCATCAAACTATTTTAATGCACATTAGACACAGCGGGCTAGAAATTCAGTAGGATTTGCGCCCAGTTTTCGCCCAAAGAGGGCTTTTGCGTCACTTGCTGAGCTTTCCCCGATATTCAGCGCTGCGGTAATGGCGGCGTTAGCCAGTAGCGCTGCGCCGCCACCGATGACGTCATCGGTGTGCACAGTGCCCCGCTACCGCCCCGCTACCGGCCCGACCGCCATATTGAGTTGCGGCCGCCTCTTCCGCGGCGGCCGCAAACAGCGACCAGAAAACGGGGCCGAACTGATGCAGTAGTGGGGCGAGTTAAGGCGGAGGTGCGGCCGGCCGCTTTTTCGGCGGCCGCCTGCCCGCACCTCCTTCCCCGGCCTCCTCCACCCGCCCCCCCGCGGCATTGCCGGCTGTTTTCCGGGAGCCCGGCACTTCTCCGTGGTGCCGGGCTCATTTGCCGGCACTAGTGAGCGGCGATCTCGCTGTTGCAGGCACCTCCCCCTTAAGAGAAGGAGGAAGGCCTGCAGTACCGCAGCCTGCCGCTCCGCAGCGGGTGGCGCTGCGGCACTTAGCGCGCCGATATTCAGTTTCAGCGCCCCAAGCGGGGGCGCCGAAACCCTTGATTTGCGGCCGGCTTCGACTTGGGGCGCTGAAACTGAATTTCTGGTGGGCGCAAGTGGCTCCGCGCGCAGCGGTAATTTCTGGGCGCGAGCGAGCTGGCCGCCCCAAACTCAATTTCTAGGCCAGCATGTTTAAGAAAATGCAATCAAGAAGTCTTAATTTTTAATACACGCCATGAAGGTACAGAAAACACATTGTAGCTCTCATAGAAACATAGAAGATAGGAGCAGGAGTAGGCCATTCGGCCCCTCGAACCTGCTCCGCCATTCAATGAGATCATGGCTGATCATCCAACCTCAGTACCCTGTCCCTGCCTTCTCCCCATATCCCTTGATCCCTTTAGCCTTAAGAAATATATCTAACTCCTTCTTGAATATATTTAATGAATTGGCCTCAACTGCCTTCTGTGGTAGAGAATTCCATAGGTTCACCACTCTCTGGGTGAAGAAATTCCTCCTCATCTGAATCCTAAATGGCTTACCCCTTATCTTTAGACTGTGACCCCTGGTTCTGGACTCCCCCGCCATCGGGAAAATCCTTACATAAGAACATAAGAAATAGGAGCTGGAGTAGGCCATACGGCCCCTCGGGCCTGCTCCGCCATTCAATAGGATCATGGCTGATCTGAATCTAGACTCACGTCCACTTCCCTGCCCTCTCCCCGTAACCCCTAATTCCCTTATCTGCTAGGAAAATGTCTATCTCCATTTTAAATTTATTTAATGTTGCAGCTTCCACAGATCTCTGGGGTAGCACTTTGCAGTTTCTCTCCATTTAGATAATAACTTGCTCTTTGATTTTTTCTGCCAAAGTGCATAACCTCACACTTTCCAACATTATATTGCATCTGCCAAATCTGCGCCCACTCACTTAGCCTGTCTATGTCCTTTTGCAGGTTTTTTATGCCCTCCTCACTCACTGCTTTCCCTCCCATCTTTGTATCGTCGGCAAACTTGGATATGTTGCACTCGGTCCCTTCCTCCAAATCGTTAATATAGATTGTAAAGAGTTGGGGTCCCAGCACTGACCCCTGCGGAACACCACTAGTTACTGATTGCCAGCCCGAGAACAAACCATTTATCCCAACACTTTGTTTTCTGTTAGATAGCCAATCTTCCACCCATGCCAGTATATTACCCCCAATCCCGTGATTTCTTATCTTGATCAGTAATCTTTTGTGTGGAACCTTGTCAAATGCCTTTTGGAAGTCTAAATACACTACATCCACTGGTTCCCCTTTAGCCACCCTGTATGTTACATCCTCAAAGAATTCGAGCAAATTTGTCAAACATGACTTCCCCTTCGTAAAAGCATGCTGACTCTGTCCTATTAAATTATGTTATGCTCTGTTAGTGTTTCCTTAATAATGGACTCCAACATTTTGTCAACCACAGATGTTCAGCTGACTGTTCTATAGTTTCCAGCTTTTTGTCTACTTCCCTTCTTAAATAAGGATGTTACATTAGCAGTTTTCCAATCTGCTGGGACCTTTCCTGAGTCCAGGGAGTTCTGGAAAATGATCACCAATGCATCCACAATCCCTACCGCCACTCCTCTCAAGACCCTAGGATGTAGGCCATCAGGTCCGGGGGATTTATCCGCCTTAAGTCCCATTATTTTACTGAGTACCATCTCCTTAGTGATTTTAATCGTGTTTAGCTCCCCCCCGCCCCCCCATTGCCCCCTGTTTGTCCAGTGTTGGGATATTTTTAGTGTCCTCTACTGTAAAGACTGATACAAAATATTTGTTCAGCGTCTTTGCCATCTCCATCTTCCCCACCACTAGTTTCCCGGTCCCATCCTCTAAGGGACCAACGTTCACTTTAACCACCCTTTTTCTTTTTATATAGCTGTAGAAACTCTTGCTATCTGTTTTTATATTTTTTGCTAGTTTACTTTCATAATCTATCTTCCCTTTCTTAATTAATCTTTTAGTTATCGTTTGCTGGCTTTTAAATGCTTCCCAATCTTCTATCCTCCCACTGGATTTGATAATTTATATGCCCTTGTTTACAGTCGAATACTATCCTTTATTACTTTACTAAGCCACGGATGGCTGTCTTTTCTTTTACTCCCCTTTTTCCTCAGTGGAATATATTTATCTTGAAAGATGTGAAATATTTCCTTGAATGTAGACCACTGCTCTTATACTGTCTTCCACTTTAATCTGTTTTCCCAGTCCATTTTAGTCAATTCTACTTTCATACCTTCATAGACTCCTTTATTTAAGCTTAGTACGCTGGTTTGAGATCGAACTCTCTCACTCTCAAACAGAATTTGGAATTCAACCATATTATGGTCACTCATTCCAAGGGGATCCTTTACTAGGACATTTTTTATTAATCCTGTCTCATTACACAGGACCAAATCTAAGATTGCCTGCCCCCTGGTTGGTTCAGTTACATACTGCTCAAGGAACCCATCCCTATTACACTCTATGAACTCTTCCTCAATGCTGCCATACCCAATTTGATTAGTCCAGTCAATATGAAAGTTAAAATCCCCCATGATTATAGCTGTTCCCTTATTACAAGCCCCAACTATTTCCTGATTTATACTCCGACCAACAGAGTTGCAACTGTTAGGAGGCCTATAGACTACGCCCACTAGTGACTTTTTCCCCTTATTATTCCTTATCTCCACCCAAACTGTTTCACTATCCTGATCCTATGACCCAATATCATTTCTGACTATTGCAGTGATTCCATCCTTGATTAACATAGCAACCCCACCTCCCTTTACTTCCTGTCTGTCCTTGCTAATTGTCAAATACCCTTGTATGTTTAGTTCCCAGTCATGATTATCTTGCAGCCATGTTTCCGTAATGGCCACCAGATCATACCCATGTGTAGTTATTTGCACCCTCAACTCGTCAATTTTGTTACGAATGCTGCGTGCATTCAGATAAAGAACTTTCAAATATGTTTTCTGACAATTTATTCCTGCTTTTACCCCTTTTACTACTTTACCTTTATCATTATAGAAACATAGAAACATAGAAGATAGGAGCAGGAGTAGGCCATTTGGCCCTTCGAGCCTGCTCCGCCATTCAATGAGATCATGGCTGATCATCCAAATTCAGTACCCTGTCCCTGCCTTCTCCCCATATCCCCTGATCCCTTTAGCCTTAAGAAATATATCCAACTCTTTCTTGAATATATTTAATGAACTGGCCTCCACCGCCCTCTGTGACAGAGAATTCCACAGGTTCACCACTCTCTGGGTGAAGAAATTCCTCCTCATTTCAGTCCTAAATGGCTTACCCCTTATCCTTAGACTATGACCCCTGGTTCTGGACTCCACGGCCATCATAAACATCCTTCCTGCATCTAGTCTGTCCAGGCCTGACAGAATTTTATAGGTTTCGATGAGATCCCCTCTCAGTCTTCTAAACTCCAGTGAGTATAAGCCCAATCGACACAATCTCTCCTCATGCATCATTCCTGCCATCCCAGGTATCAGCCTGGTGAATCTTCGCTGCACTCCTTCCATGGCAAGAACGTCCTTCCTCAGATAAGGTGACCAAAACTGCACATAATACTCAAGGTGTGGTCTCACCAAGGCCCTGTACAACTGCAGCAAGACATCCTTGTTCCTGTACTCGAATCCTCTCGCTACGAAGGCCAGCATACCATTTGCCTTCTTAACCGCCTGCTGCACCTGCATGCTTACCTTCAGCGACTGGTGCACAAGAACACCCAGGTCTCGTTGCACTTCCCCTTCTCCCAATCTATTGCCATTCAGATAATAATCTGCCTTCCTGTTTTTGCCACCAAAGTGGTTAACCTCGCATTTATTCACATTATACTGCATCTGCCATGCATCTGCCCAATCACCCAACCTGTCCAAATCATACTGGAGTTTCTCAGCATCCTCCTCACAGCACACAAGCCCACCCAGCTTTGTGTCATCTGCAAACTTGGAGATATTACATCTAGTTCCCTAGTCTAGATCATTAATATATATTGTGAACAGCTGGGGTCTTAGCACCGATCCCTGCGGTACCCCACTAGTCACTGCCTGCCACTCAGAAAAAGAGCCATTTATTCCAACTGTTTGCTTTCTGTCTGCCAGCCAGTTCTCTATCCAAGTCAGTACCTTGCCCCCAATTCCATGTGCTTTAACTTTACACGCTAATCTCTTATGCGGGACTTTATCAAAAGCCTTCTGAAAGTCCACACCACATGGTTTTATGAAGGGGAAGTCATGTTTGACAAATTTGCTGGAGTTCTTTGAGGAAGTAACATATAGGGTGGATAAAGGGGAACCAGTGGACGTAGTGTATTTAGACTTCCAAAAGGCATTTGACAAGGTGCCACACAAAAGATTATTGCTTAAGATAAAAAATCACAGGATTGGGGGTAATATTCTGGCATGGATAAAGGATTGGCTATCTAACAGAAGGCAGAGAGTTGGGATAAATGGTTCATTCTCAGATTGGCAATCAGTAACTAGTGGTGTTCCGCAGCGGTCAGTGCTGGGTCCCCAACTCTTTACAATCTATATTAACGATTTGGAGGAGGGGACCGAGTGTAACATATCAAAGTTTGCAGATGATGCTAAGATGGGAGGGAAAGTAGTGAGTGAGGAGGACATAAAAAACCTGTAAGGGGACATAGACAGGCTAAGTAAGTGGGCAGAGATTTGGCAGATGGAATACGATACTGGAAAGTGTGAGGTTATGCAGTTTGGCAGGAAAAATCACAGAGCAAGTTATTATCTTAATGGCAAGAAACTGGAAAGTACTGAAGTACAAAGGGATCTGGGGGTCCTGGTGCACGAAACTCAAAAGGTTAGTATGCAGGTGCAGCAAGTGATTAAGAAGGCCAATGGAATGTTGGCTTTCATTGCTAGGGGGATAGAATATAAAAATAGGGAGGTATTGCTTCAGTTGTACAAGGTATTGGTGAGACCGCACCTGGAATACTGCGTACAGTTTTGGTGTCCATACTTAAGAAAGGACATACTTGCTCTCGAGTCAGTACAAAGAAGGTTCACTCGGTTAATCCCGGGGATGAGGGGATGGACATATGAGGAGAGGTTGAGTAGATTGGGACTCTACTCATTGGAGTTCAGAAGAATGAGAGGCGATCTTATTGAAACATATAAGATTGTGAAGGGGTTGGATCGGGTGGATGCGGGGAGGATGTTCCCGATGAGGGGTGAAACTAGAACTAGGGGGCATAGTCATAGAATAAGGGGCTGCTCTTTCAAAACTGAGATGAGGAGGAACTACTTCACTCAGAGGGTGGTAGGCCCATGGAATATGCTGCCCCAAAAAGCTGTAGAAGCTACATCATTACATAAATTTAAAACAGAAATAGACAGTTTCCTAGAAGTAAAGGGAATTAAGGGTTACAGGGAGCGGGCAGGAATTTGGACATGAGTCTAGGTTCGGATCGGTCATGGCCCTATGGGTAGCGGAGCGGGCCCAGGGGCCGTGTAGCCTGATCCTGCTCCTATTTCGTGTGTCTAATTCTGTTAGATTCAGGAGATGGTTCTGTGATATTGGATTGGCGGTTAGGATCAGATCAGCCATGATCTTATTGAATGGCGGAGCAGGCTCGAGGGGCCGATTGGCCTACTCCTGCTCCTATTTCTTATGTTCTTATCCACTGGTTTTCCCTTATCTATTCTACCAGTTACATCCTCAAAAAATTCCAGTAGATTAGTCAAGCACGATTTACCTTTTGTAAATCCATGTTGACTTTGTCCGATCCTGTCGCTGTTTTCCAAGTTCTCTGCTATTACATCTTTTATAATGGGCTCTAGCATTTTCCCCACTACCAATGTCAGGCTTACTGGTCTATAATTCCCCGTTTTCTCTCTACCACCTTTTTTGAATAGTGGGGTAATATTAGCTACCCTCCAATCCATGGGAACTGTTCCAGAGTCTATAGAATTTTGGAAGATGACCAGCAATGCATCTACTATTTCTAGGGCCACTTCCTTAAGTACCCTAGGATGTAGATTATCAGGCCCTGGGGATTTATCGGCCTTCAATCCCGTCAATTTCCTTAACACCATTTCCCTACAAATACTGATTTCATTCAGTTCCTCCCTCTCATTAGACCCTATGTTCCCCGACATCTCTGGGAGTTTATTTGTGTCCTCCTTTGTGAAGACACAATCAAAGTATGTATTTAATTGGTCTGCCATTTCTTTGTTCCCCATTATAAATTCCTCTGATTCTGACTGCAAGGGCCATTCAATAGGATCATAGCTGATCCGAACCTAGACTCACGTCCGCTTCCCTGCCCGCTCCCCATAACCCTTAATTCCCTTATCAGCTGGGAAACTGTCTATCTCCGTTTTAAATTTATTTAATGTCGCAGCTTCCACAGCTCTCTGAGGTAGCAAATTCCATAGATTTACTACCCTCTGAGTGAAGAAGTTTCTCCTCATCTCAGTTTTGAAAGGGCAGCCCCTTATTCTAAGATTATGCCCCCTAGTTCTAGTCTCACCCATCAGTGGAAACATTCTCCCCGCATCCACCCGATCAAGACCCCTCACAATCTTATATGTTTCGATAAGATCGCCTCTCATTCTTCTGAATTCCAATGAGTAGAGGCCCGACCTACTCAACCTTTCCTCATAAGTCAACCCCCTCATCTCCGGAATCAACCGAGTGAACCTTCTCTGAACTGCCTCGAGTGCAAGTGTATCTTTTCTTAAATATGGAAACCAAACTGTACGCAGTATTCCAGGTGTGGCCTCACCAGTACCCTGTATAACTGAAGCAAGACTTCCCTGCTTTTATACTCCATCCCCCTTGCAATAAAACCAAGATTCCATTGGCCTTCCTGATCACCTGCTGTACCTGCATACTAACCTTCTGTGTTTCATGCACCAGGACCCCCAGATCCCTTTGTACTGTAGCACTTTGCAGTTTCTTTCCATTTAGATAATAACTTGCTCTTTGATTTTTTTCTGCCAAAGTGCATAACCTCACACTTTCCAAGATTATATTCCATCTGCCAAATTTCTGCCCACTCACTTAGCCTGTCTATGTCCTTTTGCAGGATTTTTATGTCCTCCTCACTCACTGCTTTCCCTCCCATCTTTGTATCGTCAGCAAACTTGGATCCGTTGCACTTGGTCCCCTCCTCCAAATCGTTAATATAGATTGTAAAGAGTTGGTGTCCCAGCACTGACCCCTGTGGAACACCACTAGTTACTGATTGCCAACCCGAGAATGAACCATTTATCCCCACTCTCTGTTTTCTGTTAGATAGCCAATCTTCCACCCATGCCAGTATATTACCCCCAATCCCATGATTTTTTATCTTGTGCAGTAATCTTTTGTGTGGCACCTTGTCAAATGTCTTTTGGAAGTCCAAATACACCACATCCACTGGTTCCCCTTTATCCACCCTGTTTGTTACGTCCTCAAAGAATTCGAGCAAATTTGTCAAGCATGATTTCCCCTTCATAAAACCATGCTGAATCTGTCTTATTAAATTATGCTTATCCAAATGTCCTGTTACTGCTTCCTTAATAATGGACTCCAACATTTTACCAACCACAGATGTTCGGCTAACTGGTCTATAGTTTCCAGCCTTTTGTCTCCCTCCCTTTTTAAATAAGGGCGTTACATTAGCAGTTTTCCAATCTGCTGGGACCTTTCCTGAATCCAGGGAGTTTTGGAAAATTACCACCAATGCATCCGCAATCCCTACCGCTACTTCTCTCAAGACCCTAGGATGTAAGCCATCAGGTCCAGGGGATTTATCCGCCTTAAATCCCATTATCTTACCGAGTACCATCTCCTTAGTGATTTTAATTATGTTTAGCTCCTCCCCCCCCATAGCCCCCTTTTTGTCCAGTGTTGGGATATTTTTAGTGTCCTCTACTGTAAAGACTGATACAAAATATTTGTTGAGCATCTTTGCCATCTCCATGTTCCCCACTACTAATTTCCCGGTCTCGCCCTCTAAGGGACCAACATTCACTTTAGCCACCCTTTTTCTTTTTATATAACTGTAGGAACTCTTGCTATCTGTTTTTATATTTTTTGCTAATTTACTTTCATAATCTATCTTCCCTTTCTTAATTAATCTTTTTGTTATTCTTTGCTGGCTTTTAAATGCTTCCCAATCTTCTAACCTCCCACTCGATTTGACTACTTTATATGCCCTTGTTTTCAGTCGGATACTATCCTTTATTACTTTACTTAGCCACGGTTGGCTGTCTTTTCTTTTACACCCCTTTTTCCTCAGTGGGATATATTTTTCTTGTAAGTTGTGAAATATCTCCTTGAATGTACACCATTGCTCCTGTACCGTCTTACACCTTAATCTATTTCCCCAGTCCACTTTAGTCAACTCTGCTCTCATACCTTCATAGTCTCCTTTATTTAAGCTTAGTACGTTGGTTTGAGATCCAACTCTCTCACCCTCCAACTGAATTTGGAATTCAACCATGTTATGGTCACTCATTCCAAGGGGATCCTGTACTAGGACATTTTTTATTAATCCTGTCTCATTACACAGGACCAGATCTAAGATTGCCTGCCCCCGGTTGGTACAGTAACATACTGCTCAAGGAACCCATCCCTAATGCACTCTATGAACTCTTCCTCAAGCCTGCCCTGCCCAATTTGATTTGTCCAGTCAATATGAAAGTTAAAATCTCCCATGATTATAGCTGTTCCCTTATTACAAGCCCCAACTATTTCCTGATTTATACTCTGACCAATAGAGTTGCAACTGTTAGGAGGCCTATAGACCATGCCCACTCGTGACTTTTTCCCCTTATTATTCCTTATCTCCACCCAAACTGTTTCACTATCCTGATCCTTTGACCCAATATCATTTCTCCCTATTGCAGTGATTCCATCCATTATTAACATAGCCACCCCACCTCGCTTTCCTTCCTGTCTGCCCTTCCTAATTGTCAAATACCCCTGGATGTTTAGTTCCCAGTCATGGTCACCTTGCAGCCATGTTTCTGTAATGGACACCAGATCATACCCATGTGCAGTTATTTGTACCGTCAACTCGTCTATTTTGTTACGAATCCTGCGTGCATTCAGATAAAGAACTTTGAAATATGTTTTGTGATAATTTATTCCTGCTTTTACCCCCTTTACTACTTTACCTTTATCTTTATATATTCTGTCCCTTCCTGACATGCTCTGGTTTTTAATTTCCCCACTGCTCCTTTGCTCTATTGCCTTCGCCGCTGACATTTTTATTTTTCGCTCTCTTGAAACCTCCCCCCCACTAATTAGTTTAAAGCCCTCTCTACTGCCCTAGTTATTCGATTTGCCAGGATTCTAGTCCCAGCACTGGCCAAGTGAAGTCCATCCCAACGGAACAGCTCTCTCCTGTCCCAGTACTGGTGCCAGTGTCCCAAGAAGCAAAACCCATTTCTTCCACACCAGTCTTTGAGCCACGCATTCAACTCTCTGATTTTATTTACCCTAGCCAAATTTGCTCGTGGCTCAGGTAGTAATCCAGCCCAGAGGAAATGTCCTTAACCCTGGCACCGGGCAGGCAACACAACCTTCGGGACTCTCGCTCTCAGCTGCAAAGAACCCTATCTATCCCCCTTATGATACTATCCCCTACCACAACAACATTTCTTTTTACTCCCCCCACTTGAATGGCCCCCCATTCCATGGCGCTGTGGCCAGGTTGCTCATCCTCCCTGCAGTCCCTGCTCCTGTCCTCACAGGGAGTAAGAGCCTCGAACCTGTTGGACAAGAGCAAGGGCTGCGGCTCCTCCAACACTACCTCCTAGATCCCTGTACCTGCCTCACTCATAGTCACACCCTCCTGTCCCTGACCACGGACTACATCTGAATTAGTTAATCTAATTGGTGTGACTACTTCCTGGAACACAGAGTCCAGGTAACTCTCCCCCTCCCTGATGTGTCGCAGTGTTTGGAGCTCGGACTCTTGCTCATCAACACAGAGCCGGAATTCCTCGAGCAGCCAACACTTACTGCAAATGTGATCACCGTGAGCATCAATGGTGTCCACCAGCTCCCACATATTGCAGCAGTAACACATCACCTGCTCTCCCATTCTATGTAATTAATTACATTTATTAATATTATTTTAAAATACCCTCTGCCCCGATTCTAGATGATGAATATCACACCTTAGAAACTATAAACCACAGAGTTTAAGTTTAAAAAAAGAGAAATACTCACCAACCAATCGCTTACCTGCTTTCTGGTGATGTCACACTTTGATTATTTTTTACCTCTCTCCTTCCCTCTGAGTTCTGAGTTCGGAGACTGGTACGCCTTACCTGGTCTCTGGAGCCTTTTATAGCCTCGCTGCTGCCGCTGAAATTCCTGCCGACGCTCTGAGGCCTTACCTGGTCTCTGGAGCCTTTTATAGCCTCGCTGCTGCCGCTGAAATTCCTGCCGACGCTCTGAGGCCTTACCTGGTCTCTGGAGCCTTTTATAACCCCACTGCTGCCACTGAAATTCCTGCTGACGCTCTGAGGCCTTACCTGGTCTCTGGAGCCTTTTATAGCCCCGCTGCTGCCGCTGAAATTCCCGCCGTTGCTCTGAGGCCTTACCTGGTCTCTAATCTCTTACATTGGTGCTCTAATTTGTTCACTCTTTTGTGCTGAAAATCGGCATTACCCTGTACTTTGGTTTTCAGGAAATTCCAGGCAATTATTTAATTCAGCATGAAATTCAAAAAGAAAAAATTATTACCCATCTTTTCTTGGATGATTCGCCGCTTTCCGATGATGATGATGATGATGATGATGATGATGATGATGTTGGTGCTGGAATTGGTGTTGATGTTGTTGCTGGAGTTGGTGTTGATGTTGGTGCTGGAGTTGTTGATGAGGTTGGTGCTGGAGTTGTTGATGTTGGTGCTGAAGTTGGCGTTGAAGTTGGTGCTGGAGTTGTTGATGAGGTTGGTGCTGGAGTTGTTGATGAGGTTGGTGCTGGAGTTGTTGATGAGGTTGGTGCTGGAGTTGTTGATGAGGTTGGTGCTGGAGTTGTTGATGTTGGTGCTGGAGTTGTTGATGTTGGTGCTGGATTTGGCGTTGATGTTGGTGCTGGAGTTGGTGTTGATGTTGGTGCTGGAGTTGGTGTTGATGTTGGTGCTGGTGTTGGTTCATTGGTTATGGGCGCTGTGGGTGTCGTCAAGCTTGTGTTCATGCATTGTAGTTCAACATGCTTGATCGTGCCAGCTTCAAAAGTGACTTGGCTCGTGCAAGTAGCAGTTACCTACAGATGTAGAGGGTGGTTTGCAATTCAGTAACAGTGTACCGAAACATTGCAGAAGTAGTAACAGTGAGTGGGCATCGACAGTTGATTATTGAACTAATGGTCACATGCCTGAGAGCCAGGATATTTTAAACATCAAGGGGTGTTATTAACACGGGACTGTTTTATCATCAGGGTAAATGTTGCATTGCACATTAATGAGATATTATGTTAGTTCCACAGTGAGGCCTTCCAAGGTTATCAGTGTGGGAGAGCGAATCCATGTTATTCCTTTTCTGCTCCCTAAGCTCAACTGCCACATCCAGGATTTTCCGTTGGGAGGGACGGCAGGGCCACCCAAACACAAATTATAGATTAGATATAGGAATCTGTCATCTACCATACTTCCCATTGTTAACACCTTAACAACACTGGGTGTCAGGAAGGCTGTTGCATTCTGATATCCAGCATTGCTAAAGCAGTGGAAGGGGGAGGGTCAAAAATGAAAGAGCTGCCTTGCTTAATGGAACTGATCATTGAATTGATGTGACAGGATCAGAAAAGTGAAGCCACTGAGTGAGCAGGTTTGGGGACACAAATTTGTTGCAGCAAATCCTGAAGCTCTGTAGCAAATTGATAGTTCTGATGTTTTCTGAAAGATGCCTTTGCTTCGTCGTGCCCTCCCTTTTCTATCAAACCTTATAGTCTGTACACCTCCGCTTACTATCACACCACGGACTCTGTACCCCTCCCCTTACTATCACACCACGGACTCTGTACCCCTCCCCTTACTATCACACCACGGACTCTGTACCCCTCCCCTTACTATCACACCACGGACTCTGTACCCCTCCCCTTACTATCACACCACGGACTCTGTACCCCTCCCCTTACTATCACACCACGGACTCTGTACCCCTCCCCTTACTATCACACCACGGACTCTGTACCCCTCCCCTTACTATCACACCATGGACTCTGTACCCCTCCCCTTACTCTCACACCATGGACTCTGTACCCCTCCCCTTACTATCACACCACAGACTCTGTACTGTAGTGTATGTGCCTTTAAGGGGAGAACTACTTTTTACAGCTCCTGTATACTGTAGTACCGGCAGTGACCACACCTGTATATAACCCTGAGTAGGGATCTGTACTTTTTAGTTTTAGAGCAACCCTCATCCAGTAAACACCTGTTGATTGTTCCTCTGCAGTCTCTGTCAATTATTTGAAGGACACACTACCTAATGATTCACGGATTCAACATTGGCGACGAGGTGATTCGAACCTACCTGCAACTCTGCAGAAGAAGGCCGATTCCATCAGTGCGGGCGTCGACCATCCTGAGAGGACTTGAGCAGGCAGAGGAGCCTCTGGAGAGCTGGGCTTGGTTCTCCAGCCGCGACGATCCAGCGCAGCAGTTTGGCAGCAGGTACGGCGCAGACACTTCCCGGACAGCGGCGGCGGGAGCTGACCGACGGCACAGAAAAAGGCCGAGCAGTGTCGACGGGTAAGAGAGAGGGTAAAGCGCACAGGGTGCAGCTGGGGTTGAAGACCGAGCGGCGTCAACGAGAGAGGGTGAAGCGCGTAGGGCGCAGCCGGGGTTGAAGACCGAGCGGCGTCAACGAGAGAAGCGCGCAGGAAAACGCGCAGAGCGCGGCCGGTGTTCAAGGGCTGAGCAGCGTCCGTGGGGGAAGAAAAGAAAGCACGGGAGACGCCTTTGGGCCGCAGCGGAGAAGAAAGGGAAGCGCGGGAGACGCCATTTTGAGCCAGCGGAGAAGAAGGGAGAGCGCGGGAGACGCCATTTTGAGCCAGTCTAACCACACCCAGGGATGCAGAAGAGTGGCAGGGTCACAGTGTTCGACAATGAAGTCGAAGATTGGGCGACATATGTAGAACGCATAGAGGTGTACTGCAAAGCGAATGAAGTGCCAGATGCCAGGAAAGCACTGGTATTGTTGAATTCCATGGGTGCAAAACGTACGGCTTACTGTGAAACCTAGTCACCCCAGAGAAGCCAGTGGAAAAGGATTTTGAAAGCATAGTGGCAATCCTACAGGACCACTTAAACCCCACACCGCTGCTGATAGCAGAAAGATTTAAGTTTCACAAAAGGAACCAGCATAAAGACGAAAGTAATGCTGAGTATTTAACGGAACTGCGCAAGCTATCGAAACACTGCCAGTTTGGAACGGGACTAGCAGATACTTTAAGGGACAAGTTTGTGTGTGGGCTTCAAAGTGAAGGAACCCAGAAACGGCTTCTATCAGAAAAGGATCTTACGCTGGACAAGGCTTTCAACATGGCAGTATCACACGAAGCAGCCGCACAGGGCGCTGCAGAGATACAATGGAGACCGCAAGAATATGGCACAAATGAAATGTCATATGGAGCAGTGAAGTGTTATCGCTGCGGCAGAACAACACACGACCATAAGGATTGTTGGTTCAAGGACCAAGTGTGCAGACAGTGTGGAAAAGTAGGACACATAATAAGAGTCTGCAGGTCGGGAAAGCAAACCAGCAGCAAGAAACCTCCACAGGAGAAGTACAAAAAGGTACATAAGGTGACGGAGAGTAGTTCAGACGAACAGAAAAGTGATACAGACTCCGGAAGCAAGGAGCTGGGTTGTCTGAAACTACATAATATAACCAAAATGGAGGATCACCAAACTAGCTGGGTCATGCTCAAGATAGACGGAGTCCAAGTGAAAATGGAATTGGACACAGGATCAGCCCTAACAGTCATAAACCAAAGGGACTACAAGCGGCTATTCTCACATATACCCTTGAGATATACAGAGATTATCTTGAAGACGTACATGGGGCAAAAAGTCTACCCCAAAGGAAAAATAAGGGTGAACGTGATATACCAAAAATGGACCTATAAGTATTGCCAGATGGAGGACCACCACTACTAGGACGTGAATGGATCCGGAAGATACAGTTAGATTGGCATGCCATACAAGCACTGACGGCAGATGCCAAAAAGGATGACGACATCACACCTGGACGACTGTCAAAAATGCTAACTGACGTACAAGAAGTGTTCCAGGAGGAACTCGAAACACTAAAAGGCATAACAGCGATGATCAAAATAGAGGAAAATGCAAGCCCAAAGTTTTTTTAAGGCCAGACCGGTGCCTTATGCGATCCGTCAAGCCATCGAAGCAGAGCTGGAAGGTTTGGAACGTTCAGGAGTACTGTCCAAAGTGGACTGGAGCGAGTGGGCTACACCCATCGTTCCTGTAATGAAGAGGTCATTGAGTAATACGCCTGGGGAACCAAAAAAGGTTCGCATCTGTGGGGACTTTAAGGTGACAGTGAACCCAGTCCTTCACACGGTACAATATCCACTTCCGTGGATTGAGGCTATTTTCGCCTCGCTATCTGGAGGGAAACGCTTCACTAAGATTGATCTGGCCCAGGCGTACCTGCAAATGGAGGTAGAAGAAGCCTCGAAACAGTACCTCACGATCAACACTCATAAAGGTCTCTACCAATACAACCGGCTGGTGTTCGGGGTAGCATCAGCTCCAGCTATTTGGCAAAGGGCAATGGATCAAGTCCTGCAAGGGATTCCAGGGACCCAGTGTTATTTGGATGACATCCTGGTCATGGGCGAAAATGACAGTGATCACCTCGCCAACCTGGAGCAGGTACTCACTAGATTGAAGGAATATGGGCTCCGAGCTAATCGTCACAAATGCGAGTTTATCCAGAAGCAGATCTCGTATTGTGGCCATGTCATTGCTGAGGAGGGGTTACATAAGTCCCCTGAAAAGATTGAGGCAGTGTTCAAGGCTCCAGCACCGGAAAATGTGTCATAACTGAGGTCGTTCCTCGGGCTGGTGAAATACAGGTAGACTACCTTTTATCCGAACTTCCGAAAACCGAAACCCTCTAAAAACCGAAGGTTTTTTCGTTCAGCGTAAGTCGTGCGCACGACATGACCAGAGTGGCGCACGACCCCGACCCCCGCCGACGACCCCCCGCGGATGAAGTCGAAGATTGGGCGACATATGTAGAACGCATAGAGGTGTACTGCAAAGCGAATGAAGTGCCAGATGCCAGGAAAGCACTGGTATTGTTGAATTCCATGGGTGCAAAACGTACGGCTTACTGTGAAACCTAGTCACCCCAGAGAAGCCAGTGGAAAAGGATTTTGAAAGCATAGTGGCAATCCTACAGGACCACTTAAACCCCACACCACTGCTGATAGCAGAAAGATTTAAGTTTCACAAAAGGAACCAGCATAAAGACGAAAGTAATGCTGAGTATTTAACAGAACTGCGCAAGCTATCGAAACACTGCCAGTTTGGAACGGGACTAGCAGATACTTTAAGGGACAAGTTTGTGTGTGGGCTTCAAAGTGAAGGAACCCAGAAACGGCTTCTATCAGAAAAGGATCTTACGCTGGACAAGGCTTTCAACATGGCAGTATCACACGAAGCAGCCGCACAGGGCGCTGCAGAGATACAATGGAGACCGCAAGAATATGGCACAAATGAAATGTCATATGGAGCAGTGAAGTGTTATCGCTGCGGCAGAACAACACACGACCATAAGGATTGTTGGTTCAAGGACCAAGTGTGCAGACAGTGTGGAAAAGTAGGACACATAATAAGAGCCTGCAGGTCGGGAAAGCAAACCAGCAGCAAGAAACCTCCACAGGAGAAGTACAAAAAGGTACATAAGGTGACGGAGAGTAGTTCAGACGAACAGAAAAGTGATACAGACTCCGGAAGCAAGGAGCTGGGTTGTCTGAAACTACATAATATAACCAAAATGGAGGATCACCAAACTAGCTGGGTCATGCTCAAGATAGACGGAGTCCAAGTGAAAATGGAATTGGACACAGGATCAGCCCTAACAGTCATAAACCAAAGGGACTACAAGCGGCTATTCTCACATATACCCTTGAGATATACAGAGATTATCTTGAAGACGTACATGGGGCAAAAAGTCTACCCCAAAGGAAAAATAAGGGTGAACGTGATATACAACGGCAAGGAAACACCAAAAATGGACCTATAAGTATTGCCAGATGGAGGACCACCACTACTAGGACGTGAATGGATCCGGAAGATACAGTTAGATTGGCATGCCATACAAGCACTGACGGCAGATGCCAAAAAGGATGACGACATCACACCTGGACGACTGTCAAAAATGCTAACTGATGTACAAGAAGTGTTCCAGGAGGAACTCGAAACACTAAAAGGCATAACAGCGATGATCAAAATAGAGGAAAATGCAAGCCCAAAGTTTTTTAAGGCCAGACCGGTGCCTTATGCGATCCGTCAAGCCATCGAAGCAGAGCTGGAAGGGTTGGAACGTTCAGGAGTACTGTCCAAAGTGGACTGCAGCGAGTGGGCTACACCCATCGTTCCTGTAATGAAGAGGTCATTGAGTAATACGCCTGGGGAACCAAAAAAGGTTCGCATCTGTGGGGACTTTAAGGTGACAGTGAACCCAGTCCTTCACACGGTACAATATCCGCTTCCGTGGATTGAGGCTATTTTCGCCTCGCTATCTGGAGGGAAACGCTTCACTAAGATTGATCTGGCCCAGGCGTACCTGCAATTGGAGGTAGAAGAAGCCTCGAAACAGTACCTCACGATCAACACTCATAAAGGTCTCTACCAATACAACCGGCTGGTGTTCGGGGTAGCATCAGCTCCGGCTATTTGGCAAAGGGCAATGGATCAAGTCCTGCAAGGGATTCCAGGGACCCAGTGTTATTTGGATGACATCCTGGTCATGGGCGAAAATGACAGTGATCACCTCGCCAACCTGGAGCAGGTACTCACTAGATTGAAGGAATATGGGCTCCGAGCTAATCGCCACAAATGCGAGTTTATCCAGAAGCAGATCTCGTATTGTGGCCATGTCATTGCTGAGGAGGGGTTACATAAGTCCCCTGAAAAGATTGAGGCAGTGTTCAAGGCTCCAGCACCGGAAAATGTGTCATAACTGAGGTCGTTCCTCGGGCTGGTGAAATACAGTTAGACTACCTTTTATCCGAACTTCCGAAAACCGAAAACCTCTAAAAACCGAAGGTTTTTTCGTTCAGCGTAAGTTGTGCGCACGACATGACCAGAGTGGCGCAAGACCCCGACCCCCGCCGACGACCCCCTGCGGACACCCCCGCCGACACCCCCGCCGACGCCGACCCCCCGGCGGACGCCCGCCGACCCCCCTGCCGACCCCGAGCCCCGCTGACGCCCCCGCCGACCCCCCCGCGGACCCCCCCGCCGACCCCGACTCCCGCCGGCCCCCCCGCGGACCCCCGCCGACCCCGACTCCCGCCGACCCCCCCGCGGACCCCCCCGCGGACCCCCGCCGACCCCGACTCCTGCCGACACCCCCGCCGACCCCCGCCGACCCCCCCGCCGACCCCGACTCCCGCCGACCCCCCCGCCGACCCCGACGACCCCCACCAATGACCCCCCCGCCGACCACCCGCGGACCCCCGATGACCCACCCCCGACAAATTTCCCAGTCTTATAAAATACCATCCGAAATCCGAAATTTTCCGAAAACCGAAACACGGCTGGTCCCGAGGTTTTCGGATAAAGGATAGTCTACCTGTACTACCATAAGTTCTTGCCAAATTTGTCTACCGTACTACACCCACTGAACACCCTACTGCAAACGGGGGTACCATGGAAGTGGAGTGACGAATGTAAACGAGCTTTCCAGAAGAGCAAAGAATTGATCACATCAAAAGAGGTGTTGGCTCATTTCAACCCAGCACTACCAATTAGGTTGGCGTGTGATGCATCACCCTATGGCATTGGAGCGGTGCTGTCGCACAAATTCTCGGACGGCTCAGAGAGGCCAATAGCCTTTGCGTCACGATCACCAACCTCAGCTGAGCGTAACTACGCCCAGATTGACAGGGAGGCCCTAAGCCTAGTGTGGGGAGTGAAAAAGTTCAACCACTATCTGCACGGGCAGAAGTTCACCTTGCTGACTGACCGCCAACCACTTGTCTCCATCTTTAATCCAAAGAAGGGCGTTCCGGTGATGACTGCGCAACGGCTACAAAGATGGTCCCTTTTTCTAGGGGCGAACCAATATGAAATAGAATAGAAGGGCACGAAATAGCATGGAAACGCTGATGGGCTATCACGCCTGCCACTGCCTACTGCGGAGGAAGCACCAGCAGTGGACCCTGTCGAAATATTTTATTCGACTATAATTGAACGCTTGCCAGTAACTAACGCGGATATAGAGAAGGAGACCCGAAATGACCCGACATTGTCTCGGGTATATGATTTGACGGTGAAGGGATGGCCAACACATGGCGACTCACTGTTGCCAGCATTCTCATCCAGAAGAGAACAGCTGTCAGTATGCCAGGTGACCTTGATGTGTGGATCCCGAGTGGTAATTCCACCCAAGTTAAGGGAGAGAGTGCTCAATGAGCTTCACGAAGGCCATCTGGGAGGGGGCAAAACCTGCCCCTCCCCCCCAGTGACTGAGCTCACACCTGCCTCTCCCCCTAGTGGCTGAGCTCACACCTGCCTCTCCCCCTAGTGACTGAGCTCACACCTGCCTCTCCCCCCAGTGACTGAGCTCACACCTGCCTCTCCCCCAGGGACTAAGCTCACACCTGCCCCTCCCCGCAGTGACTGAGCTCACACCTGCCCCTCCCCCCCGTGACTGAGCTCACACCTGCCCCTCCCCCCAGTGACTGAGCTCACACCTGCCCCGCCCCCTAGTGACTGAACTCACACCTGCCTCTCCCCCAGTGACTGAGCTCACACCTGCCCCTCCCCTCCAGTGATTGAGCTCACACCTGCCTCTCCCCCAGTGACTGAGCTCACACCTGCACCTCCCCCCAGTGACTAAGCTCACACCTGCCCCTCCCCCCAGTGACTGAGCTCACACCTGACTCCTCCCCCCAGTGACTGAGCTCACACCTGCCCCTCCGCCAGTGACTGAGGTCACACCTGACTCCTCCCCCCCAGTGACTGAGCTCACACCTGCCCCTCCCTCCGTGACTGAGCTCACACATGCCCCCCCTCCCCCCAGTGACAGAGCTCACACTTGCCCCTCCCCCCAGTGACCGAGCTCACACCTGACCCTCCCCCAGTGACGGAGCTCACACTTGCCCCTCCCCCAGTGACTGAGCTCACACCTTCCCCTTCCCCCAGTGACTCAGCTGACACCTGACCATTCCCCCAGTGACTAAGCTCACACCTGCCCCTCCCCGTGACTGAGCTCACACCAGCCCCTCCCCTCCAGTGACTGAGCTCACACCTGCCCCTCCGCCAGTTACTCAGCTCCCACCTGCCCCTCCCCCCAGTGACTGAACTCACACCTGCCCCTCCCACAGTGACAGAGCTCACACCTGCCCCTCCCCCCAGTGACTGAGGTCACAACTGCCCCTCCCACAGTGACTGAGTTCAAACCTGCCCCTCCCCCCAGTGACTGAGGTCACACCTGACTCCTCCCCCCAAGTGACTGAGCTCACTCCTGCCCCTCCCCCAGTGACTGAGCTCACACCAGCCCCCCACCAGTGACTGAGGTCACACCTGCCCCTCCCCCCAGTGACTGAGCTCACACCTGCCCCTCCCCCCATTGACTGAGCTCACACCTGCCCCTCCCCCCTAGTGACTGAGCTCACACCTGCCCCTCCCCAGTGACTGAGCTCACACCTCCCCCACCGTGACTGAGCTCACACCTCCCCCCCCAGTGAGTGAGCTCATACCTCCCCCCAGTGAATGAGGTCACACCTGCCCCCTCCCCCAGTGACTGAGCTCACACCTCCCCCGCCAGTGACTGAGCTCACACCTGACCCCTCCCCCCAGTGACTGAGCTGACACCTGACCCCTCCCCCCAGTGACTAAGCTCACACCTGCCCCTCCCCGTGACTGAGCTCACACCTGCCTCTCCCCCAGTGACTGAGCTTACACCTGCCCCTCCCCCGTGACTGAGCTCACACCTGCCTCTCCCCCAGTGACTGAGCTCACACCTGCCCCTCCCCTCCAGTGACTGAGATCACACCTGTCCCTCCCCCCCGTGACTGAGCTCACACCTGCCTCTCCCCCAGTGACTGAGCTCACACCTGCCCCTCCCCCCAGTGATTAAGCTCACACCTGACTCCTCCCCCCAGTGACTGAGCTCACACCTGCCCCTCCCCCAGTGACTGAGATCACACCTTCCCCCCCCAGTGACTGAGCTCACACCTGACTCCTCCCCCCCAATGACTCAGCTCACACCTGCCCCTCCCCCAGTGACTGAGCTCACACCTGCCCCTCCCCCAGTGACTGAGCTCACACCTGCCCCTCCCCCCGTGACTGAGCTCACACCTGCCCCTCCCCCAGTGACGGAGCTCACACTTGCCCCTCCCCCCAGTGACTGAGCTCACACCTGCCCCTCCCCCAGTGACGGAGCTCACACTTGCCCCTCCCCCCAGTGACTGAGCTCACACCTGCCCATTCCCCCAGTGACTGAGCTCAAACCTGCCCCTCCACTCCAGTGACTGAGCTCACACCTGCCCCTCCCCCCAGTGACTGAGCTCACACCTGCCCCTCCCCCTAGTGACTGAGCGCACACCTGCCCCTCCCCCAGTTACTCAGCTCACACCTGCCCCTCCCCCCAGTGGCTGAGCTCACACCTGCCCCTCCCCCAGTCACTCAGCTCACACCTGCCCCTCCCCCCAGTGACTGAGCTCACATCTGCCCCTCCCACCAGTGACTGAGCTCACACCTGCCCCTCCCCGCAGTGACTGAGCTCACACCTGCCCCTCCCCCAGTTACTCAGCTCACACTTGCCCCTCCCCTCCAGTGACTGAGCTCACACCTGTCTCTCCCCCAGTGACTGAGCTCACACCAGCCCCTCCCCCCAGTGATTAAGCTCACACCTGACTCCTCCCCCCAGTGACTGAGTTCACACCTGCCCCTCCCCCAGTGACTGAGATCACACCTTCCCCCCCCAGTGACTGAGGTCACACCTGACTCCTCCCCCCCAGTGACTGAGCTCACACCTGCCCATCCCCCAGTGACTGAGCTCACACCTGCCCCTCCCCCAGTGACTGAGCTCACACCTGCCCCTCCCCCCGTGACTGAGCTCACACCTGCCCCTCCCCCAGTGACGGAGCTCACACTTGCCCCTCCCCCCAGTGATTGAGCTCACACCTGCCCCTCCCCCAGTGACGGAGCTCACACTTGCCCCTCCCCCCAGTGACTGAGCTCACACCTGCCCCTTCCCCCAGTGACTGAGCTCAAACCTGCCCCTCCCCTCCAGTGACTGAGCTCACACCTGCCCCTCCCCGCAGTGACTGAGCTCACACCTGCCCCTCCCCCTAGTTACTGAGCTCACACCTGCTCCTCCCCCAGTTACTCAGCTCACACCTGCCACTCCCCCAGTGACTGAGCTCACACCTGCCCCTCCCCGCAGTGACTGAGCTCACACCTGCCCCTCCCCCAGTTACTCAGCTCACACCTGCCCCTCCCCCCAGTGACTGAGCTCACACCTGCCCCTCCCCCCAGTGACTGAGCTCACACCTGCCCCTCCCCGCAGTGACTGAGCTCACACCTGCCCCTCCCCCAGTTACTCAGCTCACACTTGCCCCACCCCCCAGTGACTGAGCTCACACCGGCCCCTCCCCCCAGTGACTGAGCTCACACCTGCCCCTCCCACAGCGACTGAGCTCACACCTGCCCCTCCCCCCAGTGACTGAGCTCACACCTGCCCCTCCCCCCCAGTGACTGAGCTCACACCTGCCTCTCCCCCCAGTGACTGAGCCCACACCTGCCCCTCCCCCAGTGACTGAGCTCACACCTGCTCCCCCCCCAGTGACTGAGGTCACACCTGCCCCTCCCCCCAGTGACTGAGCTCACACCTGCCCCTCCCCCCAGTGACTGAGCTCACACCTGCCCCTCCCCCCAGTGACTGAGCTCACACCTGCCCCTCCCCCAGTGACGGAGCTCACACCTCCCCCACATTGAGTGAGCTCACACCTCCCCCCCAGTGACTGAGCTCACACCTGCCCCCCCGTGACTGAGGTCACACCTGCCCCTCCCACCCGTGACTGAGCTCACACCTGCCCCTCCCCCAGTGACTGAGCTCACACCTGCCCCTCCCCCTCGTGACTGAGCTCACACCTGCCCCTCCCCCAGTGAATGAGCTCATACCTCCCCCCCCAGTGACTGAGCTCATACCTCCCCCCCCAGTGAACGAGGTCACACCTGCCCCTCCCCCCAGTGACTGAGCTCACACCTGCCCCTCCCCCAGTGACTGAGCTGACACCTTCCCCCCCCCAGTGACTGAGCTCACACCTGCCCCCTCCCCCAGTGACTGAGCTCACACCTCCCCGCCTAGTGACTGAGGTCACACCTGACTCCTCCCCCTCAGTAACTGAGCTCACACCTGGCACCCCCCCAGTGACTGAACTCACACCTCCCCCCCAGTGAATTAGGTCACACCTGCCCCTCCCCCCAGTGAATGAGCTCACACCTTCCCCCCCCAGTGACTGAGGTCACACCTGCCCCTCCCCCAGTGACTGAGCTCACACCTGCCCCTCCCCCCATTGACTGAGCTCACACCTGCCCCCCCCCCAGTGACTGAGGTCACACCTGCCTCTCCCACTAGTGACAGAGCTCACATCTGCCTCTCCCCCAGTGACTAAGCTCACACCTGCCCCTCCCCGCAGTGACTGAGCTCACACCTGCCCCTCCCCCCTGTGACTGAGCTCACACCTGCCCCTCCCCCTAGTGACTGAGCTCACACCTGCCCCTCCCTGCAGTGACTGAGCTCACACCTGCCCCTCCCCGCAGTGACTGAGCTCACACCTGCCCCTCCCTGCAGTGACTGAGCTCACACCTGCCCCTCCCCCAGTGACTGAGCTCACACCTGCCCCTCCCCCTAGTGACTGAGCTCACACCTGCCTCTCCCCCAGTGACTGAGCTCACACCTTTCCCTCCCCTCCAGTGACTGAGCTCACACCTGCCTCTCCCCCAGTGACTGAGCTCACACCTGCCCCTCCCCCCAGTGACTGAGCTCACACCTGACTCCTCCCCGCAGCGACTGAGCTCACACCTGCCCCTCCCACAGTGACTGAGCTCACACCTGCCCCTCCCCCGCGACTGAGCTCGCACCTGCCCCTCCCCCAGTGACGGAGCTCACACTTGCCCCTCCCCCCACTGACTGAGCTCACAACTGCCTCTCCCCCGAGTGACTGAGCTCACACCTGCCTCTTCCCCTAGTGACTGAGCTCACACCTGCCTCTCCCCCTAGTGACTGAGCTCACACCTGCCTCTCCCCCAGTGATTAAGCTCACACCTGCCCCTCCCCGCAGTGACTGAGCTCACACCTGCCCCTCCCTGCAGTGACTGAGCTCACACCTGCCCCTCCCCCAGTGACTCAGCTCACACCTGCCCCTCCCCCCAGTGACTGAGCTCACACCTGCCACTCCCCCTAGTGACTGAGCTCACACCTGCCCCTCCCCCTAGTGACTGAGCTCACACCTGCCCCTCCCCGCAGTGACTGAGCTCACACCTGCCCCTCCCCGCAGTGACTGAGCTCACACCTGCCCCTCCCTGCAGTGACTGAGCTCACACCTGCCCCTCCCCCAGTGACTGAGCTCACACCTGCCCCTCCCCCTAGTGACTGAGCTCACACCTGCCTCTCCCCCTAGTGACTGAGCTCACACCTGCCTCTCCCCCTAGTGACTGAGCTCACACCTGCCTCTCCCCCAGTGACTAAGCTCACACCTGCCCCTCCCCGCAGTGACTGAGCTCACACCTGCCCCTCCCCCCCGTGACTGAGCTCACACCTGCCCCTCCCCCCAGTGACTGAGCTCACACCTGCCACTCCCCCTAGTGACTGAGCTCACACCTGCCTCTCCCCCAGTGACTGAGCTCACACCTGCCCCTCCCCTCCAGTGACTGAGCTCACACCTGCCTCTCCCCCAGTGACTGAGCTCACACCTGCCCCTCCCCCCAGTGACTAAGCTCACACCTGCCCCACCCCCCAGTGACTGAGCTCACACCTGACTCCTCCCCCCAGTGACTGAGCTCACACCTGCCCCTCCCCCAGTGACTGAGGTCACACCTGACTTCTCCCCCCCAGTGACTGAGCTCACACCTGCCCCTCCCCCAGTGACTGAGCTCACACCTGCCCCTCGCCCAGTGACGGAGCTCACACCTGCCCCTCCCTCCGTGACTGAGCTCACACCTGCCCCTCCCCCCAGTGACTGAGGTCACACCTGACTCCTCCCCCCCAGTGACTGAGCTCACACCCGCCCCCTCCCCCAGTGACTGAGGTCACACCTGCCCCTCCCCCCCAGTGACTGAGCTCACTCCTGCCGCTCCCCCAGTGACTGAGCTCACACCTGCCCCCCCCAGTGACTGAGGTCACACCTGCCCCTCCCCCCAGTGACTGAGCTCACACCTGCCCCTCCCCCCATTGACTGAGCTCACACCTGCCCCTCCCCCCAGTGACTGAGCTCACACCTGCCCCTCCCCAGTGACTGAGCTCACACCTCCCCCCCTGACTGAGCTCACACCTCCCCCCCCAGTGACTGAGCTCATACCTCCCCCCAGTGACTGAGCTCACACCTGACCCCTCCCCCCAGTGACTGAGCTGACACCTGACCCCTCCCCCCAGTGACTAAGCTCACATCTGCCCCTCCCCATGACTGAGCTCACACCTGCCTCTCCCCCAGTGACTGAGCTCACACCTGCCCCTCCCCCGTGACTGAGCTCACACCTGCCTCTCCTCCGTGACTGAGCTCACACCTGCCTCTCCCCCAAGTGACTGAGCTCACACCTGCCTCTCCCCTCCAGTGACTGAGATCACACCTTCCTCTCCCACTAGTGACTGAGCTCACATCTGCCTCTCCCCCAGTGACTAAGCTCACACCTGCCCCTCCCCGCAGTGACTGAGCTCACACCTGCCCGTCCCAACCGTGACTGAGCTCACACCTGCCTCTCCCCCAGTGACTGAGCTCACACCTGCCCCTCCCCTCCAGTGACTGAGCTCACACCTGCCTCTCCCCCAGTGACTGAGCTCACACCTGCCCCTCCCCCCAGTGATTAAGCTCACACCTGACTCCTCACCCCAGTGACTGAGCTCACACCTGCCCCTCCCCCAGTGACTGAGATCACACCTTCCCCCCCCCAGTGACTGAGGTCACACCTGACTCCTCCCCCCCAGTTACTGAGCTCACACCTGCCCCTCCCCCGGTGACTGAGCTCACACCTGCCCCTCCCCCGGTGACTGAGCTCACACCTGCCCCTCCCCCAGTGACTGAGCTCACACCTGCCCCTCCCCCCGTGACTGAGCTCACACCTGCCCCTCCCCCAGTGACGGAGCTCACACTTGCCCCTCCCCCCAGTGACTGAGCTCACACCTGCCCCGCCCCCAGTGACGGAGCTCACACTTGCCCCTCCCCCAGTGACTGAGCTCACACCTGCCCCTTCCCCCAGTGACTGAGCTCAAACCTGCCCCTCCCCTCCAGTGACTGAGCTCACACCTGCCCCTCCCCCCAGTGACTGAGCTCACACCTGCCCCTCCCCCTAGTGACTGAGCTCACACCTGCCCCTCCCCCAGTTACTCAGCTCACACCTGCCCCTCCCCCCAGTGACTGAGCTCACACCTGCCCCTCCCCGCAGTGACTGAGCTCACACCTGCCCCTCCCCCAGTTACTCAGCTCACACCTGCCCCTCCCCCCAGTGACTGAGCTCACATCTGCCCCTCCCCCCAGTGACTGATCTCACACCTGCCCCTCCCCGCAGTGACTGAGCTCACACCTGCCCCTCCCCCAGTTACTCAGCTCACACTTGCCCCTCCCCTCCAGTGACTGAGCTCACACCTGCCCCTCCCCGCAGTGACTGAGCTCACACCTGCCCCTCCGCTCCAGTGACTGAGCTCACACCTGCCTCTCCCCCAGTGACTGAGCTCACACCTGCCCCTCCCCCCAGTGATTAAGCTCACACCTGACTCCTCCCCCCAGTGACTGAGCTCACACCTGCCCCTCCCCCAGTGGCTGAGATCACACCTTCCCCCCCCCCAGTGACTGAGGTCACACCTGACTCCTCCCCCCCAGTGACTGAGCTCACACCTGCCCCTCCCCCAGTGACTGAGCTCACACCTGCCCCTCCCCCAGTGACTGAGCTCACACCTGCCCCTCCCCCCGTGACTGAGCTCACACCTGCCCCTCCCCCAGTGACGGAGCTCACACTTGCCCCTCCCCCCAGTGATTGAGCTCACACCTGCCCCTCCCCCAGTGATGGAGCTCACACTTGCCCCTCCCCCCAGTGACTGAGCTCACACGTGCCCCTTCCCCCAGTGACTGAGCTCAAACCTGCCCCTCCCCTCCAGTGACTGAGCTCACACCTGCCCCTCCCCCCAGTGACTGAGCTCACACCTGCCCCTCCCCCTAGTGACTGAGCTCACACCTGCTCCTCCCCCAGTTACTCAGCTCACACCTGCCCCTCCCCCCAGTGACTGAGCTCACACCTGCCCCTCCCCGCAGTGACTGAGCTCACACCTGCCCCTCCCCCAGTTACTCAGCTCACACCTTCCCCTCCCCCCAGTGACTGAGCTCACACCTGCCCCTCCCCCCAGTGACTGAGCTCACACCTGCCCCTCCCTGCAGTGACTGAGCTCACACCTGCCCCTCCCCCAGTTACTCAGCTCACACTTGCCCCTCCCCCCAGTGACTGAGCTCACACCGGCCCCTCCCCCCAGTGACTGAGCTCACACCTGCCCCTCCCCCAGTGACTGAGCTCACACCTGCCCCTCCCCCCAGTGACTGAGCTCACACCTGCCCCTCCCCCAGTGACTGAGCTCACACCTGCCCCCCCCAGTGACTGAGCTCACACCTGCCCCTCCCCCAGTGACGGAGCTCACACCTCCCCCCACATTGAGTGAGCTCACACCTCCCCCCCAGTGACTGAGCTCACACCTGCCCCCCCGTGACTGAGGTCACACCTGCCCCTCCCACCCATGACTGAGCTCACACCTGCTCCCCCAGTGACTGAGCTCACACCTGCCCCCCCCAGTGACTGAGCTCACACCTGCCCCTCCCACAGTGACTGAGCTCACACCTGCCCCTCCCCCCAGTGACTGAGCTCACACCTGCCCCTCCCCCTCGTGACTGAGCTCACACCTGCCCCTCCCCCAGTGAATGAGCTCATACCTCCCCCCCAGTGACTGAGCTCATACCTCCCCCCCAGTGAATGAGGTCACACCTGCCCCTCCCCCCAGTGACTGAGCTAACACCTCCCCCTCCCCCAGTGACTGAGCTCACACCTTCCCCCCCAGTGACTGAGCTCACACCTGCCCCCTCCCCCAGTGACTGAGCTCACACCTCCCCCCCCAGTGACTGAGGTCACACCTGACTCCTCCCCCTCAGTGACTGAGCTCACACCTGCCCCCCCCCCCAGTGACTGAACTCACACCTCCCCCCCAGTGAATGAGGTCACACCTGCCCCTCCCCCCAGTGAATGAGCTCACACCTTCCCCCCCTCCAGTGACTGAGGTCACACCTGCCCCTCCCCCAGTGACTGAGGTCACACCTGCCCCTCCCCCCCAGTGACTGAGCTCACACCTGCCCCCCCGTGACTGTGGTCACACCTGACCCTCCCCCAGTGACTAAGGTCACACCTGCCCCCCCAGTGACTGAGCTCACACCTGCCCCTCCCCCAGTGACTGAACTCACACCTGACCCTCCCCCAGTGACTGAGGTCACACCTGCCCCTCCCCCAGTGACTGAGCTCACACCTGCCCCTCCCCCCCAGTGACTGAGCTCACACCTTCCCCTCCCCCCATGACTGAGCTCACACCTGCTCCTCCCCCCCCAGTGACTGAGCTCACATCTGACCCCCTCACAGTGTCCAGGATCAGTCTGACCACTTCCCTTCCACTTCCCCTCTCCCTCTGGTGACTGTGACTGGGCCCTCCGCAGTGACCTCTCCATCACCCACTCCAGTTGCTGTGCTCCCAGGCACTTCTGGCACCAACAATCCAGCAGCACAAGCCCAGCCAGAAACTCAGAAACAACAACTGGCACATGTGCAGAAAGAGCGCCCAGTCACGCATGCACAGGGAGTCACTCTGGCCATTGTAAAGTTGTTGTTTAATTTAGCCTTAGAGCCGCAAACTGACAGCTCAGGGGGTAGACTCACTGCCAGGGATACACTTTGGGGACGAGTTTTGTAAACCGGGGACTCTTCCAGGGACATTGTTTGTCCGGGGGACACAGTCCCTCATCCTGGGACTGTCCCCGGAAAACAGGGACATATGGTCACCCTAAGTTAACTTGCAGCTGTATTCTGACGGCACCCAGCTTTGTATTTCAGTCAGCAAGCTCAACTGCTGTCTGACTGCCATCAAACGTCAAGTTTTGGCTAAGCTAATATATTCTGCAGCTCAGAACAGGCCATCGCATTTTCTCCTATGAAATATTTAACCCACAGTTATACTCCTCTTCCTGACTCCTCAATCAAGCTGAACTTTGGGATGTTTGGCTCTGAGCTGAGCTTCAAAACCCATCTCCAACCCATCACCAAGACCAACTATTTCCATGCCTGTAATATCAGCTACCTACATCACCCCTGCTGAAACTCCATTCACACCTTCCCCACTTCCAGATTCAACTCCTCCAATGCCCCACTTGTAGGCCTACAAAAACACCAACTGATCCAAAATCCCATTGCCTGCATCCTGTACCAAGTGCTGTTCACCCATCACCCTGTCCGGAATGACCTCCTCATCCTCCAGTACATTGAACGGAATATCCTTGTTCTCATTTACAAATCCCTCCATTGTCTTTCTCCACCCTGCCTCTGCAACCTCTTCTAGCCTCACAACCCAGCCGACACCCTCCACTTCTGACTCTGATCCACTGTGCAGATCTTCTCCCTCCATTCCACCATCAGTAGCAGAGCTTTCAGCCATTGTGTCCTGCACGTTAAAATTCGCTTCCCAAGCCCTTGTGTTGCTACATCTTTCCCCATCTATAAAAGCCAGCTCAACCACCTACCTCTTGAGAGATTTGTGAGCCAAGTTGAGGCTTTTAAAATCAGTGCATTAGGGGATAGGAGGGCTACGGAGGCCAGTAAGATCAGTGGTGATAGATGACTGGCACTTAGTGCAGGATGTGGGTGGTTGAGTTTTAAATGAGTCACTACAGAATGTGGCATAGAGACCAATATATCATTACTCGTGTCCTAGGCCCAAATATCTTCAGCTGCTTCATCAATGACCTTCCTGCCATCATAAGGTCAGAAGTGGGAATGTCCGCTGATGACTGCACAGTGTTCCATGCCATTCACGACTCCTCAGATAATGAAGCAGTCCATGCTTACATTCAGCAAGTCCTGGATGACATTCAGGCTTGGGCCAATAAGTGGCAGGTAACATTCGCGTCACACAAGTGCCAAGCAATGATTATCTCCAACAAGCGAGCATCTAACCACCGCCCCTTGATATTCAATGGCATTACCATCACCGAATCCCCCACCATCATAATCCTGGGGGTCACCATTGACCAGAAAATTAACTGGATCAGTCACATAAATACTGTGGTAACAAGAGCAGGTCAGAGGCTGGGTATTCTGCAGCAAGTGTCTCACATCCTGACTCCCCAAAGCCTTTCCACCATCAACAAGGCACAAGTTAGAAGTGTGATGGAATACTCTCCACTTGCCTGGATGTACGCAGCTCCAACAACACTCAAAAATCTTGACACCATCCAAGACAAAGCAGCCGGCTTGATTGACACCCCATCCACCGCCTTAAACATTCACTCCCTCCACCATCAGCGTATCGTGACTGCAGTGTGTACCATCTACAAGATGCACTGCAGCAACTCGCCAAGGCTTCTTCGGCAGCACCTCACAAACCCGTGACCTCTACCACCTAGAAGGACAAGGGCAGCAGGCGCATGGAAACACCACCACGTCCAAGTTCGCCTCCAAGTCACACATCATCCTGACTTGGAAATATATCGCCATTCCTTCATCGTCGCTGGGTCAAAATCCTGGAACTCCCTTCCTAACAGCACTGTGGGAGTACCTTCACCACAAGGACTGCAGCGCTTCAAGAAGGCGGCTCACCACCACCTTCTCAAGGGCAACTAGGGATGGGCAATAAATGTTGGCCTTGGCAACGACACCCACATCCCATGAATTAATAAAAAAATATTACTGGAGGAAGAAAGAAAGATACTTTCTCAACATCATTACAGAGAAGCACAGAGACAGGAGCATCAAATGTACAACATGGGCATGGCATCTAATTATACACCAGAGTTTCTATAGAATGCTTCAATAAAATACAAACTTGCCAATTGTCTAAAAACTGAAATTTAAAAAAGAACTGGACATAATGCCAAAAAATAGTTGGGTGCTGTGAGGGGACAATGACAAATATCAATCAGAACATTTCATGGTATGTGCCATTTTACCTTAAACATGAATACAGTATTGTCCAATATATTTGACCCTAGCCGGATGTGGCTAATTGCAAATCCAGATGTTGCTAATTACATTTCTGATTAGTAAATACGTTCCTTGGGCACGTGATCTCAACACTCATATTTACACGATGTATACATGTGTACTTTAACCTTTTTGTGCATTTATTGATAAACTAGTAAGATAAAAAGCAAAGTGTTTTGGATCATTGTGAGTATTTTACTTCCTTGGTTACTGATGCAAATAGATGTTTGTTAAGTAAATATGCACATGTGAAGTACATTTACCTGTATTTTGTGCAAGGCAAATTTTTTCAACTAAAATTAATGTTTGTGGCTAAAACGGTGTTGCCACAGCCAAACCTGTAGCTGGTCAATGATTTCTATCGGACAACACTGCACTAAAGCCTCCAGTCTAAGGTTTTATTACAACGAAGAAGGAAGTGAGAAATTTTAATACTCACAGCAGCTGGTAAAGGTTTCAGTTGACATTTTGCTGAATAATTTCTAGCATCTTTGAGACACACAGTTTCCTGTACATCAAATGTTAAGTCTACCTGGAGCAAACGTTCTCCTAAAGGAGTAATCTAACAAAAAAAACATTAGATTTGTGTCATTTAAAGTAAACACAGTGAAGTGTTTGAGATAATACTTATAAATAATGATAGTGTCAGACAGAAATGTTCTGAGTTTCCTTTGCATTATAGTTAGGAAGTGGAAGCATATTCATTTGATTTGTGAAGGTTGTATGCTGAGCACAGATTTATGGGTGAACATATTGGGGTAGATTTTGTTTTCAGCACCTGGGCAATGATCTGCCTTTTATAGAATCCTCCTGACTTCTACTCTGACAGATTGCTACCTAGTAAGGACAAATATCTACCCCATTGATTTATTAAAATGTTAAGATTTATGATAAAACTAATCAATCTCATGCACATTGCACATGGTAAACCAGAGAATATTGCCCTTCTCATACCTGCCTTTGTGTTACCATTCCTCTCAGTCTCTGCTCTCTGCACTTAACTCCTTAACTCTTTCTTTTTATGCTTCTTTCTCTGTGTTCATCTGCTTCTCTCACTTTTTCTTTGCTTCTTTCCTTCTGGTGGGAGTTGGTGAGCAGCCTGACACAGTGTTGTGGGGAAAGGAGCCACCAATGGCTGTGTGCTGTACTTGGGGTAAGGATTGCAGGAAAAACATAGCCATCAGCAACTCCCTTCCCACCACATCCCCCAAATACTCTTGCCTCCGCCACCTCCTTGGTAACATCACATCCCCTACCTCTTCACCTTTCCACTATGTGCTGCCCTTCCTATCACCCCCTCACTCCTATCATTACACCTATCTCTTAACTCTTGGACTACCCACTGTAGTAAGAGGAAGAGGAAAAAGAGGAAGAGGAGGAAGAGTAAGGGAGGAAGCAACCTAGACAGCCATTTTCTGGCCAGGCTGTCCATGAAGAACTCATCTGAGTAAGATACCGGTAACCACAACCCTAATTCCCCATTCATCAACAGTCCCAAACCTTACCTTCCCTCTGCCACTGACCATCACAGTGTCCGCTTGGCCACAATGCAAAAATAAAAGCCTCCACAATGTAAACATTCCAAATCAAATTTTAAATCAAATCATGCCATATTGCATACAAACTGTTGTGTATGTACCTTTAAGGGAATAACTGGTCTTAGACTGCAGTACCGGCAGTGACCACCCCTGTACAAAAGGCCCTAGCAGGCTTCTGTAGTTTCAGTTTCAAGCTGCCTCTTGTTCAGTAAAGTACCTGTTAAACTGTTCTCCTGAAGTCCGTGTATTATTGAGGCGCGGACTTTACAGTGGCGGCGAGTAAGTTCGAACTCACCTGCAGTGTGGCATCATCTCATGGGGATCTCGCCTGAAAGGAACGTCCTGGAAGGTCGTAGTCTGAGCAACGGGCGTCGACCGAGGGCAACCGCCCAAAGAATCCATCAGTGTTTGGAGAATTGCAGGAGAGACTGTGGTTCCAGCGAATCATGCTGGTAGCAGGTAGCGCGCTGACCCTTCCGGACTGCGGCGGGCTCAAGCTCGATCGAGCGGCTCTACAAATCGGGCCGCGCAGCGTCGCCGGGAAAAGAAAACAAGAGAGAGAGGGTGGAGCGCACAGGGCGCGGTCGGTGCTCGAGAACAGGACAGCGGAGAGAAACTAAATGGGGGGGGAAGGAAAGCGAGATGCGCCAAAGCTGCGGGTCGCCGCCATTACCCCGTAGAATGCTAGGAGCAGTGTGGCAGTAAGGGGAAGAAGCAAAAGCGCAGGATGCGCCATTTTATCCCGTTGGGGAAGAAGCAAAAGCGTGGGAGGCGCCATTTTATTCCATTGGGGAAGAAGCAAAAGCGCGGGAGGCGCCATTTTAAATCGCCCAAGATGCCGAAAAGTGGCAGTATCACTGCTTTTGACAACGAGCTAGAAGACTGGACCACGTATGTGGAAAGAATTGAAGTGTACTGCAAGGCAAATGAGGTGGCTGATGGAAAGAGGGCGTCGGTATTATTAAATCTGATGGGTGCGAGTACATATGGCCTATTGCGGAATTTAATTACCCCAGCTAAACCAATGGAGAAAAGTTTTGAGGAGATTGTTCATATCTTACAGGAGCACCTAAGCCCTACACCACTGCTGATAGCAGAAAGATTC